>NC_133419.1:42627500-43252500 GCF_049350105.2 Macaca mulatta
AGAAGTTGGCACTATGTAGCCTCTGCTGGCCTCCAGGTGTTTCAGCCCTAGGTGCCAAGGTATGAGAAAGCCTGAACCTCTTAGCATTCTCCTGGAACTTCCTGAGTTCAAGAGTAGAAGGAGAGATGACCCTGGAAGGGGTTATACACACTAAAGCTCCCTCTCTTTATTCTAGGACTGAAAAAGAGCCCACTGGTGTAGCTCAGCTCCAAATTATTTCTTTGGGCATTGCAGAGTGTGAGAAATGTAGGAAGCATGCTTTGCTCTTGATTTTATTGCATTTAAACTTTAAGTAGGATAATGCCAATGCTGTCATTCGATACCTGCATTTAGAAAGAAAAACAAATCAAAATGGGGATGCTACTGCCAAAACTTAGCAAATTATCCTCCCTCCTTATACTCATCTCTGGGAAAAGATGGAAGGCAGAGGAAAGGAAAGAAGAGAACTCTGCATGATTTCTAGCCCCTCCAAATGGAGACCTGAACTTCCTTCAAAAAACTATCATGCAAACTCCATTACAAACCTCCAGAATAAAATCCATGATGCCTACAGAAATCATACTAACTTTAGCGATATTTTTTTGAAATTTATTCTAAAATAAGAATTATTCCTAGGGTTTTTAGAAAATACCACCTCGTCTATATAGTCCAATACACACACCCCTTTAAAAGATACTGATGAAAAGTAAAAAACAAAAAACAATAATTTTATAAGACACAAGGAGAACAGCAGCAATTTCAGTAGTGAAAATAACAGAGGTACTCATATTATTTGAAGAAAACCTGTCAGCCAACATCTTCCTCTTGAACCAAGTGACACCTGAATAGTGAAAGGGGGAAACTTAACACCAGCCAGCAAGAGGGGTTCAATCGACTTTGGTGACGAATGGGGGTCAGGGCTGTCATGGTCAGATTAGCTCCACAGACTTAGGTTTCATGTTCATTTACAAGTAACTTGCTTCATAAGTCTATACAATGCCTTTCAACAGCTCCAAGAAAAGTCATGTCTGGTGTTTCTGTCACACAACTGAGTTATACTTGTATCTTGTACGACACATTTGCAGGTCTGTTGAAGGAATTTTAGAAGTAGATTTTCAGAAACTCACATCTGGTCTTTGTCAATTATTAATGGGGATAAGAAATTAAATTATATTGAACTGTCAAAATAATTAGTGGTATATGACCAATATTTACATTATTAAGCATTATCTTTACAAGGAAACAGAACCTACAAAGAAATCACATCCTCAAGATTTCTCACAGTTCTTTCAAATAGCACACCCTCATGTATGTGATGAATGAATGACAAAATAAATGATGGACAAGGAAATACATTTAACCGTGCTCTTTTAGAAATCTAAACATTCTCATAATGTAGTTTCAAGATACATTCATCTAGTTTGAAGTAGAATTTATAATACAGGGTTTCTCTTATAACTATTATAACAGACAAGACTTTCTCAAGTAAGCTGTGCTTCCTAGATATAATCATTAATATTTAAAAACTAAAAATGAGCCAGTTTTCCTGCATGCAATGCAACTTCAGTACATCAAAATCAAGTCCCATTCCATTTCCATCCTCTCTAACTTTCATCATACTGAAGTGTTAAAACATGACTGATACATCTGGAAGTTTGGTATGGTGTCAGGAGCAAAAATGTGGTAGAGGTCCATGAGGTTCCTTTTGCATTAAACTACAAATAGGAGTAGAAATGAGACATTCTGAAATTATATAGTGTTTCATTTTTTATTCTATAAGTGTATTGTTTCAAACATTTGAAAGCAAAGACCAAGATGATATTGCATACAGAAGCTAAAACCCAGGTTTATACAGACAATTTTTAACAGTAAGCTCAACATTCCTGGAGCACAAGAATTTTACTAAGAAAATGACAAATATTATATTACCAGGTTACTGTCTTCTAACCGCCCACAATAAATCTGAGATTGCCATTTTTAAAAAGTATCATGGTAAAAACAAAAGAAGAAACAGTGTTTTAGTACCTCATGAAAAAAAGGTAAAATATGAACTTTTGAGTGCCCAACTTCCCTCATTTGACTAAAGGCCAAGGCACCACAGTGAAAGCAAAGTGGAGATTTGCCCATTAATTATCTAAGTAATTACCTTAAATGTCTGCTTTGCTTTGGCTGTGGAGATATAGTCACAACCATGAAGACCCTACTGAAACAAGAAGATATTAAGTTCATAAAATGCTCTCCGTCTTCAATGAAGAAAGGTACATGAACGCCACCTAAAAATGCAAACTATGATCTTTTGTGACAAGACTAAAGAAAAGCTTTTTGAACGACAATGAGAATAACTATTTCTATATTTTTCATATCTTATAGTGAAGTTTCATTGCATAGTAATCCATATTAAACGATATGTGAGACATATATACTCTGAGAATCACCAGTTACATTGGTAGTTGGCAGTTTGAAATACATATGTTAGAATTATCTCTCTTCTGGGGTTTTAGTCTCCTGTTCCAAAATAAAAGATACCTGTAAGGAAATATTCTTTTTTTAAGATGACAGATATCAAGTCTGTGTCTCAATTCTACAAGAGAAACATATCAGACTCTAGAGAATGTCTAATAAAGTCCTAGAGAAAATTGTTAAGTAAATGAAATGTTTAATTTCAGTGCAAAACTTTCTACTTTGGGGAAATATCCTACTATATTGTTCTGAGTTCCCTCTCACCTCATTCGTGTTGGCCCCTTGCTTCCTGTCTAGGCCCTACCACTGTATCATGAAAGTAATGAACCTACCATTGCTATTTATTTATTTATTTATTTATTTAAACTTCAGTTAAGTTCCAGGGTAGCTGTGTAGAAAGTGCAGGTTTGTTACATAGGTATACATGTGTCATGGTATTTTGCTGCACCTCTCAAGCTGTCACCTAGGTTTTAAGCCCTGTATGCATTAGCTACTTGTTCTGATGCTCTTCCTCACCTCACCTCCCCTACTCCCACAGGCCCCAGTATGTGTTGTTCCCCTGCCCTTGTCTATATGTTCTCATTGTTCAACTCCTACTTATGAGTGAGAACATACGGTGTTTGGTTTTCTGTTCCTGTGTTAGTTTGCTGAGGAAGATGGCTTCCAGTTTCATCCATGTTCCTGCAAAGGATATAACCTCATTCCTTTTTATGGCTGCATAATATTCCATGCCTACAATTTGTTTCAATGGCAAAAACTGCAATTACTTTTGCACCAACCTAATATTTACCCTCAGAAAGTTATATGACACAGGAGGCACTCTTTTCTACTCTACCGCTTTCTTTTGCTGTAATTAAAAATGTAATTTAGGTAGCATCTTAAGCTCACAATTAGAGAGATTAACTCAAAATTAGAGATTCCAAACTCACAAGGAGACAGTTTATCTGAAAGGTAATTTGTTGAAAGGCTTTCAATAGGAATCAAAGGATATGTTTCAGATTTTCTGACTAAGCATCAGGATGACAAAGTTAAGTCATCTTTGGGAAAACTGTTTCCCCTCCCATGATTACATAGTATTATGGCTGTAATTTTTAAAATTTACTATTTCAGGCTACTTTCCCTTTTGTCTTCAGAATATTTCATCTTCACTTTTCCTCTAGTTAATATATGTAGGCATGTTATCTATCAGATCTACGAATGCTGTACATGAGGGAAGAGACTGTTCATGTCGCTGTTGCCAAGCTGTCAATTAAATTTCAGGTTCATCTGGAATTCTTTCAGTACTTATTGGTGGATTTATTTTTGTTACAAGATTTTGGGGGAAAAACAGGAGATAAATAAGATCTTCAAGGCTGGACATGTTATTCCTTGCTGTGCTCCTTAGAATGCATGCCCCTACCTGCTTGTCATGTTGGCTGTAGGTTGTTAGAGAAATAGTAGGAGGTATGAAGGTGTTTTGTAAACATCAACATGGGAGAGGAGTTTTGTGATACGTATCTTGTGGTTCAAAGTGCCTCCCTGGGCAATGCTAAAGCCCACCTTAGGTTAAGTCCTACCAGGTGGACAGGCAATGTGATGTGAATAAAATTGTGTGCCATATGAGTTTCCATACTTTTTCTATTAACCCTGGACCTCATTAGGAACATAAAGAGTTCCTTAAGATCTTAGCATGATTACCAAAATAGAGTCCGGGACTGAGTAACATTAGCATGCATAACACATTGGTAGATGATGACAAATTAATGTGTTACTTTGTCTGCATGTTACAGTTCTGGAATGAAATTCTTAGAGACCTTATGCCTAATGCAAAAGTTAGAAGACAAATTTGAAATAAGACCTGCCCTTTATCTGCCTTTAAATGAGATCTTAGGAAGACTATTCAATCGTCTCTGCATTCCCCTATAGCCTATGAAGCTAGATTTTAGGAAAAATATGATAAATGAACTATGTTGAGAGTAAAAGTTAGAGACTGGGAACCAAGGTATCAGTTTCTGAGAAAGGGAACTAATAAAACGTTGGATAGGTTGGTTTAGCAACAACAACAAAAGGTCAGGAAGCCCATTACAAGGTGAAGTCTCAAATAATTTGTTCCCATGGAGTTTGTAGTCCCTTAAAACTTGCTAGAGAGAAGTCAGTTTTCCATAATTGGCAAGAGTGTTTGAAGGGCAAGGTGTGAGTGTGGGGCTGGGAGATTAGAAGCTGGCATGAAAAGCTGGTGTGTAAAAGAGATAGTGATGTAAAAGAAAGCTACAATTGGGAGATGAATAACACCTTGATGTAGTGATTTCTTATTGCTGGTGTTTGTTTAAAGAAAGAGACAAAATGCCATTAAATAACTTGCCAGGGTTTTTGTTGTCATTTTGCTTTGTTGTTGTTTTAATAATATCTGGAATTTCTTTATAAAGAAAATTGAATAATATATCTTTAGGACAATATGTAACCCAAATTTTCACACACTGCTCCTCCCAAAACCTACCTAAAGAGCTCCTTAAGATCTTATTCTGCTTCTAACAAGATGGCAGACTATATCATGAAACACTGTACACTGAGCCTTCAAATGAAAATGTTAATACACCGTTTCAGTGAACTAAAAGTTGCATGTGAATCAGTAAACCTCTTGCAATGGAAGGACTGGCTGTTTAGATGAAGGAGGTGCCTGCTGGGTCCAGGACCATGATTATGTGTTTTTACTGAGGAGGTGAAATTCAAAATGTCAAGTATTAAAGGGAAATGCAAGGCAAGCTCTAAAATGACCAGTCACGTAGAAACTTAACTCACTAAGTTTATGAAAAAGATAGCACTAAACGAGTCCTAATTTATCATAGTGAATCTTGTAACAGCAGCATTTCCACCACGCTTGACTATGTTCAACAAAAACTCAAAATGGCCACAAGTGCAAAGCATATTTCTTAATGAATCTAGCTACATCCTACTTATGCAACTTGAGCCCACGGGAGAACTATAGACAATTTATATGACAGTTATTTCACAGGTTTTTTTCTTTGGCAACTAGAAGACATCAATTATTCAATAACAAAACGTATTGTGCATAATTATTTCATTTCTTTCCCCTTTGCAAAAAAATCATTCACATATCAGTATAGAACATATAAACCAAGAAATATTCTTGTCAGGATGTCTACAAAAAGATAAAAGAAAAATCTTACAAACATTGCGAGTAGACATTACTGTGTTGTTTACTTTGGAATTTAAGGAAAACAATGCCAAAATCAAAAACACAGGGAGCGACTATTTTCACTTACATAAAGTTTTTTTTAAAAAAGAAAACTTCAGGCTGGGCGCGGTGGCTCACGCCTGTAATCCCAGCACTTTGGGAGGCCGAGGCGGGCGGATCACAAGGTCAGGAGATCGAGACCACAGTGAAACCCCATCTCCACTAAAAATCCAAAAAATTAGCCGGGCGCGGTGGCGGGCATCTGTAGTCCCAGCTACTCGGGAGGCTGAGGCGGGAGAATGGCGTGAACCCGGGAGGCGGAGCTTGCAGTGAGCCGAGATCGCGGCACTGCACTCCAGCCTGGGGGACAGAGCAAGACTCCGTCTCAAAACAAACAAACAAACAAAAAAAACTTCAAAAGGAAATTTTATTGTGTGAAGTTTAAATCATATAAAATTTAGACATAAAATTTTCATACTATAATTAAACCTGGATCAATCACTTACTAACAGGATTACTTTAGGAAAATTACTAAATTTCTGTTAGCTGCAATTTCCTCATCCATAAGTTTTATAAATTAACAATCACACTAATTTTTGTCATAGAGTACTAATGAAGCTAAATTGAGATAATGTATAAAATGAAAGTACTTTACAAACAATATAAAAGATATCTGTACTGCTATCAAGAAACAAGACAAAAACAGTTAAGAAAAAATGTTATGTAAAAATTACTTGACGCTTAATTTTAGGAAACTTGCTTTCAAAGCATTAGTTGCTATGCCAACGTTTTCAGTTTGCACTTGGTCATATATTTAGTTTAGACCCTTTAATAAAAGTAAACAATGATACAAAATGCAAATTCATCTCTACGCTATACCATAGCATGCTCAGAAAATCCTTCCATGCCTAATGAAATTAAGAGGATTTAATCTTGACTGACCAAAGGCCATAAATATAAGTTTATAATTGTAGTAAATTGTAAATATTCCTTAGTTTCTTCATTCCTAGAATAAATTTTTGTTTCTGGAAGACTTTTCAAGTAAAGAAAAGAAAATCAACAACTATACTGAACTATGCTAAACTACTGAACTATTCTTGTTGGGTTTTCTAGTTTATGTTGTTGTTGTTATTGAGGCTGTTTTGTAAGATTCTGTTTCCTGGGTGCTTTTTTTGTTTTGTTTTGTTTCTTTTTTTTTGACTCTAGAATAGGGATTGGCTGTTAAATTCCTTGTTTTGCTAAAGCACAAAGGCAAAGGAATAAGCAAACTAGGAGCCATTCATCGAGTATAGGTAAATTACTAATGGATTGAGCAGTAATACTTACAAAATAACATGCCAAATGTCTATATGGTCTGAAATGGAATGAATAGCATATAGTTAAAACTGTGGGCTCTGACATCAGATACATTAAATTCAAATAAAGGTTTTGACGCTTACTAACTGTGTAATCTTTGACAAGCAATTAACTCTCTAACACTTAATTTCCTTATTGTTACTATTAGGATAACAACAGTGCCTACCTCAAAGAGTTGTGAGAGTTGGAAAAAAAAAAAAAAATCCAAGGAAAGCACTCAGACATCAGATGCACAGAAAGTGTTTGGTTAGTGTTAATTAGTATATGACACAGTTTAGATATTTGTCTCCCACCCATGTCGCATGCTGAAATGTAATCCCCAATGTTGAAGCCGGGACATGGTGGGAGGTGTTTGGGTGATGGGGGCAGATACCTCATGAATGGCTTGGACCATCCCTTTGATGATAAGTGAGTTATCGCTGAGTTCACAGAAGATTTGGTCATTTAAAAGTGTGTAGCACCTCCCCTCCCACTCTCTCATGTTCCTACTTTCACCCTGTGAAGTGCCTGCTCTCTCTTTTTCTTCCACCATGAGTAGAAACTTCCTGAGGCCTCCTGCGAAGCAGATGCTGCTTTCTGTACAACCTGCGGAACCATGAGCCAATTAAATCTATATTCTTTATAATTACTCAGTCTCAGGTCTCTCCCTCTCTCTCTCTCTCTCTCTCTCTCTCTCTCTCTCTCTCTCCTCCTTCCTTCCTTTCTTTCCTTTCTTTCGTCTCTCTCTGTCGCCCAGGCTGGAATGCAGTGGTGCGATCTCGGCTTACTGCAAGCTCTGCCTCCCGGGTTCACTCCATTCTCCTGCCTCAGTCTCCCAAGTAGCTGGGACTATGGGGGCCCACTACCATGCCTGGCTAATTTTTTGTATTTTTAGTAGAGACAGGGTTTCGCAGTGTTAGCCAGGATGGTCTCGATCTCCTGACCTTATCATCTGCCCGCCTCATCCTCCCAAAGTGCTTGGATTACAGGCGTGAGCCACTGCCCCCAGTCAATCTCAGGTATTTCTTTATAGCAATGAAATAATGGCCTAATGCAGTAAATGTATATATAAATATAGGATAAAAAGGTGGATTTTTCCACAACATTTTTAAGTTGGGATTTCAATTTCAGTTGTAGAAAAATCAACCTGAGATCCCTGTTAAAATCAGTTAAAATGCCAAATCATTGGACCAATTCAACTCTCTACTATATTGTTGCTTTTCACTATACACACATGTATTTCTGTATTTTTTTGTGTGTGTATGGAGGTGTGTGTCTATCTGTATAATATATACATACACTATATATATACATATATATACACACACACATCACTAGGTATAAAATACACATATATGGAACAAATTTATCTAAATGGCAGGAAGGCCATAGCAATGTAGAAATCCGAATGCAGATTATAGAAGCTGTGCAGTTTATTCAATGAAGTCATTTGACTTTTCAATGCTTCCTTTAGTTTATATAATTTTGATTTGTGGCCAATGAAAAAGCAATTGTACATTGATTCTAGATACAGCGTTAACGGCAAAAGAAAATTATTCAAACTAAAGTAAGGTGGCATGTGTATTGTACAACTTAAAACCATAGTAAACCTTGCTAACTGAGTTGGAGATGAGTAAGAATGCTTATCAGGGCAAGTGAAAGTAGACACTATTGAAAAATCTACTCATTGCTAAATGGCCAATGGTGGTAAGTTTTTAATGAAGAATAATTTTTGGTTTTGAGCTTCTATTTATTTAATGTTTTTCACATTTAATATGTCAGTGGAAGAAGAAATGAGTTATCTAACTTAATTTAGAATATAGAAAACTGCCCAGATGTATTATTAGGTTGGTGTAAAAGTAATTGTGGTTTTTGCCATTACTTTTAACTATTGTAATAAATACCAAATTTCATTGTCTTTCTTGCTTTTTGAAAAAAATGGATGTAGTTTCAGGGTGCAATTCTTGACAAAGCTTGTTTTGAATTTTTAAGATTTTTTTAAAGGTTTTCAACCTGAAAGGGTAACTCTCAGAAAAAAAAATTACCTGAATTATTTACAGCAATGGTTAGTTACTTAAACTGCATTTATCTAAAACATATGCCTTTCTTAGACACTATAGGTTAAGAGTATTTATCAATATCTGCAAAGTCCTTTGAGATACATTTTACCAAAGTGTCATCAATGGATGATAAAACAAATGAGAGTGTCTTTAGTGAAGCAAAAACATAAAAGAATTAAAAGCTAAAAGCATTTGAACATATTTAAAATACTATTACTTGCATTTCCTGAATTAGTGTTTAGTTTTGAGGCAGTTGGGAAAACTGAGTTTGGAAATATTCATGTATTAATAGCACTCATATTTCTCTTACTATGGCTTAGAGCACTATAAATGTCTGAGGTTTTATATACCTCAGAAGCAAACACACCCATATTTTCCCCCTAGAAACAAATCTAGGCATTAATATAATTTTAAAATTGTATTCATTGTTCTCATACATTGCTAAATTAGATGATCTGTGTGTGTGTGTGTGTGTGTGTGTGTGTGTGTCTGTGTGTGTTTTAAGGAACTGTTGACTTTCAGCTGCTGAGTAATGGCTGCTTCTGCAGCGTTTCCACTAAGGATAAATGGAGGTTTTAACTTCCTTGCTAGTTGTTTAAAACTCCTTTACATTTTCACACAACAGCCCATTTTTCATCACTAGGAAAAATATGAAATTTGAACCATCCTACGTTTTACTTACAGTAAATCAGCATGTGTCATAAGAGCAAAAAGGAACGTAATAGCACTCCCTATCATGGACCTTTCGTTAGAGCAAGTCCCAGAAGACATTGCCAAGTTCAGTTGCTATAGCAACCGAGCTCTGGTGCCTCTCTTGCTTGGTTTGTTTCAGAGAGTTGATTTTTACCACACAGGCATAATCCTGAAGAATTTTTATGCTAAGGAAGAAATTACACAGAGTCAATAACAATGTGTGTGATCTTTCTATGGATTGGTGATGATTTAATTTAAAAGTAGTACAAAGGAGGTTAACGCCATAACATTTCAAATCCCTTTGCTGACTTCCAATTAAATTATTCATTGTCTTTTCTTTAGGCCCCTCAAGTACTCATATTTCTTAACTAGAAAAGTACTCGTAAGCCACTGGAGGGTCAGTATGGAATTTCATATTATTTTACCCAACTGTGAAGTTCTGCTATGAAAATATCTTGAAATAATACCAATATACTTAAAAAAAAAACTACAATTAGCAAGAGAAGACTCAACAAGACTATACGAGCAATATGGGAGAATTATCTTCTGATTTGTATTGAAAAGATATCAGGACGGATAACCATATGTCTTATTATAGAATGCTAGTTAATTTTGCCTATTAAGGAGATAGACCACATAAAGCATTTTATATAGTGTCCATCATACAGTAACAAAAATATTATCATACGTTTTATCCTGTCATAATATAGTCAGGCAAATATATTATATATCTTTACATTAGGCACTATTGATTATGCAATTGAATACCCTTTGGATACTGAATACTTTTAAAGTAAAAATGGTATAAAAATACTTTACTATGGTTGAGCATGAAATATATTATAAAATATATTATAAAAAATATATTTCTACACAAAGTTATTTTATATGTAAATATAATTTAAAAGCCTATTTTTTCACTTACAATGACATCTTAAGCATTTCCTTCCAACAATACATAAAAGTCTTCAAAATGATCATTTTTAGCACCTAACTGCTAATGTTCTTTCATGATCAGACATGCAAATGATTTTGAGTTGTGTTGATTATTTTTAGAGGACTAACCTTTTGAATAATATATTTGCATTTAATGGACATGCCACAGGCAGCAGCTTAGAGAGGAATGTGTTGTAGGTTTGGCAAGTCAGGGCTTTGACTTTTATTTATTTTACTACTTACTTAAGAACTTCTCTAAGACTTTATTTTTTCACCTGTAACAAAAAGATAAAAACAATTTCCAAGCTGTATGGTTTAGAAAGAATCCTGTGATATAAATATAAACATAAAGCAGCTGGTAAAATGCCTGGAACAAATGATCCTTATTAAATTTTAGCTGTCTTTTCTTTAAAGGTTTTCCAGTCATGTCCTTGAAAATCATTTCCAAATGGAATCTGAAGGTAAAAATGAGTACAAATTAAATATTCCTTAATACCTTAAAAATATATGAGTTTTAATTGTGGCAAGATGTGGAAAACTTTCAATATAAATTCTATGTTACAAATTATTCCACTTGCTTCAGTTGACTTTCTCAAACTATGTTTTCATGACCTCCTAGCAAAGGAAGATGATCTGGGGGGAAAGAAAGGTGGGAGGGAGACTATTTCTATGGTTAAATACATTTGGAAAATGCTGAACAATATATTTCCCTCTAAGAGCTTACAAATCACATTAGTATTTTGAACTGTCCAAGAAATTCCAGGTAAAGTGATCAATACTGTTTAGTGGTAAAGAGTATACATTTAGGAGTTAGGCTGCCAGGGTTTAGTACCCACTTCCAATGCTTATTACCTTAGAACTTTGAGAAGTTACTCAACCTCAGTGTCTCAGTTTCCCCATCTGTAAAACGGAAATGGCAACAAAATTTTCCACACGAGTTTGGGAGGTTATAATGAGATATGTCAAGTGTTCTGATTCAGGCTAACAAAGGCAATTATCAGTAAATAAGAGCAATTAAAGAAACCTGTTTCAACCCTTAACCATGTTAACTTTACAAATAATATTTTTGAACATCATCTGGAACTATTATTCTTGGGAACACACTCTGAACAACTCTAAAGTACAATATTAGGGTAGTGATAAATTGCAATTAAGTAAAAAAGTATTCATTACATTAGTGAGCAAACCAAGAAGCACAAAATGTCATCTACCTCACAACATGTGACCCCACTGGCTGCTACTTTGTCAGAAATTTTTATTATCAGAACATTAGAGCAGCTTAGTTAAGTGTGAAGACCTTATCCCATAGATGTTCTATTCACCGGGGCTGTCTGCATCCATTTCATAAATTAGCACAGATAAGTTTATCATATTAGGTTATTTTCCTGTCACTAAAAACTGAGCCCTAAATGAATGGAACACCAAATGGTTAAAATTGTAATGATTAGTAGAGAAAAATCTGAGTATGTAGATCACTGATAGAGTCTGCAAAGATAAGGAAAAACAAGGCATATTATCCAGACAGTAAACATTTGCATATTTCCAGGTACTAATCCTAAACAACATCAATTTCCAAAATGGAGACATAAAATAGTAAAGGAAGACAGCTTCATCTAACGAAAAGTATGCTACAAGTTCACAAAAATATGCAATAATTCTCTGTAGTCTAAATAATACCATGACTCCAAAAAACCTCCCCACCCTTTTCCGGAAGATAGGAAGCTCAGCAAAAGGACCATTTAAATGAGCAGTCTGCTAATTAACCTGACAACTTTCAGAGGGCTTTTAATTTATTCTCAAATTTTTAACTGTATCTGGTTGCTGGTTTATCCTAAAGAGTTCATATTTTTTAAATGATCATCAGAAATTTGCAGAACAGAAAAAAATCACTCACTCATAATTCCATGTCCTTGACAAATAAAAACTATTTTCTATGTTTCCCGTTTTCTTTGTCTTTATGCTAATCATTTCTACACAAAGTTATTTTATATGTAAATATAATTTAAAAGCCTATTTTTTCACTTACAATGACATCTTAAGCATTTCCTTCCAACAATACATAAAAGTCTTCAAAATGATCATTTTTAGCACCTGACTGCTAATATTCTTTCATGATCAGAGATGCAAATGATTTTAAGTTGTGTTGTTGGTGCACTGAATCCCTTCCTATATATTGTTCTAAAGTGATTTTCAAACTTCAGGACACATATGAACCACCTGGAGGACTTATTAAAACACAGGTGGCTGGGCCCTGCCCTCAGAGTTTCTGATTTAGTAAGTCTTGGGTGAGCCCCAATGATTTGCATTTCTAACAAGTTTCTAGATGATGCTGATGCTGCTAATCTGTGGCCATTTTAAAAATTACTGTTGGAAGAGGCTGAGTGCGGTGGCTCATGCCTGTAATCCCAGCACTTTGGGAGGCCAAGGCAGGCGGATCACTTGAGGCCGAGAATTCGAAACCAGCCTGGCCAACACAGTGAAATCCTATCTCTACTTAAAATACAAAAAAGAAAAGAAAAAGATTAGTTGGGTGTGGTGGCACACATCTGTAACTCCAGTGACTTGGGAGGTTGAGTCACAAGAATCACTTGAACCTGGGAAGTGGAGGTTGCAGTGAGCTGAGATCACAGCACTGCATTCCAACTTGGAGTACTTAGGTAGAACATAGACATCAAATCGGAATTGATAAGTCAAATAACACAGACATTATTATTGCATCTAAGACATATTTCTGAAGTCCGTTTTTACAGGCTCATTCGGATTTGTAATGCCAGGTGACTTCTTGATACTTGAAGCCTATATAAATACCAACTGACTGAATAAACAAATGAACAAGAGAAAATTCTCTCCTCCCTGAAATCAAGACATTAGTCCCGAGATCCACCTATTTACATTTCAAAGATATGTATTATGATTGAACGGAAATAATCCAAATCTCTATTACTGCAGAAATCAGCAAGGTTTTATCATCGCTCTCCAAATTCCTGAAAAATAACTGAAATATTTATATCTTGGAGGAGAGTATATTTGCATGTACACAATACAGACAAAAATTAGCTGCATTTGATAGTTCAAAAAAAAAAAAACCGTTGCTCTTTGGAAAGCACAGGGCAAAAATCTGGCTTTGACAAATTATTTTTCATAAGCTAGAAACAAAAAAAATTCCCATTTGGCAATGGATTATTAGGATGTTTGCCTAAATCCTCAGAGGTTTTTCTTTGTATTAAAGGATTCTTAATATTTAGGCATGGATTAATCCTCACCTGTAAAAGAGAAATATGAACATAAACAAGTCTGTCTACAAAAGTACATCCACGCCTCTATTAATACATAAGTACACATTAGATAGCCATGTATGTGAAGTATCTATTCATACATTGGTTTCCAGAAATCCACAGACAAGACATATGCTTAGTAAAGATATTCTCTGCAGAAAATATCTTCCTGAGTCTTCCTTTGAAATTTGCGGGCATTCTTATTTTTTTCATTCATAGTTGTTATTACTGTATCTGTTTGAATGTATAGGGAAGATACATTCATATACATACATAATCATAAATTGACACATAAAGTAGTTATTGTCAACAAACCTTGTAAGGTGGTTAGCAATGGAATTGTTAACTCTGGCTTAGTTAAGCATCAGTCAAGAGTTAACTGTGTTAGGTACAGGCTTATCAAAAGACCATGATTTTCTTTTCTTTTCTTTGTTTCTTTTTTTGAGACGGAGTTTTGCTCTTGTTGTCCAGGCTGGAGTGTAATGGCATGATCTTGGCTCACCACAACCTCCACCTCCAGGCTTCAAGCGATTCTCCTGCCTCAGCCTTCCAAGTAGCTGGAATTACAGGCATGCCCCACCAAGCCCGGCTAATTTTATATTTTTAATAGAAACGGGGTTTCTCCATGTTGGTCAGGCTGGTCTCAAACTCCTGACCTCAGGTGATCCACCCGCCTCGGCCTCCCAAAGTGCTGGGACTACAGGCGTGAGCCACCGTACCTGGCATATCTATGACTTTCTAAGGAATAATTCTTACTGAGTTAGTGTTCTGATAATTGTTTTATCTTTAAGTAAAAGTAAACAGTTTCATTAGCCTTACGTGACTCGGAATTGTTCTTTGCATTTGGCATGTTCATTATGACCACATGAATACACTGCTGCTCTCAGGGTGAACAGCCAACTAGGGGACAAATGTTAAGACACAATGTATATGTCATCGTAGGTATATTTTATAGAATAATATACATAAATACTGCCAGTAAATATGACCATATTAGGCAGCCTCTAAAAATATGTGACAAAGTTTAAAATATGCCCATGTGAAAAATGCAAATTTAAGAAATGCAAGAACTGTAGTGAAGACACTATGAGGCAGTTGTTCACCTAGTATGTGTGAGAATTTGACTATAGGCACTTGCTACTTAATCCAGGTGTTCAAGGAAATACAGGTAAAACATTAGCAGTGACAACCATATGATCATTTGAAAACCAATTCAATACCTATGAGATTTTTTGAGTAGTAACTGCCAGTTTCTTACAATGAGTTGGAGCAAAATGACAATCCCTACCACAAATCGAAAGTACTAGCATATGTATATGCACATTAAGGAGATATTTTTAGTTTCTCTAGTTAACACAGAGGAGGAAATAGGGAAAAATATGCAATTCAAGGCACATGTGACCTGCCTATGAAATTTTAATTTTTAAGCCTCCACGGATAACCAGACACATAGAGAGAAGCCTTTTTTGAATCACGTTACTCCTTCAGGGTAGAAATGAACTCATGACAAGCCCAAGGATAAGTATTTCAATCAACATATGTTCAAAAATGTTTTCTTTTTTTTGACAAATAGTTTTGGTTTGTAATTTAGGCAGTGATGGAAATTTATCTTTATTAAAAACTAAATTTTTAAAAAATTTCATTTTAGAGGGAAATGTTATAAAAATAGTAAAATTGTATGTGGATAGTACAAAAATCAAGAGAATAAATTATTAAAGTTCGTTAATACACTATTCTAAAACATGTCATAATAGCATGATGCCATAACTTGCTGGGCTAATCAGTGAATAACCACATCACAGTTAACTCTTATTGCAGGTTCACCTGGAACATTAGAAGTAAGAAACTGAGTGTGCACAACATGTTCTTATGTATCAGTTGCTATTAAATTAATATCCCTAAGAAATTTGATACAATTTTTTTCAGTACAGCAAATCTCAATTTCTCTATAAATAATGCATGAATAGATTTAAAATCAATAGATAAATATTTCTTGAAAAGAGAAATGGAACAATGAAAAACCTGTCTTATATAGTAAGGACTATAAAAACATGTTATTCATAAACGTGGACATTAAAATCTTTGACGAATGACTAAATTTGCATGTGAAAGCTCAGATGCAAATAAACATATGTAATATATATATTTTGACTGAAGATAATAGGTTACGTTGGAGGGAGCAGTATATAATTTATTAATCATGTGTTTTAGTAACACTTTTATTGCAAAAAGGAGTAACTGTTTAAACAAATGACTCTCTATGTTTTGATTCTAAGCTCTGGAGCCTAATATTCTAAAGGAGACTGATTATCAATTGAGAAAGGTCAACCTGGTAAAATTTAAACACATCTGTGGCGATTCTAGATCACTATTATTTAACGTACTAAGTGACAGCAGGCAGTTTGACTTAACAAAATATGTATGCTATCTTTGCAATAAAGAAGAAAAAAACAATAAGCAACCCAGACAACTGCCTTTCCTAGTGAGGCCATCTACCCAGATCTCATACCCCTAATAATAACACATTGTTATATCATTTTTGCTGCTATTCCAAAGCAGAACAGCAATTATTTCCTGGAAAATTAAGAACTATATTAGTAAACACTAATCTAAAATTAGATTAAAATTCAAAATCATTAACATTATATTTTAAGGCTAAAATTATGATTAAACTTTCTTTTTTCAACTGCATGTTGCAGAGTCTTTAAAAAGACCTGTTATGGGCCCGGCGCGGTGGCTCACGCCTGTAATCCCAGCACTTTGGGAGGCCGAGGCGGGCGGATCACAAGGTCAGGAGATCGAGACCACGGTGAAACCCCGTCTCTACTAAAAATACAAAAAATTAGCCGGGCGCGGTTGTGGGCGCCTGTAGTCCCAGCTACTCGGGAGGCTGAGGCAGGAGAATGGCGTGAACCCGGGAGGCGGAGCTTGCAGTAAGCCGAGATCGCGCCACTGCACTCCAGCCTGGGCGACAGAGCCAGACTCCGTCTCAAAAAAAAAAAAAAAAAGACCTGTTATGCAAATAAGTTTTGGTCAAAAATAGAAATTAAGAAAACTTTACAAGGGCAAAATTTCAACAGAGTCATTACAGATTTGAGTATTGTGAGAATACACATTGCTGGTACTAGATGTACGTATTCAAATCATTGTGTTCTACAAAACAGCAAGATATTTTTTAACTTTTTCAACTGAGGAAAGAATATAGTTTTTTCAAAAAAATCACAACCTCTGTTCCTTTAGAAATGACTAAACCATAAAGCAGAAAATTACTTTTATTTTCAACTGCCGATTTCTAGGAATGTATCGCTATTTTTCATTTTCTTATTTTTTTTAAAAAAAAGAATTATTGGTCTTAGTAAAAGTCACAAACTTGCTTTGAGAGATTAAATTATCTTGATTCTTAGCAAAACAGAACACAAATGGAAAGGCTTCTTCATTCTATTTGATCTCCACCTGTCTTTGGTGTGTATGTGTTTTGGTATATGTACAAAGAGAAAACAGTTCTATTTAGCCTTCAGTAGAACATTATAATGTATGCTACTTAAAAAAAAAAAAAAATTCGTACCATGTATCTTTAAATGTAAGCACCATATGGAAGTTCCTGCTCTTATCTGTCATATTTCCCCTAACTCAAATTCTGAATGTTTCCATTAGTAACAAAATAAGTGAAAAGTAAAACTTTACCCTAATGAAAAGGATCTTCTCTCCCACTCGGTATCTTCCTTGGGAGAGCCGCTCCACACAGAACTTGTTTGGGCATTTGCAAGGAGGATCTTCAGAAATTCGTTTCACCTGAAATAGAAGAGCAGGTAAATTCATTCTTCTTAATTAGGTTGCATTTATGTTAATTTGCTCCAAGGACTCCAGGGCCGCTGAACCCTTAATGACTTTAAACTTGTTCTTTATCTATGGACATCATGTGAGCATAAGAATATCATATTAAATCATAACTACGTAAAGTTCAGGTCCCAAAGACATCTGAAGGCAAATGACTGCACTAAAGCATAAGCTAGCTAATGACAGTGACGAGGCTGGAGGATAATGAGCGGGAAATCAACTGAAATTATAGAATATTAATAATCAGCTGGGTTCCTACTTTTGGAGGACTGAAAAGACGATGCACATTTGGGTTGTCAAGGTCAACCTGTTGAAAACTAGAATAGAAAGTATGTTAACATAGAGTTTATGTTACTTCAGTATAATTTTAATTGTATTAATTTTACTCAGTTTCAGAATAAATTGAGAGTGAATTTAACAAGTTGTTGTTGTTGTTGTTTTTTAAATGAGACTATTGTTTCACCTTATTTTGAACTCTAAGATTTTCTCTAAGAATTAATCTCATTTACTCAGATTTACCCTGCAACTCATTCCATCTCAGTAATTCCTACCTATCAAACCCTTCTTCAACCATGTTTTACAGCTTACGTGTGTTCTATGTAATCGATGCCTGAATATCAGATTTTCATCCCTGTTATATCTATTCTTCCACTCTTTTAAAAATACATAATCTAAATGATATGTGCACAAAGCTTATGAATAGTTGTCATTACTAGAAGATGATATAATAGCCCATGATTTTAGGAACAATTTAATGTTTATGTTTTCCCTGACTGGGAACCACCCACTCTGTCTGCTCTTCCACTAACCAACCAACCAATCAACCCAAAACAATAATCTCCTGTGTTTTGAGGAAAAGTTTCCACAGAAGAAACAGAAAGCTATAAATGATGTGCAGCCTGCATTTAGAAGCTAGATAGAACAAATTTAGAAATTGGCCTGGATTTTCCTCACCGAAATTCTTCCACGAAGATGTCATGGTGTCTACATTTATGTCACAAAAGAAATGCAATCATTCCTTCAAATAATTCAATTTCTGACTTTAAACAGCCTTCTAAGCAAAAACTGTGCAGAGGGTAAAACATGAACTCAATTGCATGTTAATGTAAAGGAATTAAATTGTTTTTCCTAGAATAAGAAATGTTCCAGAAAGTATGGAAGCATAAGACACTGGAAGAATAACCAAAAAAAGGAAAAAAACCCTGAAATTAAATTTATCTCATAAGCAATTATGACTCAATGAGGATGTATACAAAGAGAATCAACACTATTTGGGGGGGGGGGAAGAACAAAAGAACCAACTTTAATATATACATTGCCATCAGTCCCTTTTGCTGTCCCTAATTCTGCTGACATATAAACCTATAGCTTTTGGTACTTATTTTTATCATAGCATATTGTATCTCATTTAGTGGTTAACCTTAATGTCTTCTCGCTAGACTGAGTTCCTTTAGAGTTAAGATGGTATTTCACTATATTTTAAAATCATTGATATAAAGCACGTCTTAACGGCAAATAAATATTCATTAAATATACATTGACAAAATAGATAAATAAGAACATGAATCTATACAGGCCACAGGGGGAAATTAGAGGAACAAAATAATCATGGATTCACAGAATCTTAGAAATAGCTTTCATCAAAAAGTGAGAAAACTACTTAACATTAAGTTAGTGATTAGGGCAATTTCTTTGTGTTCTGTGTTTGTTCTATCTTCTTATACTTGGCCCATAGATACATTCACCCCAGTACTAATAGACTTCTGTTCTAAGAAATTGTTTGAAAGGTTATTTCTAATGGGACGATGATAATAAAACAAGATGTACAAAAGTTGAATAATGATCATATCATTTCCTTCCAATAATGCAGAACCACATTCTGGGACTGAGGGTAGGGTCACAGGACCAATGAATGTTGTCTATGGTTCCTGTTTTCAGTGTTTTTTCTATGTGTATCTCTTTCTATATGTGTTTTAAAATATGTTTAAATATAAATATGTGTATATATATGTAAATTATGTTTATGCCATTGCTAGAAGGGGTACAGTTTTTCTTTTCACCACAAATAAGGGCTTCCATGAGGAAAGCAAGGATGAAGAAATGGAGGGGCATTGGGAGGAAGGGTTGATCATCCAGAAGAAAATCAGACTGACAGCATCAAGAAAGCACATGGCCTGAGGCCTAAACTTTAGGAGGATCGTGCTTGGCACAATTTTGCTGCCATGTGGTAATTAACCAAAGAGTAAATTGATGTTCAACTGGTTCCTCCACTAAAAAATGACAATCATAAGTCTGTGTGGAAAGTATTTCCATTTTTCAGTGTTCTTAGACAAAAGACAGAAACTCTTGGTATCAAATGAAGTAAAATACAAGAAACATTTTCTCAAGTGGCCTGCCCTTCTCTAATGCCTTTCTAGCTTTGAAAATGGAGTTGATTTTAAAAATCAAGGGCTGTTTTTGTAGTCGTATGAGAGGTGGAAGCAGAAATGAAAGAAACAAGGCCAGACTGTGGCCAGTGGAAATATATTGTTAAGTAAACAGTGACTGATGACATCTATGCTTCTTACATTACCTAGGGAAAAGTCAGTCTGGCAGGTGTTCTTTTTTGGCTAGGAACCCAGCCAGTTTTCTGCTGAAATGGGATTTCAAGAGGAGCCTGATTACTCAGAATTATGCTATCTCTCATCCCCAGACTGAGGAAGTTGATGGAGAAGAGGAAGAAAGTAAGAATGATTTCTGAGAACCGTATTCAACTCATTGTGTGAGAACTAGCCCAGCAAAGAAGAGAACTAAACCTGACTCCACCGTTTTATCACAGCTGAATCACTCTATCAGGACATCTGGAGAATAAATTAATCTGAATGGACACCACTGTGTTTCTTTCATGATATCTTGATTAAAGAAGGTGATATATTTTCCACCTAAATGGTCACCTATTTTTTCCCACTATTCCCCTAAGTATCAAACAAAGAAATGTGAAGAAACATTGAAGGTTTCAAAACTGGCAGTTATTGCTGAAACTGTTCACTGGAATATAATAACTTAACACAGATCTGCTTATTTTGCTTTCTTTTATTTTTATTTCTTGTTTATTTTCCCCCCTTTTATTACCCCTCTTCTCTTTTTCCTCCTCCTTTTCTTTTTTGAGGTGGTAGATAATAGCTTTCCCAGAGTAAAAATAGCCAATATTATTAACTAAATGCAGAAACTCTGCAAGCAATCTCTATTTTATATTTCTATTCTAAAACCCATGTTGGGGTACATCAATTTGAACTCCCAACTGCTATATATGCCCCACATGCAGTGAAGCTGTTACTATAGGAACAATTTCCTTTTATATTAGATATATTAATTTCTGATTTAAAACGTTAGTGAAGTTCAAATTACTTTTCTCTCTGTTCCACTGTTCCTGAAATAAAACACTTCAGTAAAAAACAAACAAACAAACAAACAAACAAAAAAACCCTATCAAACAGAATGCAAATAGTTCAATGTAGTTTTCTCCAGTGTAAAATGAAGAAACAAGAGGCTTCTGTGGTCAAATAAGTTTGGAAGATTCCAGGTTAAACAAGATCTTATTATGGAACTCACTAGAGTCTTTGATATGCCAAACTAGAGTCTTTGATATGCCAAACTATATCACCAGACTCTAGATGAGGACTATAGTAAGTTGTATTTCTCAAACTAATTTAACCATGGTGTCTTTGATCAAACATTCCTTGAAAAATGCCATTTTAAAGACTTGTGAAACATAGTATTCTAGCTGACAAAGGCACAGAAATATCCACATTGTATATTTCCTACATTCGATTAAAACTTTTAACTAAGCAGATGGTTATGTTCTAAACTCTGGTAAACTTTAAAGAAGGTTTAAAGTTCCTGTGAAATCCCTTCCATTGTTCTCAATTGAGAGCACACAATTTGGGAGTAGGGGAGAACCACCATGGACTGACTGACTGGCTTACAATTGTATGGAAAGTCTTTATCTCACTCTCTTTTTCTGAACTGGAGTATTGGTTTAATTCTGAAATCCTTTTCATAGATTTCCTACCACCTTCCTGCCCTCTCTTGTTTTTCTCCCGATCCCAAGGATTGTCAGATATGAGACAAGCTAGTGAAGAAAGAAAATCATCCTAGCTACTTTTTCTAGGTTCACAGAAATAGCTTCAAGTGGCAGCATCTCCTCCCTCTACAAAGTTACAATAGAAATGAAAGGTGCATGCATTTTCAGAGCATGTGGCCAATTTGGATAAATAGAATAAGGGAGAAGGTTAAACTTTGATTAGCTACATTGATAATTTATCCAACAAACATGGTACTGGATATAGATCGATAAAATATGGTCCTTGTCTTTGAGTACAAGGTCTGCACCTTGAGATGAAAGAATATTTGTGCCTAATACAGTAAATGCTTCATTAAATATGTACAAATACTTGGAACACCAAGGAATAATTTGCCAAGTATACCTGGGATGAGAGATACCAGAAAAATCTTTATATAGGAGGTAGCACAACCTTAATTTTAAAAGATGGAAAGGTGCTTAAAAGTAGTGTAATAGGTGAGTAGGCAGAAATATGGTGAGAAAGCAACAATGGCTTCATCAAAATGCAGGGACAAAAGCAGCAGACAAAATAGCCAGAAAACACACAGTAGGCCAGAACATGGAGGACAATGGACTATATGACATGTGAACGATCTTGGGTTTCACCCTAGATGTTATAGGGAACCCTATATAATTTTAACCAAATCCAAAGTGCATTCAGTTTGATCCTTCTGGTAGCGGAAATGTTGTGGAGATGCATTTCAAGAATGGAGTGGTCAACAGTGTCAAATACCAGGAAGCGATCTCATAATTTCAGGACTAAAAAAATTCATTCGATACAGTAATTCATTCAATAGGAGGTTAAGACAGACATTAACCAGATACTCTTCAGTGGTCTGGAACTCTGACTATAAGGTATTTTTTGAAAAAATGAATGAAGGTGATAGCTGAGAGGATATGGACTATAAGCAAGTATATTTGCCACAGGAAAATACATTTATAACAGAAAGACTAGAGGTACATCTTACCCTAAAGTAAGTCTAGTCAAAAAAGTATATTGACAGAGAAGAAAGAATGTTCTCATCAATATATAAACAATAGACCATTATCTACTATTAACATAACGTTACTCAATTTCCTTACAAAATAAAAAGTGAAATACTATGAAAAGTAAGGTATATGACCAATTCTTCGATAAAGTTATGTGATTTTAAAATCCTTTTCAGTAGCATTAAATCAAAATGTCTTACCTGTTCTTCTTTAGTTCCAGAGTGATTGAACAGTTACCCAGAAGAAACCAAATTAAACTGGCTAAGATACCTTTAAGAGCTAATATGTTTGCTGCCCTTAAAAGAAATGAGGGTTCTTAATCTATGAGACAAACCGTTATATTTCGGCTCATCTAAGTCTGCAATAGCGTTTATAGTGTCACATGGGGAAAAGCAAAAGTCAGATAAATCTCTTTTTCTGCATCCTGTAGTGTCGAATCATTTTCTCAACTCTTTTCTGCTCCTATCCTGGAGGAAGAAACTCACAGCTATGGACAACCAGTCCTTTTCAGTTCTGCCTATTTTTACAGCTGGCATTGTGGTTGGTGCTAGTTTCTAAGGACTCTCTCCATGTATGTGAGATATACGTCAGTCTCATGCCTCTGGCATAGAGATTTTCTATAAAATTCATAAGCAACTACAACTCCCAAAATACAAACTTTGCATAAACAACATCCCAGTCACTCATGATTTATCTCCTTTATTAATATTTTTTACATTTGCACTTAAAATATATGTGTGGAGGGCATATGCATACACATACTCAACCACACCGCTTTTCATAACCAGTAACTACTTAACAGACAACCAAGGTACCTTGAGAGTTTTAATTCACCGTGTTTGCTGCTATACCTAAAAACAATTTACTGTGATTCTGAGAGAATTGTTAAAACATTTTCTAACTACAAAAAATTGTGACTCAAGTACTCTGCTGAGTAGAGGGACCTTGAAGAGTTAGACAAAACTCTGTTGGAATCTAAGCTCCTCCCCTCCCCTCAGCAGGTTACTCAACTTCTATGTTTCCATTCCTCAAGATGGAACCTGCCTTTCATAGATGAGAGCACTTGAAAAACAATGGTAGTCCATAAAAGGCACTTATCTTCTCTATCACATACTTACTTTCCCTTCTTTAACAATCCTCAAGATCTTGTTTTCAGACTTCTTATCTGTGAAAGTGGGAATCGTGATCTAGTGACAAACAGACTTTCATGTTTTCAAATACAATTTTCAGGGAGCTGACTTATTCTAAAGTTTTAGATATTGCTCTGCAGCATTAAGTGACACTTTATTTTAAACAACTAGTTCAGTTCTGAATCTCAAAATGAATTGTAGGACTACAAAGTTTTTCATATGGGCTTAAAATAAATTTCAAGAAAATTGATATTGGTAAAGATTAGACTGACATGAGATTGCACAGAATATGTTTTGTAGTGTTGGTAAGAAGTCTGACTGATTTTACTTACTGCATCATCCAGTAAGTTTCCTGTACTCTTTTTTCCAGAAGACTTTGATGAAGGAGAAGGTGAAGGAGAAGGGGCAGAAAGTGTTTCTTCTTGTTCAATCTCTTTTTCCAATTTTATCAAACCAGGAGGCTCCACACCATACCTTTAAAAAGACACTGGATCATTACACATGCATAACTTATAATGATAAAATTACAATATATTACGTTTGATGACGAGCACCATGGGAGTAAATTGCTGACTTTTAAAAGCAACATTCACTTTTTTCTGGCATTGAAATGGTAAGCTCTTGAATTAGCATCCTTCTAAGCAGAGGAAAAACACGTATACCTGCTGTGTATTCATATGTGCACATATATGGACACATATAGTATACTAAAAATAAATAAAAGCACTCAATGCAATATATTAATGAAACAGCAACATGAATAACCATGTAAAATTTGGTCTCCAGCATTCACATTTACCAGCTTTACTGATATTAGTGCTGTAACTAAACTATTTTGAACCTAAGTTTGTTAAAAATAGAAATACAATCAGAGGATCAGAGTCAAGTTTGCAAACAGCAATCCCCAGAAATAAACATCTTCAAATGATTTAGCAGGAGAGAATTAACTTTGAATATATTTCCTATGGGCCCAGAACAATGTACTATGGGTTATACAATGTCATAGGTTATGCTCCTAGGAACAGCATAATGAAAGCACATATATTGTGTTGGGAAACAACTGAGCAGAGAGGAAAGAGACATAATTTAGAGAAACAAGGTACAAAAAATGTGTGTTGCAAATTATAAATGCCAGAAAAGTTCAAAGGGAGAGACATAGTTACTATCTCCTGTAATCATGTATTTCTTTACCTAAATATTAAATTAGATTTGGTTTCCTAAGTAGATATCAACTGTACCTAGAAGGCCCACAATAATTCTAGAATTTGAGAGTTGTGAAGGGTTTTGAGGGTCATTAATTTACACCCTTTCACTTTTACAGGTAACAATAGAGATCTAGAGAAAATATATAACTAGTGAGAAGCAGGATAAAGACTTGAATGCAGATTCTCTGACTTTAATCAGGTGATTGGGTGTTAAAAAGGAGAGGGAAAAATCACTTGGAGAGTTATAAAAATAGATACTTTTAAAAATCAACTATTATCTACTTTTTTAAATCTACAAAGTAAATAATCTATAGGTAGATAATACATTGACAATATGTTTTAGTACCTCTTATTGAACAGTATATGAAAACATCATTAGATTTAACCTTAAATAGCTGTCCTATTCTAATGGCTTATTATTTTAACTGATACCATTACACATATGTTCAGTACATACTCCTAGGGGAAAGCAATTTCCCTATTCTTGGTGTTTGGTTTTTGCAGTGGATGCTCAAGTAGTTTTATTCCTGGCTTTTCTGCTTCATTAACCATCCGCTACAATGTAAAGGGATTTATAAAATCAGTAAATTTAAGAATAAACTGAACATGCTTTACTTAGTTTACCCTACTTCTTCTGGAGAAGAAGCTGTCCACCAGGAGCCCTCCACATGGACCCCCACTTTGCTTGTGACTAGGCAGTTAATTGGCCTAATTCTGGAGCTCTGTTAAAGACACTAAGCATGTCTCTCAGCTTGGATCTTTTTAGCTGTAAAGGTGATATGTAAGTCTTTTATTTTCTATTTTTTCAGAATTCAGATAGTAAAGAGGGGTGCTATGTGTTAGGAGCCCTTTGAGAGATGGAAAATTTAAACAAAACAGTCTAGTGAGCTCAATTCTACTGAACAATTACTGCTTTGAGAACAGCCTCTAGTCCACAGATTCGTGTTTACTTACATCGATATCACTAGCTAAAAGGCTGTAGGCACCACTGAACATATTTCTAATCTTTCGTACATAGGTAACAGTTTATGGGACAGGACAATGGCGGAAACATGCTAGACTGCAAACTCTGTAGTGGTCGAGACCACCGTCTGTCTCATTCCAAGAATCACAAGCATCTCCCATAGACCTGGGCACAGGGTGATTACCTAATAGCTACCATTTGAATGTAAAAAAAATTCCTCTATTCTCATATGAAAATAAGGTTCTTAATATGAATTCAGTCTTATGATTTTGAATCCCTAACTGCACACAAGGCTTTAATAAAACATTTAAGTATTAAATGTACCAAAATGCTTCACCAAAAAAAGTTAATCTGGAAGACTTTAACTTTGTCGAAAACTAGAGCACATTTTTTTATTTTTTTATTTTTTAGTTTTCTAGTAATCATTGATTATGCTGAATTCTAGACAGCATCTGGTTACCTTGCTCTTGACAAGTACCAACAGTACTCACACTAAGATTTATTTCTCATTCTTCTCTGAGTTCGATTTTGAACTAACTGCTCCATTAATCTACTTTTTAATTTTTTTTTTTTTTAAGTAACTTCAACTTGTATTTTAGATTCAGGGGTACATGTGCAGAATTGTTACATGGGCATACTGCATAATGCTGAGGTCTGGAGAGCAAATGATCCCATTACCCAGGTAGTGATCATAGTACCAAATAAATAGTTTTTGTTTAGCCTTTCCTCCCTCCCTTGCTCTCCACTCTAGAGTTCCCAGTGTTGATTGTTCCCATCTTTATGTCCATGAGTACCCAGTGTTTAGCTCTCATGTATAAGTGAGAACATGCAGTATTGGGTTTTCTGTTTCTGCTGTGTTAATTTGCTTAAGAATGGCCTTCAGCTGCCTCTATGGTACTGCAAATAACATGATTTCATTCTTTTCTATGACTGCATAGTATTCTATGTCTTACATTTTCTTTATCCAATCCACCATTGATAGGCAATTAGATTGATTCCACGTCTTTGCTATTGTGAACAGTGCTGCTATGAACACATGAGTGCATGTGTCTTTTTGGTAGAATGATTTATTTTCCTTCGGGTGTATATCTAGTAATGGGATTGGTGAGTTGAATAGCGGTTCTAAGCTCTTTGGAAAATCTCCAAACTGCTTTCCTCAGTGGCTCAACTAATTCACATCATACCAACAGTGTATAAGTCTTCCCTTGTCTCAGCAGCTTCACCACTAACTGGTGGGTTTTTTGTTTGTTTGTTTTTGAGACATGATCTTGCTCTGTCACCCAGGCGGATATGCAGTGGTGTGATCATGGCTCGCTGCAGCCTTGACCTCCTGGGCTCAAGTGATCCTCCAACCTCAGCCCCCTGAGTAGCTGGGACTACAGGCACATGCCACCATGCCTGGCTAATATTTTTTTTTTCTGTATTTTTTTGTAAAAGTGGAGTTTTTGTAATTTTTTGTAGAGGTGGAGCTCATCTCAAACTGGAGTCCAGCGATCTGTCTGCCTTGGCTTTCCAAAGTGCTGGCATTACAGGTGTGAGCCATTGTGCCTGACTTCATTATTGGTTTGATTCACATTTCTCTGATGATTAGTGATATTGAGAACTTTTTTGTATGTGTTGGGGCCAGTTGTATGTTTTTTTAAGTGTCTGTTCATGTCTTTTGCCCAAATTTTAATGAGGTTATTTGTTTTTGCTTATTGAATTGCTTAAGTTTCTTATAGATTCTGGACCTTAGATCTTTGTCAGGTGTGTAGTTTGTGAATATTTTCTCCCATTCTGTAGGTTGCTTGTTACTCTGTTGAATTTCTTTTGTTGTGCAGAAGCTCCTTAGTTTAATTAGTTCTCACTTGTCAATTTTTGTTTTTGTTGCAATTGCTTTTGTGGATTTACTCCTAGTATTTAGAAATCCTAGTATTTCCCAGGATTTTTTCTAGAATTCTTATAGTTTGAAGTCTTACATTTAAATCTTTAATGTATCTTGAGATAATTTTTGTATATAGTGATTGGTATGGATCCAGTTTCATTCTTCTGCTTATGGATACTCATTATCCCAGCACCATTTATTGAATAAGAGAGTCCTTTCTCCATTGCTTATTTTTGGCAACATTGTCAAAGATCGGATAGCTGCAGGTAGGCAACTTTGTTTCTGGCTTCTATATTCTGTTTCATTATTCTGTCTGTTTTTGTACCATTAACATGCTATTTTGGTTACTGTAGCCTTAGTGTATAGCTTGAAGTCAGGTAATGTGATGTTTCTGGCTTTATTCTTTTTGCTTAAAATTGTGTTTGCTATTTCGGCTCCTTTTTTTTGGTTCCAAATGAATTTTAGAATACGTTTTTCTACTTCCATAACAAATGACAGTTGCAGTTTGATAGAAATGGTGTGGAATTTATAGATTGCTTTGGGCAGTATGGTTGTTTTAATGATATTGGTTTTCCCACTTGTTTGTGGGAAAGAAATAATAATTTCTTTTCTGCAGTGTTTTGTGGTTCTTCTTGTAGATATCTTTCACTTCTTTAGTTAGATGTATTCCTAGGTGTTTTTGTTTGTTTGTTTGTTTGTTTGTTTGTAGGGAGATAATTTGACTTCTTCTTTTCCTATTTGGATGCATTTTATGTCTTTATCTTGCCTGATTGCTCTGGTTAGAACTTCCAGTACCACGTTGAATAGGAGTGAAGAGAGTAGGCATCCTTGTCTCATTCCCGTTCTTAACGGAAATGCTTCCAGTTTTAACTAGCTTTTGCTTCAATATGATGTTGGATGATGTTGGCTGTGGTTTTGTCATAGATAGTCCTTATTCTTTTGAGGTAGGTTCCTTTAATGTCTAGTTCATTGAGTTTTTTTTTTATCATAAGGGATTTTGGATTTTATCAAAAGTTTTTTCCATATCTATCAGATGATCATATGATTTTTGTTTTTAATTCTGTTTATGTGGTAAATTACATTTATTGATTTGCGTATGTTGAACCAATCTTGTATTCCAGGAATAATGTGCTGTTAAATTCAGTTTACTACTATTTTGTTGAGAATTTTTGTACCTGTGGTCAACAGAAATATTGGCCTGTAGTTTTCTTTTTTCATTGTGTCTTTGCCAGATTTTGGAATCAGGGTGATGCTGGTTTTACAGAATGAAGTTGGGAGGTGTCCCTATTCCTTAAATTTTGGAATAGTTTCAGTAGAATAGACACGAGCTCTTCTTTGTATGTCTGGTAGAATTTAGCTGCGTACTCATCTGGCCCAGGGCCTTTTTTTTTTTTTTGGTAGGTTTTTTATTGCTGATTCAATTTCAGAATTCAATATTGGTCTGTTCAGGGTTTCAACTTGTTCCTGATCCAATCTTGTGAGGTTGTATGTTTCCAGGAATTTATCCATTCCTCTAGAGTTTCTAGTTTGTGTATATAGGGTGTTCATAATAGTCTCTGAGGATCTTTTGTATTTCTTTGGGATCAATTGTAGTATCATCCTCGTCATTCCTGACTGAGCTTCTTTGGATCTTCTCTTTTTCTTTGTTAATCTAACTAGTGGTGCATCAATCTTGGTATCCTTTCAAAGAAGCAACTTTGGGTTTCATTGATTCCTTGTATGGATTTTGGGGTCTCAATTTTGTTCAGTTATGATCTGATTTTAGTTATTTCTTTTCTTCTGCTAGCTTTGGGGTTAGTTTGTTCTTATTCTCCTATTTCCTTTATAACCTACTTCTAAAATTTCACAAATCACTTAACCTCGATGAGTCTATTTTTCTATCAGAAAAGTAGAAATGAAAATGGCCTGTTCTCAAGATCTATCGTAGCAGTGGAGGGAGGGAGGCAAGAGGAAGAATCTTAGAAAAGCAACTGCTACTGAACATCTTCCATGCACCTGACATTGTTGGATATCTTGACATATATTATTTCTGAATCTCAGTTTTATTTAAATATAAAATGGAAATTCTAATTTCTATGTTTTAATGTTATTAGAAGGAATTAAAATAGTATACTTTATGTGTCCAGTATAGTGTCTGACACATGGCACAACATCTGAGATTGTTGATAAGTTAATTGACAAATTAAGTGTTGCACAACCTGGAAACTGCAGCCCTAAGGTTCTGTTGCTAAAATTCTTGGTTTTTAGAATATATTATACCACTGAATGACATCGTGTTGACTTCAAAATTAAGGTGTTAAAATACAAAGTAATATTGTTATATTCTTTACCAAAAAAATTACTGTAGGTATTTTTTAAATAAATTTCCCTAGAAGTGTGAAATATCAGAAAAATCTCAGTTCTGGAGTTTAGCAGATCAAGTTATAAATTCAGCTTTGCTACTAACTCACTGGATAAAATTCGGCAAGCAGTCCCTTTTAAACTCTGTAAACTTTTCTGCCATCTTAGTTCCAGGAAGCTATAAAATTTGGTTATGTATAATGTTCTTAAGAGTATAACATAAACTTGGTAGTGAGGCTAGAGTAACTTAAGACATGAGAAGTCACAGCCAAATAAAAGTCATCCATAAGTGAAAATATCATATTTGAAACTTAAATTAGGTGAATTGGAAAAATATGATTTCATTTGTAATTGTAGGTGGATTCATGCCCCCTTTCAGGGAAAGATTGCATAATTTTTAAATTTTTTTACAAAGTGAAATAATAATAAATATGTTAGAGTAACAACAGACTTGGCTCTATGTCCAATATAAACAAAGTAGACTAGGTTTGAATAAAATTGGTAACAAAGTCACACATGGAAAACCTTTCTCTGGAGATTTTTCTTTATCTGGGAATGCTGAAAATTAGTTATGCCACTGAACATAAAAAATCAACACTAAGTCCCAAATCTCTGCTTATATTGGCTTTTGAATACTTCAAACTGCCTAAGGTACAGTCAGCCAGTCCTGAAATGCATACTTAAACACAATTCATTGGCTTCCTGTCTGTCTGGAGATGTCAACAGATTGTAAATCACAAAATTCCCTTTGGGTTGGGGGCTTGCACCTGCAAGCCAACTTAGTCATCAAATAGATCTTTTTTCTGTTCTCCAAAAGGCTGCTTCATTCTGGGTTCCATGAACTCTATACCACTCCACATTTTTATTTTGTCAATGAGGTTTTTACACATTTATAGTATTTTCCACTCCCTTCCAACTACAAAGATTTCAGAGTTTTAGAATGGAGTAGCTGTTGTTCTCCAACAAATTAAGGGTCACACCAAAGAGACCAAGAAGGTCGAATCTACTAAAATCATATCCTCATACCTTTATACCCCAGTGATATGAAAGTAGGGTGAATACTCAGAGGGCAACATACCCTTGTCTTTTTTTGAAAAAAAGTGATAGGGAACATGTCTTATGGTTAATGACTTTATGATGAGGTTTTAGGAATGGATTTCTCATTTTTCTGGCACTTGACACAATTTTCGAGCTCTAGGTAAAATAACTAAGTCCCCAAACTGAGACCTGAACTAGAAAATTTACTCAAACTATTTAGTAGTCTAGAGTTTTCAAACAAAAGACATCTGGATCCTATTTTACTAGGGTTAGAGGAACAAATTTTACAGCCTAGTGCAAGAAACTGCCCTTTTAAAGGCATATAACAGACAGTTTATAGATTCTTGCAAGATAATTTTTTCCTCATTTATCTTCTGTTTTAAAGCAATTTAAAGATTGTTTTAGATTTGGAAGGAAATTTCAACCATGTGAAAGTATATGATGTTCTCAGCAGTTAGTTCAAGTGCTTTAAATAGGATGGATCAGTTAATCATCTTTGTATAAGAACATTTTTTTCTTTTAAGTAACTTTTCCTTTCATAATACCATGGATTAAAATGAGAGATTAAAGAAAATGTTCAGAAAGTATATTTCTTTTAAATGGTCATAAATTTTGCTCCAAATCAAGGAAATACTAAAAATTAAAAATCACAAAAACTCCACTCTACCACTGATTATTGATTATGACCCCAAAAGAAAATATCAAAAGTTGTTTTTTACTTCTATTATAAGGATCATTTTAATTCTACAGTCAAAAAATGTTGAATTTATACTAACTTCGTTTTCAGCAATGAATATCAAAGCACTGTCATTAAAAATATCTTTGAGGTTTTATTAACTTGCTTTTATACAGAGTTTTACTTTTCACAAGTCAAACACATATTTTATATTCAGAAACTGATATTTTTCCGAAATATTAGCAGAGGGATTTCACTCTCCAGTGATGATAGCTCTATTTAGTTGAAAATAAAGGAAGTTTTACCCATGAGAACAAAAATAAGTGGTCTCATTCAGCCATCTCAGAACTCAGAGAAGCCCACAGCTTGCAAAGGAGCTTCACTAAGTGTCCCCAGAGAGGAAAACATGGCAGAGAATCAGAAACTCACTGGGAATCATTTCCAAAGTGATGTTTATGGTTTTAAAATTATGTTTATGTAATCTGGAAAAGTGTTTCGAATCAAATATAAGAATACATTGTATTTCAATGATGAAAAACACAAAACTCACAATATTGTACTGGAGACTTCATTAAGGTTTAAACTCATCTGCTCTGTGTGCAAATTACTGTTGTGATTATTGAGAGTGCTCCTAAAATCAGTTCTAGTTCTGCCTAAAACTGCTTTAAGTTATTAATTTGTATAATCCTTTACGGGTTTGTGAGAAGCACAAATTTAAGCATTTAGATGTAAGTTTAATGTATGGAAGGCAAAATTTAGGAGTAAAATTAGATTAAGAGAAATTTCCCTTTTTTCTTTCAACTAATTATGCTTCAACACAGGGGTAAAACAGTAAGATCTGGGTTTATTGGGTTGTTGTTTGTAAAACACATTTGAATTTGCATCAAAATGAAAAAAACTTTAAATGTATCCAGAGAGAAACCTAGACATTCTTACTTAAATGTTCAATCTATCCTACTGGTATTCAACTGTTTACCATCACGTCACACACTGAAACAACAGTAGCACCATGAATAACTCATAGGATATTTTTATTGCTGGAAGTACACAATACTTCACACCATCCAAATGAGTAAAGAAGATAAAAGACCAAATTTGCAAATTAAATATTTTAATGTAAGGGGTATCTTAATCCTTGTGGATCTTCTTTTGTAAAATCCATAATTTATTTTTTGGTAAAGTGAATAATCACTGCTTTTATCAGGTTGCATGGTAATGAAGCACGGTCAGAAATGGAACAACCCCAAATCACAATTTTAAAATATTTGGGTGGGAGGAACCCTTCATATAATGTATCACCTTGAAAATGACAAGGCCATTATAATTCACTTTCATTTACCAAGATTTTAATTTGTTGTACATCCTGTAACAAGGGACAATTTATGCCAGACTCAGAGCTGGAGGAAAGGTGATCCTTAAAGGCATTTTATAATTGGGCAGCTTGTCTTGCTCTTTGATGGCTTGCCTATGATTAAAATGTTTATTCAGCGGGCTCCCTAATCAGAGTGCTCATGTAATATAATACATAATAACAATATATAACATAAAATCCAGAAATAAGGCAAATGCTATAAACTTAAATTGGAGGAAAATTTATAAATCCCACCTAATTCTAGAGATAGAATAATCCCGTCTGTTTACTTCTGTATCACAACTTTCAGAAGCAAGATGCTTATCTGATGAAATATTTAGAATATTTAAGTAACAAAAAAGTTTTTTTTTCTCTATTCTGTCTTTAAGTAGGAACTCTAGACAATCTATATTTCTTTTTGTTTGTTTGTTTTTGAGGTGGAGTCTCGCTCTGTGGCCCAGGCTGGAGTGCAGTGGTGCGATCTCAGCTCACTGCAAGCTCCGCCTCCCGGGCTCACGCCATTCTCCTGCCTCAGCCTCCCGAGTAGCTGGGACTACGGCGCCCACCACCTCGCCCGGCTAGTTTTTTGTATTTTTAGTAGAGGCAGTTTAATCCTGTTAGTCAAGATGGTCTCGATTTTCTGACCTCGTGATCCTCCCGCCTCGGCCTCCCAAAGTGCTGGGATTACAGGCGTGAGCCCTGGCGTCCGGCCAACTTCCCCTTTCTTAAGCGATAGATGCTAAGTCCTTGGTTTTCACTTGACTCAAGGCCATTTGTCTTCCAGGCCAGAAGCCCCAAGGTTTGGTGGGGGAGTAGGTGTGGCGGGGTCCTAGAAGCAAGAGGTGTATCTTTATCCTGCTCCTTCACAGAACCCAAGTATGTGGCAGCAATGATAGAGAACGAAGTCCTAAGAAACAGCCAGAGGCCACAAGTTTGAACTCTGCCTGCGCAGTGGATATCTGAGAGCACCAAGACTAGAGAGTTCTCCCCCAGAGGCCTTCCCACAATTAACTGGGAAGAGTGTGAGGTAAATAGAAAAATCTTCACATGTCTCAAATTGTTTTTTTACTCCCTGTTGAGGTAAGACTCAAAAATATTCAATTTGAATTGAAAAACATTAAAGCAATATTTTGCACACCCAATTATTGTGGCAAAATAAAATTTATACCCGATGCACAATTCACGAAGATTGTATTGATATGATGATATAAAGAACTTGAGGTTACACATTCTGATTACAGGTTAATTTTCTATTGGATCAAAGAAAGGTCTATTAATTGGCAGCAAGTTTTCTAGCCATGTTGTAAATTGCTGGTGTGCTCACCCATTTTTTTCTTGATTTTATTAATAAATTATTTGAGAATATTCATTCAGTGTTAGTTCTCACTTTATCTTACTTGTTCATCTAATCTCAACCCTAAAAGTATACCGAGATGTGGATAAGAAACCATTTTCTAATTAATCTTAAATTTTTAATTTGCATCAAGACTTCTTCAAACATTTGTATCTTCATTTCCTGTTCTTTGGGCTTCACGGACTGGCCAGAAGCCCTGTCTGATGGTATATGCAATATAATAAATGGGAAAACATGAAACCAAAGCAAGTAGGTTTAGCTAACAGAGTTCCTTCCTCTGCTTATTTAGCTATGATTTCTGCAATTAATTCTTCTTTTGCCTTCCTACAGGAAAAAACAGGTTTCAAAGAGGCTTCTACATAAGGATAACATTCTATATCTTTTTCTAATAAAAACATAGATAATTTTAAAACTATCATCCCAGTCAGAAGTGGAAACGAAAAGAGCAAAATGTTGAATGAGGGAAAGTAAAAAAAGGAATAAAAAGGGAGGCTGAAAATTATTAAAAAGTAAATAGGAAGCTAGGAGGTTAAGGAGGAGGAAGATAGACAGAATATGGGAATAGACTTCCACTAAGGAGAACTGTCATATAAAACTGCATGTACAATGTCCTCCCCCACCCCCAGGAAAGTTTTGGAGGGAAAATGTATTTTATTAAACGATATTAGCAAATGCTTAGACATAGTGGCTTTGACAACAAGATCTTGAGGTTAAGAATATTGGTGGCACACTTTTAGTTTGGTCAACTGCTGCCCTAAAGAAGTTCATACTATCATTCCCGAATGAGTAGATTCTCAACATCCAGGTTAAACATTAGCAATGAAAAGCCAGCAAGCTTCTGTGTTGCTTGGATGCTGAAATCGTCTATGTCGTGACATAGTTGCAGTAGTTTGACCTACCTGGCTGCAATCCGGCCAAGCTCTAGCAGACAGAGACACACTTCTCTGGGTTGCTTGTGGAGGACTGAAAGACAAGATAGAGGCAAACACCTTTACAATAGGAGGAATAAGCAGCTCAACAGTACTGGCTTGCCAGTGACCCTCATCCCTCATGCTCCCAGGAAAGGATCTAGTCTTCATTCTGACAGTCATAGAACCCATCGCATTCCTCAATTCACCTGGCTCTACTAAAAGTTTAAATTCGTTCTCAAAACTCTGCCTATGCTTCCTCATGAAAGCTATTCGTCTCAGGAACTCTCACCCCAGGTAAATCTCACCCTAAAAATGTTTTCTTCAATTAATTAATATTGGTAAGTCAATATTGGATACCTATGTAGCTGTAATTATGATATCTGTCAATAATTGATATTTAAAAACACAAAACACAACTATGGAGCAAGGGCTAGCCATTTTAATATTATGGGCCTACCTCCAACAGTGGTTTTAGCAGGAAAAAAATGAAATAAGGATAAACATTTTATACTACATTCTTTTGTTATCCTCCAAAGATGAATGTCAAAGTGAGACCCTGTCACTTCATGTGCCCTTCGAATCAAATCTGATTAAATAATACTTTAGGAAGAAACAGTTTCAACTGACTGAATTTTGTAAATATGTACCAATGCACCATCAGCCAGTTTTGCCCGTCACAAAAGCAAATCAGAAGGTTGTACTTTGAATTGATATTTCTATTATAATGTGATTAATTAGTGCATTTGCTTTATTGATAGACATTCAGTAACGTTGACAAATCATACTTGTTTTTGTCAAGCCTACAAGAAGAGCATGTAAAAGAGCGTACTATTCTCTTTTTTAAGCAAAATGTGGGGATTTTTACAATATTCTTTTATTCAGCACTGAATAAAGATAAGAGAGATTGGAAAAAATTTGCACTGAGAACAGTCTTACACTGATAAATAATATTCTAAAAGAAAATATTAGCTTATTGATTGTTTATTGATAGACTTTAAGAAAAAGAGAATATTGCCTTTATTCTTAAACACAGAATTCTGTAATAATTTAACTTGCCAGCGTTAGTCTATTCACTCAACTTAAATATTCTAATTCCTTCTTTCTACAGACTATGGTAGTGGCAATATTTGGTCCAGTGACAGCACAGTGGAATTTGCTGGGTGTGCGTAGTAAATAGAATAAACACTTTTACCTGATTGTAGAAGTATGTGATTTCATTTGGTTTTAGGGAGACATCCAAATGTATTATTATTTGGTTATAAAATGACATTTTAAAGCTTTTAAAATAAATTTGAATCCTACCAGAATTCTAATGCCTCCATTAAATTTTAAATCCTACAACTAATTATGGAAAATCTGAATTGCAAGATATTTCTATTACTGATAACACAAATTTTAGATTCAGATGACCATTAGTAAATTGTCACAAAGTCCTAGTTAGGGAATTCTTAATTACTTTTAATTAAAAGGGTTTAAAATGAAGATATTTACTACCTCCAGTTTCAAATGTACTACAAGTTGACTGTGGCTAGAATGATATCAACTTCATAAGGTTTAGCATATTAAATAAATTCCAGCACATAGCAACCTAAGGGCTGTAATATCACACAGTCATCAATTTCATACAGAGAACAATAACACATATTACAAAACAGAAATAAACAAATGAAAATGGATCTTCCTGTCTAGATCATCATTTTTTTTCTGATTCAGATTTTTTTTTAACATATCCATGGTACAAAATAACAAAAGGGAGTTTTGAGTGGGAGAAAAAAGTATATAAAAACTGAGGAGAGGAGGACTTTTAAAGCTAATGCTTTCATCCTAAGTAAAAGCTGTGTGAAGCAGTGGCTGTAGCATCAAGAGCTTTGGATACAATGTCATGCATTTCTTGATGACAAGAGTGTCAAAATCTAAAAACTATTAGTTAACTGACTAAATTATGTCAATGTGCTGCTAATAACCAACTATAAAAGGTAATACCTGATAATAATGGTTCTTTAACCAACTTACTGTACATATTCTGAGTACTAATTTGGAAAATCAAATTCATTCTGAAGAAAAATAATAATGTGAGTGCTATAAGAAAGACAATTTCACATGTAGGATGCATCAATTTTGTGTATTTCTTTGCTTCTTCATTTACCAATTTAAAACAGCTTTTGCATGCCAAAACTCAATATCAACTCTATCATAGACTCATTAGGAAATCAGTTTGGCAAACTGAGAAGAAACTGCATGATTCTCCATTTTATTTCCTTAACAGAATCAGCCCATTAAAATTTAACACAGATAAGGCCGGGCGCGGTGGCTCAAGCCTGTAATCCCAGCACTTTGGGAGGCCGAGGCGGGCGGATCACGAGGTCAGGAGATCGAGACCATCCTGGCTAACACGGTGAAACCCCGTCTCTACTAAAAATACAAAAAACTAGCCGGGCGCGGTGGCGGGCGCCTGTAGTCCCAGCTACTCGGGAGGCTGAGGCAGGAGAATGGCGTAAACCCGGGAGGCGGAGCTTGCAGTGAGCTGAGATCCGGCCACTGCACTCCAGCCTGGGTGACAGAGCAAGACTCCGTCTCAAAAAAAAAAAAAAAAAAAAAAAAAAAAAAATTTAACACAGATAAACCTCTTCCCCAGTATCACTTCTTAGGAAAATGCTAACAGAAAAATGGTGTTTTACTTTCAATTTTTTGTGTAACTATCGCCTTTTTATAAAGCAATAACATTGCTTTAAAGCACATCTGTAATATTACCTCACACATTAATAGCTTTTCAAATAACGAATATACCAAGCCTGGCCACTAATGGACCAAAAAAAAAAAAAAAAAAGAATGATTGGTGACCAGTAAGCAATGACTTAGATAAATCTGTAGAGTTGCATAACTTAGCTCAATACTTAAAACAGAGAAAGGCCTTAGTAACTACTATGCCTTATAAGACAAGGAAGATGATGGTTATGTGGTGGTGGTGATAGGGGTTGTGATGCTGAACAAACTGAATAAAGGCTAATGTTTTACCTAGCATCTTTGGAAAAGGAAAGAATTTAAATCATGCGAATATTTAATTGCAAAACCAAGCACTCTTACCTTCTGGCTATAAAATTTAAATTCAAATGTCTGTATGTAGTATCTATATTATACTAAAAAGGTGACTTTTGTTGTGGCACTAGAGCAAGTTCTAAACTAAAGTTAATAGATGAAAAGAGTATAATGGCTGTGTAATTCAAGCCACAAAGCTCTGAGTGTGAGTATGAGCACTAATATTTGCTAGTCATGTTATTTGGGGAGGTTATTCTACAAAATCACATTTTTCTGCAGGAAAATAATAATGCCCACCTCATAATATTTTTGTGATGATTAAACAAAATAATATTTACTGTTATGCTTAGCACAGTACTTGGCATATAGAAAATACCTGCCCAATGTTAGTTTTATATTTTTTCTTTTCATTATTATTATTTTATTTGGTTTAGTCGATTAACATTAATTCACTTTTTTCCCCATAGGCACTTTTTTTTTGTGCATCATAATGTGTCAGTTACTAGACAGTGAAAGAAACTCTGAAATGAAGAAAAGATTACTGTTATGAGATGTAATTTCAATTGATTCTGTTATAATGAGTATACATTAAATTTTTATCTTTTATATTATATCAGATATAGTTAATTTTAAATTTAATAAAATTTCATATCAAATGAGTCAATTTGGCCAACATATAAAATATAAAGCAGATATCCTTCAGTGATTACAAGTTGATGCTAAGTATAAAGTTCAAGTAACAATTGCATTAGGACATATATCAGTTTCTGAAACACCAAATATCTTGCCTTTAATTTTCCTTTGTGATTAAATTTAGTAGAGTTCACTTTTAGTAATTATTTATGTTGATTATGTATTATCTATTTTAGAAGATAAAATAACTGAATGTATACCTTTGTCAAGATGATTAGACAGGGAACTTTCATTGTATTGTGTTTGTACTAAAGCCCTTGCATCCAGTCATATGTACTAGTCATTTTAAGCACATTTCATCATTTATCTTTTTCAAAAGAGCGTCTAGTTACTTTAAAATTTATAGTAGGAGAAATTTTCCCCACTTTATCATTGTAACATTAACGAAGTCTTTTGCTTTGAGTTAGGGGTAGAAGAGAGGATTGCTGTAGCTTTCCTCTGAACAAATTCTCTTCAAAACAAATAAAGAGCTCTCTAGTCAATGGTGATTATTATACAAATGGTTTTATCATTGGCGGCTTCTTTTAAAATAATCAAAACCATTTCAAGAAAAGCATAATGTAAAACACCTCTGGGAAAAGTAACACAGGTTTCCATTCTAAAAATATGTGGCAAGAGACTCAATCTCATAACCTAGATTCTATAAAAAAAATCTCATGGGCATCAAATGTCAAATGGAATGCTGCTAGCCCCAGGACTAGAAAATGAGGCCTTCCACTAAAGCAAGAGGGTAGAATTTCAATGTCACAGAATCTGCAAGGATAAAATGCATTAGACCATGAATATATAGTTTAGCTAAATATATTAAGTTTTAACAGATGGGCAAAGAAATGAAAGCATGAAAAATTGTGTTGTCCATTTGGTTTCTATATAACTAGAGGTTATAACATTAATGGTAATGTTGAAGAAAATTGCTTTTTAGCCTTTTGTTTAGTAAGGAAACTTGAAAAATATACTTTTAGATAAATGTTGTTCACTTATAAGAATATCATAAATTAATGACTGCCTACTTTCCCAGAGTAGAGAATTGCTTCTAATATGCCAAGGAGAGTGGTATTGTAGAAGAAATAGTAATCTAGAGGTCAGAAGAATTGGGTTCTACTTAAGGCTAATTTCTTCAACAAGTGCCATGTTTTCTACTTGCTCTTCTTTATAAGGTAACCATACAGTTAAGAACACTTGGTACCTGGCAAACACTCAATAAATGTTACTCTCTTGCACTAAAGTGTGACCCACAGACCAACAGTATTGGCATGGCACAGAAGCTTGTTAAAAATGCAGATTTGGGGCCCTATCCAGCTCTAATAATCAGAAACTACATTTAAACAAATTTTCCAGGTGATGCGTATATAAAGTTTGATAAGTACTGTATTAATCAATGTTATAATAATAAATAGTGGTTATAACTCCTACATCTGTTTTGCTGAAAATATTTGTGTGCTTTGATATATGTAACATGCTCTACAAATGTGAAGGATAACAATGGTGTTAGTGGTGGTGATGATGATGATGATGATGATGATAATGATAAATGGAAGGGAAATAATGTGAATGTTGGATTAGCCCTTAATAAATATTATAGGCATTTCTCTCCTTCCAGAATCTGTAAGATACATAAAAACTTTCATGCTTCCCAAGAAAGTGAAGACAGTCACAAACTACTTTCTGTGTCATGTCACTCTGAGTAAGACCCACACAAAAATCTGTGAGGTTAAATGTAGGTGTCAAATAGGGATAGTAATTTAGGGGCTATAAAACTGATCTGAGGCTAACAAGAAGAAGGAAAAAGCAAACAAAGAAGAATCTCACAAGCTCAATAATCATATGTGTGAGTATCCACATTTCCCAGAATCACCAGTAAAAATGATTTAAAATGGAATATGGCATCCATATAAATCATTTGAACAAGGAGCTTCCATTCATAATCTCATCAGTAATGGAAACCCTACAGAGTAGAACGTATTTCATTGCCTTTGCCCCGGAGTTGAGAAATATCCTGGAAGAAAGAATGCTCTTTCTCTAGCACCCAGTGCCCAGGTTAAAATAATGGATTAAGCCACCATCACTCAGAACAGTAATGAGAGGTGAGTCTTTTCTAAGTTGGTGTATATTTTTTCCTTTTGCTTGAAATAATTCTAACAACATCTAAAATGAATGCAGACAAAGTATACGTTTCTATAACAGATGGGGCATGATTTTTGAAGGTGACTGGAGTTGAATTCAAACTGTAGCTGGGCCATTTAAAAGTTGTGTAACATTGGGCAAGGGATTTAATTGCTCCCTCCTGCATCTTCCCTGGCATAGGGGAGAGGGCCAGATTTGAAAAGGGTTTTCTCAGTTCCAGAGTAAAAGTGAATTCAAATGCTAAATTTCATAAAACCAAAATGTGTTAAAAAGCAAAAAGTCTAAAAGAAAATGATCCTGGGAAATAAATGAATATAAATAATCCAGGGCTGAATGAGTAGCCTGAAATTATTTTTGTAAATTAATACTAACAAAAGTAATATAGCTTTTTTTCCACAAAAATACTCTCATAGTCTTCAGTATAGACAAAAACAAGAATAAGGAGTGATTTATCAAACACTTAAAGGCAGGCATAGATTCTTTTTCTGATGCAACATGTGACTTTAAGAAATGAAATGGAAAATGCCAGTATTTAAAAATCCACACACAAACCTTTTCACTTCAGGTAGACAATGTTTGGCTCTGAAGCAAAATGCTGGCCAATGTTCAACAAAACAAAATATTCATAAAATTCCTCATCAGAATGATGCATCAGAAGAAGACAGTACCACACAGCAAACACAAACACAGAAAATAAAAAGTTTTTAAAGTTATACTCAAACAAATCACACACATTTGCATGCTACACCGCAGATAGCAAACCCTTTTCTTGTTGAGTAGATTCTTTCTCAGAGAAATAGATGAAGCATAGTCACTGGATTCCAAGTCCTATAATTATCCAATAACATAATGATATTGACACAATTATAGCAAGCAAAAAAAGTGTGTATTTTTAAAGTACTTCCCCATTCCTTTTTTCTCCAGCTCCCAGCTCACCAGAATATATATAAATAAAACAAAATAAACAAATTTCTAGCAAAAAAAGTTAACTTGACAATTTCTAAATTGATAGGCCAATGTAAATTACAAATAATAAACTGTACAGAAAGACTAGCAGTAATTTAAGAAAATGGTTACTCAAAATATCTTGGTAAAAAATGACATAAAACCATCAATTTTATGATTCATAATTGAAAACTCTTTTTAAGCTTGAAAATAAAGTATAGATTTCTGATCTTAATTTAAATTGTAAAAATGAGCCCCATAAAAACACTCAACATCATTTTAGAAAACGTGCTTAAATTTTTTATTTAAATGAACATTTGAAAAATTACTAAATTTACTGTTAGCAAGATTATTCATTAATACAGTCCAATAACTTTTACATTTTGGTGAAATTGAAAATATAAATGCTTTCACACCTAGAGCCTTCTATAGATATATATTTTTTAACTCTACACTAAAAATTAATTCCTTATGAAATAATTATTGGGGTCTATTTTGTTTATAGACTGATCAACTACATACTTCTGAATTCAAAATATTTATGCTCATCTTTTTACCTTAAAGCACAATCCTAAATATTTTAAAGGAATCGAATGAAACTGTTGTTCATCTTAATATATCAGAGTAATGAAAAGAAATGTTTCTCTTGTCACTTGTATGTCAACACGGTTTGAACAGCAGGGGTCAGAGTGAGGGTTATACGTAGACCCTTCTGGTTACAACATGCTCCGCAGACCACGCAAAAACCTTTGTTATGATACAACATAGAATTCTGTAATCACTTAAAATATCAGTTTAACTTCAACAATGTGAAAAATCCTTTTACTATACTGATGTATAAAATTTTATGTCAATAAATCTCTAGGCTAATTGGTCCAATTGCATAATATAAATCAATTGTTCATGTTTCAGATTACATGCCATAATTGTTCACTATCTTAAGTTTGTTTGTTAATAGATAATTAAAGAAAATTATATAATTTATAACCTAATTACTATTTATTTTTCTTTCAAAGTCTGAATATTAAATTTTATTGTTACATATAGACACAAACAGGTGACCTCATGTTAATCATATATCATATTTCCCATATCCTTAAATAGTTTCAAGAATATTATCTTTGGATGGTATCTATGGATGACTACAATTTGTTTAAGCTGCTACCAAATATCATGGGTTCCAGCTATTTTTTGTTAATGTTTCAGGAGACATTCTGGTTCCTATCTCTACTAATTGCCTTTTAATACATTTTTGGAAGCAGAAGAACTTAATCAAAGTGTATAAATATTTCTGAGGTCTTTGATATATAATATCAAATTGCCTTCCAAAGAAAGCATGCCAATTTCCAATTTTCTTCAGCAATGTATGGAAGATTCTGATATAATATATACTTACCAATACTAACTATATAATTTTCTTAATTTAGCTATTTTTTCATAGCTTTTATTCACATCTACCTTATTACTAAATTGTCCAATATTTTAATATCTTAATTGGATTTTTATAAGTCTTTTGCTAATAGGTTCTTCATGTCCACTTTTCTATAGGTTTATTTCTGAAACAGTTCAGGATGTAGCGAACATATGATCTAAGAACGGACATTCTACAGAGGAAAAATTATCTCTAAAGAATGCCACAGAGTATAAATTGCAGGTTAAACCCTGTATGTGGCATAGGAAGTTACCTGCCAAGCATAAAAAAGACAAGAAGCATGACATAAACATATGGAATTAGTTGCTCTCCATTCTCCCCAGTTCATCCCTTGCACACCTTCCCTCACCCACTGAGGTTTCTTGTCATTAGCTGTTGTGAAAAGAGAACAGTGAGTTGTGAATCAAGATCCTCTAACAAATACTTGTACAAAAAAGCACTGCAACAGAGGGTAGCATATCAGTTGCCACAAAGATAAGGATGCTTTATGCAGGCAAAGACCTTTGAACAGCTAAACACAGAAGCCTCTTCATACGCACTCTCCAGTGATCTACTTTATCATTCAAACACATTTTTTTCCCGTTCATCAGAGCATCTTTTCATTTTATTTGCTGTTCAAAACACTAGGACACAAAGGATGTGCTTCATCTTCTGTGCCACTGAAATGAAATCTTGAGGTAAAAAAAAAAAAAAAAAAAAAAAGCCTTGCCCTAAATTTCCTTTCAAAAGTGAAGGGTGAAAAGACATCAAGCAGAGGACACAGTGTTATTGTTGCAAGAAAGTCACTTCTGCAAGTAGAGTCCAAAGTCATCAGCAGCAGCTCAATCTCTTCCTCACCCATAATGAATAATAATAATAATAATAATAATAATAATGATTATGAAAACAAGGAGAAAGGGTTCCACTTGTGGAAATGGAATTTCTTATTGTGCTTCCTCCTGATTATCATGAACATCTATGAGCACAGCTGTTTCCTTTCTCTGACTAATCCTAAAGTCAATGCCATAATATTGACCCCCTTCTATTACATCCTTAGAGCCTATTATATATCACTTTGGGTTCTATTCTGAGCAGGAGAAATTGAAAATGTATCTTTTCATTGAGCAGCAACTGGAAAACCTAACTAATTAACTTAACTTGGTACTGATAAGTTTAGAAATGATTTTTAAATTTTTATAACCTTTAAAAATTGTACAAAAATTTTTGTACAATTATATATATATAATATAAATTACGGACATTTTATAATGTCAGAATATATTTTTTCAAACAGACTGAAGAAGTAGGGCGTCTAAAAGTTCTTCCTGACATAATTTTGTTTGCTACAGAATATGCATTTATGTACCAGGGTCATTATATAAGTTGCTTTAAACTTTATAATTTTAGGGTAAAATGTATTATTATTTGAATGGAGTTTTTAAAAGCCATCAAAGTAAATACCCATGAGAACCTTCACCTATAGTGCTATTTCTAGCAGAGAGGATTTAATATTAGATGGATTCTTTTCGGTGTCCACAGGAAAATTTTATTAGTTCGAATAACAAAAGAAGTCATGGACAATGAGAAAATAAGACAAGACCGTATTTACATTCATAGATTTTATTAACCAATTTCACCTATAGTAATCACTGAGAAAATACTTCTTTAATGAAAAATTGTACAATGAATAGACTAGCAAATTAACGATAGTTCTCCATGTGATTATTCTTTGGCAATTCAGAGGCACTGTAGAATTTTAAATCGTGATGTTAATTGTCCACACGTGCAGAGTGTACTACTTGTTACTAAGATTTGATTTTATGGCTATATATTTTTACAAGATCTTAACATTTACCAGATCTTGTAAGTGATTTTATTTAATTGTGCAAATAATTCTTCTATACCCCCTTCCTATAATCCTCCACTCACATGGTTTCCTACAAACCTGAAAGTTAAAATTGATCTGTAAATTAACCACAGGACTGAAAAACAGGTATTATCTATGTACACACACATCTTCCACCAAATTTTTTTACTTTGATATGAGGAAATGGTAATAATAATCAAAAGCTGATTTATTTACTGAGCATTTCATGAGCACACTATTGTATACAGCAGACTACTGTGAGATTATTCTGTTTCCTTTTTTTAAATTCAGGTCTAGAATATTCCCCCAGGCTAAATTTATGCTGTTCCCATCTTTGCTAAGAGAATTTTCAGAAACTTGATGGTATTTCTTTGCCATATCACACCAACTCCTCTGAGAACAAATACAGATTTCCTTAAGCAGATAAAATGAGTAAGATTTCAGCTGTTTCCATAAATTTCCTAGGTTACGCATGGGAATGGGGCCTAGGGGCAATAGGCATTTTGGCTGTTTGGAAGGTAATTTGTATACTTGTTCTCTCTGAAGGATGCTCAGCTTACTTTGATATTAATATTCTGTATTGTATGACCTATTAAGTCGACTTTTTAAGGCTTCAGGCAAAAAGAAAGCAAAGGTTTTTTCTCTAGATGTCTCCTTTCTCAACTTGGTTGCATTTTGCAAAAATGAGCCTTTAGTTCTATTATTTTACATATTCGAGTTATACTGTGGTGGAGCCTACAAGGAAAGTTTCAACATTTTATCCTAGTATATGGAGTGGTATTGAAACACTGAATGCTCCAATATATGTTTTCTTCCAAAGAAATAAGCTCATTCTACGATTTGGAAGTGACTTTGCCAAAATCCAATCAGAACACAACTACAGAAATCTAGACAGTTATCTCAGTAGGTGTAGGCACTAAGGTATCTGTCTTTTAATTCAACATCTTTGATGATATCAATCTCTTGTTTTCTTGCCTGATTTTTAACTCACTAAAAAATAAATAAATGAACTAATAATCTGTAGTTTCAATAAAGGTAGAGCTTATGGGCAATAGTGTTTCCATACTGCTGTAGAGGTGAACAGACAAGAGTGCTCTCTATGGCTAGAACATGCACAGCTACCCTTTAATCCAGATCAAAGTCTGGGGGTAAAATTTGGCCCCGTGTTTTCCAAATACCCACAGTTTTACACTAATGGCCCTTGTATTTAGCTTGGAAAGAATTGTGCTACTTCTGTTTCTATTCTTGTATCCATGAGGTAACCAATAGTAAGAGGGCATATTCATTTTTCTATTTTCAAAGTATCAAGTTAGCAGCAAACCTGCAAGTTTTCAACAAACTCAGACTTTTTAAGCTGATAATCTGCAAAATGACATCATACAGAAAACTTTTTGATGGCTATACTGACAAAGACAAAAGATAACTTGAGTATCTTATCAACTAAAATTCTGAAGGAAATACATACCCAAACCTTCCGATTCAAATAGACATGTTTCATCCACCCCTAAATCTCGGCACCAGGATAAGAAATTTGCTGTATTGTCTCGGGCAAAAAAGGAGCCCGAGGGTGCATTGGCTTTGCATGGGATCTTCTTCAATGGTAGATTCTGAAAAATAAAGAAATTCATTCTAGGAGAAATCTGTCAAAGTTAGCACAATGATGTTTTAAAAACATGTTTTCAACAAAATGCTTTGGAATGACCTCATGCCAATAAATAGGCTTGTGAAGAACCCTAGAAAGGAAATATAATGCTATGCAATTAACCTGGCAGTAAGGGACTGAAAATGTGTTCCTGCAAGCACATATCCTTTTCTTTTTCGTACCTAGAAGGAAAGATAGTTAAGTACTTTTCTTGGCTCGGGCTGCCGATTCTCTTTCTCTTCTATAATTTTTATGGCCTTCCCTTTCATCTAAGCATTCTATCAGTATTTTTCACAAAGTACTTATTAATGTATTTCTCATTGGTGAAAGAGGAATGGGAGAAACACAAATATATTATATGAATATGATATACATATAACATATATACACCTGCATTCTTACAGGTATAAACACATACTGTAAAAATTACACAAGAATTATAAAGTCAAAAGAGAGCAGCGGAATTATTTAACATCACAAGTCTCAATCATCAATACCAAGAAAGGGAAATGCTAAAAATAATGTAATGATAACATTTGCTGTGTGTGGTGGCTCATGCCTGTAATCCCAGTACTTTGGGAGGCCGAGGCAGGAAGATTGGAGTCCAGGAGTTTGCAACTAACCTGGGCAACATAGTATATCCTATCTCTACAAATAAAAATTAGCCAGATACTGTGTGCACCTGTAGTCCCAGCTGCTCAGGGAGCTGAGGCAGGAGAATTGCCTGAGCCCAGGAAGTTGAGGCTGCAGTGAACCTTGATCATGCCACCGCACTCCAACTTAGGTGACAGAGTGAGATGTTCTATCAAAAATCTAACATTCTACAGACTTTTTTCCAGACTATTTTCTTTTAAACCACAGGATATAGCAATAGCATATAATACAAACATAATTCTGGTCTGAACTCTGCTATCCGACCTTGAAATAGATTGTTTACTTTCTGCATCATTTCTATTCTGGGATAAGAAAGTGCTTAAGATAAGGGTGGGGGTGAAACTGGATAGAGTTTTCTGTTAGCCATCTCATAAAATTTTAAGCAGGAAGTCTCCCTTGGAACCATACCAAGTGTTATCTTTTTTCTTTAATAGAACATAACTTATTTCCATGACATTCCATGAAACTAAAGAATGTAATTCTTTATGATGTGAAAGAATGAGCCATGCCTTTGGGTGAGCTGGGCTACATAGGACTTTGCCTCAACAAGCAAAAAAATCAATGAAGAAGCACTCTGTGATTTAAATTTATAAAATCTTTCTTATATTCACAGTGAACCCTTAAATACAACCAAAATATTGTTGATTGTTGAACTCATTTACAAGGATGGTTATAAAAAAATAAAATAGTGGCTAAGGTGGATTGGTGAAGTCCTGCCAACATGCAACTCTTACTAGAGTTCTTACTAGAGTTCCAGGGATTTTTTGATTATATATAACAACTTAAAACATTCAGTTACTACGTCACTCAAAATGCATGTCTGTCTAATCTCAAAGATCCATCTCTTTGTTGCAACTTGAATTTGATTTAGGATAGATGCAATCAAAGTTTCTGCATAAATACACAGATACATACTTCAAGCACTATAGCTATATAAACCATATATAGGGTTACCTATATAACAATATTTCCTTAAATGATTTTGCCCAGATATCAAGTAATGGCTTTCAAAAGAATGCTTTCCTAGATGAGTTATAAAAACAATCAGAAATAGTGTAGTATAATGTCTCCCTTGTAATGTATTCATAAGCATTAATTAGCATGTATTGAAATTAAAATATAAATTCCTTAAGTCTAGCAATTCACTTCTAAGAATATATTCTACACATAAAATAGCATTCATGATTAAAATATATGTACAAGTATATTTGTTGCAACACTGATTGAATAGGAAAAAAACAAAAACACATCAAGAGAGCTAGTGGAATGGCATATAATATATAAATACAATGAAACTCTATATAATCATAAAAGTACAACATATGTACATGTATTGAACCAGAAATATGTTCAGAATATACTCTTAAGCAGAAACAAATTTGCAAACAGATATTTGTTCCATAATGTATCATTTTATGTTGTATATACATGTGTATACATTAGTGTGTGTGTATATACATGCAATATAATTGGCCATATATAAAGTTAAATTGCATGTAAATATATTGTGATACATATATAAATATTTACATAGTTATAGAATGTAGATTTAGAAATAATTCAAGAAGGACCTGCCTAATTGATAGTAACTGCCTTTGAGGAAAGGAATTGATTGATGTATCAAGGAACATTTACTTATTTTATATAATTCCAAAACAAGTAATAGGATTTTTAGTGTCTTTTATGTTTTATCAATACTACCAAATTAAAAAAAATCAAAGTAGTAGGCAAGTTATGTCAGCCAAAACATATTTTTTAAAAATCTGCTGAATAAAATCTCCAAGAGATGATGGTAAAGCTTTTTAAAGACACGAATAAGGCAAAAACTATGTTTAGGAAAAGAACATAATTAAATCCAAACAATGAGTCACTTTAAGATCTACCACCTGTATCCCTGGTGGGCAGGAAAAACTACATGTGAAACCACTTCAAACCAATATGAGTTTGCAGGTAAAAATTGTAATCTAGGAAGTATAAAATAAGTCACATAGCTACAGACTTGCTAAATGACATGAGGTACATGATCTATGCGGCAAAAAGGAACAAAATATCCATTTTGCACTGAAGAAGCAAGAGATTGATTTGACACTTAATCCACCAAGGGGTACATTCTGAAAGAACAGGCACAAGTGACAAGCCCTCAAATATCATTCAGCCCACTCTTGGAGAATTTACAAGGACAACCACTAAGCGTGTAAATGAAAATAGCATTTATTTTCCCTTTACAAAGTCATGTACCTATCATATGCCAGAATCTCACTATTTATTTAAAATTCAATGCAATTGTACTGGAAGATGGGAAAGTCATTTTAAGACAAATAAAATGATGCTGGCTATTGATACTGAAAAACTTGGGAATTCCCAGTGTAGAAGAATTTAGCAGTAACCCTGATCTAACTACTTGGCATTTAGGTAATTTATGGGGTGTTTGCTTCTGAGGAAGAGCTGTTAAATTGAGTGTTCCCATGCCAGCTGAAGACTGGAAAATAGTAAACAGTGTGAATAGAAGCTTCCAATTTTCATCCATATAAAACATTTTATTTGAGGATTTTTTAAAGTCACACTCATTAGTCCTATCAAGTCCATCACATATAACTAGAAATAAGGATCTCTGCTCATCAGGAATTTAAAAGAGAACCTTCAATAGTTCACCTGATATGTTTTCCATATTAGTTTTATTGAGCATATTGAGCAGTATTAACCACTCAATTCTTCAAATAACTACAACATTTAAATTATATATTATCTTTGTTTACTCAGGAAAGTTTTTTTAGACAATATTATGTTCTCAAAAACGAATTGATGAATGAATGAATGAATGAATGCTAGACTGCCTCCTCAAACTAGATCATAATTGACTTGAGAACAGGACCAAATACTCTGTATTAGAAGTTTTACATCCCCAAGGGACATGTTCCCAGGCCTTCAAAATTCACTAAGTTAATGGGATAACCATGCATAAAATGCCTTCCAGAAATTCAGAAAAGCATAACTGAAAAATTTAATACCTTCAAACCTTTTCTGAAAGTTACTGAATATGAATAATGAATAGAAAACAGTCAAGCTGAACCTAAGTTGGACAGAAATTTAGTCTCACTCACTCACTAGCAAGAGTCATGCTATATTGTACAATAGTGTCCAAAGTGTAGGATTCAATATTTTGTGTTAGCAAAATGAGAAGTTACTACCAATAAGCTATTGGGATTGTGTGCAAGCAGTCAACAGGATGAACAGTAACATTTCTAACATCAAGACTCTACTGATTTTATCTCTCAACAAGATTAATCCAACATACATACTTATAGCTTCTAAAATACTGATAGATTGGTTGATTGACCTATAAGAGAACAGTTATGCATTCCAAAAGGGCCCTTCCCATTCCCGTCAGGAAACAACCAAGATGGGTGACAATAAATAGAAAAAAGTTAAATTTTCTTCTAAAGGTTGTTATTACTAATTAAATCCACTGCTTTTCAGATTAGTTGCCAGGTAGGCCTCTGGAGTCCAATTACCTGAGTTCAAATTCAGCTATATTTCCCTTCATGCTGTGATTGGTAAATGTACTTAAAATCTATATTTCAGTCTCCTCTGCTATACGATGTTCATAAAACAAGATGTACACCCCATTGACTATGTGTCTTGGGGTGCAAATTAATTGAAGTGTATTAGTAAGTATTCAGAAAAGGTCATCAATGCAAGTAAAAACATACTGAATATCTGTGATTTCCTTCTCTCATATTTTCTTGCCAACATTGCATTATTTCCATTATGGGTATAAGAATTCAGAAATAGACTGCCAAATAATTTACTTCTTCTTATCTTTACCCTAAATTTGAACCTTAGCTTCTGAATAGTTTTCTAATATAACTTTCTACATTGATAAAAATGTCCTATATCTGTGCTAACCAATATGGTAGTCATTAGCCACATGTGGCTATTGAATATTTGAACTTTTAAGCATTTATTTCATTTATCAACCTAAATTTAAATACCCACATGTGGCTAGTGGCTATCATATTAGACAGCACATTCATGGGGGGACAGTGAAGCTACAATTTGGAGTTTTATAAAGTGTGGTGTTTGACTGCCTGACTAGCTTCCCTCCTAAATCATCTCCATGTCTCTCAACTCCCATCAAATCCAGTTACCCTGGATTTAGTTACTAAGTAACTTTACTTTAGTTACTAAGTAACTTTACTTAGTAACTTTACTAAAGTTACTAAGGTAACTTTAGTAGTTACCCTGGGTGTAGTTACTAAGACATACAAACATGAAAATCATTTTCAAATATTGTACATATATGCTGCAGTATGTCCTAGTTACGGTGTCATGAAGCGCATTCATAACGAATTCTATTTATAATGTTGTAATAATCTGCATCTGGAGAACCAGGATCTTATTTAGCATTACACTGCCACAGTGCCAAATATGGTGCTTTAGATACAGGGGGTACTGACTTACTGTTTCCTGAAAGTTATGGTGGGAGTGGGGAGGAGGGTACTCGTGTTGTAAGTGCCTTCAGTGCTCTAGGTACACAATGTTTACTTTCATATGACTTGTCCTATTTAATTCTCAAAAAACACCACTAAATGAATTGGGTAGGTAAGAGAAGCCCCATTTTCCAGATGAAGAAACTGAGCTTATGCACAGTTCAAACCAAATCATTTGGTCTCTTATGCTCCTACACTTTCAACTGTTCCATGATAGCCCACCAATGCCTTGAAGGTAATATATTTCAACATTTGATTTATCTCCCAAATGTTTGTCCAGGCAGCATTAAAATCAAGAATCATATATTCTCTTTCACCTATTCAAGTCAGAAGAAAAAAGACTGAGAGAATGGTATCTTTAGTTCCCTTGCATTGTGTGAACTGAAAATTTAATACTGGTAGTTTAAATAATTCATTCTTCACAAAAGTTTAAGTCATACTACTCCCCTTGATTACATCAAGTAGACATTTGAGATATAAAACAGAAGAGATAAATGAAGACACGAGGCTTGCCAAGAACTAATATTTTTTCTTTTCCAAAGGGTATATAAAGTGTACTGTTCAAATAGGCAGGCAATAAAGTCACCCTTTCCATGATGAAATTAATGTTTCTGCCTGTATCCCCTTGCTACTTTTAGTTTCACTGTATATTTAATAGAAAAATAATCTCTTTCAATAAAATTATTTCCTTCCTGATTCATAGTATCAAGGTGTCTAACTATAACAACCAAGTGGCTTGATAAATGATGAAAATATAGTCTTTAAGATAAAAATTATAGAAATGTTTTAAAAGGAAAAAAAACTTTTGTGGCACCCTAACCCTCTCCTGGGGACTCTCCAGTAAGACCCTGTGCCTCAAGCAGTGAGCTATGATTTAGGACAGTTGAACACAGTAAGCTTGAATCCAAAATTGACCCTTTCTCCTTTTTCTGTCTCCAAGATAAATTCCACTTTATATAGAACACATCTTACATCAAAATTTTAGTGCAATATTCATGCTGTAATGCCATAGGAATATTCACATGCATAAAAAGGAAATATAAAACAAGTTTCTCATAGCAGAGTTTTAGTACACCCTTCTTCCTCTGAAATCATGAAATTAATCACTTAACTGACAAAGTTGGCAAATAAGTACAGCATTTTGAATTATCTGAAATCATCTCTGGCGTAATATAAACTAATGTTTGAAATGAAGGTCAAACCTAGTCCTCAAGCCTCAGGCTTACAAGATGGACAATAAAAGTTACTATGTAAAGGAGTTGAAAACATTATCTACTAAAAATCTGCCCATGGATGCTTATAGCAGTTCTATTCGTTGGAAACAACCAAGATGTCCTTTAGCAGATGAATAATAAAGAAACGATGGTAAAGTCATACAATGGATTATTTGGTGCTAAAAAAAAAAAAAAAAGGGCGCTATCAAACCATTAAAACACATGGTGGAACTTTAAATGCATATTTCTAAGTGAAAGAAGCCAATCTAAAAAATACTACAGACTGTATGATTCCAACTATATGACAATCTGGAAAGGCAAAACCATGAAGACAGTAAAAAGATCAGGGGTCAGCAGGGAGGGACAGATGAAAAGGTAGAATACACAGAATTGTTAGGTCAGTGAACCTATTCTGTATGATACTATATTGGATACATGTCATCTGTAAAAACACATACTGTTTAACACTAAGAGTGAACCCTAAAAACTATGGACTTTGGGTGACAAATGTGTTAACTTAGGTTCAATGTTAACAAATATACCATTCTGGTGTACTTTCCACTCAATTTTGCTGTGAACTGAAAGCTTCTCTAATAAGTGAAATCTAAAAATGTTGAACTCATAAAGTCAGGGACGAGAACGGTGATTGCCAAGGGTAGGAGAAAGGGGTTGAGGTCTTGGGAGATGCTAGTCAAGGGTACAGTTTCAGTCAGCCAGTATGAGTAAGTGCTGGAGATCTATTGTACAACCTGGTGACTATTATTAATAACAATGTATCACAATAATTGCTAAGAGAGAAGATTTTAAATGTTCTCATCACAAAAAAAGTAAGTGGGGTGATGAATATTTTAATTATCTTGATTTAATCATTTCACAATATACACATATATGAAAACATCACAAATACACCATAAATACATGTAATTTTTGTTACACGTTAATTATACCTTAACAAAGCTTTAAAATAATGTCTGCAAAAAGGTTACTATGTCATTGATAGTTTGAGAAGCAACAAATGCTTCCCAAAGGAGAAAGTACAGGAAGTTTGACAACAAATGCATTCCTTCCATTTTTTTATACTGTGTGCCTAATTTATATATCCATCCACATGGAATCATCATCAACTATGAAAAGCTTGTCTTCTCCCAACTAATCGTTTGCATATGAACACACTGAGATTAATTTCTTAAAACCTCCAAAAGTCTAGTTCTACACTTTAAAATTAGTCAATTGGTGAGGCTATCGAAAAAATTTAAATAGAAATCTCAGTGTTCATAATGAGGAGTAACAGAAAGATTGTAACATTTACTATTATTATTATTTCAATAGTTTTGGGGAGACAGGTGGTGTTTCATTACATGACTAAGTTCTTCAGGTATAATTTCTAAGATGTTGGTGCAGCCATTACTTGAGCAGTGTTCAATGCACCCATTGTGCAGTCTTTTATCCCTCGACCCCCTCTCACCCTTCCCCCAAAGTCCCCATAGCCCATTATATTTTTCTTATGCCTTTGCATCTTCATAGCTTAGCTCCCAGTTATAACTGAGAACACACAATGTTTGACTTTCCATTCCTGAGTAACTTCACTTAGAATAATGGTCTCCAACTCCATTCAGGTTGCTGTGAATGCCACTATTTCACTCTGTTTTATGACTGAATAGTATTCCATGATATATATATATAAATATAATATATATAACATAATATATATACACACACACCATATATATATACACCACATTTTATCCACTTTTTGGTTGATGGACATTTAGGCTGGTTCCATATTTTTGCAATTGCAAACTGTGCTGCTATAAACATGTGTGTGTAAGTGTCTTTTTCATATAATGAATTATTTTCTTCTGGATAGATACTCAGTGGTGGGATTGCTGGATCAAATTGTACTTGTACTTTTAGTTCTTTAAGAAATTTCCATACTGTTTTCCGTGGTGGTTGTACTAGTTTAATTTCCCACCAGCAGTGTAAAAGTGTTCCTTTTTTTACCATATCCAGGCCAACATCTACTTTTTTTTATTTTTAAATTACGACCATTCTTGCAGAAGGTGGCATCACATTGTGGTTTTGATTTGCATTTCCCTGATAATTAGTGATGTTGAGCATTTTTCATGTGTTTGTTGGCCATTTGTATATCTTCTTTGGAGAATTTTCTATTCATGTCCTTTGCCCACTTTTCGATGGGATTATTCAATTTTTTTCTTGCTGTCTTGTTTGAGTTCCTTGTAGATTCTGGATATTAGTCCTTTGTCACATGCATAGTTTGTGAATATTTCTCCCATACTGTGGGTTGCCTGTTTACTCTGGTGATTGCTTATTTTGCTGGGCAGAAGCTTTTTAGTTAAGTCCCATCTATTTATCTTTGTTTTGTTGCACTTGTTCTTGGGTTCTTGGTCATGAACTCTTTGTCTAGGCTAATGTCTAGAAGAGTTTTTCCTGATGTTATCTTTCAGAATTTTTACAGTTTCAGGTCATCTTAGAGTTGACTTTTATATAAGGTGAGAGACAGGGATCCAGTTTCATTCTTCTACATGGGATTTGCCAGTCTTCCCAGCACCATTTATGAAATAGGGTGTCCATTCTCCAATTTATGTTTTTGTATGCTTTGTTGAAGATCAGCTGGCTGTAAGTATTTGGCTTTATTCTGGGTTATATATTCTGTTCCATTGGTCTATTTCCCTATTTTTATACCATACCATACTGTTTTGGTAACTATATCCTTACAGAATAGTTTGAAATCAAGTAATGTGATGCCATCAGATTAGTTCTTTTTGCTTAGTCTTGCTTTGACTATGCAGGCTCTTTTTTGGTCCCATATGAATTTTAGGATTTTTTTTCCTAGCTATGTAAAGAATGATGATTGTATTTTGATGGGAATTGCACTGCATTGTAGACTGCTTTTGGAAGTATGGTCATCTTCACAATGTTAATTCTACCCATCCATGAGCATGAAATGTGTTTCCATTTGCTTGTGTTGTCTATGATTTCTTTCCTCAGTGTTTTGCAGTTTTCCTTGTAGAGGTCTTTCACTTCCTTGGATAGGTAGACTGCTAAGTATTTTATTATTTTTTGCAGCTACTGTAAAAGGGGTTGAGTTCTTGATTTGATTCTCAGCTTGGTCATTGTTGGTATATGGTAGTGCTACTGATTTGTGTACTTTGATTTTGTATGAATTACTGAATTCATTAATCAGATCTGGAGTTTTTTCAAGGAGTCTTTAGGGTTTTCTAGGTATATGACCACATCATCAGTAAACAGCGACAGTTTGACTTCCTCTTCACTAATCTGAATGCCCTTTATTTCTTTTTTTTCTCCTTCCTTCCTTCCTTCCTTCCTTCCTTTCTTTCTTTCTTTTCTTTCTTTCTTTTTTTTTTTCAGATACTTGCTGTGTGTGTCACCCAGGCTGGAGTGCAGTGGCGTGATCTTGGCTCACTGCAACCTCCACCTCCCGGGTTCAAGCTAGTCTTGTGCCTCAGCCTCCCTTGTAGGTGGGATTACAGGTGTGTGCCCTCGCGCCTGGATAATTTTTGTATTTTTAGTAGAGACAATGTTTCACCGTTTCACCATGTTGGCCAGGCAGGTCTCAAACTCCTGTCCTCAAATGATCTGCCTGCCTCAGCCTTCCAAAGTGCTGGGATTATAGTCGTAAGTCACTGTGCTTAGCTTGAATACCCTTTATTTCTTTCTCTTGTCTGACTGCTCTCGCTAGGACTTCCAGTACTATGTTGAATACAAGAGGTAAAAGTGGGCATCCTTATCTTGTTCTGGTTCTCAGGGGAAATGTTTTAAACTTTTCCCTGATCAGTAAAACATTTGTCATAGATGGCTTTTATTAACTTAAGGTATGTCCCTTCTATGCCAATTTTGCTGACGGTTTTAATTATCAAGGGATGCTGGATTATTGACAAATGCCTTTTCTGCATCTACTGAGATGATCGTATGTTTTTTGTTTTTACTTCTGTTTATGTGGTGTATCACATTTATTGACTTGTTAAACCACCCCTGCATCCCTGGTATGAAACCCACTTGATCATGGTGGATTATCTTTTGGATATGCTGTTGAATTTGGTTAGCTAATATTTTGTTAAGGATTTTTTCATCTATGTTCATCAGGGATATTGGTCTGTAGGTTTCTTTTTTTGTTATGTCCTTTCCTGGTTTTGGTATTAGAGTAATACTTGATTAATAGAATGATTTAGGGAATATTCGCTCTTTCTCTATCTTTTGGAACAGTTTCAGTAGGATTGGTACCAATTCTTCTTTGAATGTCTGATAAAATTCAGCTGTAAATCTTCCTGGTCCTGAACTTTTTTTTGTTGGCATTTTTAAAAATTACTGTTTCAATCTTGCTACTTGTTATTGGTCTCTTCAGAGTTTCTATTTCTTCCTGGTTTAATCTAGGAGGGTTGTATATTTCCAGGAATTTATTCATCTCATGTAGGTTTTCTAGCTTGTGTGCATAAACTTGTTCATAGTAGCCTTAAATGGTCTTTTGTATTTCTGTGTTATTGGTTGAAATATCTATTGTTTTGTTTTGTCTTCCTTCCTTCCTTCCTTCCTTCCTTCCTTCCTTCCTTCCTTCCTTCCTTCCTTCCTTCCTTCCTTCCTTCCTTCCTTCCTTCTTTTTTTGAGACAGAGTCTTACTGTGTCGCCCAGGTTGGAGTGCAATGGCACAATCTCGGCTCACTGCAGCCTTCACCTCCCGGGGTTCAAGTGATTCTCCTGCCTCAACCTTCTGAGTAGCTGGAATTACAGGCATGTGCCACCATGCCTGGCTAATTTTTCTATTTTTTAGTAGAGACAGGGTTTCAAAATGTTGTTCATGCTAATCTTCAACTCCTAAAGTGGTGATCTGTCCACCTTGGCCTCCCAAAGTGCTGGGATTACAGGTGTAAGCCACCGTACCTGACCTGTTTCTATCTGGAGCTTATTTGGAAATTCTCTCTTCTTTTCTTGGTTAATCTCATTAATGGTCTATCAATTTTGTTTATCTTTTCAAAGAACAAGCTTTTTGTTTCATTTATATTTTGTATTTTTTGTCATTGCTTCAATTTCATTTAGTTCTGCTCTGATCTTTGTTATTTCTTTTGTTCTCCTAGGTTTGAGTTTGGTTTGTTCTTGTTTCTCTAGTTCCTTGAGGTATAAGCATAGATTGTCTTTTTGTGCTCTTTCAGACTTTCTGGTGTAGGCAATTAATGCTATGAATTTTCCTCTTAGCATTGCTTTTGCTGAATCCCAGAGATTTTAATTGGTTGCATCATTGTTATCATTCAGTTCAAAGAATTTTTAAATTTTCATCTTGATCCTTGGGTCCACAATGAAATCAATAACAGATTATTTAATTTCCATGTATTTGTATAGCTTTGAGGGTTCTCTCTGGAGTTAATTTCCAAATTTATTCCACTGTGGTCTGAGAGAGTACTTGATATAATTTCAATTTTCTTAAATTTATTGAGACTTGTTTTGTAGGCTATCTTAGAGAATGTTCCAGGTGTTGAAGAAAAGAATCTTTATTCCACAGTTGTTGGATAGAATGTTCTGTAAATATCTGTTAAGTCCATTTGTTCTAGGGTATAGTTTAAGTCCACTGTTTCTTTGTTGACTTTTTGTTTTGATGATCTATCTAGTGCTGTCAGTGGAGTATTGGAGTCCCTCACTATTACTGTGTTGCCGTCTATCTCATTTCCTATGTGTAGTGGTAATTGTTTTATAAATTTGGGAGCTCCCATGTTAGGTGCATATATATTTAGAATTGTGATATTTTCCTTTTAGACTAATCCTTCTAACATTATATAATGTCCCTCTTTATCTTTTTTTAACTGTTTTTCCTTTAAAGTCTGTTTTGTCTGATATAAGAATAACTACCCCTGCTCGCTTTTGGTTTCCATTTGCATGAAATATCTTTTTCTACTCCTTTACCTTAAGTTTAGGTGAGTACTTATTTGTTAGATGAGTCTCTTGAAGATGGCAGATACTTGGTTTGTGGATTTTTATCCATTCTGTGATTCTGTACCTTTCAAGTGGAGCCATTACATTCAACATTAGCATTGAGATGTGACAGAGTAGTGTTCTATTCATCATGCTAGCTGTTACCTGAAAACCCTTTTTTTTTTCTCATTGTGTTATTGTTTCTCATTGTTTTCTCATTGTGTTATTGGTCCTGAGAGATTTATGATTCAAGGATGTTCTATTTTTGTGTATTTCAAGGTTTTGTTTCAAGATTTAGAACTCCTTTTAGCATTTCTTATATTGCTGACTTGGTAGTGGTGAATTCTCTTAGCATTCATTTGTCTGAAAAAGACTTTATCTCTCTTTCTTTGGTGAAGCTTAGTTTGCTGTGTACAAAATTCTTTGCTGATGATTATTTTAAGAAGGCTATAGATGGGACCCCAATCCCTTCTGGTTTACAGGGTTTCTGCTGAGAAATCTCCTGTTAATCTGATAAGTTTTATTTTATAGGCTACCTGATGCTTTTGCCTCTCATCTCTTAAGATTCTTTCTTTCATCTTGACTTTAGATAGCTTGATGACTATGTACGTTCCTAGGTGATGATCTGTTTGTGACGAATTTACCAGGTATTCTTTAGACCGTCTTGTATTTGGATATCTAGATCTCTAGCAAGACCAGGGAAGTTTTCCTTGATTTCCCTCGAATAAATTTTCCAAACTTTTAGATTTCTCTTCTTCCTTGGGAACACCAATTATTCTTATGTTTGGTCATTTAACATAATCCCAAATTTCTTGGAGTCTTTGCTCATTTTTAAAATTATTTTTATTTGTCTTCATCATATTGGGTTAATTCAAAAGACTTCTTTGAGCTCTGAATTCTTTCTTCTACTTGTTTGATTCTATTGTTGAAACTTTCCAGTGTATTTTGCATTTCTCTAAGTGTGTCTTTCATTTCTAGAAGTTGTGATTTCCTTTCTTTATGATATCTATTTCTCTGGAGACTTTTTCATCTGTATCCTATATGTTTTTTGTATTTCTTTTTTCTTTTTTTTCTTCCTTTCTTTCCTTTTTCCTTTTTTTTTTTTTTTTTTTTTTTGGTTTTTTGTTTTTTTGACACAGTCTCACTCTGTTGCCCAGGCTGGAGTGCAGTGGCACAATCTTGACTCTGTCTCCTTGGTTCAAGCAATTCTCAAGCCTCGGCCTCCCAAGTAGCTGGGACCACAGGCTTGAGCCACCACACCTGGTTAATTTTTTGTATTTTTAGAAGAGATGGGTTTTCACCACATTGACCAGTCTGGTCTTGAACTTCTGACCTCAAGTGATCCACCTGCTTCAGCCTCCCAAAGTGCTGGAATTACAGGCATGAGTCACTGCTTCCAGCCTTTAATTTCTTTAAGTTGATTTTCATCTTTCTCTGGTGACACCTTGAGAAGCTTAATAATCAACTTTCTGAATTCTTTTTCTGGCATTTCAGAGACTTCTTGGTTTAGACCATTGCTGGACAGCTAGTATGATCTTTTGTGGGTGTCATAGAATGTTGTTTTGTCATATTACCAGAATTACTTTTCTGGTTTCTTCTCATTTAGATAGAATGTTTCATTGGAAAGATCTGGAACTCAAGGGCTGCTATTCAGATTCTTTTGTCCCACGGGGTAATCCCTTGATACAGCGCTCTCCCCTTTCTTCTAGGAATAGGGCTTCCTGAGAGCCAGACTCCTGTGACTGTTATTGCCCTTCTGGATCTAACCACCCAGTGGGGCAACTGGGCTCTAGGCTGGTGCTGGGGAATGTCTGCAAAGTGTCCTGTGATGCAATCTATCTTCAGGTCTACCAGCTGTGGATACCGGAACCTGCTCTGGTGGAGATGGCAGGGGAGTAAAGTGGACTCTGTGGGCGTCCTTGGTTATAGTTTTGTTTAGTGCACTGGTTTTCTTGAGTGTTGGTTATGCTAGCAGTGAAGTTGTCATGTGGACAGACTCAGGACCTCTGGTTAGCCAGGGTGTGTCAGGTGGTAGAATTAGCTGTTGTTTTTTCCTGCTTCGAAGCAAGGGTGTTCTGTTATGAGTTGCTGTAATGACTTGAGTTGGCTGGCCTCCAGCCTGGAGGTGGTGCTTTCAAGAGAGTAAAAGGAGGATAGCAGTAGAAGAGGGATATAATTTTGCCTACATTGACCAGATGAGTGCTCAGGTTTCTTAGGTGATGGCAGGGTCACACAGCTCTCAAGAGATTATGTCTTTTGTCTTTGGTTACCAAGGTGGGTAGAGAAAAACCATCAGGTAGGAGCAGAGTTAGGTGGACCTGAGTTCAGACTCTCCTTGGGCAGGACTTGCTGCAGCCACTGTGGGGGTTTGGGGGTGGTTTTCAGGCCAATGGAGTTATGTTCCCAGGGAGAGTATGGCTGCCTCTGCTGCATTGTACAGGTCACCAGGGAAGTGGGGGAAAGCTGGCAGTGACAGGGCTCACCCAGATGCCACATAGTCAGCAAGGCCAGTCTCACTCCCACTGTGCCTCCCCAACTGCACTAAGTTTATATCCAGGCAGCTTGTGGGCAGGGCTGAGATCTTGCCCCAGGCTATAAGCATCCCAATTGAGAAAGCAAGCAGGGCTCTCAGGCCTTGGCCTGTCTACCCACACCATCGGTGGCTTCTGTACTTGTATCTGCACTTCCTGTTCTCCCTCTCTCCCCCTGATTCTGCTCAGGAAAGTTTGTGCTCAGTCGAAATTATTACAAAGTTAAGCTAGGAGTCTGCCTTACCCTGTGCACCTCCCAAATTCCACCAGCTGCTTTCCTTTCCCCAAGAACCTCTGTGAGATAAGGCCAGAGATGGCTTCCCTGGACTTGAGCTGAAGACTGGAAGTGCCTATGGGGCTCTTCCCCGCTGCTTCTTCTACTTTTATCTTTCATTTGGCTTCCTAAATCTGTTTTGGCTCTCGGTAAGGTTAAATCCTTCTCCCATGATCAGTATTTTTCGGTTCACAGTGGGGATATATGTTTAGAGGCTGACTTTTTACCCCACACACTTTGGGAACTCATAGTTTTTTCAGCTGTCTCATGGCATTTGCAGAAGCAAGCTGCTTGTTTCAAAGGGTCTTTGAATTATTTCTGTTTTCCTGATTTGTTCCTGTGATGGTTCTTGGAGCAAAAGTTCACAATGTGAGTCTCCAGACACTGTTCTGTCCATCTAAGTGGGAGCTGCTTGTTAGTCCTGTCTCCTATCTGCCATTTTTCCTACTTGAATTGTAGATTTTAACATTTTAAACTAAGAAGTAACATAGACTTTGGAAAAAATAATTATGACATTGCTCTCAAGGAGGGACTAAAGGAAAAAAATTAATAATACTTCTGCAGAAGTAAAAACACTGATTTCTTTTTCTCCTGACACTTTCATCTTGGAAACCCTTAAGTCATAGCTGAGTGATAAGACAGAAAAAGTGACATACAAAATGGAATATGAAAGATTTCTCAGAAAGAGGAAGGAGTTTGAGACAGCAGGTATGACAATCCTCAGATTCTCCATACGATTAATAGAAATTATTATTAATTATAGATCAATCAAATTGATGATAGTTTTATTTTTGAGAATGTGCATCAGTTTTTCTGTCTCCTCCACAATTGAGTAACTTTCTTAGGAGTATGAAACTTTCATATATATATATATATATATATATCTTGAATTTTTCATTTCCAACAAATATTCTGCATGTTCCATGACATCATAATTTATCATTATTGGCAGCAAATTGTGAGTTCAGAGTCTCTGGCTCTAATATTTTAGTCAAAACTACTTTTGGGTACTCATCTGTAAATTATATATGAGATAAGTATTTTCAAAAGTTCAAAGATTTTTTAACAGATGGATTCCAAGAAAGGAATTTATTTTAGTGGCTCACAGATTACTAAATGATTTTAGGGGAAACTTTTTTTTTGTTTTTTTTTTTTTTTTTGCTGCTAATGTCACTGCACTAATAATAACCAAGAACAGCAATTTAATCTAATTAACCTTTCAAACTGAAGGCCTAACATTTGTAACATGTTTTAGAATTAAATAAGATATCCTAGAAAGCACCTAATACCAATCCTAGAAAATAGCTTATCTTCAACTAATTTAATGTTTTTTTCAAATACATGTCTACTTTTATTTACTTTTACAAATAATGCCCTGAGGAGAGTTGATTATTAGTTATCTCACCACATCTGTAATTACTGTAGTAAGCCCACATATACACAGGAAAAAGTAAACATTTAAGACAAATGTTTTACCTTTCTATGGTGATTTAATTACAATATCTTCTGTTTTGTTTTGTTTTGTTTTGTTTTTTTCATTACCATGCTGTGCATTCACCTCTGAGTTCTACAGTCTAATCAAATTAGGGTTTTCAAACGGAAAATTTGATTGAGATTTTCCCTGCTTAAAAATCTTCAATGACTTCCCAGTGCTTTTAGGATAAAGACAAAGCTCCCTATGATGTGGCTTCCATGGTTTGTATTAGCCTGCACATGGTCTGCTCTAGTACCATAGGCCCTCTGTTTCCTGTAGCCATGCTAGCATTTGTTCCAATTCCTGCATGTTCTCCATCGTGCCTCCCACCACACACTTCTTGCACATTATGTGTCCTCTCTGCTCTTCTCATACTTCTTCACCCAAATAACTGCAAGTCCCACCCCTTACACTTCAGTTTACCTGGGTAAAATCCACATTGTTTAAGTGGTCCTGCTATCAAGTTCCTTCATGTGATTAATTGATTAACAACTATCTCTCCTTTTAGGCTGTAGGCTTCACGAGGAATGGAACAGTGACTGGTTTTGTTCACCACTTTATCCCTAGCACCTAATGTAACAACCCATCAAATAGTACTTATGAAATATTTATTGAATAAATACAAACACGATTGTAGCTAAGGCATATATTCCATATATAGTGAGGGGCAGCAGAATGGAGTGGTCATAAGTACATTTGGAACCAGACTGCCTGAGTTTGAATACTGGATTTTCAATTACTAGTTGTGTTGACATAAGGCATATTAACTTCGTCTGTGAAATGGCATAATAATAGCATCTACATCATGAAGTTGCTATGAGGGTTATATAAGTTTAAACAGAATTTCTTGAAATAATGACTGGCATATAGTAAAATTTAGGTACATGTTTGTTAGAAAACTGAAGAAAAGGGCATTTAAAGTAATTGAAATAAAATTCAGTCTGGGGTGCCAATGAAAATTTGGGGATTTTAAAAATCACTAAAAAACATAAACACAATCTCAAAAATATCTGTAATATCTACCTACATATCTTGCTATTCAGTACATCTATCAAGTCATTATATGTCTCCCACAAAAACAGAATTTCCTTCTTTTGTTTTGTCCCCTAATCATTATATTGTCTCAAATTGCAAAAATTATAGTAGCTTTGATTCTTCCTTCATCCCTTCTTTTTGTGCCCAGTAAATCACCAATCTGGCTCATTGTTGTTTTCCAAAAATATCTCTTCAATTACCCTGCCCCTTTTAATCAAATGTTGACACACTAACTTCAGACCATTTAACATCTCAGATCTCAACAAATGCAGAAACTTTACCCCACGATCCTCCTGTCTCCTACCTCAAATTTCTCCAACTTAATAGGAATATACATCAACCTCAGATTAATCTTCCTAAATTTAATGCTCTCATTCTCCAGCTCAATGCTTACAAAAAAAAGTTCAAATACTTAAGTCTTACAGTTATGAGATGTGAGCTTCACCAGTCTGTGTGCCAAACGTTCTCTCCATATATGATCCACATCAACCATGTTTTTCTATTCACTATTCCTGGTACATGCTTGCATTTTTCCAACTTTAATACTTGGTTCAGTCACTACATGTTTATATTGCATTTGCCACAAATTTCTCTGTACATTTATTTGCACCATGTTTGGACAATTTAAATTCCATTGCTGACATGCAAACTTCCCCGAGCAATTAGACAAACTGTTTCTGAACCCTTACAAGAACCTACTATGTATATCAGCAGAGGTCTATCTAAACAATGGTGTGTCTAGATCAGCTGAGAGGCAAGTCTATAAACATATGTTACTTTTAAAAGTATAGATCTTAACAGCTTACAACTGAAATATTTTTCAAGGACTAGGTCAAAGAAAATTCAAGTTTACGTCTAAAGCACCTCCTTACTCATTTATTTACGTTTCCTTGAGCAGAAATGAAAGGAGTGGCGTGACAGGGAGCCAACAAGGCCCATAACCCTCAGGTACTCGTGAAGATAAAATGCACGTGTGTGTAAGAAACAACGATGTTTCCCCAATCCTACTCTTCCGTGGCCTTTCCAGTTGCAAAACAAAGCACCACCATCCATCTGTGTCCTCAAGTTGGAAACTCTGGACCAATCTCCCTAACCCATTCTATCCAATTTATCACCAAGCTCTGACAAGCCCACCTGGTCTCAATATACCTCAAAACCATCTATTCTTTCCCATTCCATTGCCACTACCGTAGGATAAGTGGTCATTATCTGTCACCTGAGCTGGGAAATAGCCTTCTGACTTGGGTAGTTAGTTCCACCTTCACTTCTCCTTTCCAATCAATTCTCTATACTGCTAACGTTGTCATTTTAAAGGAGTCTATCATGCTTCTGTTTAAAATATTAATACTTCAATGGCATATTGTTATACTTAAGATAAATGCCAGCATCCAACAAGACTTAGCTCTGGTCTCATCTCTTGATTCTGTTGAGTTATATGCTAGTCTCCAGACATACTTGCTTTCCTTTACTTCCTCAAAGCCATCATGCACCTTCACATCTGAGGGCTTTCACGTGTGCAATTTACTGTATTTGGCACACTCTGTATTCCCTCTCTGTCTTGTTTATTCTCATTCTGCTCCAAAATAATCTAACATATCCTTTGTACATGACTAGTTTAGGTCCTCCTCTTAAAGCTGGTCATGTATGTACACTTTCCTGTATCTATACACAGCAGTTGAAATTCACTGTTTGCATACTTTTTAATTACCAGCTTAATGTTATTATCCCCTGCTAATCCACAAAGGCATGAAGCATGTGAGCATTGAATATTTTGCCCTGTATATTTTAGGTGTTCAATATACATATGTTGAATAATCAATGGAATGTTATCACTGTAATGTATGTTATGGTTAAACAAAAGTTGAGAACCACTGGTGGGTATCATTTATTTAGCACTTGCCATTGATATCTATATTATTATATGTTCATATTTTATGTACCTAACTAGACTGCAAGTTCTTGGGGAGGACCCAGTAATGCTTTACTCTTCTTTATCAGATCTTGTACACAGTTAGCATTCAATAAATGTTTGGCAGTTGAAGAGTCTGGAAGAGCATTCTTGAAAGGTTCTTTATATAGGTTGGTCAGGGAAGGCCTCAGATAAAACATGACATTTGAGCAGCGACATGAAAAGAGTGAGAAGCAAGTCATACGCATCCCTGGGAAAATAATACTCTAAGAAGCTAGGAGAACAATTGTGAAGGCTCTGTGGTAGATGGGACCTACTTGTCAGGTTCAAAGAATTGCAAGGAGTCCAGTGTGGCTGCAACAAAGTGAGGTAAGGGACAAGTTAATAATAAATGAGATCAGAAAGGTCACCAAGGAACAGTGCATATAGAGCCTTGTAGGCTGTCATATAGATTTTGGCTTTTTCTCCAAGAAAGTTGAGGTGTCATTTGAAAAAATTTGAGCTAAGAAGTGGCAAGCTCTATCTTGAGTTTTAAATTATTTGATGATTTAATACATGTAAAAAGCTTACTCTGAATGACACGAAGTAAATACTAAGTAAATGTTTGCTTTATTATCATATCAGATGGCATTAATTAACTCTGTGGAAAAAAAGGATCATATATCTACTTTTCAATCTTTGAACAATTTTAAATGTAGCAAATATAACAACATAGAACAACATATGGTTTGGTTCCACACATATGTGTTTGCACACACATTTATTAGATAAGTAAAGATTAATCTCTCCTGTATTAATCTTCCCACTGCATTTTGTTTATTCTGTAAAAATCCATTTATTCTGAGTTTTGTTTGTTTATTAGAATATGCCTTACTACAATACTCCTCACTACAAGAAAGGGTCCTTTTCTGGGAGAATCATGAATTTGAGATGAGCAAAAAAAAAAAAAAAAAAAAAAAGGATGTTTATTTTCACTAGCTTGTATTTGAAATTTAATATCCCTTCAATTATAAATGTAGACAAAAAAATCACAGTAGTTCTATCATCAGTAAAAATTGTAGAAGCTTTTATTTCATATTACAATTGTTCCTGATATCTGGAAATACTGGGTTTACTCTCTTCTCTACTTTATAACTATAGGATTTATTAGAAGCAATGCCAGATTAACCTTTTTAAAATACAAGCACATAGTAACCAAAACAGCATGGTACTGGTACCAAAACAGAGATTTAGACCAATGGAACAGAACAGAGTCCTCAGAAATAATACCACACATCTACAGCCATCTGATCTTTGACAAACCTGAGAGAAACAAGAAATGGGGAAAGGATTCCCTATTTAATAAATGGTGCTGGGAAAATTGGCTAGCCATAAGTAGAAAGCTGAAACTGGATCCTTTCCTTACTCCTTATACGAAAATTAATTCAAGATGGATTAGAGACTTAAATGTTAGACCTAATACCATAAAAATCCTAGAAGAAAACCTAGGTAGTACCATTCAGGACATAGGCATGGGCAAAGACTTCATGTCTAAAACACCAAAAGCAACGGCAGCAAAAGCCAAAACTGACAAATGGGATCTCATTAAACTAAAGAGCTTCTGCACAGCAAAAGAAACTACCATCAGAGTGAACAGGCAACCTACAGAATGGGAGAAAATTTTTGCAATCTACTCATCTGACAAAGGGCTAATATCCAGAACCTACAAAGAACTCAAACAAATTTACAAGAAAAAAACAACCCCACCAAAAAGTGGGAAAAGGATATGAACAGATATTTCTCAAAAGAAGACATTCATACAGCCAACAGACACATGAAAAAATGCTCATCATCACTGGCCATCAGAGAAATGCAAATTAAAACCACAATGAGATACCATCTCACACCATTTAGAATGGCGATCATTCAAAAGTCAGGAAACAACAGGTGCTGGAGAGGATGTGGAGAAATAGGAACACTTTTACACTGTTGGTGGGATTGTAAACTAGTTCAACCATTATGGAAAACAGTATGGCGATTCCTCAAGGATCTAGAACTAGATGTACCATATGACCCAGCCATTCCATTACTGGGTATATACCCAAAGGATTATAAGTCATGCTGCTATAAAGACACATGCACACGTATGTTTATTGCGGCACTATTCACAATAGCAAAGACTTGGAATCAACCCAAATGTCCATCAGTGACAGACTGGATTAAGAAAATGTGGCACATATACACCATGGAATACTATGCAGCCATCAAAAAGGATGAGTTTGTGTCCTTTGTAGGGACATGGATGCAGCTGGAAACCATCATTCTTAGCAAACTATCACAAGAACAGAAAACCAAACACCGCATGTTCTCACTCATAGGTGGGAACTGAACAATGAGATCACTTGGACTCGGGAAGGGGAACATCACACACCAGGGCCTATCATGGGGAGGGGGGAGGGGGGAGGGATTGCATTGGGAGTTATACCTGATGTAAATGACGAGTTGATGGGTGCTGACGAGTTGATGGGTGCAGCACAGCAACATGGCACAAGTATACATATGTAACAAACCTGCACGTTATGCACATGTACCCTAGAACTTAAAGTATAATAATAATAATAAATAAATAAAAATACAAGCACATTATTTTAAATTTGTGTTTTAATGCTGATTTTTAATATTGAAATAACTGTATTTTAATAAAGTTGGTTCCTTTTATTTTGTATTTATTTCATGCATTTAAAAATAGCATGATGAGAAATGATCCACAGGCTTCACCCAAGTGCCAAAAAGAACATGGCACAAAGCACTTAGTGTTCCTCATCTAGAAGAAAGAATCTATGACTTATTTGCTTCACATGCTCCATAACACCTACAAAACAGACTCTCAAAAGACTTTCTGAATTTATTGAATTGTTTCACCTTCATTTTCGAGTTCTTTTCTTCCTTGTCACTTCAACGATTTAATTCTTTTTTAACAATTTTTGATTGAGCTGGGATTTTTGTTTGTTTCTTTTGGCTTCAAGATATGCAAATTATCACTTTTTTTTTTTTTTCTTATATGAAACAGCAATGCTAGCGAGCCATCTGTTAGACAAGCAGCTTACACTGGTGTGAAATTAGACATGACCAGCCCCGTAATATAAACACAAAACACATACTAGAAGGCTTCATGCATGATATGTAATGCATTTTCAAACTGCTAAGTCAAACAATAGAAGGCATTCATGTAGTCAGCCCCTAAGAGCTTAAGATACAGTTGAAGAGCTCTATATACTGTAAACTCAGTTACCTCATCTAAAAAACATTATTCCATTACTCTGTAATGTACCAGTACCACATACCTTGGACCACACACACATAAATATGGTGAGCGCTTACATTTTAAATTACCTAGCAATTCTCAGACATTTTTAAATGAAAAAGCAACTCTTTTCCCCAAATTTCAGCCTTTTAGAAAAGGCTCTTACTATAAAATCTATGAATGTTCCCCTTTAAGGAATAGCATACATATTCATTATTGATTTGTTCCAAAGACTTGAGTTTCTCCAACACATTTAGTAACAGCTCATTTTAAAGTAATTAATTTTCCATTTTCCATATGGTGAGAGTGACTTTTCCTGACATGATATTCTACATCCACAGTGCTTTGAAAGCAGTGACCACAATTAGTGCTATCAAATATCATGAAAACAGCTCCCCAGTTAGACTCCTTTTACAATCTTGTCTTACTGATGTGCCTGCATGTTGTTAAGTGCAGGATGTGAGACTGTAAGTAGAAGGGATGATATCATCATGGAAAAATTCAGTCAGGTTTACTTTTATGCTCAAGGGACAACACTGTGCTAATGCTAGGAAATCATGTAGATGAAAAATGTGTGTGTGTGCATGTGTGTGTGAACCTCCCTTTTTTTCAATCCAGAATTTGTTCTTCTTCTTTTTATACTTTCTGGAGTTTCAATTTAACATATTTTATTTTCAGTCATATGTTTCATATGCCTTTAATGCAACTGTTATTTACACTACCAAATAATATATTATGGTTTGAGCTCATAAGCAAAAAGAACAATTTTGAAGGGGCCCTTTATAAGCAGATTCATATAAATGTAGTAGCCTCTGGAATCTAGACAAATTTCTAGGTTAGAATCCACCACCTGGTCTTTCCCCATCTCTTCTCCCTGCTCTGAACTATGTAGATTCTCAGCAGGGTACAGAATAGGGCTAGATATACTCTTCCCCACATCTCAGCACAAAGTCCTTATTAGGAGCATATCCCAATATGAAGAGAACATTAGAATTGTGGAAATGGCTTTTTGCTCATATGAGAAGGCTAGCAGCTACTGGCCTACAACAAATAAGAAAGGAGACAAATATGAAGATGATAGATTTTATGTTACCCTCTTATAATTTAAGGGAAATTCTAAAATAAATTTTACTTTTGCCATTTGCTTCTTAGGGCGTAAAAAGTAAGCTATCTCAAACACGAGTGCTTTTTACAAAGGCTTTCCAGGCTTTGCATATGGTCATTTTTCATTTTGCTAGGGCCTATATACTCTTATCCAAATAATTTTAAATACATAGGCCATAAAGTACTTTTGTTCAATTTGTAATTCCATCTACAGATAGTTCAACAAACTTCATACTCTTTTAAGTATTATTCCTAAAGAACTTCAGCCCAATATCTTAGACACTGGCTGCTTCTGCCACCCACCTCTAGAGTTATATATCAAAAGGATGAGAGACAATTCCTTCTATGATTCATTGAAAACAAATAAATGAGATTAATTTGGATTTTGACCTTGTGATAATAAAAACAGTAAAGAAAATGATAATGTATGGGTTGTCAGAATGGTCAAATTAATCAGTTTAAACCCACTTAAAAATCATTGTAATAGGTGTATACATAAGCACTTTAGACATTGCAATGGATGTGCGGCTCCTGTATTTATATTATATGGCAGGTATTTTCATTTTTAATTAATATCATTTTTGATTTAAGAAGATAGGACACACTTAAAATAATTTTAAAAGCGTGAAAATGTTTCAGTATGTACTGTTATATCTTTTAACTTCTATTTTAATTTAAGCCCCATAATAAAATAATGCCTTTTTCTTAAGACCTGTGACTACTTGCAACTAATTTTTTTCCCAACTGTTTGTTTGTTTGTTTTTTTTTTTGAGACAGTCTCACTCCGTTGTCCAGGCTGGAGTACAGTGGTATAATCTTGGCTCACTGAAACCTTGAGTCTTCCAGGTTCAAGTGCTCTTCCTCCCTCAGCCTCCCGAGTAGCTGGGACTACAGGCTTCTGCCACCATGCCTGGCTAATTTTTGTATTTTTAGTAGAGACAGGTCTCACTATATTGGCCAGGGTGGTCTTGAACTCCTGAACTCAGGTGGTCCACCTGCCTTGGCCTCCCAAGGCTGGGGTTACAGGCATGAGCCACCGCACCCAGCCCTTTCCCAACTTTTTTTTTTTTTAAGCTTGATCTCATAAGCTATGCATTACCACATACAACACATTTCTTCCTAATAGAGGTAAACTCTTTGAGAATATTCTATATTTAAATCACACCCTTTAAATCACAACTATCTTTCTCACCATCAAGACAAATGCATATTAACACTCACAGCCAATAACATCATCTTTTGTTGCTAACATACTAAAACTATTCAATTCTAAAGTAACGTATATAAGTAGGACTCAATTATCATGAAATATTTGTAGTTGGTAATATTCAATATTATAAAAGATCGATATAATGAACTTGCTGTACTCCATGATCATATTTAACTCCTTTTTGAGTTACCCATTGTTTAATAACACATTTTCAGAAAGTCGATAGCAGGATTTATTGTGCAGTTTTCCTAAGTACTAGAATTCTGATTCTCTCCTGCAGTTTTATAGAATTTGTATTTTTACATTGGTTGTTAAACAGTGCTTTGACAGACAGCTAATTAGGTGCTCTGAGAGAAAATAAAGGTTCTAATATTCTCATTTCCCTCACCAACTATTTTATTGAGCAAAAGAGGCAGTTATTGGGAAAAAGATGCAAAAGAAAAAAAATGATTTCATCTTTATGGTTCCTTTAGTCATTGAAAGACACAGCATTTCGTTTCAGGTCAAAAAATTATCTTGAGAGCCTGTTACCTAAGAGCCATACAATTATTTTTCTTCCTAATTTTCAATGCTCAGCAAATTCATGAAACCATTGGCTATCGTACATCTGATGCTTATTTTATACTGCAAGCAGTATAATCAGGCCTTGAAAAGAAATCCCCAAACTGAATGAACCATTGGATATAAATATGCTCATTTTTATCCTAATTTTTACCTTTATATAATGCTCTGAACTCAAATAATACATCATGTGACTATATAATAACATTTACAATTAACTAAATGATTAACCTCCTCCAAGATTCACTTTTTCCTAACTAGTTTAAATCCCCATGGTCTGTTACTTCAGCCAATCTCTTGTCAGTGCTTTTAACATCCTCAGATCCTTGTTCTTTCCCTAGACCATTCTAAAATTCTCAAATCTTCCATCTTTACTACTTGAAAAGTCAGATTTGCTCCTCATGCTTTGTCATATCAAAGACTTTTGAGCTAAGCAAACAGGCAGAGGGAGGAATTTCAAACTTAATGAGAATAAAGTCTTCGGGATTAATAATCAAAGATGGCTAAAACCCATGGATAATAGTATTCTGGATCTAAAAGTAAATATCCATATCAGGGCATGTATTTATTCATTCATCCAACACCATGTCTACTGAGCATCTATATGCTAGGCATTATGTTAGACTCACAGATGAATAAAACATAAACTATGTACTCAAGGATCTTAGAGTCCAGCAAAGGGATAAAGACTAGGAAACAACTAAGTACGACAGTGTGGTACAAGAAAAAGTGGTTAACATGCAGATGGAGAGCAACCGTAAGAGAGAGGCCAGATCTACAGATACAGAGTGTAGAGACTGCAAGAGCATCTCTACACTTCCAGTATCCTTTTCCCTTCTTAGGTAAGAGTATATTAATTTTCCTTAGGGACACTATCATTCTTTCATCTTATTCAGTCTGAGCAGTCAAGGTATGAAGCCATGATCTAATCAGAATATTGGCTGTTAATCAGGCTCTTTCTTGCTGAAATTTTAGTCTTCAGAGGAATGATACAATAAAGTTAATAGCTAAATGTTAATGTGCACCCATATGTGCTAGGTACCACTCAGTGCTTGTGCATACTAACTTACTTAGTCCCCATAATAACTAAATGAGGTAGTTACAATTATTACTACATTCTACAAATGAGAAAACTAAGGCACAGAGGAGGAGTTACGATTTCACCCCAGGTAGTGTGACAACTGAGTTTAAACTATTAACCATTTCTGTTCAGCTGCCCTCTCTAAAAAATTTCTGAAATTATTTGCCCTAACAGTGGTACCCTGAAATGACTGTGGATCTCTGCTGCATAATCCTTGCAAATAGTCTAATTCTTAAGCCCTCAAAATCCAGTTTAACTTTCCTTCACATGTCTTTTCTCTCTAAGAAGTACCCCCATATCTTTCCAATAAATTCTTTTGGCAATAAGTTCATCTTTTCCAAAAATTTTAGATTTTAAAAAATCTACCTGTCACCTGATTCCCCACAAGGCATTTCTCTTCCCTGAATGCATAATAGAGAGTCTGGATCCCTTTAGAGATTAGAAGGAAGCAGTACAGTAAAGACTTGAGATCATTACTCCCTTCATTCAGAATTCTCCCTTCATTCTGTAAATTTATCTCAATAAATTCATCTTTTCCAATAATTTATTTGGTACCAGAGTATGGAGTTAAGTTGTCAAGACTCAGAAAAATATGTTATATTTGGAACTGGTGTTGAGACTGATAACGGAACACAACTGTGGAATAGAAAACTAGCAGCCCATACCATTTACACAGGGGCTAGAAAAGAAACAGTTTTTGTGGGGTCTTGAGCTTATTTTATTTGGGGGCTTTCCTTATAAAAAAGAGCAGAATTATAATTACAAAATTAGATATGGAATTAAATATTTTAGCATAATAAAAAATACAAGAAATTAATAACTTTTAAAAGATGGCAAACACTAGAGCCATCACAAAGCACAGAAAATTAACATAATATTTCTTATTAATTAACTGCATGAAGGAATGCTACTTCACATTTTCTTAAATATCTTCATTTTAAACTTTTTGGTCACCTCTTCTTAAAACAATGTTTTAGAAATATTTACATAGGAAAAATATACATACATAGGAATCTTTCCTTTAGCATGATTAATCAGGATAAAATTTCTAATAATTCAGGAAAATCTCTTTCAAACTCACAGCTCATTATTGGTGAATATCACAAAATTTTGAAATTTTTTCTTTATTTCAAATTTGTTTGACAAATATTCTGTTGTCAAATTTAGAGAAATCACCAAGTTTCTTTCATTTGTGAGCTGTTGCATACGGAAGAATTTTCCACTGAAGAGCTGTGATATATGGAATTTACAGAATAATATGACTTGCATTTGCTACTGTTTCCTGTCCTTTGCTAAAATCCTGTCCCCTTGCCAGATCCTGGTCTCAGATGAGAAGGGACTAACATTCTTTTCTTGGGAAGAGAGTCAGAGACATGAAAAGAATGGACAAGTTGGGAAAGAAAATAGCAAGCATACCCTCCCAGGAAATAGGGAGGGTACATGGTGGATTCCTCTACAACCGGTATGCTCCTGGACCAGGTTAAGAAAAGTATATCAATTAACTTGGACAGTTCGGAAACAATGGCTCTGTCCTTAAATTTTAGCTAGCCACAGAATAAAGAATCTTTTTTTTTTTTTTTTTTTTTTAATTTTTTGAGAAAGAGTCTCACTCTGTCATCCAGGCTGGAGTCCAGTGGCATGATCTTGGCTCACTGCAACCTCCGCCTCCTGGGTTCAAGCGATTCCCCTGCCTCAGCCTCTCAAGTAGCTGGGATTATAGGTGCACACCACCACACCTGACTAAATTTTTTATGTTTTTGTTAGAGACAGGGTTTTACCATGTTGGTCAGGCTGGTCTCAAACTCCTGACTTCAAGTGATCCGCCTGCCTTGGCCTCCCAAAGTGTTGGGATTACAGGGGTGAGCCACTGCACCCAGCCAAACCCACACTTTTTTAAGCCATTGCTGACAACCTCTACCAGGTGTCAAAATACTGCAGCCTGGCTAAGGATTAATTTAGATACATGTTACAGTAAAGCTCAGGAATCCCTGGATAACTAGTTACAAAGCCTCAATATACATTTAAAATGTTGAGTGCCACTAAATATATTATGGCAGAGCATTTTTTCGTTTTGTTTTCTTTTTCTTTTTTTTTTCTTTTTGCTGTCTTTGCAATAAATTTTGAGGGCATTAGTCTGAGGAGAGCAGAATGTAATTTTAGAATCAGCAAAATTAATTTACTCATACTGGACTAAAAAGATGTCCCCAATTCAATAGGCTAGCATGAAATGACCCTATTAAAGTTTGCTAGATTTGCTAATACACAGGTAGATTTAACAATTGCTTACATTAAATGACACAAAAAGGCCAGGAATCACTTGGTATGATATAGATAAAGGAATTAAGAACTTGAAGAAAAAATTCCACATTCCATTCAACCTATAGTGAATACCTCACATAAGCATACTTTTCACTATGCCACTCAGTGAGGCCCAAGAGGCTCTATTTTCCACTAAAGGATGAAGAATAAGTTGATGAAGAAAGCTTCAAAAATTTTAAGGTGACATTACTCTTCAGAAAGTCTTAGGAGCTGTTGTTGAAATAAGCTTCCTCATTTTAGTGTGAATGGAAATTCTCAGGGTAGCAGTAACACGTGTTGGCACTTAATTTCCAGAGGCAAAATAGATATGGTGGATAGAACACAATCTGGAGAGGCCAATCAGATCTCCTAGAATGACCTAAAGCACAGGAAATCTGATTATGGTTTATTAATCATGGGGCCTTGGGAAGTAAATTGAAAGTCAGCTCCCTAAATTCTTGTTTTTTGTTTTTTTTTTTTTTAATTTTTATTTTAAGTTCAGGGGTATAAGGGCAGGTTTGTTACATAGGTAAACTTGTGTCAGAGGGTTTGTTGTATAGATTATTTAATCACCCAGGTATTAAGCCTAGCACCCATTAGTTATTTTTCCTGATCCTCTCCCTCCTCCTACCCTCCACCCTCTGAAAGGCCCCAGTGTGTGATGTTTCCCTGTGTGCCCATGGGTTCTCATCATTTAGATCCCACTTATAAGTGAGAACATGCAATATTTGGTTTTCTTTGTATAACAAAAAGAGCAACAATATGAGAGAATCTTCTGATTGCCCAATTCCCAGACTGGAGCCAAATTATAGATCCAGAGCTCACTGAATGAAGGCAGTAATGATCTCAAGTCTTTATGTAAAGCTTCCTTCTAATCTCCAAAGGGACCTGATCTGTTTACTATGCATTCAGAAAGGGGAAATGCTTTGTGGGGAATCAGGTCACAGTGAGAATTTTTACCTAAACCTACTTTATACTATGACTAGTACACCTTTGCAAACATTCGATGTTATTTTTATAGTTTTTCCTGAGTGCATAATTTACATGGATATTCTCAACAATTGTCCTAATTTTTATCTTTGACACATGGAATAAGTTCTTTTGTGGTAAAAAGATCAAATAAAAAAAGCACACCTATTTAAGAAGCCAGAGATTCATGCAATTATTAATGACCTGAATATTGCAAAAAAATAAAAAGTGATTTCTACCACCTCTCAATGAAAATCAGTAAAAAAAAAGATTGATATGACTTGGAAACAGCAGGGAGATTACAATGAAGTAACATATTTAATCAGAATCGCTGTTACAGATGTGCTCTTTTCAATGAAGTGTATCACTCAATATCCTGGTTCTTGACATTCATCTCTTGGTTTGGAGAATGCAACTTTCTTTATTCTAATGAGTAGAAAATTCCAGAATCAGTTTGCATATGTTTGACAGTAACAATAGAACTCTTACTATCCTATACACCATCTCCAGCCTTGTGACATAACCGACAGGGACCATGGATATTTCAACATCACAGGTCATCAAGCTCCTCTACTATTTTATGATATTTGTCATTGGAGATTTGATACTGGAAAGCAAGAATAGTAGGCAAACCAGACGGTTTCATAAAATACACACATTCTGGAGGGTAGAGAATAAATCTCATGAAAATGCAGAAAGGGGGTTCTGCCAACTAAACAAAGTTTCTGGGTCTAGTAGTAGGGGCCAGGTAGGAACATTGCCGTTTTAGGAAGGGCACGATTCAAATGTTCCTCGCTTGTTCTTGTTGTCTGATGGAGACTGAATTTCTACCATGGGAACCAGTAATCACGAAACATTAACTGTTTATGATGAACTTATTGCCATGTGATCTACTGGGCCATATTTTTTATTGTGCCCAGCACTACTTTATCATTGAATATGTGAAAAGAAAATATCTTGGGCCCCCAAAATCACTAAGCTAAAAGGAAAACTCAAGCTGGAAAGTGCTTAGGGCAATCGTGTCTCCCATTCTATTCAAAGTTATACCTCTGGTCACTCAGATAAATGGGATTTCTTATTGCCTCCTTTGGAAAGGTTAATCAGAAACTCAAAAGAATGCAGCTGTTTGTCTCTCATCTGTTGGTGACCTGGAGCATCCTCCCCACTTCGTGTCTTTCTGCCTCTGCCTCAAGTTGTCCTGCCTTTCCAGACCAAACCAATGTACTTCTTACATATATTGATGGATGTCTCATGTCTCCGTAAAATGTATAAAAGTAAGCTGTGCCCCGACTACCTTGGGCACACGTCATCAGGACTTCCTGAGGCTGTATCATGGGTGCACGTCCTCAATCTTGGCAAAATAAACTTTCTAAGTGAACTGAGACTTGTCTCCGATTTTCTGGGTTTACAAGTTCAAGTGCCATGTATGGGATGGGCTCAATTAGACATTAAGATCTAAATAAGTTCTATAGGCACATCACTCATTCCCTATCTTGCCCACTTTTTCACATTACTGCTTTCCGTGCCCCCCGCCAACTGCAAATGTAGCCCGTATCAAGTCTCCTGTGACCAGTTTTATCTGAAAAATAAAAGTCAAGTTCCTTTACGTACTATTCTTTTTATTCTATATGATATACCAACATGTAATGATATGGCATTGAAACCCCATTTAGGCATATCTCTGGAAGATGGTATAGAACAGAAACACTCTCGGGGAAAAGAAAAAAAAAATTAAGCAAGACATTTCATTGTCTTTCATTTGGAGGTGAATAATTTGGCTATTTGGTCAGACTTAGAAAAATAGTGACAGGGGGATTTAATTTTATACTGAGAAATAATTCAACCTGAGGAAGCAATTACAAAGTAAATAAAAAATTTTAAAAATTCAGTGTATTTAAAGCTTAAATATATTTTACCTATATTTTACAAATCCTGAGGAACTGGTCTTTACCACTAACTTTCTTTTTCCTTTAGTCTCTGGTAGCAACATACCTATAAAAAATTATTTCTTTCCTCATCATTCCACCTATATTCTTCCCATGTCATCATAATATATTCTGTTTAATTCTAGCATTATGTTTGCAATTTAGAAAAATAAATTTTTAAGGGATATAAAATCATTTAGCTGTATAGCCAGCAACGAATGACTCCAGAATAATCACAGCTGAGATTTTATTTTCTTTTTCATACAAAACCTTTTATTGCATCTACCATACTTTCTTGTTCTGCCAGAGTGATCAGCAGTAAACACAAATATCTGGATTTCTCAGAATTAAATCTTGATAAGATGTTCTCTGAACACAAAGTGCTACTGATTTTTCTGAGAAGAAAATCTCTAATCTTTATGTCTTATTTAATTCCCGGAGGGCACAAAACAACATCCTGAGGTATTGTTATCTTGCAGCTCAAGGAACCAAGTACTCTTGATGGGCAAATGCTTGCAGCTATTCTATCTGCAGGATGTTCTTTCTCCTGAACAAGGACTGGATTCTACATTTAGACGGTTAATGTTCAGTTCCTTCCTTGGAGCATAATGTAGCATTCTACTAGGTAACAGAACTTCTTTTTTCCCCCCTCCTTCATCTGCTTCAAACTTGATCTAACCACCCAGGGTTCTTTGAAGTCAGAGGAAGCTCTGAACCCAGAGAAACTCTGATGTCTGAAGAAGAGACTCAAACGAGACAAATGCAAAGGAAAATTAGTAGAAAAAGAAAGGTTAAACCTTTTGAATGTCTTGCCCTACACTGATGCCCCTTGGTTGAGAGAGTCTTTTGCATCAATCAGCAAACTTGTGATTGGTGGGGGGGAAAACAAAAAAGAGAGAGCAAATATACAATAGGAAGGGGTTTGTACTGTGGAACACTATTTGCACCAGGAAAAGAAAGTTCATGCATAAATGTAACAATTCCCCTGTCTTGATTAGAGATGCCAATTGGATCAGGTAGCTGAGAGCCAAAAGGCATAAAACTTAGCCTTAAACTTGCCATTTGGTTTGGTTTTCTCATCCTAAAACGATACTGCAAAGATTCGTTTCATTTATATTTTTGTCTTTAAACATTCTCAACTCCAGAAATATTGAGATTTATAATTACAGTGAATTTATATTATACTACCTATAAATGAATTAAATAAAATTACACATTAAACGGCTGCACACTGGTCTCAAATGTTTCCACCCATCTACTGCCCAACTCTGCGAAGTCTCTGCATTGCTCTCATGCAGAGTTAGAAAACGGCCCACTACACGAAAGCTAAGATTAACTACTTAGAGCTCACACACACAAAGAAGCTATTTTTAAATTGATCTATTGATGTTTGCAAGAAAGAATCATAGGACAGAATTGTTTCCATTCAGAGTATTTTATCAAAGCAAAGCTGGATATAAAAGAGTCATGGATTTATATCTAAAATATTAAATATGTGAACTAACATTTATTAAAATTTACTTTCAGATTTAAGAGCATTTAAATCATCCTTAATACAGACATACTTCACACATACCAGGCATAACTTACTCGTTCAAATTTGTTTACACAGCTGTAAAATCTCCAAATTAACTATCAACCAGGAAAAGTAAAAAATATTGCTATGAAAATGAGGAGATAAGATTAAAGCTGCTAGAAAAAAAATTACAGAGAGCTTCCTGTGGCATGGCTTTGGATGGGAGCAAGTTCGTTGTCAATTTTTTTTTTTTTTTTTTTTTTTTTTTTTTTTTTTTTTGAGACGGAGTCTCGCTCTGTCGCCCAGGCTGGAGTGCAGTGGCCGGATCTCAGCTCACTGCAAGCTCCGCCCCCCAGGTTCACGCCATTCTCCTGCCTCAGCCTCCCGAGCAGCTGGGACTACAGGCGCCCGCCACCTCGCCCGGCTAGTTTTTTGTATTTTTTAGTAGAGACGGGGTTTCACCGTGTTAGCCAGGATGGTCTCGATCTCCTGACCTCGTGATCCGCCCGTCTCGGCCTCCCAAAGTGCTGGGATTACAGGCGTGAGCCACCGCGCCCGGCCCGTTGTCAATTTTTTAAAAGTAATTCTGTTTCAACATCTCCCTATGCACAGTTTCACTAATTCAGAGAATGTATTGACTAATGCATCTATTTTTGCCACCATTTTTTTGGAACTTCAAAATGCCAAAATGAGAAATAATTCTGTACAAACCATACATGAACACATGAGTATAAACACATGTAAAAGCAGACTTAATATTGTAACCTCCAGACTATTTAAACTCAATTTTAAAGCCTCATTTTTTCTCATGGGAAATATTCACTGTAATCCTAATTACCTGGGTTGTAGTGAATCCGTTATTATTTAAATTTGTATTTAGATTTAATAATATCAACATGCTTACAATCTCATAACTTTTTGTTTGTTTGTTTCTAGACCAAAAATGAACTGAAAATCTTGAGTTCAACAGAAGTATTTTATGAACAACAGTAGCCATGAAGATATACATACTAACGTTTTGGCTTTTCATCTTTTAAAATTTTACTATAAAAGGCAGAAAAGAAAATGTAGTGATCTTTGCACTTTTCATATGGTAAGGCACAAATTATTATTGATTTAAGCTGCATATTACTGGCGGTCAGTTGTGAATATATAAATGCTGCTAAGAACACAGAAGGCAATTCAGTCAAGAGCAACTATGTCAACTTTTACTTCAGATCAAATTTGATGTATTGAGCAGTGAAAGTGAGGTCATAACTGGTATTTTTTTTCAACTTTTATTTTAGGTTCAGAGGGGAGACATGTGCAGGATTGTTACATGGGTAAATTGCACCTTGTTGAGGTTGGGTATACAAACGATTTCATCACCCAGATAGTGAGCATAGAACCCAATAGGTAGTTTTTTGACCTTCACCCTCTTCCCGCCCTTCCTGCTCAAGTAGGCCCCAGTGTCTTTTGTTCTCCTCTTTGTGTCCATGTGTATTCAGTATTTGGCTCCCACTTATACGTGAGACCATGTGGTGTTTGGTTCTGTTCCTGCATTAACCTGCTTAAGATAATGGCCTTCAGCTGCCTCCATGTTTCTGTAAAGGACATGATTTTGGTTTCTTATGGCTGCATGGTATTCGTGGTATACAGGGACCATATTTTCTTTATCCAGTCCACCGTTGATGAGCATCTAGGTTGATTTCATGTCTTTGCTATAGTGAATAGTGCTGCTATGAACCCACAGGTGCACGTGATTTTTTGGTGAGATGACAATAAGTATTTTTAAACCTGCACTTGTTCAAGTAACACATTTAAGGTTTTATACTAAAACCTTTATCACAATCTGAAAAAAAATTTAGCTTCATATTCAGTCAAACAAAATTGCCTAGGTTCACAGAACTATTTCAAGTTTAATAATTTGCTGCAGTTCTACTACTAACTGAAAAATATTCTTTTGTTTCTTTATGTTTTATAGTTTTATTATAAAAATTATAATATTGAAATAAATGTTTAAAAGGAAAGTAGTTACATAACTTTCGATCCGTAAATATCCTCAATATTACATATTATCATGGAGATTGGGGCAAATGTATACATATCTGCACATAGCAACTCTCATGCTAAATACAAACAGTTATAAAGCATTTATTTTCTCCCTTCCAAGTACTAACCAGGCCCGATCTTGCTTAGTTCCCGAGATCACATGAGATCGGGCATGTTCAGGGTGGTATGGCCATAGACTATAAAATATTTATTTTCTTATAGTTAATCGAAAATTCTTATGAGGGTCTCTTACTTTTCACATAGGAAAAAGAGATTTTATCAAGAGTCCTATTTTGTGCAATGCTCTATGGAAGGTATGCATGCGTAAGTATTACTCCTATTTCACAGATAAGGAAACTATGGCTCAGACATGTCCAATGAATAAATAAAACTAGAACCCAAGCAAAATGCACTTAATGTCAAAGCCTTTGACCTATAGGCTAATGCTTTAGGGTTATCTTACATTTGAGTCTTACAATTGCAAATCTATTTGGGAATCTTTGCTTCTGTTTTAAAAAAGCAAAGACTTACAAACAAAGCAAAACCAGAAAACTGCACAATGGCCTTAATAGAGTTGGTTAATCTTTATTACTCTGGAGGATTCAAGGATTCTTAACACTGAGGCATTGGGCTCTCCATCCTCAAAAACAAGCAATACAGGTTTCAGGAACCTCGTAATGTGAAGGTAATGCTTTCAAATGTCTGGGCACCACAGCTTATTTCCCTCTGTTCATTGCTTTACAGTAAACCTTCTATACAAATTGTCCTCTTATTGGCATTATATTTTCTCATCAGTAGCTGATGTAGAGGCCAGTTACATCACGATGGAAATGAGAGCAGAAGAAAAATTGGTGTCCTAACATTAAGCTTGACACAAAGCATTTTCATAAACAGTCTCCTCATTCCTGGGCTACCCATAATGAACCAAAATGAGACAGCATTAAACTTGCAAAGTTGTCTGTATCAGCTTCATGATTGGTCATTTACTAGCCAATCTTGTACAAATTACTTAGAGTCTTCAACCATCCAATCAAGGAGAAAATTAAAAGAAATTCATGGTTACCAAACTTTGCTGCGCATTAGAATCACCTGGGGTGCTTTTTAAAAATTCCAGTGCCCAGGTTTCACCCTATGGGATTAAATCAGAATGTTAAGGCATGGGATCCAGGTCTCGGTATTATTTTATTTTATTCTTATTTTTGAGAAAGGGTCTCACTTTGTCTCCCAGGCTGGAGTGCAGTGTTGTGATCTCGGCTCACTGCCACTTCAACCTCCTGGACTCAAGTGAACCTGACGTCTCAGCTTCCCAAATAGCTGGGACTACAGGAACCCACCACCATTCCCTGCTAGTTTTTTTGTGTTTTTCTTACAGATGGTGTTTCATCATGTTGCCTAGGCTGATCTTGAACTCCCGAGCTCAAGCAATCTGCCTGCCTTGACCCCCACAAACTGCTGAGATTACAGTCATGAACCATCACATCCAGCCCAGCTCTCAGCATTTTTCTTAAAGATGCTCAGGTAATTCCAATGTGCAGCAAAGTTTGGGAGCCACTTAATTAATTAATACCTTCACAGAGCTGCTTTTAAGATTTAAAAAAATAGAGGAAGGTTTTGTATATTATACAATACAGAGTAATAGAAAATATCTAAAAAATAAATTCAGTGGCAATACACACATATACACACACACACACACAAACACACACACCCCTTTTATTTTTTCTGTCAGAGTTGCACAAAAGCCTTAACAGTTGCTTTCTGTAGTAAGTTGTCTTCAACATTTTTATTTTTATTTTTTTATTTTTATTTTTTTTAGATAGAGTCTTATTCTGTCACTCAGGCTGGAGTGCAATGGTGTGATCTCTACTCACCACAACCTCTACTTCCTGGGTTCAAGCAATTCTCCTGCCTCAGCCTCCTGCGTCGCTGGGATTATAGACATGTGTCATGGTGCTGGGCTAAATTATTTTAATTTATTTTTTATGTATTTATTTATTTATTTTAGTAGAGATGGGTTTTGGCCAGGTTTGCCAGACTGGTCTCAAACTCCTGATCTCACGTAATCTGCCCACCTCAGCCTCCCAAAGCAAAGTACTGGGATTACATGCATGAGCCACCATGCCTAGTCAACATTATTTTAATATTTTTTATATCTCTTTTCATTCTCTATTAAAAATTAAGTACAATCTCTCTTGTTTTCTTCAAAAAAGTCAAACACCATACTTTCATCAAGTGTTTATAATCACTAGAAAAGAATATTAGAATTAATGTGGAGAAAAGAAATCTGAGTAGTTAGAAATAAAATATATAATTTGTCCAAATTTACTTAGTTCAATGGTACTATTATTTAGAATAAACAAAAAATTACAGTCCAGAAATTTTGATCTAGTATTCTGCCATAATATTTTTGAAAACAAAGATCTATTCAGTAAATCTTTCTTGGCTAGATTTGTGCATTGCCTAATGACACAATTATTTCTCTGCTAAGATTTTGGTCAATACTTTAGATTCATTGAGTTTATATACAACACTCTTTTAATACCATCATTTTTCATAAGCTTTTATTTAATTAGATTCACCAAAAGGATTATGCAATTTATGTAATTAGAGTGCAAATAACACATTACCTAATTAAAAAGAACCCTCTGTACTTTGTTGTTAGTATAGACCTTGATGCATCTGTTCACAATAAATTTTTAATTACATTCAATTTATAAGCAATTATAAATGTAATCTACCACCTAAGAGTGATTTTTGCATTGGGATCTTTTACCTTTGTGGGCTTGTTAACATCCATGCTCTCCTTGAATTTCTCCTGCACAGTTTCTGCAAGTTGACAGAGCAAGGCACCATTGTCCAACTTCTCCATAAAAGTTTCTGCTGTAATCTCCTTCCCTGAAATGACAAAAAGCAGCATTATAAAAAGAAAATCAAAATGTCAGATTCACACTAAATAAAATATTTGACACAATCTTATTACTAAAATTGCTATTCTAGCTGAGTTACGTATCTGGGATAGGAGCTTACCAGAAATAGTCATTTCTTTGGAATTTTCTATCTTCCGTTGGTTGCAAGAATTTCAGCATTTAATATTTTCATAACATAGTGCTAACTGCATAAAAGTTTTATTTCATATTAAAGGTGGCAAAATGATATCCTGGGTAAAAGAATTCCATCATTTAGTAATCAGGGGGAATGAAAACTAATCAACAAAACTCAAAGAACCAGCTTTACCAGTGATTTCACAATTTGGCCTCCATTAATCATTCCATTCTCATCCTCAATGGCCCATTAAATTACTTTGACCCATAAGGCAGGACATAATGCAGAACAAGTATTTTTTGTTAGGTGTATGTCTGACTACAAGAACAACGTAGGTCTCTCTCTCTCTCAACAGGATTGTACTCTATCACCCAATCTGGAGTGCAGTGGCAGGATCATAGCTCACTGCAGTTTCAGACTCTGGGGGCTCAAACAATCCTCCAGCCTCAGCCTCCAAAAGTACTGGGATTACAGTCATGTAATCTGGGATGCACCCAGCCAGATCAATTTTCTTTAATTTAAAATAGAGCCATGTATATATTTTTAAAAACCACCACTGGGAACTTTAATAACATGGCCAATATATAAAACCATATCTCTAGATTCTATTGAAATGGTTTTCCTGATTAAAATAACACAGGTAGGCTGGGCACAGTAGCTCAGGCCTGTAATCCCAGAATTTTGGAAGGCCGAGGTAGGTGGATCACTTGAGCTCATGAGTTACAGACCAGCCATGGGGCAACATGGTGAAACCCCATTTCTACAAAAACACAAAAATTAGCCAGTCATGGTGGTGCATGCCTGCAGTCCCAGCTACTTGGGAGGCTGAGGTGGGAGGATGGCTTGGGTCTGGGAGGCAGAGGCTGCAGTGAGCTGAGATCCTGCTACTGCACTGCTTTCTTATATACTCTTTCAAATCATATCTTTCTCAAAGCCCTCTCCTTTTTTTGTTTCCTATTAATCTAAATTTCAGAATAATCCGTTTTCCTGCCTTATGTTTCTGTAAATTATTAGTCAGAAGTCCTACAGATTCAAGCTTCCTTCTATTTCTCACGCCATAACCTTAATAAAAATCTTCATAATGTGATACTTAAACCTCTAGCAACAAGAACAATGGCTATTCTTTCTGTCCTCAGCTTCTCTCTCCAATACATACCATGCTCACTGCTAAAATTAAGATTGCTAAACACCGTCCTCACTGAGGCATTCTCCAGACACCTTTATTGCACAATCCCTAATTTTCTCCTTTACCTGGAATATGAAAACTACTTACATTATTTATAATATTTACTTTCTGTAATTTTGTGAAATAATTTTCTTATTATTTGAAAATGCGGCCTGGCATGGTGGCTCATGCCTGTAATCCCAGCACTTTGGGAGGCCAAGGTGGGCAGATCACCTGAGATCAGGAGTTCAAGACCAACCTGGCTAACTAGGTGAAACCCTGCCTCTACTAAAAGTACAAAAATTAGCCAGGTATGGTGGCGCACGCCTGTAATCCCAGCTACTTGGGAGGATGAGGCAGGAGAATGGCTTGAATCTGGGAGGCGGAAGTTGCAGTGAGCAGAGATCACACCACTGCACCCCAGCCTGGGCGATAGAGTAAGACTCTGTCTCATGAATAAATAAATAAATAAAATCCGGCTGGAACAACAGATGAACCATTTACCATTTAAGTTAAACTCACAATATCTAATATATTTGAATTTCAAGAAACATCTGCTTAAAATGATTTTTTTTTTCCATTTTGGGGGGCAGTCTTAGGGACAAAGAATTACTTTTTAAACAAATGTCCTTTTTCCCCTACTGGGTAGTTCATATTTTGGCCCCCAATTAGAATAATGACTTCTGCAGGTGGAAAAACATCAGTAGCTTTAAATATTCACCACACAGGTAGCCTGTGCAGAACTTTCATTTCAAAACTGTGTGCAGCTCCGTTCAGAAATGAAAGTAGCATGCCAAAATACAAAAAGCCAGCATAACAGAATGTGTATTGTGTATTCATCATATTGGCCTTCATTTTCCTTTTCTTTTTTTTTTTTTTTTTCAACAGAAAGTGACTAGCCACAGACTGGAGTGCAGTGGCACAATCTCAGCTTTATTGCCGAAATCTATTGCTAGGCTGGAGTGCAGTGGCATGATCTCGGCTCACTGCAACCTCTACCTCCCAAGTAGCTGGGACTACAGGCATATGCCACCATGCCCAGCTAATTTTTGTATTTTTAGTAGAGACAGGGTTTCACCATGTTAGCTCCAATGGTCTCGATTTCTTGACCTAGTGATCTGCCCACCTCAGCCTCCCAAAGTGCTGGGATTACAGGCATGAGCTGCCACGCCAGGCTGCATTTTTTAATAATAACAAAATTATTTCACAAAATTACAGAAAGTAAATATTAGCAATAATTTTCTTAATTATAGTGTTATTCAAATAAATTTAAATTTTAAGATAAAGAAGATAAACTTTAAATTGTTGAATTATTTCTTTACACATTACTTGCAAGACTTTCCATTTTTAATAGATCTTTATATATTTTTATTTCATTAAATTCTATGGCAATTTGAAGATTCTATTCATAATTTTAAGTTATAAGATGTTTACAATATACTTAAAAGAACACATAAATCATAAAAAGAAAAAAATTGCTTTCATTAAAAACCCATTAACAATTTACCAAAAGGTACGATTTTTACTTTTTATGCATTATATCTTTTTAGTTATCCTGTTTTTCATGAATACTTGTAAAAAGAATTTTACATTGAACATCTGTATCTAATGAAAAATATATTAGGTGTCAGCTTTCAATTCTGTACATTTTATAGCTCTGAAAGGTGAGTTTTTTTTGGCTAAAACAGACTATTACATACTTTATAGTTGAAATGTACTGCCTCAAATGAAGAAAAAATACAAGTCTGAGACTTTTATAAATAACTTCATGTGTAACATATTTTCCTTCCAATGATTAAAAATTATTAAATATATACTTTATGATTACAACCACTGTGTGATTGTAAGAAATCAGTTGTAATCTTTATATGGGGATGATATATTATCTAGTTCTTTATTGCATTAATATTAATAATATCAACAGTATTTTTTTCAAAAAACAATACAATATAAAAGTAGTTGAATTTATCTATGGCAAATTCTTAAGAACGGGCTATGTAGAAATAATTACAATTTCTCAAGTAAAAGTCATACATAGGTAAATATCTCTGTTAAACAGAATCGGATCTTCTGTAATTTAAATTGTGCACCTGGTTTAACACATCAGACTACACGTACTGGAAACAGTGTGATTTTAGCACCAGAAAATCATTTCTTCCCTAACCCTAGCATTTCATTTTGGTTGGTGTTTGCAGGGAAAGAAAGAACAATAAATAGATACAATTAAAGTATGTTAAAGTCCTGACCAGTGCTGGTCCATAAAGCCATTGGTTTGAACATTAATCTAGCGTATCCTAGTCTAGAAGTAATAGTTTTGCTTCCTGAATTTATAATTGTGATATTTAATCTTCACATGATTAATTTAGTCAAGAATGACAACTTGCCAGTAGATCAAAATCAGGAAATTTGATTAAATGTTGTGGCTAGTCGCTTTCTGTTAAAACATTATAGCTCAAAGGTGGGATATAAACATCTGCCTGAAATCTTTTGCCAGGCAACTATAATCAACATGCACACACATACACATCAGTGTATTCCTCCCAGAAATATGTTTGCCATAACTTTTGTAAAGATTTACATATCAGTCTATAAAGTGTTTTAGACTGGGGCCACCTGGAAAAAAATAATCCTTTTAATCTTCTAAGTTGCTGAGAAAGAATGTTTTCTTCCCAATAAATTAGCAGTATTAAATTTCTAAAGAATTCTAATAATAATATTTAACAGTTGAGTTATTATTATATGTCAAGTACTGTTCTAAGCATTTTACATGAATTAATGCATTTAATCTTCTCAAGAAAACTGTGAAGTGGGTGCTACTATATATCCATTTTACAGATGATGAAACAGATGTATAGATTAAGTAACCTGCCTCAGGTCAACTAATTCGCGGGCAGAGGAACTTGGCTCTTTGGCAATTTAGGTTCAGAGTTTATGCTTTTAGCCACTATGCTTGACTACTTAAATATTTGCTGAATACACAAATGACTATTTTCCATGACAATGAATTATCCCTCTTGCAGTTGTCTTTTTCTATGTAGAAACACCACAGAAACCTCTTTAGGAAAAAAAGAGAAAAAAATAAAAGCTTGGGGTTGAAGATTGTGGTGCTGAAAAATGAATCGCAATCCACCTTGTAGGTTGGAGAATGGCTAACAATATCATTCAGGCAAGTTCTGGTACTTGGCATGATTCACTGAAGAAGAAAGTTGGTATATTTTTAATCCCTAAAGATGATCCAGATACTATCAAATTCTATTTTCATCCCCACTGTACCTCTCAATACAAATATATTTTTCTAACTGGAGAATTCAAAGTGGTTCATATGCTGTCTACAGTTTCAAGGTTGTAAGATAGGAAACAGTTCATTATATGCAAAATCCCTAGACCAGCACTTGCTTCACACTAATTTTCAAGTGTCTACCCTGAATTTACATCAAAAAATATAAAGCTGGTTCTGCTGCACAAATCACATACAAAATTAGGATAACTGCTCTGAAAGGTGTCAACTTGTGAACATGAAGGTGATTCTGTAAGCTTTTGAACTAACACAAGATACCACCTGTCCTACGGAATTTTTGTTGGCTATACCAAGAATATGAGAACCCTGCAGAATAAGTATCTGGCAAAAGGGCCACAAGAAAAAAGAAAAGCAAGCTGTTCCAAACTCATTAGATAGTAGCTGTATTTGACAGCAGCAACCCTAATAAATAGGTGCTTAAATGTTTAATGCTGAAAATTTTATTTTTTAAGAATAACTGAAAATAATGAAATGTTACATATTGCTTGTATTAAGTAGAAAACAACTGCATTTTATTTTGTATGCATGCACAAAGCTCAGAGAGGGGGAAAATCACCATGATATCAACTGTCAATGCATTTTCTAAATATAAGTAAAATCAATTCAGCATAACTTGATTTTTAATATATCTGATGATGTATTCAAAGTCCCTGCATTATCCAAACACATATGCCTATATCCTAAAGATCTATAAGCTTTAAGAACAATTTTAATTTATTTGATGTTTAACAACTATAATCCTTTCTTTGAAATACACTCCCATGTAATTTATACAGCATTAGACAAATATTAATTGAAAATAAAGGCAAGCCATCATTTTCAATTAAAAATACATATGAAATAGACAATTTGAGAACATTTATTTTAGTGTATAATCAAAGCCAAGCCAGTAATATTCTTCAAAAGTCCATCAATAATTATAAAAGTAGTAGAATATGCCTAATGTATTTGAATAATGGGTGGTTGCCATAATCCAGGACTGTTAATGTAATAACATGCTGTTTGCTCACAATGACAATTAAAAATTTCCCCAAGCTTTATTTACATATACAATTCATGCTCTAATATACCCTAAGGGCATAGTTAAATAACAGATTAGCAATATTTGGTTCATGAGCAAAAATACCAAAAGACCTAAAATAAAAATAAAATGTGTATATTTAATGTCAATAGGCAACAATGGCTGAAGAAACTTTTTATAAAGAAAGACGATAAGATCTTCATGACTGTTTTGCTGTCTTTTTTGAATGTTGGTCACAAAACTGCTCCGTGGTGCCAGCCATTATTCAAAAACATACTAGGACTGCAAAGAGTATTTTCTATAAGATCAGTAGATATATCCAAGGATATGTAAATAGTCAGTAAATATTACATGATAATCTTCTCGTTAATTAATGTGTGCTACCCCCTAGATAAATCTCAGCTACTATAAACTATTTATTCATTTTAACTAGTTAACATCACAAGACAGCTTGTATTTTATATTCTAATATATAAATTTCAGTTAGCTTAAAAGTTTGCAGTTGATGCTTTAATCCTATGCCTAGGAATTTAAAATGATATTTATTATTATTACTGATTAAGTAAGTATATTTCTGGGAAATGACAGTATAATACATATATACATTACATGAATATGAACATTGGTTTATGAACTAATAAAATCACTTTCTTCTCCATCGAATCATTTTGATCCATCAAAATATCAGAATATAAATGGAGTATTCTTTAAGGAACCATATTTTTAATAGACAGTTTATATGTACGATCAGAAATATCTGAATTTAGAACATCATTAATACTCCTTTTGAAAAACATAAAAGGAAAAAAATTACATTTTAGACAAGCATACTAGAAATCAGGAGAAAAATCTTTCCACAAGTAAACTCTAATGGCACAACAGCAACATCTAATTAAAAGTTTTAATTTAACATGTAAATTTCTACCTCAGTTAGGAATTCAGAGGAGATATATCAATTCTGAAGTTACTTTCAAGACATTTTCTTTTTATGTTTTTTACTTTGTATCTCTTTCAAGTAGATAAAAAGCAAGACTTGAAAAAGAGTGGCATAATAAAAATCTGCAAATATTTCTGAAGTGACAAAACAGCCAATAATAAATTATTTTAAAATATACTTTAATTGCTCTATTTCCAAAGTATGTGAGTACTAAATGTACCTAAGTGTAAGAAAAATATCTTCTAACATAACCATAAATTTATTCTTTCCCTCCTTATTATCACCATTCTAGTACACAATGCATTTTTCTACCTCCAAATGTTTTACCACGTTTCAATAATCTCAGGTTATTAGTCCACTTATCAAATTGCGATGAGAATATTGACTTGAAGTCTATTATCTGTCTACTTTGTATGAACTGAAGTCAATTCAAAGGTTAAACTTTACTGTATCTTGAGATTCTTTTAGGATTCCTTTTCTGAGAAAATTTCACAAGTCATGAATTGCATTTGTGTTATAACTACTAACATTAAAAAAGTCTTAATTTGAAGGAAAAAAGTCATTCATTTATGTAAATCTCCTCCCTGTTTATGTATATTGATGACTCTCTCAACTACCCCAAACTGGGTCTCAAGAGATGGATTTCCTAAAACTCAGACTTTGGGATCTGGAAAGGACATTAGAGATCATCTACTTCAACCCCTTCATTTTATGGTTGAAGACACTGAGCCCAGAAAAGATGGCTGAGTGACTTTGGGCAAGTTTCCTACCAAGTAGCAGAGCCAGAACCAGAGGCCAGGTCTCCTGACGCCCAGTTAGGAGCCAGGTCTCCTGACTTTTAATCCAAGGATCTTTCCATTACAAACACTGACTCTCTATTCTTTGAGGCTGTCTTGGGCTGCTCACACTGATCAAGCTGCCTTGTAAATTACCACACTCACTAAATAAAATGCCTTTGATGACAAGTCATAGGACATTATAGCATACCTTTATAAGCAGGCTATACTCTAATTAATCACACTCTTCCTCTGTTTAGAACATCTCAATGGTTTCTCATAGATCATACTGTAAATTATAAGCTCCTTAATATGATCTTCAAAGTAATATATGATCCAGCCCAAACATGTGTCATGAAACTCTCTATTTCTTTTCTGTTGAAACTAGACTTGCTTCATTTCTTGCAATGTACCAAGCTCCTTCCTACCTCAATACATGCCCTTCCCTCCTTGCAAAGGCTCTTACCCCATGTTTGGTCTGGCTAGCTATTAATCTTAGTTCTCAGTTTAAATATACATTCCCATAAAGAAGATTTCCCAATCCCTCTGATCCTTTGCCCTACTCCTACCTCAATTTACATTTTAATTGCAACTTGTATCTTTTAGTGTTTATAACAAGTAATAGATTATACATTCAATTACTTATTTACTGTGTTTTTTTTGCTAATCTACTCTAAGCTTTGCAAGAATAGGTACTACATCTATTCTTAATCACTATCTTCCAGTACCTAGATGACTGTCTGGAACACAATAATCATAATAGTTATTATTTACTGCTTGATTATGTGCCATACCTTCTTCTAAAGGCAATTATCTCATTCAAACCCCCAACAATCCCATAAGGTCAGTTTTATTATGGTATTTATTTTATAGATTATATAACCAAGACACAGTGCAATAAGACACGTGCCCAGTATCACATAGTAAGTGATAAAACCAAGATTTGAATTGAAGCATTCTTATTCCAGAGTCGATGTTTTTACCAATGCTTATGCTGCTGCACACTCAAATGTTTGTTGGAAAAAAATGAAAAAATGATGCACAAAATCAAATTTTCACTGAACTATATAAGTAGTATAATAACAAAAACAGTATGGTGTTTACTAGGACCAGATACTGTTCAAAGTACTATACGTATTTTAATCATTCACTCCCACAGCAGCCCTACAAAGTAGTTACTACTGTTATTACCACTGTACAGATGAGGAAAATGAGGCACAAGAGAGGTAAGTAACTTGCCCAAGATCACACTGCTACCAAGTGGCAGAGCTGGGGTTCAAACACAGGCAGTCTATTTCCAGAGCCTGTGCTCTTAACTTTTATTCTATACTACCATACTTGTGATTGCCTACATCGGAAAACAGATAGCTCAAATTTAATAATTAATTCCTAATATAGCAATCATTAGTGAACCCAAAAAAGACAGAAGAGAGAGAAAAATCCATCTGCTTAGGCTTAAATAACCCCCACTCCTTGATGGAGATAAAAGGTCCTCTGCATGAATGGATTGCTGAAAGGTGTAGCCCCTTCCTTCTGGAGGAGAGACTTCCATAGCAGCGTGAAGGGTCTTTCTGGGGAGTGTCTTCTTTTTCTGACCTCACTATTTGCTGGTGAAGGGTACAATTTGCATACCCATATTCAGTAGCCTTGGTTAGACTACAGAGTTGCCAAAATTGTGTGCACACCATGAAGAAAAACGAAACATAGGATAAAGAAATCCTAGGATAAAGACTAAAAAATAAATAAATACAAAAGCCATGCAAAAATCCAGAGCCATGGAGAGAAAGCAAAACTCTGATAAAATGTGCTAAACCCCTGCCAAAAATTGCTAAAATTTCAGATGGACGGGGTGCACCTTCCTAAGCTCTTTAGTTTCATTAGCTAGAAAATAAGGATAACAGCCCTTACCTTGACAGATTCTTTAAATAATAAAATAGTGTTGATGAAATCTCCCCTGCAAATGATAAAGCTGCATGCAAGTTCTATGTTTACGCAATGCTCAAATCTTGTATCTTATAAAGTCTACAGGGATCTTTTTTCTCACATTTAAATTAAATTCATTCTCTGTAAAAAAACTTGGTGGAAATAGTGTTGCTATATATGATGATCCTTTAAATATGTGATTCTATTTTTCACATAGTTGAAATTTTATCCTGTGAGTATGAAAGCACAACAGCAACAAAAGGAGAGGCATCTTTACCAGGAGGTAGCATGAGGTCAGCAAAAGTACTGTTAGACTAGACCTTAAAAACAAAAGCAAATGGAAATGAAAAATTTTAGTTCAGGGTTAGATGATTCCAGTCAGCTCATTTGGAAAAAGGATACATGATTTTGTTCCTGAGTTTGAGTATTCAGCAGTTTTAGAAGGTGTGCTGTAAAAGTAGGGCAAAGAAATCCAGATTTAGAAGCCAGATTTTACAGACACTGTGGCCTGTGTACAATGTCAAAAGAATAGGTCAAATTGGTCAGCTGCATGAAAGAAAAGCCAAAAATAAATCAGACCAGCATATAGATAAAATAAGCAATCTGACCGCATATTTCCACATTTGAGTGCATCATATTGGAATTACTAAGCACAGTTAATGTGACAGACATTGGGAAATTCATTAAAATTTTCCACCTGCCTCAGGTTTCCCCAGTGCAAATGCCAAATAGTAAAAGTCTTTCTTTCCAAGGTGCTATCACATGCTTAGGTGAAGGACACTACAGGAGGAAAAATAAAACAAAAACTGTTATCTTTGATCACAAAATGAGATCTTATAACCTTACCTAATAGATTGGTTAACCACAAGGCCAGATCTTCTTTCATTGGTAGCAAATTAGCTTCATGTCTGCTGGCTAGCCATTGGCTATACTGATGCATATCAGAGAGGCCAGGTCCACTGCGTACCTTTGGGCTCAGAGCAGTGCACATTATTTATCCACTTGTAATACCTGTTTTGGAAACAAAAGAGCAATTGCTTTTTATACAGACTTCTCTCACTAAAATGTTGTCATCATGACATTATAATGAACTGGATCTATGGGTTTTTTGATGACAGATCAGTTTGTTAATTATTAAACCCCATGAAACACTATTTGCTTTATCTGTACTGGCCCTCTCACTTTTGGCCAACCACTTAGCAGGAAAACAGCAGTAATCAAAGGTCAAATAGAAAATCAAACAAGAAGCTCCAAGTTTGTATGAAACAATATACTTGGAAAGAGCCAGCTTCTAAGCAAGAAATTCCACTTATTGAAACACAAAAAAATGTTAAAATGTTAGTGTCCAGTTTGTTAGCTCCTATTGTTTGGCTACTATTTAAAACCATAGATTTTCACCAAATTTTATGAACTGAACACTAGCAATGACAGCATTTGTACAACTCACTGTAAACACATGATCATTACCTTTAATATTGTAGCCTAAAATGTTAAGCAAATCACTTCCTTTTTGGAGACGGCCAAGCAATCATGGACTCACAATTTAGAGAACTGGGTAAAAAGCGGGGGAAGAGGTATACCCAAAGACTCTCTACTACACTTCTCTCTTGCAGTCAAAGGAACCAAAAAAAAAAAAAAAAAGAAAGAAAAAGAAAAAGAAAGAGAGAGAGAGGATAAGTGACTTCACCAAGATCATATAGCTAGGTCATGACAGAACTAGTCTTGAACCTGAGTCTTCGTATTCCCAAGACCACTGCCCTTTCTGTAATGACACATTTTTACAAAACGGAATAGTTAAGAACCCATATTGATGATAACCCAAGAACTGCACCATAGTTCTAACAAATGCTGCCAGAGGTGTTTGTTTGTCCTCTGCTATCGCTACAATAATCTCTTTCTCTTTCTTGCTTTTTATCTTTCCACTGTATTTGTTTTACATGCAGGGTTTTGTTTGAAATTATCTTTGGAGTAGAAGTACTTAAATATCTTATACCTATAAAAACAAGGATGCTTTCATTAACCTGACCATATTGTAAAGTAGTGCAATCCCCCACTTGGGTTGTAGAAAAGGTATTTGAAAAATAGTTGGCCTTGAATATAGCATTTTGGTTTATTTGTTTGTTTGTTTTGTATTTTTTAGTGGAGATGGGGCTTCATCATGTTGGCCTGGCCAGGCTGGTCTTGAACTCCTGACCTCAAGTGATACACCTACCTCGGCCTCCCAAAATGCTGGGATTACAGGCGTGAGCCACCATGCCTAGACAGACTATAGCACTTTTGTATGCATTATTTATAGGATGTAAGACTACAGAAGAACTAATGAAGCAGTTAATATAATAGTCATAATGTTTAACAACATGTAGGATTCTACTCTGTATATAAATATGCTTATGAAATAACCAGATGCATTATGACTATATGACAGTGAAAATGAAAATATTTACAATAGGCCAGAAGTAATGTTTATATGGTATCATGGGGTTTTCAGCGATATTCCAGTATTTATGGCATTTTAAAGTTACCAATAAGTTATATATTCTCCTTTTGGTTTTATCATTTGAAACTCTACATAGTATTCCTTTCCAGGTAACCTCAAACTCTAATTCACTTAACATAAGTTAATTTCTTTTAAATATTGCCTTTGAAGAAAAAATAAGACACTGGTGTTTAGAAAAATGCAAAGTGGGAGCATCTCCCAAATATTTTGCTGTAGCGATAGAAAAGACTGTTGGGAGTATGAGTAAGTACCTAAAAGGTATCATAAGTACACTATTTAAAAGCATAATTTCATTTATAATTAAATTACTCTTGAGTAATTTTTTGAAAAAAATACCATAAATTTTCTCTGAAAACATTACATATATGTTTATATATATATATATATATATATATATATATATATATATATATATATATAAATTCAACCATTATAAATGTGAACTGCTTTTAATATACTTTGCTATATGTTGTTAGATTGTCATTACGGGAATCAGAACATCACCACTTTTTATTATTTCATAGTTAATAATGACATTATCCATATAAAGTCCTAAAGTTTTCTCCAAATTCTGTGATTAAACACCAAAAACCTAAAGCATTTTCTGCCCCAGTTAAAAAAAATATATGTCTAGTCCCAGAAAAAACAAAACATCTCCCTGTAGCTGGTTAAGATTCCTATATGCCAGCTAGCCTCAGAAACATTTAAGTAATACATGTGAGCACAAGATTCATATATTGAAATAACTAATTGAAATCTTAAAAGGGTTACCTCTAAAATGCCTTTCTTCTCAAGACACAATCTCTCCCACTACTTTCCTGAAAGTGAGATGTGGCCGTTCAGTAACTTTACCTACACCCTATTATGTGCTCTGCAACTTCCATTTAAGCATCAGAGTCCTATTTTGCTCTACAAAAGCAAGAAGACACCTCAGATTCTTAAGCTCATTGTCCGGCAAAGAATTTATCAGGGGATAGTTTACAGTAAGCCTAATGGCATGTAACAATTTCAATGAGCCAGAAGGACACAATCCTTTCCCTCAAAACTCTAAACAGTGAAGTTTTTATTTTCCTTGACAGTGGCACATTTATTTCTCATGTACTCTGTCCTGTGTTTTGCCAGAAAACTAACTCAAACTACCTTCTAATAATTAGAGATGAACATTGAGTAAAAACGATAAGAAAAATTAGGCAATTTTTATTTTGCTACTTTGTATACAGTCAAAAGTTTAGTGGTGAAAAAAAAAAGCAAAAATACAGTTACATTTTCCCACAAGATAGAGGTGAGAGAAAGAAGGCTTAGTGAGTAATTAACATGCAGTAGAAGTTACACAATTAGACTTATGTCAAATATGTAGAAACCTAAAGTCACTGTCATAGATAAGGACTCTTCTGTTTAAGTCCCTTCTTAAAAGAATTCAGATTCTCAATCCAATTTCTCCTGATCCTTTAAAAGAATTCAGATTCTCAATCCAATTTCTCCTGATCCTTTTTTCACATTTCAAATCACTGCCAAACTTAACATGACTCAACGGTTTGGCTGAAAGTCAATACATGGAGGTCTTGGATTTAGATTTGGCTAATCCATGAATACGAAACATGAAAATGGATTCAGCTAGCATGATCAAAATTTGGAGTATGGAGAATTTACCCCTTGGTGAAGTAGTTTCCAACTACAATGATTACATTGTGGTGAAGAAAGGTCAAATTAATTTCTATTATTCCCATAAAAAGATCACTATGGAATTTTACCCGTCTTATAACTTTTTAAAGAAATGTTTAGTCAATATGGATCAGATGAATTACATCCTAAAGAACAAGCTACACAAAAAGATCATTTCAGTTCTTTTAATTCATTCAAAAGTGTTCAAAACCACAAGAGATGCCAAGGGGTAACTTTTAAAGGTGGGAAATAAAGTGACTGATGATTCATCAGACTTGAAGAAAACAGTGAGGTTAGGAAGAAAGAAAAACCTTTTTGTATAATGTGCCTAAACATTGAATGATGTTTCCAATAAAGTATATATAGTCCAAGTATTTTAAAAGCTTGATAAGTAACTTTGGTAATTGTTAAACAAAGTCAATACTTTAAAAAGAAGAGTAAGACTCAAATACTTCTATGGCTCCTCCAACTTTCTCGGTCTTCCTAAAATGGATAACCAACCCTTAGGTCTAGGAATTCAGAAAAATAAAACTTAAAGAGAAAAACATGCAGAAACTTAATACTAAATCCTTCAAAGACTGTGTGTGTATATATTTTTTCTTTCTTTCCATAGTAGAAGTGATTCTGGAATAACAATTATGAATATGATGAGACTTGAAATAGCCCAGGAGAAAAAGAAAAAAATAATGACTTTGTAAGTAAAATATCACATGTTTAAAGACTTTGTCTAGTTTGTTGTCCCAGAATCCCAGCTGAGGACATCAGTTTTGACTCTGAAGAAAAAGTATTCTTCCATGCCACCTAGAGGTGTGCTTTGACTATGACCAAGATGATTTCTGGCTTATCTCTAGACTGTGCCGACATGTTAGAGAAAATGCATTGCGATATGACATAGAAAAGCAACTGAAAAGACAAAAAAATGAAATGATATACACTTCTGTCTGCTATGAGGTTTCACTTAGAAGCCTGAATAATGGATAGAATATTGGAACTGGAATGAGAAGTCCAGGATCAAATAATAGCTGCACTACCTAACCATTTAGTAGCTATTCTATTCTAGTCATATGAATTTTCCTCTTTGTACCTGTGTTTTCTACTCTATACAAGGGAGGCCAAAACCTTAAAGATAATTGTGAGGATTAAATATTTATGCCAATGCTTGGCATATATTTAATATTCAATATATTTTTATTAGCAAAATAGAAATGATCACCATCAGAAATGTGCCAAAATAAAACTTCTATTGACATATCCCAAAAAGAAAAGCAATTCTGTGACAAAATAGGAATATTTTATAGAACTCTAAATCATTAAGAAAAGACAAAGAACAAGGGGGAGAACAAATAAATGTATTAATGATACAACAGATAATGGATTATTCCAAGTTTTCTTCATATTGAGAAGAACGCTACCCCTAAGATGATGATTAATCAGTTAATAGGGAAATGCTATATGCCTCTCAAAGTAAGTGTGAGAGGACATCACTACCGCCATCCCATCTACACACATAGATTCAACTGTGAACATTGAAAACAATGAATCCTAATCAACCCACAGTCAAAGGTCTCCTCCCTAAAGGTAACCTTTGTTGCTCTCATCTGCAGCACTTGTCCTTACATCTGTTCAGTTTCATGTGTTACAGGTGTCAAACACTGAGGAAATAGTTTATCAGTCAGTCACATTACCTTTTAAAATTAAAAATAAACAGTGCTCCAAACTGAATACCCTTCCAAAATCTGGAAAGAGAAAATGCCATTTTTCTAGCTGAACTCAAAGAACAAATTACCCAGGAAAGTTGTAGATGTCTCTTTCATCATTGTGGGTTCTTTACTCTTGTGATTCATTTTGACTAATTAATAGTATCTCACAAAATATACAATTTCAACCAATGTTATGGATGCAAAATCTTACTATAAAGGTCTAATCAGAAAATAAAGTCCATAATTTCAACAGAAAGGCAATTTCAGACCTTGTAATGGTACCTCCACCTCGGGTTCAGTAGAGCAATTTATCCACAAATTGAAAAGCACCAAACATAAAGCAAAATGACACTTAATGGTAGTTTATCTAATTCCATAATAAATCTCTTTAATTCAAAGGAACCTTAGAATAACAATATATTCAGATTCCCCGTTATTAATAAGGGGTTGGTAGCCTAAGAGGATATTTTGTCCACAGTAACAAGACTGTTTAGTCATAATTATTAAAAGTATCCTACTCATCTCTTGTGATTCTTAATTTTGTATAGTGCTGACTCCCTTTTAGAGAGTTCTTTTTTATCCCACAGTCCCATCTTGATTTGTCTTGGGTGAAATGATGGTATAGTTACAAATAACAATTTCTTCTCAAATCATGATTTTAAAAAAACTGAGTGAGAATTGATTTTCTATATTTTCATGTTGTTAGGGATATTTTAAAGTTTTTAAAAAATCATATTAAACCATCCTTCCAAACAATTTAGCATAGTTTTTTTTAACCCCTACCAGATTAGCTTGGAACATAATTAAAATAGAAAACCATCTGACAGTTATTAACAATATTAACAACTAGAATATTTAAGGATTTACATCAAAATTTTATCTGAGTTGATTAGGTAAACCTCAATTCATGAGAAAATTCTTTTCTGTTGTTTAAATATAAATATTTCTGTTTTAATTAGCTATAATGTAGTTAAGAACCAGCAGGGTTCTACATTCTGTGGAAATATATATACGTATATGACATGGTCTCACATAAGGGAGTAAAATCAACAAAGTTTTAATTGTATTGACCCTGAAAACATTTAATACAGAAAATTACATAAGCCTCTTACTTAATTTTGACAACATATTATTTTCTACTTTTACTCCAGTTCATTTTACTAGTCAAAAAACATTGAGTGGAAACCTTCCTAGTTGCTCAGGTTTAAAGAACCAGTTGGATCCTGTTTGGACCTTAATATCAAAACCACAAAGATACCAAACTAACCTCACAACATACCCTGAAGTTTTAAACAGGAGTCTCTCTGTAAACAGTGATAGCCTCATCATGCCGTTTCAACCAAGGTAACTTAGCTTTCCAAAGTTTCCCTGAGTCTTCAGTGCAGACTTCCAGTCTTGAAGTAAGATTTTTAAGTAACACACAACATACTTAGGGTTAATATAAGACCAGATATTTCACCATACTTGAAAGTTTGAGGTTTAACTGAAGTTTCTAACCAAGATGCTAAAAAAATTCCAGGGCAATCACATGACCTTTTGCACCAGGTGAAATAATTTTTTGCCATGTGAACTTATTTCCCAGTAAACCACAGTCCATAACTCCACAGTATAGTGTTTAACAGTAAAGTAATGAAATAAACCCAAACTTCAGTAGCATTCAGGCTGAAATCCAAGCTACCTTTTCCATGTAAGGGACCATGCAGGCAGCCCCGTGCAAAGTCTCCAGTGTGCATTGCAAAGGCACACTGTCCCATGCCTCATCCATCTGTCCCTTACCTTCTCTTAGGCAGTCAAAACCCAGACACCCATGTTGGAGAGGACCACCAGAGCCACCACCTTCACCGCAGTTAGAGGAAAGCATTCCTTGAGAAGGAGTTCATTGATCAATATCAAAGTCAAGCTGGGCGAATCAGACCCCACCTGCAGTTAATCAGTGTCCACACTGCTAAGAGTTTGGGGTAAAGAAGCAATGAGCACAGGGCTTGTTACCTGCCTTGCCTCTGTGAATCTCAGGGGATAAGTGGGGAGGAAAGGTGTTCTTCCTCTGCCGGGCTGGCACATCCAACCTATCCAAGCCTTTATTTTAATACTAGAATGTCTAATGGATGTTCCTGTGCACAAGCAGATCTTATTTCCTTGGCATAAGAACTCCCATACACAATTGATCTAACTTTGTTGGAGAGGGTTGGAGGAGATAATTTTATAAGAATAACGTTTTGCAAACACTTCACTGTAAGAAGATCGCAGAGGTGAGAGGATGAAGATGAAGATGGAGAGGGTAAAGACTGTGGTTTCAAAAAGGTTAACTGGGAAAATAATAACCCTCCCCCAACCTCAACTGTTTTTGGAATGTAGAAATAGAATATGTTAACTCTCACTTTTGCTCCCTCTTCATTCAAGACAATGGAAACTTCTTCGGATGTCTGAGCTAAGTTAATGGTAATTTACCATACTGAGTTGACAGAATTTAATTTTGCCAGTGTAAATAATGTCTCCAAACCAAAATTGCCTCCTTTGTTCCCCAAACAATTTCAGATTCCAGTCTCAACTTTGGACCGAACAAAAAGAACAATACCATGCAAAATCTTCCCAAAGTGTGTTGATATATATCGGCTAGCGTTTTATTCACATAAAACCTAATTTCATCAAACTTATCAGACACAAACAGTGAGTATCACCGCAGATCACACATGTGGTGCTCTTTCCTCCCACCCTGGCCTCAACGACTGAAGTAAAACATTCAGGATCAGCCCTTTAAGACCATTCTGGCTCCATCCCACCCACTGCCCGCCGCCCCCATAACAGGCAATGCTGAGCATGCATTACAGATATTCTTGTGCACGAATGCATATGTGTACATTTATAATCGATGTGTTCATTAAAAATCCTCACTCTGTCCCTGGTTTGCAGAGCCACCTCAGCGGGCTTACGCGCTGCGGTCATCTGGGGTGTTCCACAATAGGGATAAGGAACACATGGTTGTTTCCAGGGAATCAGAAAGTCACCCCCTGCAGCGAATACCCACTCTTAGAGAAAAAGCCTGTACAACTGTCTGCCGCTCTTCACTCTTCCCCGCCTCGTTACTGAGGTTATTTTTTAATGACCTCTCCCCTCCCCCGCCGCCCCGGGTGCAGCAGACAGGCAGGGGCTCCCGTGAGCCCCGGCTGCAGAGCGCGCGCGCTGCGGCGGCGTTGGCGCAGAACTGGGCCAGCCAGTCGTGCTCACCCCCGCTTCCCGAGCTGGGCTGCTGGCGGCTCTCAGAGGCTCTTGGGCTCCGGGCTGGGCTCCTGCAGCTTCTTGGGGCCGGCCCCCTCCAGGCGCAGGTCCTGCAGCAGCCGATCCCCGCACCCCACCAGCTTGGCGGCAGCGGCAGCAGCTACAGCCGCACTACCCTTCTTCATACTTCTCTGATGGCTCCTTTTAGTGCTGTTTGGGAAAACGATTTTTTCTCCCTGCCAGAAACAGATTTCCTACATTTCATCAGTCCTCATAGACTGAGCGGAAGTAAAATGCTTACTTTTTCTGGTGGACAGCAAATGCAATTGACACTGATTTACCCTTCAAACGGGGAGAGATTGTATTACAAGCCCTTGGCAGCAATTCCGAGGTTGGGGCCAAGCTCCAGCCCCCTCCTTGTCCCCCAAACACTAACCTAAGAGAGAAAAGGTGGGGGGTGGGGAGGGGATCATATTTAACTCTAGAGGTTTAACAGAGTCAATAGCTTTAGCACAATATTAAAATTGGGTGTTGGAAAAGTTTTTGCTTTCCTGGCCAGTGATTTTGCAGACGGAGGCACGAGCTTTCCAGTAACTTCGGCCACTCTTCATTCCGAATTGAACATTTTGATGTCTTACAATTCTCTTTAAATATCACATTTTTAGAAGAGCCTGCACTTAACGGCTGTTTTTGCTTTACCAAAGGAAATACAATTCCACCCTTCCTTCTCTCAGCCTCAGCTCAGAATTATGTTGAATGTCAGAGACAATTGTCTCCAACTGTTGTTTATTAGTACGTGTATTCTGAGATGAAATGTCTTCCACGAAGTGGACAGATGTTCAAGTGTCTGATTCACCTCTAATGCGCGGGGACTGCTTGTTGAGTGTACTGATTGCCACAGGTTACCACTTCCCACGGAGCATAGATAAAACGTATTACACTTTTTATTTTGTTTCGTTCTCATGTTCATCAGTTTCATGTATATTGCCATCCAATGTTTACAATGGCAGTGGCACAGGTGTTCTGATCCTTGCTTGGATACCATTTTTATAATGATGAGTTACCTAGCCTCACTCCCAAATAGAAACTACCTGTACCTCCACAATAGCTAAATGATGTAGATGATTTTAGATATAATTTAAAAAATTATTCACATTTCACATTTATTATTGCTATTATCTGGCAGAAACTGCATCAGTTATTTGCTTCTAGTGGCAATACATGTAATAAAGAAGAGAAAACAGACTGAAAAGTTTGGAGTCATCGAACTCCAAACTTTTTATTTTAGTTTAATTTGGTTTTGCAGCTATCAGCTCCACATTTCCTCCTTAGCTTTCTAAAAGAAGGAAGAAATAGTCATTCTTAATTTTAAGGAGAAACAGCATTTTTAAGAGCTCTACATAACAGCTTGGATAAACATAAATAACAACAAAACATACAGAACTCGTTACTGATGAGTTTTAGTGAACGAATCTGAATGATAAAATTTCCTAAAATTTGATCAGATCTGAGTATTCCTAGAGCCCCAACAAAGAATTTTGAGTGTCTGAACACATACAATTTAGTAAAAAATCAAATGTTCTTGATAAGTTTTCCTGATCAAAACATCATCAGCCAATAAATGTTAATTTAAGAATTATCCATATATGTAATGAGTTCAAAAAATTTAGCACCTTGAACTTTCAAAATCTTGCATCCTATTTCTCCCCAGATATGAATATTCTTGTCACATTGTTCATTATTGGTGTTATAAAAAGCAAAGAGTAAGGCAATGTTTTTGTTGATTCAGGAACAATGCTAAATACAGTTTGGCGGGAAAGAAAAGGAGGCTTACATCTCCATGTCATTTCTTCCAGGCATTTTTTTTTTTTTTTGGCCTTAAATTTTGCATTATAGCAGATCCTCTGTCTCTCAGAAAGATCCAAAAGAAAAATACCAGGAGAAATAAAGAATGTGTTTTTTCTTTCATTAACATCTAAGAGTTGCGCTGAATAATTTTTTGTGTGTGTGACAAAAGAGAAGTAATACAAAAGATTTCTGAAGAGACACGAATATAGTGTTTTTATTTTAATTTTTTTAGCATATGTAAAAATTCCCATTTGATTTTTATCTTGTGGTTTTCAAAATCAATATTTCTATTTATATATTCTGATCACTCACTGATACATTTATCAAAGATTATCTTTTGTCTAAGTATTTTATTAGCTTAGTGTGGACTCAACCCAAGCTGTTCACCTTAGGAAAATGTAGTCCAACTGAAGCAACTATAGCTTATCTCATGTGAAGGCAAAGGAAGCAAATACCTCACTTAATAAGATGAAAAAATATTTAAATATATCCTTGAAACTTAACACCATTAAAAAGAAAAGTCAAGCCAGATTTAAACAGTTTAGCTTTTATTGTCAAGTGATCATAGTTAGAAGACTTTAACACGGGAATTTTCTGGGTTACTATGTGTGTCCCACATTCTAAACTTTCAACATTGTCTCAAACATGAATTTTCTCATTTCTCTAAGAAATACTTAAATTTTGAGTTTAAAAATGATCAATAAAGACGTTATTTTTTTCCTCCTATGTAGATAACTCTCCTTTTCTCTCATAGTCTTTCTCCCAAATGAAAATAATATATGTAGCACTCACTCTTAAAAGTGAAGCAAACCTTCAATAAATAATTGAGGTTAGAGGACACTTTGAGAAAAAATTAAAAAACACGGAAATAGACACTGGGTTAAATTTGGTAAAATAAATTTCCAGAAGTGACCAACAAAGACTTATATTCCTAAACAGCTTCCAAGGAGCAATTAAAAATGATAAAAGACAGCCTGGGAAGCAAGTGAGAATAATGATACAGAAAGCAGTATGAAGACATACAATGGTATTAAAAAATACATGAAGAAATATATTTAATAATAACTTAAAACATTTATTTACATTTTGTTAAAACACTTCCTCAGTGAGGTCAAATATGTTTATTTTTCCCAACCTAGCATCTTACTCTATAATACAAGGCCTTCAATTAACATATTGTGAAATACAGTTTTTTAATGTCATAAAGCAAAGAGAATAAATTTTATAAATCCTAGCACAGTAATTACAAATACTGTTAGGAATAAAAACAGACTGTTTCTGAAATTTTAAACGATAAATGCTATTACTTTCCACCACCATTCATATATAAAATTACAAAGGATAAATCAAAGAAATTTCACATGTCAAGGTTTACTCACCATCTAATACGCAATTTAAAAAATCTATTACTTTACTCTCAGTGGAGAACTTTAAACTTTTTAAGTACAACACAACAGTAGCATAAATATTAATTCCCTCCTGTGCAAGACTCATTTTTTTGGCAAATCATGTTATATATAAGCATATGTTTTCTAATTTTTACATAAGAAATAGATTAAAAATCATTTCATGAAATATGCCATTTGTCTTATCTAGTTTTATTTATTTTAAATTTTTGTTTTTTAATTTTTTGGTTTTTTTTTGAGATGGTATCTCACTCTCACCCAGGCTGGAGTGCAGGGGCGTGACCATGGCTCACTGTAGCCTTGACCTTTCAGGCTCTAGCTATCGTCCCATCTCAGTGTCAGGGTAGCTGGGACAACAAGTGAGCACCACTGATATGGTTTGGCTCTATGTCCCCATTCAAATTTCATCTAGAATTGTAATCCCCAAATGTTGAGAAAGGGACCTGGTGGGAGGTGACTGGATCATGGAGTCAGTTTCCCCCATGCTGTTCTCATGATAGTGAGGGAGTTCTCCCAGACCTGACGGTTTTAAAAGGGTGGCACTTCCCCTCTCTCTTTCTCTCTCTCCTGCCGCCATATAAGACATGCCATGCTGCGCCTTTGCCTTCCCACATGATTGTAAGTTTCCTGAGGCCTCCCCAGCCATGCAGAACTTAAAGTCAATTAAACCTCTTTTCTTTATAAATGACCCAGTCTCAGGTAGTACTTTACAGCTGAGTGAAAACAGACTAATACAGCCACCAACTCTGGCTAATTTTTTATCATTTTTTTTTTTTTTTTTTTTTTTTGCAGAGACAGGGTCCCATTGTTGCCCACAATAGTCTCAAACTCCTGGCCTCATATGATGCTCCTACCTCAATCCTCCAAAGTTTCTGGGATTACAGGCATGGGCCACCACACCCTGCCTCATCTAGTTTTAAATATCCTATGCAGTACATGCTGTAGTGTGACGTCTGTTGTCTAAGTTGAAGGTGTTTTTTTTAAGTTTTCTTTATTTGTATGTCTTGTAGTTTGCTTCTAAATCTTTAAAAAGTCTATGTCATGTCACTTTAATCACAAGTACCTCAAGTATAATATAAATATTTAATGTAAAATATGTTTATTTCAACAACCTTTCTTGTCTTTTCCACCACTATATCTCTAGCATGTAGAATATCATTAGACATAGTAGACATTCAATAATTGTTGAAAGAAACAAATGATTATTTTAGAAGAAGCTTGTGTCTTAGAAAATATACAACTAATTGGTTATATCTTTACATATTGTCTCTAATTTAACTGTTTAGAACTCAGAATAGAAAAGTAATGTTAAAATAACATTACAAATGATAGTTTCACTCCCAAGCTAGCAGCATTTCATCTGGTAAAATGTAACTAGAGTTCACTAAAACAGATGCTTGCCTGTGTGCCAGGCTTATAAATGAGGTCAGTCTGTGTCACTTGTCACTTCATTAAAAACCAAGGTTCATTTGGACTCAAGGTTTAATCATAACCAATATAAAAAGAGTGCAATGAAAAGTAATAGAAAATATTACTACTGCAGTGGCTTTCAATTTTTTTTTATTGTGACCCACAATATGAAATACATTATGGAACAGACGCATAGAAACACACTTAGACACAAATAAACTAAACATGTTTCACAAAACATTACGTACTTTCCTATTATATTGCACTCTGATATTTTTCTACTTGACATTATTATAGTCTCTTCTATGCTATTCAATTTAAAAGAAATGCTATTAGAGAACTGCTAAATTTGTTTTATGACCTACAGTTTTTTTAAAAATCTGACTGTAAGGAAACTAAACTAAGGGGAAAATCAATAAAAAGTGAGGTAGGGTCTCAATTTAACGGATGGTTTCATTATAAAGTATGCAACAGATATGTTTATATATTGTCATTGGTAGACTTGATGCGATGTAATGTCACAACATCCCAAACATCTTAGACCCTCACACTTTCAAGCCTTTGCTCATGCTAACCAAAATGATCTTTCACCTTCACTGTCTCCCTCTGAAGAAATCTGATTCACTCTTCTAGGAGAAGCTTAATTGTCACCTTCTTTGTGGTTCTCTTGATCTCTCTGGTAGAGATATTTTTTTGTGACTCTATGTTCAGTGCTCTGAGCACTTTGCTATTTCTTTTGTTTCTCACTTATAATGTAGCATCACAGTTATTTGCTGATGCATCTATCTCACTTACCAAACTGTGAGTAAGTGAGTAAGGACTAGGCTATTCATCCTTATATTTCAAGTCTTTATCACAATACCAAGCCTAAGGTTGCCAAATAATTGAGTAAATAAATAAATAAGTAAATAAATAAATCACAAAACCACTGCATATCCAAGGGAGGAAAAAGTGGGGGCCATTGGGTGAGAGAAGGGATACAGCAAGAACTGTGCTCATCAAAGGAAAATTCAATGGAGATCCCTCTGTAAAGACAATACCAGTTATTAATTTTGCATCTTTATTCCTAGCACAATTTACTTACAAGTGAGATTTTAGTATCACATTTCTTGGGATTCTCTTGCAGTTAGATATTGTTCCAGTTGTTAACTGATTTTTAAGTACGCTGATAATTTCAAATTTAGGATTATTTTGTTGAAGAATGAGAAGTTTGCTGAAACTTCTATTATTGTAACTATAACATAGGTCACAAATACGGAATATTTTCCAACTGTTGATTTATACAAAGCACTTAGAGATATGACACTTAAAGTAATCTCGTTAAAGCATTTTTGTAGCTCCAAATAATGGATCAGGAAGCATCCTATAAAAGGGCAGTACTCCAAGCCCAAAGTGAGAGAACTGTCTGAGGATGGGGTCAGTGTCAGTGGGGCTTTTCCTAGCATAAAGGAATATTGCCATTCTGCTATGATCACAGTAGTCACTGAGTCTCTAGAGTCATTTGCAAAGAAGTTTCACCAGCCATCATCCCCACAGAAGTTCTCAAGGAATAGGCATAGTAAATTGTAATATAGTAGTCACTACAGTTAGCAGAGTAATCTGGAGTCCAGATTTGGTCATGGATGAAATCAGGCAGGGTCCACTTCTAGCTTCTTCGCCTGTTTGCTAAAAGTTATAAGCAAATGATTTTACCTTTTCAGTATCAGTTTCCACATCTGTAAAGTGAGATTAACAAATACCACTCTCTCATAGGCATGTCTTGAGAGTTATACAAGTTAATACATGTAAAATAGTTTACTGTTTGACATATAGCAAGTTTTAAATGAATGTTAGGTATGTTATTGATAAGTGAGCACCCAAATATTCTTATTGACTCATTAAACAATTCCCTAAGATAAAGATATTAGCAGCATTAAAAATACAAATGTTCAGAGAATCTTATACATTCTTTCTCTGAGTCTTCCCCTCCTTGCTTCCTACCATTCCATTTTACTCTCTTTAGACATCCAGTGGCTTCATGATTTGTTGGTTTACTCATTCATTTATTCTCCAACCTCCTCTGCATTAGGCACTTGTATCAAAATGAAGCCATATTCCCTGCATTCCAGGAGCTCATTCTAATAACAAAAAATGGTTTTAAAACGCTTACCTAATGACATATATCTATTAAGCAGCATAGGTAAGATTTCAACTCATGCCTGAGTCTGACTGATTTGAAAATATGCTCATTTCCCAACACAAATGGGAAGCAACTTCAAGCAACTTATTTGAAGCAACAGAGCTTTCCTTTCCTTCCCTCCCTCCCTCCCTTCCTTCCTTTTTCCTTTCTCCTTCCTTCCTTCCTTCCTTTCCTTCCTTCCTTCCTTCCTTCCTCCCTCCCTCCCTCCCTCCATTTTTTCCTTTCTCTCTTCTTTCTTTTCCTTCCTTTCTTCCTTCTATCCTTTCTTTTTGTTTCTTTATGAGGAGGTGTGGGGATTCTATATATCATTTTTAAAAATTTCTTAGATAAAAACTAGAAGGATTTTATATTTAAAAGTTAAAATGTGATAATAAAATTATTTGAGAAAAAAATCATTTTTGAAAAGAAGTGTGTTTCTGTCAGGTATCCTAACTCCAAGCCAGATGAGCTGCCCCCTGTACTGAAGTTTCTGCATCACAGAGAATGAAGTCAGATGCCTCATAGAAGTACGAGAAGGAACTCATGAAAAGAATACTGAAGAAGGCTTTTGAGGAAAAACTTTTAACCAGGAAAAGTCACGAGAAGGTTTCAAATCCTACACAGAAATAATCTCTTTTCTTTTGGATTTGGTATCAGTCGAGGATAGATGGGGGTCAGGGAAGATGTCTTCTTAACTAGCTCCCAGGCCTAAGCAGGCTGAATAGCCAGGAGACTCAAAGTGCCTCTTAAAGGGGAGGGGTTGCATTCCTATTTTTAATAATAAGCTGACTAGGAACTGAGTCAAACAAATTTGACTTCAAAATAAGATGCAGAATAAGAACATACCAATCAAGATCCAGAGTTGGATTAGATTATCAGAGCTAATAGTAAAAGATCTTCCCTACCTAGACCATCTAGTCTCACACATTAATCGCCTCTGGAAACACCATCATGGACATACCCAAAATAAAACTTCAACAGGTTTCTAGGTATTCCTTAATCCAGTCACATTGACACACCTAAAATTAAGTTCACACATCTACTCCTTGTCAATTTAGCAACCATATGCATCTCCTTAAACTATACTTAATTTCCAAAAAGAGGCAATAACAAAATCATAGTTATATCCAATATGATGCTGCTAACATGATGCAACTATGCTGCATACAACCAAAACCACACTAATCTCATCCCCACAAGTTGGCTTTCGTAATTTCAACATTCAGACTTACGGCATGTAGAATTGCATCTTTAAGGAGTATAATCCAAACTCCTATGGCAGAATCAATAAATGAGGGGAGAGGAGATAAAAGTCAGGGAGATCTTTTGAGTGGTTATTATCTTCTCTTTTATTCTTTCTCAGTATGCTCATCTTCTAAAAAAGCAGGTGAATTATGTGAGCATTCAATCCTACTCTACAAACATACATCATCCATGATATAATTCATTATTTTAAATTACGATTTAGATTTTATTATGATTTGCTGATAGATGGGTATGTGGTGTGAGAAACAGACAAGGAAAACTCCTAGATTTTTTTTTTGGATAGGAGGTTGCAAAAATTATGCTGCCATTTAATGAAATGGGAAAGATGGGAAGAAGTTGTTTTGCTTTGTTTTGTCTTGTCTTATGTTCAGTGGAATGAAAATCAGGGTTTTAGTTCTAGACAAGTTAATTTTGAGATGCCTATCTGATAACTAGAGGGATCTATCGTGTGGTCAGTGGGCACAGGAAGAGGGTAAATCAAAGTTAATTGAGTCTTTTTTAAAATTAATTAATTAATTATTATTATTATACTTTAAGTTCAAGGGTACATGTGCATAACGTGCAGGTTTGTTACATATGTATACTTGTGTCATGTTGCTGTGCTGCACCCATCAACTTGTCAGCACCCATCAACTCGTCATTTACATCAGGCACATATACACCATGGAATACTATGCAGCCATAAAAAAGGATGAGTTTGTGTCCTTTGTAGGGACATGGATGCAGCTGGAAACCATCATTCTTAGCAAACTATCACAAGAACAGAAAACCAAACACCACATGTTCTCACTCATACGTGGGAACTGAACAATGAGATCACTTGGACTTGGGAAGGGGAACATCACACACCGGGGCCTATCATAGGGAGGGGGGAGGGTGGAGGGATTGCATTGAATTGAGTCTTTTAGAAGCAAAGGCCAGGCACAGTGGCTCACGCCTGTAATCCCAACACTTTGGGAGGCTGAGGCGGGCAGATCATCTGAAGTCAGGAATTCAAGACCAGCCTGGCCAACATGATGAAACACCGCCTCTACTAAAAATATTTTAAAAGTTAGCTGAGCATGGTGGTGGGCACCTGTAATCCCAGCTACTTGAGAGGCTGAGGAGGGAGAATCGCTTGAACCCAGGAAGTGGAGGTTGCAGTGAGCTGAGATTGTGCCATTGCACTCCAGGCTGGGTGACAGAGTGAGACTCCGTCTCAAAAAAGGAAAAAAGAAAAAAAGAAAAAAGACAAAACGCAAATTGTGTTCAGTTGCCTACATTCCACCACTTCTCACAGATACATCTGGATTGTTTTAAATTTCTAACACCAAATAGTGGCGAATTCCTACATAAAAGTAGAAATTATAAATAGTTCTAATTGTTTACTAGTTGTTGCACAACTGTGGGGAGACTCAGTTCATTACTAAATTGTGAAGTAAATTTAAATTCTAATAAAACACATTAAAACTAATACATGATTGTGGGCCAAGATTTGATGCTCACATAAGTCAGCTGCCCCGTTTGACAACAAAAGACCTGGAAAGGAGTGTGAGGAAGTAGGTAGTCATGACCCTGCAGGTTAAAAGAAGAAAATAACCTTGTAAAGAACCTTCTGTTCAGGAGCAAACATATATTTTTTTCTTCCCTATTATTTTCTCTGTTTTATTTGCCTTGTTTGTATTTAGAGTTTATTCAGCTCTTTTTTACTTCGTGTATGTGTGTGTGCATGTGTGTTGGGGGGGGCACACACACACACACACACACACAGGAACAGCCAATGAAGCCCACAATCCAACCACTTCCCTTAGTGAGTTCTCACCCTCTGAGCCACTACACACTCACCTTAATCTCCCCTGGGACCAAATATCAGACAACTAGGGGGAGACCCTCTGCTCTAGAGTCTTCAGAATTATTCAAATTAGCAATCCACAGGGAGGGGAAAACCAGCTAACCCCACCTTGTTTGCCATACATAGCTGCTCTCCACAGCTGCAGCTTGCTGTTACCCTGTCCCAGGGTCCAACCCCTGTGTGGTTCTGACAGCCTTCTCATTTGGAGAGGTAACAGAGTCCTACCTTTCATCTATCAGGTGTCAATGTGTTGTGTCCCACCATCAACAGAATCTTTAAGTTTTACAAATCAGTAAGGGACGAAGAAGTCTGTTTTTAGACTGACCACTTAGCTTTCTTCATCTTATTCACACTTCCAGAATTCCTCCTCTTATTTGATTGCTAGATTCTTTCTACTTCACTGCCTTCCTCTTTTTACGAAGTTCTTTCACTCCCACTGTCTTCTCTCTATGGAAATATAGTGATCATACTTACTGGGATCAGAAATTTCTGTATGTTATCTCAAAACACATCATAAAAGTTAAAGCTAAAGAAATGACATGTGTAAAATATATGAAGTTTAATAGAGTAAAAATGAAAATATTCAGCATACAGCATGAAAGCACGTAAGTGCTATAAGTACGCCTCCTTAACACACACACACACACACACACACACACACACGTACGTCATGACAAACACTATCGCTGAGAAAGTAATAAGCAATATCTCTGTGTCATGTGCACTGTGATATGACCTGCCTTTGACTATTTCCACTATTACAATCTTCTCCAGCTCATACATCTTACAGGTTATTATTGTAAGTTTGGGGATGATTTTTAGGTGTTAATGCTGCTTTACCTTTTGATTGTGGACTCATGAAAGCATACGGTTTACTTCTAGATGCTTTTAAGTTTTTCTTAAGCTCCAGTAATTCTTTATAGTTTACTTGGATTAGGCATTGTACTTTGTTTTCCTCAATATATGAATATTCTTTTTATAGTTATTCAATTTATCCTTCACACAATTTTGTAGTATTTTTTCTTTTCTTATATCAACCCTCTTTCATTCAACAGGTATCTTTTTCAACATTCTGTGCCTTAGGCAGATCTCTCTAATTGGTGTTGGTGTCTGTCATGTGTTGATTTAAGCAAGGGAAGTTACCCAACTCCCTTCATTAATGACATATGTTGCTGCAACTCAGAAGGAGATGATGAAAAGTTTCAGGTTTCAAAAAACATAGCCAAGTTTAAACACCCAAAATATAAGTCAAGAATTAAAAGAGACATCAGCAACTAGTATATGCTGTGGTTTTAAGATTTGTAGAAATTATAGGTATGACTGAAATTGAAAAATTCAATTTGTTTTAAAACATTTTAGTCCCTTGTTCATTAATAAATTTGGTCCACAGTTTTACTCAGACAACATGACACCACCCAAAAAGATATTTTTATTTTTTAGTGAATGAGAATATTTCTATGAAACAGTGGAAGAATGTATGACCCACTAGGAACAGGAAGTATAAAAACATACTATAGAAAAAAATGTTTGCTTACCATTCTTCCTCAGAACTATTTAATAATTGATAAAATCACATACATTAATCCTTAAAGATTGTGTTAATTTTCAGTCTAGACACATAGAAAGTAAAGAAATAAAAGTAGGCTCTGTATGAAGGAAGAATATGATTTACATCTTACGGTTTGGTTTAATTTATTTGCTGAATGAGCAAACAAGACATTTGTGAGCCCTGCCAAATCATACATTAATTTTTTTCATTGAGGCAGATTTTATAAGTGGAATCAAATTATGCGTAGGAACAATACAGATGCCTTCATGAATAGAGACACTAATTTTTTCCAAAGAAAATTGGCAATTTCCACAATATGAAGTTTATGACTTCAACGAAGTGCAGTGATTTTTGTTTTTGTTCTTGTTTTTCAAATACTTGGATCAAATTTTTGAATCAGTGAAGAGTAGATGGAGATTCTGCTAATGTTTTTGGAATGTTTCCTTTTTTTCATATTGTTTTTAAACATTTATGAACTCTTTATTGAGTACCTAAACTGGGCATTGTGGGAATACAAGATGAATTAGACAGAATATTGTCCTTGAAGAATTTTCCATTGGTGAAGGAAACATAACCTAATGCAGAATCAAATAATTGCTACATATAAATAGAGATGACGTTCCATGGGAGAGCAAAGACACGCAAGATAAGTATGCCTCTGGGAATCAGGGTAGGTGGCAAGGTTCAGTGGCCCTGTCAGGATAAGGTAAGTGATTGAGCCCTAGCCCAGAGGTCTGAAAATGTACAGTCTTCAGAAAAGGACAGACCGTCTGAAGAACTTAGGAGATCAGAAGATAAAGGGCAGTAGGGAGGGAGAGAGGAGGCTCTGATCAGGTTTAAGGTGGTTTTGAGCACCATTTTAAGACGTTTGGACTCTTAATAGTGACACTAAGGTTTCCATTCAATTTTCTGACAGATTTGGTTATTAATTCAGGTTTAAGCATCACACACTACGTATTTCATTCTTTGATAAAAATGTTCATTTTCTAATCATGAAGACTAGTATGTAGCTCCAAGTTAACCGTAACTCTTTATGCTCTTTTAGTTTTATGATAAAATTTCAGGGAGATACTACCTGGGGAAGGAATATATTCTTTATCAGATAAATAATAAGTGATTGTCATTTGGACCTATGAGTTCTTGCATGTCATTTTATTCTTACTTAAAACAGTCCAAGCGTGATGGCTTGCATCTGTAATTCCATCACTTTGGGAGGCCAAAATGGGAGGATTATTTTAGCCTGGGAGTTCAAGATCAGCCTGGGCAAAACAGCAAGACTCTGTGTCTACAAAACTTTACAAAGTTAGCCAGGCATTGTTGCACATGCCTGTAGTCCCAACCACTCAGGAGTCTAAGGTGGGAGGACTACTTGAGTCAAGGAGCTCAAGGCTGCAGTGAGCCATGATTGCACCACTGCAGTCCAGTCTAGGTGATGGAGAAAGATAAAAGAAAAGGAAAAAAGAAAGAAAGAAGGAAGAAAGGGAGGGAGGGAGGGAAGGAGGGAGGGAGGTGAGGAAGGAAGGAAGGAAGGAAGGAAGGAGGGAAGGAAGGAAGGAAGGAAGGAAGGAAGGAAGGAAGGAAGGAAGGAAGGAAGGAAGGAAAAAATTATCTAAATAATTTCAACTAGAGGGGTTTAAAAATATCCCTGGATCATCAAGTGATAATGACCTTATAGTCTTTAGCCTAGTTTTGAATTAAGCACTCCTGTTCAAGCATCACCTAATGCTCCAGTTACTACTGTTGTGAAATAAACCCTCTCAGAATTAGTGATATAAAACAACAACAAAGTTATTTTGCTCATGGATTCCATCAGATGAATCAGACAAAGCACTGTATTGTGGCAATAGCTTACATCTATCCCACAGTGCCTGGGACGTCAGGTGGGAAAACCTCAACATTCAAGAATCAAAATAATTTGGGGGCTTTGCCATTCACATATCTGGTGCCTGGTGTGGGATGACTGAGCCTTCTCCATGTGACTTAATTTTCTTACATTATGGAGGGGGGTTCCCAGAAAAAGCATCGTTAAAGGAGGGCCCTAAGAGTGAGCAGAATAGAGTGGAAGCTGTATGGCCTTTTGGGATTTTGCCTCAGAAGCCACAACGCATGTCTTTTATCATGCTTTATTGATCAAATCAGTCACAAGTCCATTCTCTCCAGACAAGGAGTGTCAAATAATTCTGAAGACATGTTTAAAACTGCCACACCTAGTGTCTCAATCCTAACTGTGACTGTCCACCATTTGAAGTTTCTTTTCTTTTAGATTATGTTTTGCTAATGCAGACTCTATTTTATTCATTATTGTATCCCTAGAACATAGTATAGCATATAGTGCAGGTTCAAGAGTATTGATTGAAAGAATAAACAGATTATTTCCCAAATGCATCCTGATCACATTATTTTTTCATCTTCCAGTCTTCATATAGATCTGGAAGTGATTAAAAACAAGAAAGTTTATTGATACCTTTTTCACCATATTTGCTATTTACACTATTTTGCTACTTGCTAATGTTAACTGTACACCGATAATGTACTAGTCACTGCGCTAGGTGCCTGGCAAACATTTCATTGAGTCCTCACAATGAAACGTAATTATCTAATAAAAAGTTAAGTAACTTGCTTGAGGCACAGTTCTTGTTTAAATTCTTCCCATACACTAAATGATAACAGCTCTCTTTTTTTTCTAAGTACTTACATGTGAGAATATTGGTACTCTGCAATCGATGAGTCTTATTCTGACCATATATAGAAGCAAATGAGTATACATAAGGAGAAAAATAAGCAGGAGGAGAGGAGAGGAGAGGAGAGGCAAGGAGAGAGGAGGAAAGAAAGGACGGAGGAAGGAAGGAAGAGAGGAAGGAAGAAGGAAGGAAGAAGAAGGAAGGAAGGAAGGGGAAAGAGAAAGAAAGCAGGAAAGAAAGCAAGAGAAAGAGAGAAAGAAAAAAGAAAGAAAGAAAAGAAAAAAGAAAAGAGAAAGAAAGAAAGAGAAAGCAAGCAAGCAAGCAAGCAAGCACGCACAACTGAGAAGAAAAGAAAGAAGGAAGGAAGATGGAGGGAGGGAGGGAGAGAAGTTTATAAGAATGACAAAGCAAGCTGTGTGTCAATACCACTTAACTAAGCCATTTACCGTGGATGGTGTATGAAGTAGGTTTTTGCTTTCTGGATTAAGTTCTAAAAGAAATGCCATAAAAATACAATTTAACAGAGGCAAATGTCATGGCTCTCTGTTTCTAAAATACCGTGCTTTTCTCAAAGTAGATTTTTGTTTTAAAAGTTTCTGTTGCATATTTCCTTTAATGCTGTCAGAAGTCCTTACAATGCCCTGTCATCTGGGTATCATAGTTTATGTTCCTTGATTATATACCAAATGAGATTACAAAATTCAAAAACACATAGATCGACTGGACGTTGAAAATATTTGGAATGCTAGAATTCAAATGCTAGATTTGGTGTATGCTAAACTCTAAATTGTAAAGCATAAAAAGGGAAAATTTGGCAGCCAGCATAGGCAATAAAAGGTAAACTGATCCTAAAGCACACTGTAACGACATTAAGTCATTCTGCTAAAATTAAGTTAAGCTATTTTTTTAAGTATAATCTGTAAACAAACTAATTGAAATTATCACATCAGAGAGCTAGAAAAGAATTTAGCATTTCCCTTAATACGTTCTCATTATACAGAATTACAGATATTACATGATATTCTCCTGGTGAGCTGAAGACAGAAAACCAAATTGTTTTTTCTCAGTAAATAAAGATGCCCATAATCCCAGCACTTTGGGAGGCGGAGGCGGCTGGATTACCTGAGGTCAGGAGTTCGAGACCAGCCTGACCAACATGGAGAAACCCTGTCTCTACTAAAAATACAAAATTAGTCGAGCGTGGTGGCGCATGCCTGTAATCCCAGCTACCCGGGAGGCTGAGGCAGGAGAATGGTTTTTACCTAGGAGGCGGAGGTTGCAGTGAGCCGAGATCGTGCCATTGCACTCCAGCCTGGGCAACAACAGCGAAACTCCATCTCAAAAAAAAAAAAAAAAAGAAAAGAAAAAAAAAGCAAATGAAACAAATACCACTTTTTGCAACTAAGAACACCAAGACAGAAAACTTTATCTGAACTAGAAAATTATAATGTCACAATTCAAAATTTACAATTTTTACTAACAAAAATTTTCACTATAAAATTTGACATTCTTTGTTTGGAATTATATCATTGACTGTGATCCCTAACTTTGTAATATTTTAATAACAATATTATTTAGAACAACATCTCTCTGAAAATTTTCTCAATATTTCCCACTAAATAAATTTAGCCTGAAAAATTTTATGTGTATATATGTATATATGTATTTATATATGTATATTTATATACATATATTTATATTTATATGTATATGTGTATTTATATCTATATACATGTGTATATGTATATATGTTTATGTATATATGTGCCTATATGTATATATGTGTAAATGTATATATGTATTTATATATGTATATATATCTGTATATATACCTGTGTATATGTATATTTTAGACAGTTTCACTCTGTCACTCAGGCTGGAGTGCAGTGGCACGATTTCACTTCACTGTAGCTTCTGCCTCCCAGGTTCAGGCGATTCTAGTGCCTCAGCCTCCTGAGTAGCTGGGACTACAGGCACAAACTACCATACCCGGCTAATTTTTGTATTTTTAGTAGAGACAGGATTTCACCATGTTGCTCAGGATGTTCTTAAGCTCCTGACCTCCTGATTCACTCTTCTCGGCCTCCCAAAGTGCTGGGATTACAGGCGTGAGCCACTGCACCTGGCCATATATACATACTTTTAATCTCGCCTTTATTATTATCACTGCTTTCCTCCTTCTACCCTACAATTCTCTCTGTAATTTAGACTTGTTCTAAACTCTTGGCATTTTATGATATGCAGAATTGGCTATGGAATACAAAACGTCTTTGAATGGATCCAGGTACAACCATCATCCTGGTAACAGTGATATTGCTCCATTGTGTACTTCTCCTCCTCTATGTACAGCATCAATAAGATAGAAAATTCTAGTTATATCAACAAGAGAGAAGGTGAAGACACATTTTATTCTAAGATAACAAGAAATAGGCAGCGGTAGTGGTGGCTCATGCCTGTAATCCCAGCACTTTGGGAGGCTTAGGCAGGCAGATCACTTCGAGCCCAGGGGTTCAAGAGTAGCCTGGCCACTGTGGTGAAACCCCATCTCTACTAATAATACAAAAATTTATCCAGGCGTGGTGGTGCATGCCTGTAGTCCCAGCTACTTGGGAGGATGAAGCATGAGAATCATTTGAACCCAGGAGGTGGAGGGTTGCAGTTAGCTGATATCACGCCACTGCAGTGCAGCCTGGGTAACAGAGGGAGACTGTCTCAAAAACGAAAAACAAACAAAAGCAAGTAGGAGCTTTCACTCAACATATCTGTTTAAATAATATATGCAAATTCAGAAATTATAGCATTTATTAATCTGTTCAAAAGAACAAAGGGAATAGAAATGTAAGCTATAGTAGTTTTGACTTCAAATACCCCTCTATTCCCTTAGAGTGGTTCTCTCAAATCTGATAGAATATTCTCTGTAAAGCCTCCCTTTATATTTGGAAATTAACTGATAAAAACAATACTGGAAAAAATTTTTACATTCTAACAAAATGCCTCTGTGATATTGCAATTTTTTAAAAAATCACTTATTTGGCTTATTTCAGCCAGTTTATTTTGAAATGCTAGGGAGCTCTGGGGAAAATGCTCCTTGACATTAATGATATTAACAGACTAACCCAATCTAACTACTCAGATTACGTCTGGAAGTAATTTTAAAAAAGAAATTTCCTGATACCTTTTATATCATAATTGCTACTTAGTGAAAGAGTAATAAGAAAAATTAGATTCATCTATTATCTTTTAAAGGAAATTAAAAATGAGTTTACATATCTACATACAGGTAATGTACATGCAAATTTTTCTTTGCTTTACATTTTCTTAGCTTTTTTATATTAATTCTCTTAAGACATTTTGTGTTATATGTCTGGAAATTTCAGCCATCCAGAAAAAAAGGAGGTTGGGAAATAATGAAAAAAATGTGCTGAAAGAATTCACATAAAAGTTTTGGAGATTTGAAAATGGGAACAACAGACACTTAAACAGTTATTGAACCAGAAAAAAAAATGTCCTTCCTGGCAGGTATATAGCAATATACTGATAACTGCTGGATAAAAATAAAGGCATCCAGACATTATTATAGAGCTCTTCTATATGAAATGCAACTTCTTATTCAAAAGTAAAAACAGAGCCTGGTCTGTATTTTTTTTTTTTCTTTGTGGTTTGAGCATTAGAAAAATATCATCAATTGTAAAAGAAAAACGAAGTCTTAAAAATAAATTTAGTTTATTTAGTTCAAATATCTGCTTAATAAGTTCTTCCCATTTATTACTACACAAAAACACACTTACATACTACAGAAGATATGTGGGTTATCTGTATATTAATAGGAAGTTTCAAAATAATTTCTGTTAATATGATTGCCATTGTTGTCCCTTCTATATATATATATATTTTTTAAAAACAGATGTCCAAGAAGTGGCAAAAATGTAAAAATGGTAAAGTCAAGAAGCCCCTTCCAGTGGGACTAACTCAAGTATTATGTAGTTTCTGAATATTAGCAATGCAAGAGGTTTCGAATTAAATGCTCAGATTCTGGGCATTGAACTGATGATTATTTTAAGGAAGAGGATAATTTCTTGTTTAAATTCTTCCTTTTTTATATTTTAATCCATGTTTTTAATAACTCATCTCTCATGAATTCAAGATGTTGTCTGGTAGACTTTGAACCAAGTCTATCTGCCTTTAAATCTCATGAATTAATAAAACCAACCAACCAAAGCTGGAGGCTTTTTATACTTTTCCCATTATTCATTTATTTGAACTTTATTATATAAAGTTATTTAGAAAAAAAAAGTTAGAAAGCAAAACCAAAGAGATAAAGTGGAGCCAAAATATAAAAATAGAAACAAACATAGGACCTTAGATTCTATGCACTGAGCAATAAGAAGTCGTGAAAGTCTCTCAAACTCAAGAGTAAGAGAACAAAATGCCACGCAGATGTTGGTCTTGCCGCTGTTTTAACATCCTTTTCCTTCCTGAGTTTGAGCCCAACTACAGAGCAGGCAATGGGTCTAGAATAATTTATAGATAAGGTTCCACATTATGGCATACCTATAAAACATATTGATAATTTAGCCAGAACATAAAATCATTTTTTTAGTGGATAGAACTATCTTGTTCTTTATATTCCGTGTAAATTTTCAGATGTCATTTTTAACATAATTACAAGATACTGACAAAATAAAATAAGCTTTCAGCTGGTATTGATTGCTGATTTAAAATAATCCAGATGTCTTCTGGACATTTTGTGCATACCTTATTATCCACTAATTATCTATTATATTCTATAATTGTCTTATCCAGGGGCTCTTAAAGAGTGTGAGGAATGACAGTAGTCTGTGATTAAAAAACAAGTTTATAAGAATTTCCACTGAGTCAATGTTCTGCTATGAATTTTGTTTTCTTTTTCCTAATTACTGGCATCAGTCTAAATCAACACTAATTCAATTCCAGAGGTAAAGAGGCTTCACCCAATCACGTAAACGAGAAAATGCAGAATAATCTTTCGCATTCTTCTCTCCATTAAGATTTGTTTATTCTTCATCAAAATTTTCAAATCTCAGCACCATCCTATCAAGACTTCCTAATATTTCCTCTGCCACTGCTGTAGTGAGGCATCATTTTGCTCATGAGGACTATTGCAATATTTTTCCAGCGATCCTCTATCTGTATTCAGTTGTTCCAGCTAGCAGTAATCAATTCTCTACATTGTTTTATAACAGATATACTCATCATTCCTGTGCTTCAAAATTCTCAGTAAAATTGGAATGTCAATTGAACACAGACTCTCTTCCTTAGCAAGGTATTCTAATGTCTTCACAATCTTAGTCCATCTACAAATATTTCCACCATTTCCCACACTATAAGAAATGCTTTTCCCCTTCAATTTATTTAATTACTTTTATGAAAACACTTCATATTGTTCTGTCATATATTTTTCATTTATTACTGTAACAATGATGACTTTGTCATAGATTGGCAACATTGCATGGTAATGACAGGTATTTGGGAATCACTGTATTAGACTTCTCATCATTTTCTGAAAACACACTGATGGATAATATTATGACTCACTAACTTATATTAATTATAAGAATGGCTGATAGTTCAGGCAACTGCGTCAGTCAAGCTCCTGGCAGGAATCAAAAGCACATTCAGCAGGGATTTTTAAGACCATTTAATAGAGTAATATTTACAGAAGTATGGGTAGGGTTAAGGGAATCAAAAAGGTATGTTAGAGCAGTTAGGAATTAGCAACATCAGGAGGCCCCTACAGTTGCAAGGAATAATATGTGTTACCTCAGTCTGGGGGACATCTTACAGGACTTCTAGAAGGGCCTGTTGTGGGGTGGGGGAGTGGGGAGGGATAGCATTAGGAGATGTACCTAATGTAAATGACGAGTTAATGGGTGCAGCACACCAACATGGCACATGTATACTTATGTAACAAACCTGCACATTGTGCACATGTACCCTAGAACTTAAAGTATATTTATATATATACTTTATATAGATATAAAGAATATAAATACATATATATATATAAAGAAAACCCTCTATGACTGCCTTGTTTGAAGACGTGGAGTCCAATTCTATTTGTTCATATAAAGAAATATTTCATCAAGCAGAGAGCTGTAATTAGTGTGCACGTCATTGAATTTATATATATATATATAAAATCTATCTATCTATCTATCTATCTATCTATCTATCTATCTATCTAATCTATCTATATATATATATATAGAAAGAAAGAACGAACCAGAATCCTGGAACCTTAGCAGAGACCAGGGAATAAAAACCCTTAGTCTCTCTCTTCCAGTTCTAATTTTTTGCTAATGCCTCCCCTTGGTCAATTAAAAAAAAAGCTGGCGCACAAGGGAACAAGGCCTCACACAGTCAGTAAAGCTCAGTTCACTCCTCTGCACAGAGAGGCGGTGGGAAAAACAGAAGAAACAGATGAAGCTAAGAGGGAAAAACAAATGGAGATTAACTAGCTAACTTACTTTCTCCCAGTCCTATTTACACAAATCTAGCACACACTAATTTGAATCACAATGCCCTTTCTTTTGCCCCCTTTTCTTAGCTAATTGTGTTAGAATGCCTGTATTAGAACAGTAATTCCCAAACTTTTTCAGACCAAAGCATAGGCAGTCAACCAAAGAGCATTTAAGAGGCATACATACATACGTGGTGAAATAAATTCTTTTGCACTTGCTTTGTATGATAATATGAATACAGGTGATTACATATACAATTTATATAAAAATTCCCAACATCTAGAATTCTCATATTTTTCAGAGAGAAATTAAGCTTGCTTCATGAATGCAATTTTTTTCACATTGGTTTTTATGTTTGAAATGGTCAGTTACAATTCCTGATCAAGACTTTTAAACACGTTCTCTTTATATTCTTGAGAATCTCCGTTGACTCTCATAGAGAAATGTTGTTGACAAAAAAGGTAAAATTATTTTGTGAATGTCTATAAAGCCACTCAAGGTTTATAAGAAATGAGATTACATTTAAATAAAAGCTCTTTTCTATCCTTATAAAAGCAATAAAATGTTAAACATTACTATGATGATGCAAATACATTTTAAATTCAAACAACATTTTCCATATCACAAATTTCAAAGTGTTGATGAAGCTTGAATTTGTAGAATATACATACATTGTTATAGCGGTCTTTCTGCTGCTGGCTTTAAGGCCACTTAAAGTCACACCCACTGGAACTAAAAAGATGTATCTCAAATTTGTGAAAACAGATTTGTGGCCAACATTTAGATGTGTGCCCACAAGGAAATTCTATCTTTAAATTCCTCTTCCACTATGTTCCTCTGAATTCACTATGTTCTATTATGTCCTTCTTGGACATCTGAAATTCTTCCACTAACTTTATGGGCCCTTCGTCTGTGATGGATTGCAATGTATGCCCTTTCTAGCTAGTGTATAGATGTCCAGGTGGTAATGAATATCTAAAGAAGACCACAGGATGGATTAAAGGATCTCTTTCCATCTCAGAAATGACAGTCATGTCCCAGACCTCATTCATATGCCCCAAAGGTAAAGGAGATCGATATCTCAGGCATACACTTGTAACCCTTTCTGCTGTACACGAAGTAGAATGCTCAGGAACCAGAAAATTTTTTGTCTAGTTACAGTCTATTATGGCCTACTGAAAATAACTCTAATGGTAGGAAAGGTAAACCTAGTGTGTTTTCCCCATTAAAATATAAATTTAATTTTTTTTAAAGATTTAGTATGGCATTTATAGTTTGATCTGGGAATAGTTATAATATCATAGGATGCAAGACTGAAAACCTAATTACCAGATTTTACATGCATAAAGTCTTCTATCCATTATAATTCATTTGGCGATTTTCCCCTTTTGTAAGGGAAATCAATGAAATGAAGAAATCACGATTTTACAAGTAAATACCACTAAGATCTATGTCTCAGTCCATTTTCTGCTGCTATAACAGAATACCACAGACTGGTAATTTTGAAAGAAAGGATATTTATTTGGCTCATGGTCCTGGAGGCTGGGGAGTCCAAGGTGAGGACCTTCTTGCTGCTTCAAAACATGGTAGAAGGCAACACATGGTGAAAGACGGCAAGAAAGAGAGGAAATCGATCTATACTTACTTTTATCTGAAACCTACTCCTGGGCTAACTAACCATTTACTTAATATTATATGAGGACAAAGCCCACGTGACTTAATCACCTGTTAACAGCCTTCCATTCCAATACTATTATGTTGGCAATTAAATTTCACATGAGTTTTGGAGAGGACATTCAAACTACAGCAATATGGAAAGCTTTTTTCCAGAAAGATAGTTTGCAATACCACAAACATGGCAAATATGTTTGCAAAGTTTCTATTAGAAATCTCGATTAAAAAATTGCTCCAGCTTGCTCTTTATAGTTGCTACTAAAGCACATAGAAAGACCTAACCTTATCCCTGACTTGACTGAGATAGTGAAGTGGAGTTGGTATCAGTATAATCACCACCTATAATATTTACCCTCAGAGTGATTGCCAACACATCAAAAAATTTCCCAAAAAGTAGATTTCTGGATGAGGAAAAAACCCTCTATGACTGCCTTGTTTGAAGATATGGAATCCAATTCTATTTGTTCATATAAAGAAATATTATTTCATCAAGCAGAGAGATGTAATTAGTATGCATGCCATTAAATATAATATTGTTCAGAGTAAAAACATCAGAATAACTTGTTTTCATTGGTCCATCAGTTGCATAGTGTCCTACAATTTCTTGCATATCTTAAAATAATAACAAGCCGGGTGCGGTGGCTCATGCCTATAATTCCAGCATTTTGAGAGGCCGAGGCAGGAGGATATTTGAGGTCAGGAGTTCCAGACCAACCTGGCCAACATGGTAAAACCCTGTCTCCACTAAAAATACAAAAATTAGCCAGGTGTGGTGCCAGGTACCTGTAATCCTAGCTACTTGGGAGGCTGAGGCAGGAGAATTGCTTGAACCGGGGAGACAAAGGCTGCAATGAGCCGAGATCACGCCACTGCACTCCAGCCTAGGCAACACAGTGAGACTCTGTCTCAAAAAAAAAAAAAAAAAAAGTGTTATAATAACAACAAAAATTAGATTCAATGTAGAGAATGAAATCAACTCAAGTTTTCAAGTCCTAATATTCCATTGGACAAGATTTTTTAGAAACCTCTCAGGACCCAGAGTACATGTTGCAGCAGCAAGTTGTGTCTTTGATAACATTTCCTCCACCACAGCCCATAAAGATGTTAGTGGTTGCCTTTTTACATTTGGCAGTGGTGGAATAGGGAGAAGACATGGGAAGATGTAAACTTTGGAGGCTTATGTAATATTTATAACAACAATAGCCAATGCTCATTGAGTATTTGTACCACACAGTATTCCAAAGGGCTTATACTTGGGTGCATTTAAATGAAAGCAACAGAAAGTAAAACTGAAACTGGAAGAAAAAAAAAAGCATTTGGGAATACATGTAAGGTTACATAATTTTAAACAGGTTTGTTTAAGGTCTGTCTTAATCCAATTTTTATTTGTGATTCTGAGATTTTCTTGGTTTGGGGAAGGAGATATCTATGGCAGCTTTGGGTTTCAGGTATATATACAAAATATATATGTAATTTATATATAAATCTATAGTTTACATATATGAATAATATATAAATGTAAACTAATTTACATTTAAAAATAAATATTTATTACTACAAATACATGACTATGTAATATTAATTATATTATAATATAATACAATATAAATTGTATTATATTAATATATAGATTATACTACTATAATATAAATTATAGTAATATAATTTATCAATAATATAAATTACATATATAATTTTTACATATAAAGGAAGATGTATGGTATATACATAGTTATATGTTATATATAGATGTTATATATGTCTAGTAAGTATATATAAATATATAACATTATTTTAAATAAAAATTTATATTACCTTTTTATATTACCTAACATAAACATAATATACAATATTTATATTAATAATAAAATATTATTTTATTAATAATATAAATGATTTAAATAATATATTGTTAATAATATATATCAATAATGCATTTAACTATATTAATATTATTGCTGTAATATAAATCATTATATTAATACTAATATAATTATATTACTAATTATATAATTAAAATATAGTATATTATAATTTTTAATACATAAAATATATTTATATATTATATATTATATATTTTAATTATATAATTAGTAATATAATTATATTAATAACAATATAATTATTTGTATCAATAATATTAATAAATATAAACAATAATACAGTTAAATGTATTGATATATATTATCTACAATATATTATTTATATTAGTATAAATAATACATAATATGTTATGTATTATTTATACTAATATAAATAATATATAATTATTAATATAAATATATTGTATATTATTATATTAATATAATTATATATAAATATATTTCATATATTAAATATATTTATTATATATTATATATAAAATACATAATCATTTAATATATAATCGTATAATTAATATATGATTAATATATTAATCATATATTAATATATAACTTATTATATATTAATATAATTATATTAATTATTAAGTGTATAATAAAACATAATATATTAATATTATATTAATATTATAATATAAATATTTATATTATATCAATATATTAATATAATATAAATATTACTATTATAGTTAAATGTATTATTGATATAAATATATATTAATATTAACAATATGTTATTTATATTATTAATATAAATATTGTATATTGTTATATTTAATATAAATAGGTAACAAATTTTTATATAAAATGTGTTCATATATAATTACTAGACATATATACCATCTATATATAACATATATAACTATGTATATAACACATATATCTTCCTCTTTATGTAAAGAGGAAGAGAGAAAGTATCTAGTATGTTTGATATTAAGCCTGTATACTCTAACATTCTCTTATGGCTAACTTAAAATTAATTAATGTTCATGTACTGACACTGAAGAAAGTAATAAAAGTTTTCACTAGATCCTCTAGGCCTAATTGATTAAAATTAATTCAGTTCATATGGATATTTCTGAACAAATTTCTGACATTAGAGAATGCTATACATTGATTGGCTTAAGGCTAGGTTCTTGAATTAATTACTGAATTAGAACGGGATTGAATTAACATGATTGGCTCAAAATGATCAAATCCCCCATTGAGCTGAGCTGTGGTCAGTATCCCAAATTGCACGGCTGTTATGCAATGTGGGTGGGTAAGCGGTAGAATTCATATTAAAAGACAGCCACAATTTTATATTTGTGGCATTTTATATTTGTTATCCCATTTAATCCTTACCAGGGCCCATGAGGTAGGTTGTTTGTGAAAGCATCTTTTCCTGATCCTTAGTTGTTTGTGTTGCTAACTCCTATCGTTTGAATGACATCTTAATTTAATACAACCTCCTGTTTTTCCAGAATGGTGGATTGGAGGCATTGTTAGCATGTCTCTCCCACTGAGAAAGACAAAACACTGTGTAGAGATTCATGCTGTGAACTTTTCTCCAAGAAGCAACACAGGAATTTAACAGAAAAACTGAAAAAACAAAAAACAAGCAAACAAAAACATAGACCCTTTGAAAGAAGCAGTGGGCAGCAACCTACACCCTAAGCCAGGCAGAAAACTGAGTCCCCAGAGTGTGAGTGGGGAGAGACTGCCTCCATGGTAAATCCACAAGTCAGGCAGAAAACTGTGAGTCCCCAGAATGTGAGTGGTGAGACTGCCTCCATGATATATACTCCCATTGGGGAACCTGCCCCAGGCCATGGAGGAAGGCCTTAACCCTATCTAACACTGGAGCTGATTTAGTGAGTGGTGAGGAGTATATGAGAAGGAGCAGCATCAGGACATGCTTTGCATGCACTCCCAGACTCCAGTGGAGACAGAGGAAAGCCATTCCAAATCCTACCTCACAGAAGTAAGCCAGCTAACTCAGGCAGCAGTCACAGGTTGAAAGAAGCTCCCAGTGGAGATTCACAATATAATCTTGAACAGGGATGAACCACTTTGGTGAGAACTGAGACAAGTGGGAAGTACTATAAGCCACAGGTGCAGGACCTGGGTACCCCAGCTCTGCAGGCAGACAGGGAGGGGTGTGGTCTGAAAGCCAGCGTTCCTGTCTTGGTAGGGAAGGCTTATGGCCTGGGGCAGTTTTGAGTGCTGAGCACAGGCTATCTGGAACCCAGTTAGCTGCTGCAAGTGGAACACTGCAGGTGTGAGATGTGCCTTGACAAGTGCGTAGGCACCAGGTGAGGCTTACTGCTATTGACTACCCACTGCTCACCATACGGATTCTTCTGCACAACAAAGGCAGCTGTGCTCCTCCCTGGAATGTTCCCTCAGAGGCCACAGAACTGCCCTTTGATCTCCACTAGAGCTGCTGCTTATGCTGGCATGTGGGAGGCCAGAGTGTGGGACTTGATTGATCCAACCACCACCTGGCTTTGCACCTCCATCTACCCTAGTATCCTAACACAAAGGGCAGGGACTTTGGGGAGTCCCACGACCCTGCCCATTGCCTGAGACAGCACAGTACCTACCCTGGGTAACATAACATAAGCACAAATCCCATCACAATCACTGCAGCTGACACTCTTTTGCAAGCACTGCCTCCTGGCTGGAGGCCAACTGACACAGTCCATTACAGCATCTGTTGGCACAAAAACACAGCTCCCCGGAAGGAGAAAACTTTTGGATGACCTCAGCACCACTGCCTGCATTACTCTGGGTAACCAGGAGGTCTTTAGTCTATTCACGTGACTAGCATATTACTACTAGAGCTGGCATTTGAGAATAGCAATGCATTAAGGCTATGTATAACCAAGAAAATCTCAGAGTCTACATCACTCCCCTGCCACCCCCATCAGAACTTCTGCTGGTACCCACTACTGAGAGATTAGAGAACAGGTCCTATCACTGGATCCCTTCCAGACATTCCCCAGCACCATCCTGGAGAATGGCAGCCCCACTGGGTGGCTAGAACCAGAAGAGAAGCAGCAGGATTGACAGTAGTTTGGCCCTCAGGGATCCCTCCTCCTAGGGGAATTGGGAATATACCACATCAAGGGAGCACCCTGTGAGACCAAAGAATCCAGACTGCAGGCCTTTAGTCCCAAAACTGTCCGTTTGTGGGAAGTTTATTTCAGCAAAGGCACAGGTACAGTGCAGGGCTCAGTGGAGAAAGTTTGTGCCTCTACTCCAACCATCAGGTAGCCCTGGTGCTCATGAAGCATCCTGGGGAAGAAGACTTTTTCTTCCTGATATGGTTTGGTTATGTCCCCACCCAAATCTTACCTTGAATCGTAGTTCCCATAATTTCCATATATTGTGGGAGGAACCCAGTGGGAGATAACTGAATCATGGGAGCAGTTTCCCCCATCCTGTTCTCATGGTAGTGACTAAGTATCACAAAAGCTAATGGTTTTATAAGGGGAAACCCCTTTCACTTGGCTCTCACTCTCTCTTTGCTAGCCATTGTGTAAGACGTCCCATTGCTCTTCCTTCATCTTCCGCCATGAATGTGAGGCCTCCCTAGTCATGTGGAACTGTGAATCAATTAAACCTCTTTTCTTTATAAATTGCCCAGTCATGGGTATGTCTTCATCAGCAGTTTGAAAACAGACTAATACACTTCCTCTTGCCCATCACTGCAAACATAGCTGTGGCTTCTCCCACAGGAGCTTGGCATGGGTGCACATGTAGAGAGGCTTCCTGGAACACTTCCGGGTGACTGCATCCCCACAGGAGGAGTGTCCTCCAGGTTCAGACTTACATGAGGGATAGAGTCATAGTCCTTTTCTACATGTAACATCATCATTCCTGCAGAAGAAAAGGGATGCCTGTGTCATCTGAATAGCTGGAACACTGGGTCAGGAGTGTGACTGGGAGTTGGATCACTTTCCTGCTGGCCTGGCTGGGGAACTACAGTGGCTCCTCCCTTCACCATGAAAAGACCTTAGTGCATTTCACTGAAAGCTTCTCCAGATGCCTCTGTCAAGGTTAGGACCTCTGTCCATCACCGGATATTGCATTACACCCCTGCTTTAGCTGCAGACTGTTTTTACCCATGAATACCTCCTACTTGCCTGAAGCCTGAACTGTTCAACCCAGTAAATAAAATACTGAGAAAATAAATGAATTAATGAATGAATTAATGTACACCACTGGGGAACAAAATAAGCTTCGTGACATCTTTGTCATTCTGGCCCCATAGGAGACAGTGAACCTGCTCACACACTGAGCACATTGCTACTATAACCAGTAACTGAGAAGGCCATCACACCAAGGAGTTCATACAGATTTTTCATACAGATTCTTCATCATTGAAAACACCAAGAGCTGAAATAAACTATAAACATTAAAGTCACATCCTCAAGAGGGAAAAATAGAAATTGAAAAACCACATTTGAATAAAAAATAAATTCAAAAAATAATTAGAAGAAATGGTCTACCCAAATGAGAAGAAATCAGAAAAATAATTCTAGCAATATGTAAAAACATGATTCTATAACACCACAAAGATTCTACTAACTCTCCTGCAATGGATCCAAACCAAATGAAATCTTTAAAATACCAGATAAAAAGTTCAAGAGGTTGATTATTAAGTTCCTCAAGGAAATACAAGAAAAAGATGAAGAACAGCACAATACAATTTAAAAGAAAATCAGGTTATGAATGAAAGATTTCCTAAACAGATTGATATTTTAAAGAAAAAAAAAAACAATCAGAACTCTGGAGACAAAAGACACATTTAGGGAATTATAAAATGCAGGGAAAAGTTTTAACATTAGACCAGACCATGTGGAATAAAGAATTCCAGAACTTGAAGACAAGGTTTTTGAATTAACCCAATCACATAAAAATAAAAAGAAAGAATTAAAAGAGATGAATAAAATCTCTAAGAAACATGGGATTATGTAAAAGCATCAACCTAAGAATCATTGATGTTCCTGAGGGGGAAGAAAAAGCAAAAAGTTTGGAAAACTTACTTATTTGAGGGAATAATTAAGGAAAACTTCCCTAGCTTTGCCAGAGATTTAGATATCCAAATACAAAAAAGCTCAAAGAACTCCCGGGAAATGCATTGCAAAAAGGCCAACACCAAGACCTAAAGTCATCAGGATATCTAAAGTCAATGTGAAGAAAAGAATTCCGAGAGCAGTATGAAAAAAGCATCAGGTAACCTATAAGGTAAAACCTTTTAGACTAACAACCGACTTCTCAACAGAAGCCTTATAAGCCAGAAAGGGCTATGGTCCTATTTTAGCCTCCTTAAACAGAATAACTATCAGCCAACAATTTTGTAACCAGTAAAGCTAAGTTTCATAAATGAAGGAAAAATAAACTGTTTCTCAGACAAGAAAATGCTAAGGGAATTTGTCACTGTCTGACTATTAGCTAGTTTAACCAAGAAAAGAAGAGAGAAGATCCAAATAAGCTAAATTAGAAATGAAAATGGAGATGTTACAACCAACCCCAAAGAAATACAAAATATCTTTCAAGACTACCAAGAACACCTCTTTGCAAACAAACTAGAAAATCTAGAGAAAATGAATACATTTCTGGAAACACACAACCCTCCTAGCTTGAATCATGAAGACATAAAAATACTGAATAAGCCAGTCACAAGCAGTAAGATTGAATCAGTAATACAAAATTTGTCACACACACACACACACACACACACACACAAAGTCCAGGGCCAGATGGATTCACAGCCAAATTTTATCAGACATTCAAAGAATTGGTAACAATCCTACTGAAACTATTGCAAAAGATTGAGAAGAGGGAATCCTCCCTATTTCATATGAAGACAGTATCACCCTGAAACCAAAGCCAGGAAAAGACATAACAAAAAGGAAAATTACAGACCAATATCTCTGATGAACATAGATGCAAAAATATTCAACAAAATACTAGCAAGCTGAATCCAATAGCACATCAAAAAGATAATTCATCATGATCAAGTGGTATTCATCCCAGGGATGAATCAATGGCTCAACATATGTAAGTCAAAAAATGTGGTTCATCACACAAACAGAATTAAAATAATAGCAACATGATTATCTCAATAAATGCAGATAAAGCAATCATTAAAATCCAGCATCTCTTTATGACATAAATCTCAACAAACTAGGCATAGAAGAAACACACCTCAAAATAATAAAAGCCATATATAACAAACCCAAAGCCAACATTTATGTTGAAGCATTCTCCCTAAGAATTGGAACGAAACAAAGATGTCCACTTTCATCACTTCTAATCAACACAGCATTGGAAGTCCCAGTCAGAGCACTCAATCAAGAGAAATAATAAATAAAGGTCACCCAAATTGGAAAAAAAGGAGTCAAACTATCTCGGTTTGCTGATGATGTGATAATATACCTAGGAAACCCCAACGACTTCTCCAAAAGACTCTTAGATTTGATAAATGAATTTAGTAAAGTCTCAGGTTACCAAAGCAATGTACACTGCTTTATACCAATAGTGTCCAAGCTGAGAATAAAATCAAGAACTCAATCCCTTTTACAGTAGCTGCAGAAAAATAAAACACCTAGGAATTTACTTAACAAAGGAGAGGAAAGATCTCTACAAGGAGAACTACAAAACACTGCTGAAAGATACCACAGATGACACCGAAAAATCAAAATACACCTCATGCTCATGGCCTGGAAGAATCAATATTATGATAATGACCATACTGCCCAAAGCAATACACAGATTCAATGCAATTCCTATCAAACTACTAACATTATCTTTCACAGAATTAGAAAAAGTAATCATAAAATTCATATGGAACCAAAAACCAGCCTGAACAGCCAAAGCAATCCTAAGCAAAAAGAACAAATCTAGAGGCATCACATTACTCGACGTCAAATTCTACAAGGCTGTAGTAAGCAAAGCAGCATGACACTGGTATAAAAGTAGATATACAGACCAATGGAAGAGAATAGAGAACTCAGAAATAAAGCCAAATACTTACAACCAGCTGATCTTCGACAAAACATACAAAAACATGAATTGGGAAAAGGTCACCTTATTTAATAAATGGTGTGGGGAAAAGTGGATAGCCCTGTGTAGAAGAATGAAACTGGATCCCTATATCTCATCATTTAAGAAAAATCAACTCAAGATGTATTAAAGACATAAATTTAAGAGCTGAAACCACAAAAATTCTAGAAGAAAACTTAGGAAAAACTCTTCTGGACACTGACCAAGGCAAAGACTCATGACTAAGACCCCAAAAGCAAATGCAACAAAAACAAAAATAAGTGGGACCTAATTAAACTAAAAAGCTTCTGCACAGCGAATGAAATAGTCATCAGAGCAAACAGACAACTCCCAGAATGGGAGAAAATATTTGCAAAATATACATCAGATAAAGGACAAATATCTAGAATCTATAAGGAACTCAAATCAGCAAGAAAAAAAATAATCCCATTAAGAAGTGAGCAAATGACATGAATACACATTTCTCAAGAGAAGATACAGAAATGGCCAACAAATGTATGAAAAAGTACTCAACTTCACTAATTATCAGGGAAATGCAAATTAAAACCACAATGGGATACCACCTTACCCTAGCCAGAATGGTCATTATTAAAAAGTCGAAGAACAATAGATGTTGTCACGGATGTGGTGAAAACGGAATGCTTATACACTGTTGGTGGCAATGCAAACCAGTACAACCTCTATGGAAAAGGATACTATCTTACTCCAGCCAGAATGGTCATTATTAAAAAGTCGAAAAATAGATGTTGGCATGGATGTGGTGAAAAGGGAATGCTTATACACTGTTTGTGGGAATGCAAACCAGTACAACCTCTACGGAAAACAGTATGGAACTAAATGTAGAGTTACATTTGATCCAGCAATCCCACTACTGAGTATCTACCCCAAAGAAAATAAGTCATTATATCAGAAAGACACTTGCATGTATATGTTCATCACAGCACAATTCACAATTGCAAAGATACAGAACCAACATAAGGGCCCAACAACTGAAAAGTGGATACAAAAAGTCATACACACACACACACACACACACCATGGAATACTACTCAGCTATAAAAAGAATGAAATAATATATTTTGCAGCCAACACACACACACACACACACACATACACACACACACACACACACACCATGGAATACTACTCAGCTATAAAAAGAATGAAATAATATATTTTGCAGCCACTTGGATGGAACTGGAGGCCATTATTCTAAGTGAAGTAACTCAGGAATGGAAACCTAACACTGCATGTTCTCACTTGTAAGTGGGAGCTAAGCTGTGGGTATGCAAAGGCAGACAGAGTGGTATAATGGACACTGGAAACTTGGAAGCAGGGGAGGTGGGATTGGGTGAGGGATAAAAATCTACATGTCGGGTACAACATACACTACTCAGTTAAAGGGTACACTAAAATCTCAGGCTTCACCACAATAAAATTCCACCAAGTAACCAAAATCCACACTTGTACCCTTAAAGCTATTGAAATAAAAATAAACAAAAAAGAAAAAAAATAAGTCTGTTAAAGTAATGAAAAGAGGACAAAAAAATTTTATGAGCTACAATATTTGAAAACTTCACCAAATAGAAAAAATCAAAATAAATAAATAAAAATAAAATCTGCTGAAATTTGGCCTTTTTCCCCCCCAATTTACTGTATTCAAGGAATTTGGGGATCAAAACCCAAAGGAGGGAGACTGTTCCTGGTATTCATGGCACACAGTACACACATTTGTGTTCTCATATATTTTACCTTATATTATTTCTCTCACTTGGATTTTCTTCTGTCCCATGATTGTTCAAATACTTCGAGGCCTAAATCAAGTATCAGTCCTCTGTAGTCTTCCGAGAACTCTCCTGTCAGTTTATATCTAGTCTTTCATAGCAACATTCTTAAAATTTTCAAAATATATAAAATCTGCTTTGCATTATAATTTTTTGTATCCCTACCCACCCTGCCTCAAGAATATAGGCTAAAATCCTAGGCTTTTCTTTCTTCTACAGGGGGAACTTCATAGACATTTCAGTTAATGAAAATAGACTAACCTGAAATATGTAGGAGTTTATATATTACTATGCTCAAGGAAGAATTTAAAATCAAGATTTAAATACATAAGTTGAAAGGTATGAAGCTAAAGTTAATCTGCGTAATTCTTGCCATACACTGTCATCCCCATTTTGAATCAAAGCTTTTATGGATTTTTCCACCTCCTTAAATAGGCCTGGTTCTTTCAACTCAGATACCTGCAAAAAAAAATTAAGGATTCCTGTAGCCTTGAAGGCTCCTCTCAACACTCAGCTTTGAACTTTCAACTGAAAAGTCTGTTTCTTTTCTTTCCCCCCCCGCCAACTCTTTTTTTTTTTTTTTTTTGAGAGGGAGTCTTGCTCTGTCGCCCAGGCTGGAGTGCAGTGGCCCCATCTCGGCTCACCGTAACCTCCACCTCCTGGGTTCAAACTATTCTCCTGCCTCAGCCTCCCGATTTGCTAGGGTCACAAGTGTGCACCGCCATGCCCAGTTAATTTTTTTTTTTTTTCCCCAGTAAAGACAAGTTTTGTCATGCTGGCCAGGCTGGTCTCGAACTCCTGACCTCAGGTGATCCACCTGCCTCGGCTTGGCTCTCCAAAGTGCTGGGATTACAGGCGTAAGCCACTGTCCCCAGCCTGAAAAGTCAGTAATTAAAGAGACCTTCCTATCACCTAAGACTTGGTGACCCTACTCAATTTCATCCTCCTACACATTTGAGGTTATTCATTTAATGTCTCTCTTAAACGGTACAACATGAACTTTTCCACTCATGCTAGGACTGCATTTATTTAACTACTACATCTGTAGCACCTCATACTATGTATCATAATAGGTGTTCAATATAAGAATAAATAAATGAATTAGTGATGCCTGTACATTTGCTAAAGGCAGGCTGCACATTTGGTTCTAAGTTTCTAGTAGCCAACAAAAATAATTTTAAGATTCGTAGTATCCTTAGGATAAAATAAAACAACCATTTCAGGACCAAATACGAGTTTGAGATAACTAATAAAAATCAAATAATAGCCGAGCGCAGTGGCACACGCCTGGAATCCCAGCACTTTGGGAGGCCGAGGCGGGAGGATCACTTGAGGTCAGGAGTTCGAGACCAGCCTGGCCAACAAGGTGAAATCCCGTCTCTACTAAAAATACAAAAATTGGCCGCACCTGGGCGACAGAATGAGACTCCCTTTCAAAATAAATAAATAAATGCATAAATTTGAATTAACAGCATGCACATGACTGCTTTACTTTCTAAAAGGTGTAGGAATGCTTATTTTAATAAATGAAAAATGACTTTTCGTCTCTTAAATTTCTCTTCCCCTTTTTGTTAAAGTACAAAACAAAACACCTTGCTCCCACTTTTTCGAATAGGACTAGAAAAAAAATTTTGACTGTCTGTAGGACTAGAAAGAAATTCAGCTCAAACGAATTAGTATATGATCAACTTTAGTAAGAATTGTGCATTTGGTACACAATGTAACTCCTAGGAGTTGACAAATGTTTGTTAAGTGCATCAATGAGCGACATAAGACCTTCTCCTCCCTACTCTCTTCTCACAGTTTTTATTTAATCAAACATTTATTATTGTTCGATGCTCTTAAATGCCATTTCCTTCAGCTGATTATTTGTGTGGCAGAAGAGTCAATTAAGCTATTTTGTCCCCAAAATTACGAAAACGAAATGTACAATTGTGAAGTAAAATTTTGTTCTTTTGCAAATTTTAATAAATCATTAAACTTTTTTTTTGTTTCAAATAATCAGGGCTTCAGTTCTAATAACGAAAGGACAATGTGAAGGCCTAGAATTTAGCATAGCGCCTGACATTAATAGGACGTCAGTACATTTTTAGTACATGTTTCTCAAATAGATCTTAAAATTTCATTTAGGAGCGTTTCCTCACGTCACGGTATGTCTCTGGCGTTACTTAATTTTGAAAAACCTCAACACAGATTCTAGTTTTAGGCAAAGCTCAGAAAAGTTCTACTTAAGGATATTTCCAAAGCGAAAGGAAGCGCGGAGACGTTCATGACTGGCATCATCTCGCATATAGGCTCCGGAAATTCTCGGTAGGATGCCCTACATCTGCTCTCCCTCCACTAAGAAGAACCTCTTTGTGTGGCGAAAGTAAAAGTATTAAGGCTTTTAAGTTGCCCAGTCGAGGAACACGGATAAAGACGCCAGGAGATTGACATGCATTTCGACCAATAGCATTGCAGAAAGGCGTATCATTTCACGGATGTCCCAATCAGTACACAGAGAGTCGCTGTCTCCAAGGTGAAAGCGGAAATAGGGCCTTCGCGCACCTCATGGAATCCCTCCTGCAGCACCTGGATCGCTTTTCCGAGCTTCTGGCGGTCTCACGCACTGCCCACGTCCGCACCTGGGACCCGGTCACTGTGCGCCGGGCCCTGCAGTGGGCGCGCTACCTGCGCCACATCCATCGGCGCTTTGGTCGGCACGGCCCCATTCGCACGGCTCTGGAGCGGCGGCTGCACAACCAGTGGCGGCAAGAGGGCGGCTTTGGGCGGGGTCCAGTTCCGGGATTGGCGAACTTCCAGGCCCTCGGTCATGGTGATGTCCTGCTCTCTCTGCGCCTGCTGGAGAACCAGGCCCTCGGGGATGCAGCTCGTCACCACCTGGTGCAGCAACTCTTTCCGGGCCCGGGCGTCCCGGACGCTGATGAGGAGACGCTCCAAGAGAGCCTGGCCCGCCTTGCCCGCTGCGGGTCCGCGGTGCACATGCTGCGCTTCAACGGCTATAGAAAGAACCTGAATCTCCAGGAGGACTCTCTGATGAAGACCCAGGCGGAGCTGCTGCTGGAGCGTCTGCAGGAGGTGGGGAAGGCCGAAGCGGAGGGTCCCTCCAGATTTCTCAGCAGACTGTGGGAGCGTTTGCCTCAGAACAACTTCCTGAAGGTGATAGCGGTGGCGCTGTTGCAGCCGCCTTTGTCTCCCCGGCCCCAAGAAGAGTCGGAACCCAGCATCCATAAAACACCTGGAGAGGGGAGCCAAGCGCTAGTCCACTGGCTTCTGGGGAATTCGGAAGTCTTTGCTGCCTTTTGTCGCGCCCTCCCAGCCGGGCTTTTGACTTTAGTGACTAGCCGCCACCCAGCGCTGTCTCCTGTCTATCTGGGTCTGCTAACAGACTGGGGTCAGCGTTTGCACTATGACCTTCAGAAAGGCATTTGGGTTGGAACTGAGTCCCAAGACGTGCCCTGGGAGGAGTTGCACAATAGGTTTCAAAGCCTCTGTCAGGCCCCTCCACCTCTGAAAGATAAAGTTCTAACTGCCCTGGAGACCTGTAAAGCGCAGGATGGAGATTTCGAAGTACCTGGTCTTAGCATCTGGACAGATCTCTTATTAGCTCTTCGGAGTGGTGCATTTAGGAAAAGACAAGTTTTGGGTCTCAGCCCAGGCCTCAGTTCTGTATAGGCAATGCTGTGTTATTATTACTTGAGTATAGAATATATAGTTTACAAAATGAAAATTACAATGTTCTCACCAAATATATGCCTTCGTGTGTCCAAAGTGTAATTATTTTAGATGCTAATTTTGAATAGTTTATTAAACAATTATAAATGTGCAAAGTAACTGGCATGTAGTATCATGGATTTGCTGGATAGAGGAAGTGATTGGAAGTACTCAAAGCCATGGAATTAGCAATAGTTTGCTTGTTAATAGAAGGCCCATTTGTAAGAATATTGAAAATATATGTACCGTTTGAAGAAAAAGGAGCTTTAAGGTGACAAACGAAATACCCTTTTTCTTTCAGTATGGTTTATTTTTCTAGGTTTTCTTTCCCTCCCTCAGTAGTGAAGAGTTTTCTTTAACCAACCAATATGTGACAGTGTCAGGAATGTTGGTTTGAAAAGCTATTGGCCTGTCTAGAGTTTGGCCTTGTTAAGCTAGTATTCTAAGTATTCTAGCCAGTTAACCAGCCTTAGTATGCATTAAAATTGTATTATTAAGAAAGTTTGTTTCTCATTTTCTGCAAATTCTTACTCTGAAAATGAGTCACCACATAGTATGTCCATTTAAAGCATTGACTCACCGACAAATGTTTAAAGCACAGTAAATACAAATATATGCCTTTGGATATCAAATTAATGCTTGATGATGAAATAATCAAAACAAACTTTTTTTTTGAAACAGAGTCTTGCCCTGTCGCCCAGGCTGGAGTGCAGTGGTGCGATCACTGCTCACTGCAACCTCCGCCTCCCAGGTTAAAGCAATTCTGACTCAGCCTCCCAAGTAGCTGGGATTACAGGCCCACGCCACCATGCCCGGCTAATTTTTTGTATTTTTAGTAGAGACGGGGTTTCACCATGCTAGCCAGGCTGGTCTCAGACTTCTGACCTGGTGATCCACCCGCCTCAGCCTCCCAAAGTGCTGGGATTACAGGCGTGAGCCACCGCGCCCAGCCAAAAGAAACGTTTTAAGTAGAAGATCCAGGTTTTAGTGCAACTTCTGCCGTTAACTAGGTTAATAAATCACAAACTTGGGACCACAGTTGCCTTATATGTAAATGAAGTGTTTAGACTAAAATAGTTAAATGTCCTTGTTTTTCCCTCGGTGGCTGCCCTATGGAAACAGTTCAGAATATTTGTTTTGCATGTAGGAACCTGGTTGTGTTAGTTTACCTGGGTGTTCCATAGCTGATAGTGATTTCCAATAACCAAACTTAAGGGCAATTTATTCATTTTTACTAGGGAGGTAGAACTTTACAGTAATCAAGATATTTTTGTCCATATTCAGGTTAGCTGGTAACAGGATTTTTTTGGAGGTAAAAAAATGGTATTTAGAAAGTTAATTTCTATTTCCAGAATAGAATAAAAACAGTAAGAGCTGTGTAATCTTGTGGAAAAAGAGTTGTATAATCTTATAGAATTTCTCATTCTGTGGTACAACCCAGGGGTAAACTATTATTCCAGTAGTAAATACACTTTTCTAGATAATCTTGAGTGAAAACCAGTAATTTCTTTTTCCCTGTGGTCAGATTCCTTTTTCTAATCCATGAAGGCCATCTTGTAGATTACATTTGTCATTAATGCAAGAATAAAGACAATTCCTCCTGTCAGTTACATGAAATTATTTTTTTTTTAAGAAAGAACCCAGTGAAGAGTTATACCATAGCAAGGCCTAATATTAGCTTTAGCTTTAGAAAATAAGTTTGTGAACTTACTTCCCTATATTTGCAGTGGTATCTCACACTATGATTTACAATGAAATTATAAAGATTGACAATAGACTTAAATAACATTTTAAAATCTATTTTATACTTACCATTTATTATTCTTTTAGTCTCCATATGTACATTACATACATAATCTTATTTAATCTTCACACCAAAACTGTATTCTTATGAATATAAGCTAAAAGATTAAGTAAAATGCCCAAGGGTATAAACAAAAGCAACATGAAAGTGGAAACTGTATCTGTTCTTTATTTTGTTTCCAGGAGCCTAGTATAGTGTTCAGGGTATGGTAGATACTTCTAGTGTTTGAATAAATGAAACCAGCTTTATATACTTTCTCTTAAAGACTTGAAAAGATTAAGAATCTGTGCATACACTGAGAGAAAAGTGAGAGGAAGACTATAAAAATAGAATATTTGATAACTTCTTTATAACATCTAGAAATATTTATTTTGTGTTTTTTTCCCTATGTCCTATCAAATGAGGGAGCACTATTGAAATCTCCCATTGTAACACTGTTTCAGGAAATTTTATCAATTATCATCTTATGTATTTTGGGCAATTTTATGACATGAAAACAAATATACAATTGTTATATCATCTTAATGAATTGAACCTTTTATTTGTAGTGACTGCTTTTCTGCTTTAAAGTCTATTTTTGTCTATTGTCATTGTCATATATTAACTCTATATGATTGGACTTTTCCCTGCTATCCTATTTTGTGCTTTCCACTTCCTTTGATTTCTCTATGTTTCATTTCTCTCTCAGTTCTTTAATTGACTAAATATGTGTTTGCCTTCTTATTTCATGATCTTTTCCCCTCTACCAGTTAGGATGTTATATTCTATACCCATGCTTTTACTCTCAGAACTTATCATATTTAACTTAAAAATATCTAATATTAGTATCTAAACCCTCCTCTTAATGATACGATGGACCTTAGGAAACTTTAACCCTGATCTCTTATCTCTAAACTCTCAAGTTATTATCCAGTGTTTTGGTTTAACAATTTTGTTTCCCATGATTGTACCTCAAATTCACTTGGAGAAGGTCTCTTGGTGGTAAACGTACTCAGTTTTTATTTACAAAGATCATTCCTTGTTGATGTTGTTGGAAGGTAATTTTGCTGTGTTCCTGATTTGAGGTTAACATGTTAAAGATATTAACTCTTTTCTGGTTTCCATTGTTGATATTAAGAAAGCTATTCACCTACTTGTGGTTCTTTTGTAAGTGATTTCTTCTTTCTGGTTTATTTTAAGGTGGTCCCGGTTTCAGTGTCTATAGTCACTTCAGAATATCTAATTGTAAATTTCTGTTTTTCTTGCTTGTTTTATGTTGTGTTTCATTTATGTGTGGATGTGCGTTTTTCTTCATTCTGAAAAATTTCCAGCCATTTTTTCCCCAATATTTCCTTTCTTCCATTTTTTAAAATCATTCTTGTCACTTTGATCAGGCCTATAGCAGATCTTCTCACACTACTCAAATCATGTAACCTCTCTCTTCCAGTTTCTATCTCCATATCATTCTATTTTGCTCTGGAAACTGCTGTTATATCCCAAGATAAATTTCCCCATCTTCATTTTAGCCTACCACCAGGTTTTAGCTGAAAATGGCCACTCAGAGAGTAAATTTCCCAGTTTCTCCTACAGTTACATGTGGCCATAATGCTAGGTTTTGGTTACTTTTATATAAGCAGAAGTGATATGTACAACTTACTATTCATTCTCTAGAAATCTGAAATGATTTTCCCTTAATGCTCTGCTTCTCCCTTTTAATGGGCTGGAAAGTTAATTTGCTGCTAGTTTGCCGCTACCTTGAATCAGATGGCTGAAGATGACTGGGACAATTGCTGTAGACCCAAAGATGAAGTCATATGTACAGAATGGCAAAACAGAGCCCACCTGCATAGCTTGTCCTGTTAATATAGGAGAGGAATACAACTTTGTCTTATAAACACTGCTTGAGATGTCTTATGTCATCAACATTGCCTATAACCCTAAGTAGTGTTGGTATAGTCTTGGTAATTCTGTCTGATCTGAGGTTTAAGCTATCAATTGAGTTTTAAATTTCAGTGCTTTTTTAAAAGTCTTAATTGGCTTTTTTTCTCCTAATCTGTTTACCTTTTAATAATCTCATATGGCAGGCTTTTTGTGATTCTATTTTCATTTTTTATCATTGTTATTTTATCATCTAATAATCACAACCTGAAGTATTGGGGATCTAAACCTGTTGATTCTCATGACAGTTTATTTCTTTACATCTTTTGTAATTTCTTATTGTAAATTCACATGTGTTTGGTCATAGTCTATGTAAACCTAGGAGTCTAAATAGGGTATTCTTTGCCCAATGAGGGTATATTTAAATGCTTCTGCTAGAGAAATAGAGAACCCCCCTAACCTAGGACTACTTTGGTTTATTGTAAGAGTTTTGGCTTGAGTTTTTCTACCTTATGTTTTGCTCAAAGCATATTTTCCAAATTTTATTTGCTTACTACTCAGATCTCCCTGTTTTGGAGAAACAGATATGAAGGGGTGGCTTGGAAATTTCCTTTATTTTCTGAAACCCCAACAAAACATTCAAAGAATGTTATATTGAGAATCTATTTGTTTTGTAGCAGTTGGGCCCTATGGAATATCTAGTTACTGATTTGCTAAAAGTGGAAGTCCTCATTTTCCCTTTAGCCCACACCAACCTAACTTCTGCCATCAACACTCCTCTGAAATAAGTCTTGTCAAGCTCACCAATCACCTGCATGATGCTAAATTCAAAAGACACTGTATTAGTCCATTTTCACACTGCTATAAAGAACTCCCCAAGACAGGGTAATTTATAAAGGAAAGAGGTTTAATTGACTCACAGTTTCACATGGCCTGGGAGGCCTCAGGAAACTTACGATCATGGCAGAAGGTGAAGAAGAAGCAAGTACCTTCCTTACGAGGCTGTAGGAGACAGAGAGAAAGAGAAAGAGAGAGAAGAGAGGAGGTGCCACACTTTTAAATCATCAGATCTCATGAGAACTCACTATCACAAGAACAGCATGGGGAAAACTGCCCCCATGATCCGATCACCTCCCACTAGGCCCTTCCCTCAACACGTGAGGATTACCATTCAAGATGAGATTTGGGTGGGTTCACAGAGCCAAACCATATCAGACACTTTTCTGGTATTCAGTTATTTGACTTCTCAGCAGCATTCAATACCATGGCCTATCCTCTCTTTTTTGAAACTGGGCTTGGAATTCTATTGTTATAACATACATGACACCACTCTATCCTAGTTTCCTCTTACCTCTCCAGCAATTTTTTTACAGTCTACTTTTTTGTCTCTTCTTCTTCTAATCATCCTTTAAATATTCAAGATTTCTCAGTGTTTAATGACTGCTACCTCTTTTTTGTAGTGCTCTCACCCCATATGATCTCATCCATTTCTGTGGCGTTAAATACTACCTATATGGTATGAATTGCACAGTTTATATCTTTAGCCTGGCGGTCTCATCATAGCTTCGGGACCAATATCCCCACTTGAATGTCTCACAAGCCTCTCATACCAAACACCCAAACCAACTCTAAATATCAGAGAGAGGGTGGAGCAAGATGGCCAAACAGAAACCAATCATTCCCCTGCCTCCCCAGCAAGGACACTGAGTTAAGATAGGTATACAGAAAAAAGATCTTCATAGCAACCAAAAATCAGGTGAGAACTCATAGTGCCTGGTTTTAACTACATATTGGTAAAAGAGGTACTGAAGTGATTTAAAAGCAGCCCTGAATCACAAATGCCACCCCTTCCTCACACCAGGAAGCAGCAGCCTCTGAGCACTGAGAGAGGGAGAACACAGCAATTGTAAAGCAATGAATTCAGTGCTGTCCTGTTACAGCAGAAAGGAAAACCGGACCACACTCATCCTGCCCACAGAGGGAACATTTAAACCAGCCCTAGTGGGAATCTGAATTCCTGCAGATCTCACCAACATGGGCTACAGGCTATAGCAGTCTGTGCCTCCAAGTAAACTTGAAAGGCAGTCTAGGTCATAAACTCTTAGGAAAGTCCTTGTGTTGAGTTAGGCCCATAGACAATGGACTGAAAGGGCACACGGCATACTGATAAACCAGCTGGGGCAGCCAAGGGAGTTCTGGCATCACTCCTCCCCTAAACTCAGGTGGCACAGCTCATGTCTCCAAAAGAGACCCTTTCCTTTCACTTGAGGAGAACAGAGGGAAGAGTGGGGAGGACTTTGTTTTGCATGTAGGATCCCAGCCCAGCCACAGCAGAATAAGGGACTGATCAGAGTAGTGAGGCCCCTGTTCCAGACACTACCTCCCAGATGACATTTCTAGATACACGCTGGGCCAGAAGGGAACGGAACCTGCTGCCTTGCAGGAAAGGACCCACTACTGGCAGCATTTATCACCTGCTAACTGAAGAACCCTTGGGCCCTGAACAACCGGCAGTGATGCCCAGGTACTATATCAAAGGCCTTGGTGAGCCTCTGAGATTTGCTGACTTCAGGTGAGACTCAGTACATAACCAGCCATGGTAACTAGGGGTCAAAATTCCTTCTACTTGAGAAAAGCTGAGGGAAAAGTAAAGGGGACATTTTTTCCCGCACTTTGGGCACCAACAAGGGGAGGAAGGGACCAAGTGTGATCCTGAGGTCTTTGATTCTAGGACTTGACTCTTGGATGACATTTTTGGACCTGCCCTGGGCCAGAGGGAAGCCCACTGCTCTGAAGGACGAGTCCCGGGCCAGGCGGCATTCACAACACACCTAAGAGACTTTGGGCCTTAAGGGAACATTGGAGGTAGTCTGCCAATACTTCTCACGGCCTGGGGTGGCAGTGGCTGTGGGAAGAGGCTTCTCTGCCTTTAGAAAGGTATAGGGAGAGTGGTAAGGACTGCCTTGTGTGCCTTGAGTGCCAGCTCAGCTGCAGTACTTTAGAACATCGAATAGACTCTTAAAGTTTTTGACTCTCATCCCTGACTCCCAAATGGCACTTCTGGACCCACCCAGGACTTGGGGCACCTTGCTGCACTGAACGGACGAACACAGGCCTGGCTGGCTTTACTATCTGCTAAATGTAGTACCCCAGGGCCTTAAGCAAATATAGACAGTAGAAAGGGAGTTGTTGTAAGCAGGCCTTGGGTGAGACCCAGTGCTGTGCTGGCTTCAGGTCTAACCTTCTGCAGTCATCGTGGTGATGGACACAGAGGTGCTTGTGTCACTCCATCCCCAGGTTCAGGTGGCTCAGGAGAGAGAGAGAGAGAGACAGAGAGAGAGAGACTCTGTATATTTAGGAGAAAGTAAGGGAAGGAAACAAGAGCCTCTGCCTGGTAATCCAGATAACTCTCCTGGATCTCGTCCAAACCCATCAAGGCAGCACCTGTATGAGTCCACAAGAATTACAACATTGCTGGGATTGGGGTGCCCCCTAATGCAAATATAGTTTAGATCACAAACCCAAGTGATTTTAAATGTCTGAATAGCCTTCCCAAGAAGGACAGTTAAAAATAAGCCCAGACAGTGAAGACTACAATAAATACCTAACTCATCAATTCTCAGACACCGAAGAACATCTGCTAGCCTCAACAGCATGTAGGAAAACATGATCTTACTAAATGAACTAAATAAGGCACCAAGGATCAATTCTGGAGAAACAGAGATATGTGACCTTTCAGACAGAGAATTCAAAATAACTATGTTGAAGAAACTCAAAGAAATTCAAGATAACACAGAGAAGGAATTCGGAATTCTAACAGATAAATTTAACAAAGAGATTGAAATACTTAAAAAGAATCAGGGCCTGGCGCGGTGGCTCACGCCTGTAATCCCTGCACTTTGGGAGACCGAGGCGGGCGGATCACGAGGTCAGGAGATCGAGACCATCCTGGCTAACACGGTGAAACCCCGTCTCTACTAAAAATGCAAAAAAATTAGCCGGGCGAGGCGGCAGGCCCCTGTAGTCCCAGCTACTCGGGAGGCTGAGGCAGGAGAATGGCGTGAACCGGGGAGGCGGAGCTTGCAGTGAGCCGAGATGGCGCCATTGCACTCCAGCCTGGGTGACTAAGCGAGACTCTGTCTCAAAAAAAAAAAAAAAAAAAGAATCAGACAGAAATTCTGGTGCTGAAAAATGCAATTAGTGTACTAAGAATGTATCAGACTTCTTTAATATCAGAATGGTTCAAGCAGAAGAAAGAATTACTGAGCTTGAAGACAGGCTAATTGAAAATACACAGTCAGAGGAGACAAAAAAAAAAAAAAAAAAGAATAAAAAGTAATGAAGCATGCTTACAGAATCTAGAAAATAGCCTCAAAGGGCAAATCTAAGAGTTATTGGCCTTAAAGAGGAGATAGAGAAAGAGATGGGGGGAGAAACTTTATTCAAAGGGATAAGAACAGAAAACTTCCCAAACCTAGAGAAAGATATCAATATCCAAGTATAAGAAGGTTATAGGACACCAAGTATATTTAACCAAAAGAAGACTACCTCAAGACATTTAATGATAAAACTCTCAAAGGTCAAAGATAAAGAAAGGGTTCTAAAACAGCAAAATAAAAACAAATAATATATAACGGAGCTCCAATATGTCTGGCAGAAGACTTTTCATTAGAAACTTTAAAGGCCAGAAGAGAGTGCCATGAAATATTTGAAGTGCTGAAGAAAAACAAAAAAAAAAGTCTTTACCCTGGAATAGTAAATCTGGTGAATATAGCTTTCCAACATGAAGATAAAATAAGACTTTTCCAGATAGGCAACAATGAGGGATTTCATCAATACCAGACCTGTCCTATAAGAAATGCTAAAGTACTTCAATCAGAAAGAAAATGATACTAATAAGCCATAAATAATCTTCTTAAGGTAAAAACTCACTGGTAAGAGTAAGTACACAGAAAAACACAGAGTATTATAACATGGTAACTGTAGTGTGTAAATTACTCTTGTCCTAAGTAGAAAGTCTGAATGATGAACTAATCAAAAATGATAACTACAACAACTTTTCAAGACATAACCAATACAATAAAACATAAATAGAAACAACAAAAAGCTAAAAAGAGGGGGATAACATTGAAGCATAGGACTTTTATTAGTTTTCTTTTTGCTTGTTTGTTTATGCAAATAGTGTTAAGTTATTATCAGGTCAAAATAATGACTTATACGATAGTATATGCAAGCCTCATGGTAACCTCAAACAAACAAACAAACACAAAACATACAATGGATACACAAAAAATAAAAAGCAAGAAACTAAGTCATATAACCAGAGAAAATCACCTCCACTAGTTGAAGACAGGAAGAAAAGAAATAAGGAAGAGATTACAAAGCACCCAGAATGTCAGGTATAAATTCTCACTTATCAATAATAACATCAAATGTAAATGAGCAAAACTCTCCAATCAAAAGACATAGACTGGCTGAATGGTTGAAAAACAAGACCCGTTGATTTGTCCCCTACAAGAAACACACTTCATACAAAATACACATAGACTGAAAAAGCAGTGAAAAAAGATATTCTATGCCAACAGAAACAGAGCAGCAGCTGCAATCCTTATATCAGACAAAATAGATTCCAAGACAAAAACTGTAAAGAGAGACAAAGAAGGTCATTCTAAAATGATAAAGGGGTCAATGCAGTCAGAGGATATAACAGTTTTAAATATATATGCACCCAACCCTGGAGCATCCAGATATATAAAGGAAATATTAGAGCCAATGAAAGACATAAGCCACAATACAATAGCTGGAGACTTTAATGCCCCACTTTCAGCACAAGACAGATCTTCCAGACGAAAAGTCAGTAAAGATACCTCAATCTTAATCTGCACTGTAGACGAAATGAATCTAACAGATCTTTATAGATTCTTTAGATTTCTATAAATTCTTTTCCTCAGGACATGGATCATTCTCAAGGATAGACTATGTAATAGGCCACAAAACAAGTCTTAAAATATTTTTTAGAAAACTTGAAAAACATCGAGCATCTCCTCTGACCAGAATGGAATAAAATTAGAAATTAATAATTAAAGGAATTTTGGAAACCATACAAATACATGGAAATTAAGTAATATGCTCCTGAATGACCAGTGGGTCAATGGAGAAATAGAGAAAGAAATTTAAAAAAATTTCAAATCAAATGATAATAGAAATACACCATACCAAAACCTATGGGATACAGCAAAAAGCAGTACTCAGTGGGACGTTTATAAGTGCCTACATCAAAAAAGAAGAAAAATTTCAAATAAACAATATTGCAATGCATCTTAAAGGACTAGAAAAGCAAGAGGAACTCAAACCCAAAATTAGTAGAAGTAAAGAAATAATAAAGATCAGAACAAAAATAAATGAAATTGAAATTTCAAAAAGCATATCAATGAAACAAAAAATTGTGTTTTTGAACAGTTAAATAAAATTAGCAAAACTTTAGTCAGACTAAGAGAAAAAGATATCCAAATAAATAAAACCAGAAATGTAAAAGGAGACATTAAAACAGATACTGCAGAAATTCAAAGAATCATTAGTGTCTACTATAAGCAACTATTTGCCTATAAATTGGAAGATCTAGAAAAAATGGGAAATTTCTAGATATATACACACTGCCAAGACTGAATCAGGAAGAAATCCAAAACCTGAATGGACCAATAAAAGGTAATGAGATTGAAGCTGCAGTAAAAACTCTCCCAGTAAAGAAAAGCCTGGGACCCAGTGAATTCATTGCTGAATTCTAACAAACATTTAAAGAAGAACTAACAACACTACTCAAATATCCTGAAAAACAGAGGAAGAGAGAATGCTTCCAAACTCATTCTACAAGAGCAATATTACCCAGATACCAAAACCAGACAGACATATCAAAAAAAAAAAAAAAAAAAAAAAAAAAAAAAAAAAAAAGAAAGAAAGAAATAAAAAAGAAAGAAAGAAAAAAGAAAAGAAAACCGAAACTACAGGCCAATATCTCTGATGAATATTATTCCTCAACAATATGCTAGCAAACCAAATTAAACAATACATTAGAAAGAGCATTCATCATCACCAAGTAGGATTTATTCCCGTGATGCAAAGATGGTTCAATACATACAAATCAATCAATATGACGCATCATATCAAGAGAATGAAGGATAAAAACAACAGGATCATTTCAATTGATGCTGAAAAAGCATTTGATAAAATTCAATATCGCTTCATGATAAAAACCCTCAAAAAACGGGATACAGAAGGAACATACCTCAACATAGTAAAAGTCATATATGACAGACCCACATCTAGTATAATACTGAATTGGGGAAACACATCCTCTAATACCTGGAACATGACAAAGATGCCCACCATCACCACTGTTATTTAACATAATACTGAAAGTCCTAGCTAGAGATATCAGATAAGAGAATGATATAAAGTGTATCCAAGTTGTAAAGGAAAATGTCAAATTATCCTTGTTTGCTGATGATACGATCTTATATTTTAAAAAGCCTAAAGACTTCATGAAAAAACAATTAAAACTAATTCAGTAAAGTTGCAGGATACAAAAATCAACATGCAAAAATTAGTAACATTTTTATATGCCAACAGTAAACAATATAAAAAAGCAATAAAAAAGTAATCCCTTTACAGTAGCCACACATAAAATTAAATATCTAGGAATTAACCAAAGAAATGAAAGATCTCTGTAATGAAAAATATAGAACACTGATAAAAGAAATTGAAAAGGACACCAAAAAAATGGAAAAGTACTCCATGTTCATGGAGTAGAAGAATCAATATTTTAAAAATATCTGTATTACCCATAGCAATCTACAGATTCAAAGAAATTCCTATCAAAATGCCAATGACATTCTTCAGAAATAGAAACAAAATCCTAAAACTTATATGGAACCACAAAAGACCCCAAATATCAAAAACTACCTTAAGTTAAAAGAACAAAACTTGAGTAATCCCATTACCTAACTTCAAATTATATTACAGAGCTACAGTAACCAAAACAGACAGCATGGTACTGGTATAAAAACAGACATATAGACCAATGGAACAGAATAGAGAACCCATTAAAAAAAATCCCTATAGCAGACTTATTTTTGACAAACATGCCAAGAACATATACTGGGGAAAGTACAGTCTCTTCAATAAATAAATGGTGCTGGAAAAACTGGATATCTATATGTAAGAGAAGAAACTAGACTCCTATCTCTCACCATATATAAAAAACAAATCAAAATGAATTAAAGGCCTAAATCTGATATCTTAAACTAATAAACTACTATAAAAAATTGGGGGAAAACTCCAGTACATTGGTCTTGGAAAAGACTTCTTCAGCAATATCCCACAAGTATAGGCAACCAATGCAAAAATTGGCAAATGGGCTCACATCAAGTAAAAGAGCTTCTGCACAGTAAAGGATACAATCAATAAAGTGAAGAGACAACCCACAGAATGGGAGAAAATTTGTAAAATTACCACTCTGACAAGGGATTAACAATGAGAATATATAAGGAACTCAAATAACTCTATAGCAGGGGTCCCAAACCCAAAAGCCCTTTCCCCACCCTGGTCCATGGCCTGTTAGGAATCAAACTGCACAGCAAGAGTTGAGCCATGGGTGAGCAAGAATTACTGCCTGAGCTCTGCCTCTTGTCAGATTAGCAGCAGTATTAGATTCTCATAGGAGCACAAACCCTATTGTGAACTGTACATGCTAGGGATCTAGGTTGTGCTCTCCTTACGAGAATCTAATGCCTGTTGAACAAGAAATCATACTCCCATCACCCGCATCATCCATAGAAAAATTATCTTCCATGCACTGTTCTATAGAAAAAAAAAATCTAATAATCCAATCAAAAATGGGCAAAATATTTGAATAGACATTTCTTAAAATATAGATGACAAACGGGCATACGATAAGGTGCTCAACATTATTGCTCATCAGAGAAATGCAAATCAAAATTACAATGGTATATTATTTGAACCCAGTTAAAAGACTTATATCAAAAAGATAGGCAATAACAAGTGTTAGTGAGGATGCAGAGAAAAGGGAACCCTTGTACACTGTTGGTGGGACTGTAAATTAGTATACCCACTATGGAGGTTTGAAGATTCCTCAAAAATCCGAAAATTGAGCTACTATATAACCCAGCAGTTCAACTGCTGAGTATTGATATGGTTTGGCTGTGTCCCCATGCAAATCTCATTTTGAATTATATCTCCCATAATTCCCATGTGTTGTGGGAGGGACCTGGTGGGAGATAATTGAATCGTGGGGGGCAGTTTCCCCCATGCTGTTCTCATGGTAGTGAATAAGTCTCACGAGATCTGATGGTTTTATAAGGGTAAACCCCTTTTATTTGGCTCTGATTCTCTCTTTCCACCACCATGTAAGAAGTACCTTTCACCTTCCACCATGATTGTGAGGCCCCTCCAGCCATGTGGATCTGAGTCCATTAAACATCTTTTTCTTTATAAAATACCCGGTTTGGGGCATGTCTTTATCAGCAGAGTGAAAATAGCCTAATACAGTAAATTGGTACTGGTAGAGTGAAGGCGCTGCTGTAAAGATAACCTGAAAATGTGGACGTGACTTTGGAACTGGATAACAGGCAGAGGTTGGAACACTTTGGAGGACTCAGAAGAAGACAGGAAAATGTAAGAAAGTTTGGGACTTCCTAGAGACTTATTGAATGGCTTTGACCAAAATGCTGATATTGATATGGACAATGAAATCCAGGCTGAGGTGGTCTCAGATGGAGATGAGGAACTTGTTGGGAATTGGGGTAAAGGTGACTCTTGCTATGTTTTAGGAAAGAAATTGGTGAAATTTTGCCCCTGCCTTTGTGATATGTGGAACTTTGAACTTAAGGGAAATGATTTAGGGTATCTGGCAGAAAAAATTTCTAAGCAAGGAGGCATTCAAGAGGTGATTTGGGTGGTGTTAAAAGCATTCTGTTTTATTTATTTATTTTATTTTATTTTATTTTTTTGAGATGGAGTCTTGCTCTGTTGCCAAGGCTGGAATGCAGTGGCGTAATCTCGGCTCACTGCAAGTGCTGCCTCCTGGGGTTCACACCATTCTGCTGCCTCAGCCTCCCGAGTAGCTGGGACTACAGGCGCCAGCCACCATGCCCAGCTACTTTTTTTGTATTTTTAGTAGAGACAGGGTTTCACCACATTAGCCAAGATGGTCTCAATCTCCTGACCTCATGATCTGCCTGCCTCGGACTCCCAAAGTGGTGGGATTACAAGAGTGAACCACCACGCCTGGCCTCATTCTGTTTTAAAAGGAAACAGCATAGAAGTCTGAAAAATTTGTAGCCTGATGACGCAATAGAAAAGAAAAACCCATTTTCTAAGGAGAATTTCAAGCAGGCTGCAGAAATTTGCACAAGTAATGAGAAGCCAAGTGTTAATGGTCAAGACAATAAGGAAAATATCTCCAGGGCATGTAAGAGACCTTTGTGGCAGCCCCTCCCATCACAGGCCCAGAGGCCTTGGAGGAAAAATGGTTTTGTGGGCTGGGCCCAGGGACACCCAGCTGTGTGCAGCCTAGGGACTTGGTGCCCTGTGTCCCAGTGGCTCTAGTCATGGCTAAAAGGGGACAAGGAACAGCTTGGGCTGTGACTTTAGAGGGTGCAAGCCCAATGCCTTGGCAGCTTCCACATGGTGTTTAGCCTCTGGGTGCACAAAAAGTTTGTGTACACAGAGAAGAGGATGAAGGAGTCAACTTTGGGGCACTCCAATATTAACAGTCAGTAATTGAGGTTTGGGAACCTCCACCTAGACTTCAGAGAATGTATAGAAATGTCTGGATATCCAGGAAGAAGTTTGCTGTAGGGGCAGAACCCTCATTGAGAACCTCTGCTAGGGCAGTGCAGAAGGGAAATGTGGGGCCAAAGCCCCAACACAGAATCTCCACTGGAACACTGCCTAGCAGTGCTGTAAGAAGAGGGTGACCATCCTCCAGACCCCAGAATGGTAGATCCACTGACAGCTTTCACCCTCACCTAGAAAAGCCACAGCCATTCAATGCCAGCCTATGAAAGCAGCTGGGAGTGGGACTGTACCCTGCAAAGTCACAGGGGCAGAGCTACCCAAGACCATGGAAATCTGCCTCTTGCATTGATGTGACCTGGATGTGAGACATGGAGTTAAGAGATCACTTTGGAACTGTAAGATTTGACTGACCCACTGAATTTCGGACTCCCATGGGGTCTTTAGTCCCTTAATTACGGCCAACTTCTCTGATTTGGAATGAGTGTATTTATTCAATGCCTGTACCTTCATTGTGTGTAGGAAGTAACTAACTTGCTTTTGATTTTACGGGCTCATAGGCAGAATGGACTTGCCTCATCTCAGGTGAGACTTTTGTCTGTGAACTGTTGAGTTAAAGCTGAAATAAGACATTGGGTAACTGTTGTGAAGGCATGATTGGTTTTGAAATATAAGGTCATGAGATTTGGGAGAGGCCAAGGGTGGAATGATATGATTTGGCTGTGTCCCCACCCAAATCTCATCTTGAATTGTAGCTGTCATAATTTCCATGTGTCATGGGAGGAAACTGGTGGGAGATAGTTGAAGCATGGGACAACTTCCCCCATATTGTTCTCATGGTAGTGAATAAGTCTCAGGAGAGCTGATGGTTTTATAAGAGGAAACCTCTTTTGTTTGGCTCTCATTATCTCTTGCCACCACCAAGTAAGAAGTGACTTTTGCCTTCCGCCATGATTGTGAGGCTTCCCCAGCCACGTGGAACTGTGAATACATTAAACTTCCTTTTCTTTATAAATTACCCAACCTCAGGTATGTCTTTATTAGCAGTGTGAAAACGAACTAATACAGTATATACCTCAAAGAATGAAAATCATTCTATTGAAGAGATATCTGTACTCATATATTTGTTGCAGCATTGTTTACAATAACTAAAATTTGGAAGCAAACTAAGTGTCAATTAACAGGTGAATGGATAAAAAATGTGGTATATGTACACAATGGAGCACTATTCAGCCATAAAAAGGGTGAGATACAGTTATTTGCAACAATGTGAGTGGAACTGGAAATCATCATGTTAAGTGAAATAAGCTAGGCACCAAAAGACAAACGTCACATGTTCTTACTTATCTGTGGGATCTAAAACACAAATCAATTGAACTCATGCATATAGAGAGCATAAGGATGGTTACCAGAGGCTGGGAAGGGAAGTGGGAGGTTGAGAGGGGAAGGTGTGGATGGTTAATTTGTACAAAAATCTAGAAAGAATGAATAAGACCTACAATTTGATAGCATAATAGGGTGACTATAGTCGATAATAACTTAATTTAATTGTATATTTTAAAATAACTTAAAGAATGTAATCCAATTGTTTATAACTCAAATGATAAATGTTTGAGGGGATGGTTAATCCATTCTCTGTGATGTGCTTATTTTGCATTGCATGCCTATAGAAAAGCATTTCATGGTACCCCATAAATATATATACCGACAATGTAGCCACAAAAATTAAAAACAGAAAACAAAAAACCCAAAACAACTCTACATATATCCACAGAAGCCTGCTTATCCTCATATGTTTCTCAGTAAATACCCAGAAACCTGGGAATTATCCTTAAAATATTTCTTTCTCCTAAGCACCATATCCATTACATCAACATATGTCACCTTTTGTTTGTTTCTACTCATCACCTTCATATCAGATATGTTAACCATGTATTTTTATTTGCTCAGGAAATATTTGGGATATGTCTATTGTCCAAGCATAATTATTATAAGTGTCCCTTTTATTCTCTAAGGTGCCATGGTTTCACTGATAATTTATATGATCGCGTTGGTCCCAGTCATCATATCTCCACCAGATTATTGCAACTGTGTCTTGACTGTTTTCCCTGCTTTCTTTATTACACCTATACAATCCATAATCCACATTACTGCCCAGGTAGTGATATTTTAGTGACATTCATTGAGAAATCTGAAGCAACTGGAAGATAACTTAGTCTCTCACCACAATATCTATTTATAGTAACATTTATGCCTATGTACTTTATCTTCTGCTTGTTTTCAGTGATATGTTATTCTATACTAAGCCAATTTTTTCTACTTCCCCACTAGATTTCATACCTCTTCAAGCACTCAAGATCAGGGATTCAGAAATTCTTTCTTTCTTACCACTCCAGCCTACATACATACCACTATTTTTACCAACTTAAAGCAAACAAAACATCTGTTCCCACTTTACATACCAAATACCTGCTTCATTTATTTGCTCTCCATTGCAGCAGGTTTCTCGAAAGCCTCTATTTTCTCTTAAGACTGTTCCATTCTGGATTCTCCCACTGACCTTGCAATTCCATCAAACATGCCCTTGCAAGGACACCTAGTTTCTTCTACCTTACTAAATCCATTGGTAAGTTCTCAGACTTCATCTTGTTTAGTTGATCAGCAAAAGTTTACATCATTGATGCTTCTGTTCTTATTACAATTTCTCCATTTGGCTTCCAGAATAACATAGTTCCTTGATATTCCTCTACCTTTATTATAACTCCTTTTCAATATTCTCCTTTCTATAAACTGTTAATATTGGAGTGCCCCAAAGTTGACTCCTTCATCCTCTTCTCTGTATACACGAACTTTTTAAATAATCTTGTCCTTTCCATGGCTTTAACATCATCCATGTGTCAGTGACTCAGATCTTTCTCCAGCCCGGACTTTTTCCTCAAATTCCAGATCTGTATATTCAACTTCATGCTAAATACCTCCTCTTGGATACCTCAAACTAAACACGTGCCAAACCTATTGATCTGCAGCCTTCCCCATCCCTGTTAGTGGCACTTCCATCTTTCCAGTTTTCTCAGGACAAAAATCCTGGAGTTGCTCTTCTTTCCTCTCTTTATTGTTCTGTGTCCAAACTGCCAGACTTTTAGTTCAAATGTCTTCAGAATGTGTCTGCATCATCTCTGTTGCTAAACCCCTTGTCTGAGCCACCATCATCTTTTACCTGGACTCCTGCAATAGCTTTTTTCTTTTTTTAATAGGCTTTTTAAAAAAGAAGTTTTAGATTCACAGCAAAACTGAGCATATGGTGTAGAGATTCCCCCAACCCTTCGCCCTATACATGCATAGACTCCTCCATTATCAACATTCCCACCAAAATTGTATGTTTATTAAAATTAATGAGCCTAGAGTGACATGTCACTGAAAGTCCACAGTTTACGTTGGGGTTCACTCTTGGTGTTACACATTCTATGGGTTTAGGCTAATATATAATATTATGTATCCACCATTATAGTAGCATAGAGAGTAGTTTCACTGTGCTAAAAATTATTTATGCTCTGCCTATTCATTCCTCTCTCCCCATTTATCATTGAAACCGCTGATCCTTTTACTGTCTCTATAGTTTTCCTTTTCCAGATTGTCATATAGTTGGAATCCTACAGTAATGTATCCTTTTCAAATTGGCCTCCTTGACTTAGTAATATATATGTAAACATCTTCCATGTCTTTTCATGACTTGATAGCTCATTTCCTTTTAGTGCTAAATAATATTCCATTGTCTGGATGTACCATAGTTTATCCATACACCTGCTGAGGGACATCTTGGTTGCTTCTAACTTTTGTCAGTCATAAATAAAGCTTTCATAAACCTCTATGTGCAAGTTTTTGTGTGAATACATGTTTTCAACACCTTTGGGTAAATACCAAGGAATGTGAGTGCTGGATTGTACTGTAAGAGTATGTTTAGTTTTGTAAGACACTGCCAAACTGTCCACCAAAGTGGCTGTACCATTTTGCATTCCCACCAGCAATGAATGCGAGTTTCTGTTGCTTCACATCTTTGCCAGCATTTGGTGTTGTCAGCGTTCTGAACTTTAGCCATTCTAATAGGTATATAATGGTATCTCATTGGTTTAGTTTGTGGTAGATAGTAGCTTTTTAATCAGGTCCTGACTGCATTGGGGTCTCTCTACCATCCATTCTGAACAATGCAGTTAGGGTAATTTAAAATATAAGACAGATCATGTTATTCCTCTCCTTAAAATACTGCATTGGCATCTCCTTTTATCAAGTCCTTCTAGTGTCCTACAAGGCTTTATATAATCAGCACTTTCTCTTGTACCCCTCTGCCTTTTCTCTTACTCTTACCCTAACTCCCTCTGCCCTAGCCACACTGCCCTCCTTGCTGCTCTTAGAAAATGCCAGGCATGGCCCTGCCTTATTGCTGTTCTCTCTGCCTGTGAAACTCTTTTTCCCATTACCTGGTTAGCTAACTTTCTAACCTACTTCAAATCTTTGCTCAACTTTCACCTCATTGAATCTTATTCTAAGTACTCTGTTTAATATAGCAACTTTCCTCACTACCAGAGATCCTGCCCACTTTTGTCCCATCCCCATTCGTGATCCTCCTCGTACTGTTCCATTCTTTCTTGTTTCCATAGAAATGTTCATCATTACCTACTAATTTACTATTTCCTTGTTTATTTTATTTATTATTTTTTTTCCGCCTTATCTCTATAGAATGTAAACTCCTTAAAAAGAGGGTACTTAGTCTGTTTTGTTTGGTCATATATCTGAAGAGTGGGGAACAGTTTTTAGCACAAAGTGAAAGCTCAAAAAGTATTTGTTAAATAAATATATGAAAGAATAAAGTAGTTTTTATAGAGTCAATTTTATAATTTCAGTCACTTACTCAAAACCTTTTAGTGGCTTCTCATTCCACTTTAAATAAAGGCCATTTTTCTTTCTTTCCTTGCCTTACAAGATTAAAAGTATACTCTCCTTCTCTACACATGTTTATTTGCTCATCTCTTGTCATTCTCCTTTCCATACACTCCAAAAACATGCACATTCTTTCAGTTTTTGAAAGAAACAGATTCTTTTTTTCCTGTTCTAGCACTTTTGCTTACATTATTCCTTCAGTCAATAATGTTCTCATTCAGGTCTTTCACCTCTCAGCTTAACCTTATCTTCTCACCATAACATCTCTGTCTAAATATATTTCATCCTGATATTTTTCTTCAGGTGGCCCATTTTTTATTCATTATAGTTTTCCTGTTCATTTGTGTCTGTCTTTTTCACTGGACTATAAGCTCAGGGAGGGTGAGAATGCCTCTCTTTTGCTAACTATTGAACATCTAAGCCCCTCATACTATGACTGACATACATTAAGTAGCTTATGAATAGGAATAAATTAGAAATCTGATGAGAGCATCATCCTCTGTGTCATATATCTAAGAAACATAAGTCATTTTGGTAGTGGCTACAAAGAGTGTAAACTCACACAAGAAGAGTGGGGGTCCCAATATATGGTAACATTTTCATGCTACCACCCAACAATCTGAAAAATCTTCCAAATCTTCTTTGTTGCATTTGAGTTGGATCAACAAGATTTATCAATGTCAAGATTTAGTTGCTGTGGTTAAATTTCCATTTTTTTCTTGATCTTTATAGCTCTTTTATATATGTTAAAAGCTCTGAAACAATATACCGAAGCTCTAAAGTAGAAACCAATTATAAATAGAATGGCCCATCTTCCCTAAGAAATTGTGGATATAGGGTATTTATTATTAACATAAATTAATTAATGTAAATGCTCTAGGAAGGAACCATTGATTTCTCTCAGGAATAAATTGAAAATGATCAATCACTATATTAGAAGTGTGGCAGTAGCATCATTTATCAGATGCTAATTGTCATAGTGGGCTAAGAATGCCCTTTTGGCTTAGAAATATGGTGTCCCTAGGGAAAAGTAGCTTGAATCATTACAATAATTAACGTGTATACAACTGTCTCTTGGAGCTTCATTACTCTTAATATTGGGGTTAAGATCTGAGTTCAGAATAGCTTAAGGTGTTCTAAAGCACCATTGTGGTTTTATTCTTTTAACTCATGAATGATCAGGACTTAAATCTTAAAAATTTTTTATATGCAATGATTTCAAAGTATAAGTGCAGGGATATAACATGAATAATCAAATTCTATTTTACATTTATATGTAATACAAGTAGTATCAATCTCTAAATGAGGTCTATGATAATCTCAGAATATTGAGCATTTATTTAAAATTCAGATTTATACTTCAATGTTTAATTTATTCTAAAGGCAAATTTATTTGCTTATCACTACAAACAAAGCCTTCTCACTTTATACACAACCTTTAAATTTTATATTAATGTCACAAGTTTTTACTCATTCATTTATTCAATAAGAATTTGGTAACGAACTATATGTCAGGATGTGATTTAATGCATTAAAATGATTACACACCAGTTTCCATAGTTTATATATTTAAATTTTATTAACCAAATTTCTCATTTTTTTAAATGAAAATCTTTCTGGAAAGCAGTATGTAAAGGACACATATATGTACAGATCAATATTGGATTTTTACCCTCCACAATTTTTCAAAGCTTTGTGGAATAGCTGTTAAAATATCCATTATTATACTAAGCATCTGACATAATATCAATAGTCTTTTTGTAAGATATTCTGTGTGAGGTTATGCATATATTTATAAGCACTGACAATATGCCAAGATGGAATAAGAAAATAGAATGCCGTTAGCTTTCATTGTATATACATGCACCAATGGAAAAGAATGGATAGAAGTATTTGCTAATCTCAGGCACGTTAGGCACCTTCAAAATGTTAACTGAATTTAAATGCACAATTGAATTTCAAATAATCTTTCATGAAAAAATTGGCTATCAAAATCAGAAAGTAAAATCAATGCAGATTATAAATCATTTCATAATCTCTTCTAGAAATAAAGGGATTTCTTAATTTTATAATAAATACTCTTGGTAGAAAGAGTATTTTTTCTATCTATTTTGTATTTTCTAATAGAGAAACATAAAACCGTGTTCGTATTTTTTGATGATTTACAAAAATAGTCAGTAGTTTACATAAACCTTAATATCCAAGAGTGGGGGTGAGATTGAAGGTGGACGTTCATCTGTTTCTCCAATAATTGTAAAAACATGTGTTTCTGACACTGCCAGTTTGAAATTCTTGTTGAAAACATAAAATAAATTACAAGTGACTAATGAGCACTTTACAGAAGATACACGATATAGTTCAATAGTCAGCAGACATAGGTTGCATATGGAATTGCTATAGTAACCAAAACTAATCAAGAGCAGGCACCATTTTCTAATTATAGCTGGAAAGCACTGAACCTTGTGCAGTGCACCAGCAAATTGGCCCCTGTAGATTAAAAATGATTTCACTGCTTGTCATTATACATATTATCCAGGGCAGGATATTGGTAGAATATAGTTTCTGCAATTTGTTAAAGGTATTATATTCATATTTATAATCTAGTTCTATAAATGGAATATTATACTTACTGTTACAAAATTATAATTAAAAGACATTTATAATTCTATTTAAGAGCAAAATAAAATTTAAAAAACAATATTTTTTATGGTGTGGGAACTAAAGAGTATGGAGACAAAAGGGGGAATATATTAAAAACTTGTTAAATGGGCTCTTTAGTGACTTATTTTTATAATGTAAAATTATCTCTGAAAATCTTGGGTAAACTCTTCATTAAGTTTCCTTGTTCTTATTTACACAATTTACATAAAAATAATAACTACATCTTCTCTCAATAAAACATGAATATTTTGTTAAAAAATTCTTTTAGTCTTTGTTTAGAGGAGGTCTGTTGGTGACACATTGTCTTAGCTTTCTTTCATCTGAGAATGTCTTTTTAAAAATTAATTAATTAATTAATTAATTTGAGATGGAGTTTCACTACTGTCACCCAAGCTGGAGTGCAATGGTGAGATCTCGGCTCACCGCAACCTCCGCCTCCCGGGTTCACGGGATTCTCCTGACTCAGTCTCCTGAGTAGCTGGGATTACAGGCACCCGCCACCACGCCCAGCTAATTTTTTTTTTTTTTTTTTTTTTTTAATAGAGACAGGGTTTCGCCACGTTGGTCAGTCAGGCTGTTCTCAAACTCCTGACCTCACGTGATACGCCCGCGTCCGCCTCCCAGAGTGCTGGGATTACAGGCGTGAGCCACCCTGCGCGCCAAATGTCTTGATTTTTGAAGGATAATTTAACCTTATATAGAACTGGAGGCTGACATTGCTTTTCTTTCAGCATTTGAAAATGTTGTACCGTTTCCTTCTGGCATCCATGGTTTCTGTTGACAAATTTGTCATTTATATTATTTTTGCTCTATTGTTAAAATGTTGTTTTTCTCTCACCACTTTAAGAGTTTTTCTTCACAGTTTCAGAAGTGTAATTTTAATCTATTTTGGTTTGGATTTCCATCCATTTTTTCTGTTTAGAGTTGGCTTATCGTTTTGATTCTGTAGGCATGTCTTTTGCCAAATTTTGGAAAATATCGGCAATTATTTCTTAGAATATTTTTTTAGCTCCACTTTCTTTTCTCCTTTCTAGATTCCATTGACATGATGTTAAATCTTTCATTTTAGTTCCACAGGTCCTTTAGTTTCTGTTCATGAATTCCACCCCTTCTCCCAGTCTATATTTTCTCTTTTGTTCAAGTTGGGTAATTTTTACTGTTCTAGCTTCAAGTTCACTGTTTCGTCTGTCGTCTTCATTTTGTTGTTAAGCTCCTCCATTGAGTTTTTTTTAGTTTTTGTATTTACTTCAGTGTTTTCTCATTGTCCAGTAAGATATTTTGATGAAACAAGTTTATTCATTCTATCAAAAATAAAAAATTATATACCTCCTCGAAGGTTAAATGCCCTAGTAGATGTTATTTGTAATGTTAAAATCAGGGACTTTCCACATGGGACCCAATTATTTTTAGAGGCTCAATGATTTTTAGAGGCTCAAATAACGAACCTGTATTACTGTTGAACTCCTGAAATTACATGCAAAATTTGATGTCCATGTGTTCTCTTCTATAGGGGGCAGACCTCAGCTTTCATCAGATTTTCAAATGGGCAAATTATACAAAAAATCGTGTTGACTCATGCTACCCTATGCAGTACCTGGATGTATAAAGCAAGTTATATATCAAAATCAACATGATGTTAGTTATAATCTATAATTATAACAAAATAGCTAATATTTATTTAGTCATCTCAGTTGCATATACTAATATACTGAATTGTTATAACAACTCTCTGAGATGGGTTACACTTATTTTTTCATTTTTCAAATAAGAGCTTATTTGGGAATTATAAATCTTTTCCTTTTTGAGTAAATGCCTTATTTTCACAGCCATTTTAAAATTTCAGATTATATTATCACATGTGTAGACTTCTAATTTTATTTTCCTACTGAACTTAGCTCTCAAACTCTGACTGCTATTTATTGCAGAAAACATTATTTTACCAAATTAAGGTAAGAAAATTCCTGGTGGTTTAAATCACAGTCTTTTTGAGTAAAGACTCCCCATTCTATCCCTATATTCCATAGGAAATTTCAGCTCAAGAGCCCTGTGGCACTCTTCTATTGGTGTCACTTATCTGTGTTTTTGGCCTGGGCCGTGTATTAGTCAATTTTCATGCTGCTGATAAAGACATACCTGAAACTGGAAAGAAAAAGAGGTTTAATTGGACTTATAGTTCCATATGGCTGGGGACGCCTCAGAATCATGGTGGGAAGTGAAAGGCACTTCTTACATGGTGGTGGCAATAGAAAATGTAGAAGATACAAAAGTGAAAACCCCTGATAAAACCATCAGATCTTGTGAGACTTGTTCACTTCCATGAGAACAGTTTGGAGGAAACCACCCCTATGATTCTAATTATCTCCCAGGGGGTCCCTCCCACAACACGTGGGAATTATGGGAATACAATTCAAGATGACATTTGGGTGGGACACAGAGCCAAACCATATCAGGCAGTGCATGGAGATCTTGATGGTCACTCCTTGAAGAATATGCCCACACCTTAACTACGAGTGGCAGTACTGATACCATAAGTAGCCACATCCTTCATCCAGACGACACTTTAGACTGTGTAATGTCCAGCTGATGCTAATGGTTCCCCACGTATACCCTCCTTCCTCTGCACTGCATTAGGCATACAGGCCCTCAATTCTCAAGTATGCAAAACACATGTCACACCTTGCCAATGTTCTGTGGAAGTGAAGTAAAACTCAAAAGGGAAAGAGATGAAAAAATCTGAGGCCCTTTATCTCTTCAGACTTGCCTTGCCTACGTGATAGCATGAACCATTCTTCATGACTCTCTCCTCTCAGAGTTCCATATGGAAAGTGACACAAAAGTTCTCAAGTTCCTTCTACTTTTGGATGGCCAAACCTATTGAGCGTGTCCTATAATCTCTTTATGATTTTGACTCTAAGGAAAGGTAAAACTAGAAACAGACTTCCTTATCCATATTTAAGTTGTCTTGCCTTCTCTTTCAAAACTTCTCCCAACTCCTATGCACATTCCAGAAAATGATTTTAATCTGTTCTCTAAGGAAAGACTGGATTAATGTTGTTATATAACTTTTCCTCGTTATGGGATTTATTATATAATTTTATGTTCTCAGTCATCCAGACTTGCACTCTTAACATGCAGAGCCAGGTTTTGCAAATGCAAGAACAGATAAACAACCACAATAGATGTTTAGAAAAACATGTTTGGGATACTATTTTATATCCGTGTGCTAAGTGATATGTTCTCTTTCCCCAAAGAAATAAGCGCTTTTTACTTAGTGGAAATTGTAAGAAATTATATTACAGGAATGTTGGCTGTCAAAATATTGTAATGCCCTAGTAGAATAGAAATGGATCCAAAAAGTCAACAAATAAGAAGATTTTGGAGTGTATCTTTCAGGTACAATGGAAAAACTAGTATAAATTTACCATTAATTTTGGGTAAATTTCTACTTTTTTAACCTTCATCTTTAATTTTTTAACTTTAATTTTGGGCAAATTTATACTTTTTTTAAATACTAGGAAAAGGGAGGAGAAGAAACCGTGGTTATTCTTGGAGCTAAGATTAAAAATGAGAATACAACTTCTTGGGCCTCATACAATCACTAGTCACTTTTTTCTTAAGATATTCATGATACTTCTAATGGAACCAACTAGTTTCTATTAAAATGAACAAAACATCGGGTCATGGGTAGTCCTGGGGCCCAAAGGGAGAGAGTTTAATATTTAGTGAGCATCTCCTATTTGCTTTGTTAGGTTATTTCCTTTATGATTTTATTTAATCACCACAATAACCTGGTAACATAAATAGCATTATCTCTGTGTTGTAAATGAGAAACAGAAGTTTGTAAAGGTTAAATGACTTGTCCAAGGTCATTCAGTTAGTAAGTGAAGGAGAGAGGATTATAACTCTATTCTTTCCAAAATTTTGTCCTTTCCTCTACTTCAATCATTGGCTACATGTAGGCCATTGACCCAGGGTTCATGGGAAAACATTTTTAAAGTTTTTGAATTCACATTTGCTTATGTGCATTCTTTTTTTTTTTTTTTTTTTTTTTTTGACAGGGTCTTGCTCTGTCACCCAGACTGGAGTGCAGTGGTGCAATCTTGGCTCACTGCAACCTCCGCCTCCAGGGTTCAAGCAATTCTTCTGCCTCAGCCTCCTGAGTAGCTGGGACTACACGTGCATGCCACCACACCTGGCTACTTTTTTGTAGACACGGGGTTCACTGTGTTAGACAGGATGGTCTCGATCTCCTGACCTCGTGATCTGCCCACTTCAGCCTCCCAAAGTGCTGGGATTACAGGTGTGAGCCACCGCACCTGGCCGCTTATATATATTGTTATTTCACAGATACCAACAATAAGGCTACTCAATAAGAGTAAGCAGAATGTTTGGACAGAAAAGAAGTGACAAGAAAAATATGCAAGCACACCACCACCACACACACAAACTTTTGTTTAGTTTGTCATAAACAAAAAGGAAACTGTTCTTGAAGAAAACATAACTTAAGGAAAAGGATAAAATTCCCCAGTGATTCTTCATACTGTAAAAAACATAAGTTAAGGAATTCAATGAAAAATGAACTCAATGACAACATGACAATAAAGAGAGGTTGCAAAACTAAAACAAATGGTGAATCATTTCTGAATATATAATAAATAGATTTTAATGTGCTGACTTAGAGAAAGGTTTGAGATAATCACAGTAATTTTTAAATGGTAGATGTGAGATTAAAATATTAATGAAATTAGAGAGATAAAAATGTGATGGATAAAGATAGTTAAAAATAAGGGTACTTGACATCCTTGAAGAAGACAACCAACCCCTGCCAAAATGGAACAAATAAAACTATTCAAAGATATGGTAGAAAAAAACGAAAAGAAGAAGAACACCGAAACTAAGGAATGAAAAAGCATGCCACATTCTTGGAAATAAATGATTAAAAATATCAAGCAAATATGCTGATTAAATTATTGCACTTCAATGATCAAAGAAGAAGTTTTGGAGAACCAGGTGGAAAAAAATGAGTCATATACGAAGAAAAAGATCAATTTGGCCTAAAATTTCCCCTCAGCAAGATTGAATGCCACAAGATAATAAGTAATATAAATATACTCTGATGGTAGGTGCTGGTGGAGAGTGTGTTGCAGGAATATTGTATTAGTCTTGATTACTTTTTCAAGAACAAGATAAGAGGCACATATTAATCATGGGAGAACTTAGGAAATTTAGAAATAAATTTGAAATAACCTACTTATATAGGCAATCTAGCCAAAAAGCCAACTAAAAGATAAATGGAGGAGGCTTTGTCCTCAACCGAGCAATGGGCACTATTTTGGGGAAATGAATTTGAGTCATGAATTTTACATCCAGCCATACTTCCTTTCAAGTATTGTGGCAACAGTCATTTTCAAGGAGGCAAGATTTCAAGTAGGAACTCAGAAAACCTCATCTCTAAGTAAAATTTCAAATTTCTTTCTTTTTTCTTTTTCTTTTCTTTTCTTTTCTTTTTTTTTTTTTTTTTTTTGAGAGGGGGTCTCACTCTGTCGCCCAGGCTGGAGTGCAGTGGAGATCTCGGCTCAGTGCAACCTCCGCCTCCCGGGTTCACGCCATTCTCCTGCCTTAGCCTCCAAGTAGCTCGGACTACAGGTGCCTGCCAGCACACCTGGCTAATTTTTTTTGTATTTTTTAGTAGAGACGGGTTCCACCTTGTTAGCCAGGATGGTCTCGATCTCCTGGCCTCGTGATCAACCCTCCTTGCCTCCCAAAGTGCTAGGATTACAGGCATGAGTCATCGTGCCTGGCCATCTGTAAGTAAAATTTCTAAAGAAATACTTAAAATGCAGCCAACTATGAGAATTATCAAATTAAGGAGCATAAGTATGTAGGAAGCCTAGTGGTAAGTATTGAACCTATTAAAACGTGCGTGTGTGTGAGTGTGTGTGTGTGGCATAATGTGTATTATAAATTATGGCCCAGTAGTCAACATATAACTGATTTTAAAAAAATGTGAGATAGAGGTAAACGAAGAGGGAGAAAATGGGAGTGATAATTTGTTCATCTTTTGTGACAAAAAGTCAATACTGTCTAAAGTTGAAATATGGAATTAACAAAAGTCACCAACCCTTCTTATTGTCATAATCTTTTGAGTTTATTTATCTAGTAATTTGGTTGTTGGCTTCCAGGTCTATTTTTCACCCCTGCCATTGGTCTGCTCCGTATGTCGTGGAGCTAATTTCTATAAGCTATATTTCTTAGGCTTCTTTACCCAGGACTTTCGGTTAGGTTTGGCCAATGGGAATCAGAGGTGGCAGATTGATAGGTGGGGAAAAGCCAAGATACTCCTTTCTTCTCTGCTTTGGGTGACATCTCTGGCAGTAACTGTGTTTATGTGATCCCAGCTCCCAAAGAACAGCCTCTGTAGTGCCTGCTTCCTCCATCCAAGCAGCGCTGGCTCCTGTGCTTTGAAAAACCACTTCCTTCTTTGTCCCTGAATGGTGGTGGCTTCTCAACCTTTTTAATAATTAAATTGTGCCACTTTTTTGATTATTGTAACTAACTCCTCACATTAAATTTCCCTTATTTAGCCATCTAATGGGCCACTTGGCATAGGTTTTGTTTTCTTGACTATACCTTGACAGTTATATATCATCCATAAGAAGAACTTTAAGTCATTAATATCTCTTATAGTAAACAGATATGTGTTATCAATTTTTAAAGTTGTATTTTGTTTTTTTCTTAAATTCAATTTTTATAATGCTATCTTTAACTATCTACTTACATATTATCTAACTCCCTATCTACACATCTATCAACATCTATAGCCACATCTATAGATATACATACAGCTATGCATAGAAAAGGATCTGCTAGTTCAGCTTAACCTAATGATCATTATTTTAGATAGTAGGATATGGTCTTGGTTTCGCTTTCTTTTTTGAACTTTTGTTGTATTAAAGAAGTAAACATATATAATTTTCTATATATAATAAAATACCATACATTTATCTTAAAAATAATCTTTTTGAATGCAGTTAAGAAAATATATCAATTTCAGCCACCATCAAATTAATTTAATAACCATTGCCAAGGTGACCAGACACATTAATTTCATACTCACTAGCAGGGCATTGATTTAGTGACTTTTAAATGTAAGCCTGTAGATGTTATGAAACTGATTTATGCCTTGTATGACAGCAATTGTGCAGTTACCAGATACATTTTTCCCTGCGGACCACTATTATGCATCATAACAAGAGAAGACAGAAAGATGAGAGAAGCTAGAGAAAAAAGACAATTAGCTAAAGCATAAAACAAACTATTTGTGTATATGTGTATGTGGCTATATATAATTATATATAATTAACAGTCAAACATTTTGAACATGAAATTTATTTATGTAGCCAGAAGTTGTTTTCCTTTTTAAAAAGTTAGGAAAACAACATACTTGGTCTTATTAGATGTGTGAATTGAAAATAAGTTGTCTGTAACTTTGACATAGAAATACCAAACCAGATTCCTTTTAAACGTTCTTTAGAGTCAGGAAAGATTGATAGAAAGGTAGAAATAATTGTGACCTTTCTGCAACAAGAAATTAAGAACTACTGGCATGTTTTAAAAGATAACATGTCAGTTAACACTGCCTATTGTTATCAAATAAATCTCTACCTTTTTGATGTCCTAGTTATGGAAAAATATATAAAAATACAACAGTGCTGTGATTAAAAGAAAGAAATAAGAGTATAATCATTATTCAAGTATCCTATTTTACATTAAACTGGGTAAATATACCTTTGTTTGCTCTGCTTTAAATATTCTATTCTGAAACTGTGGTGTAAGTGAAAATAACTGTTTTACAATGGCTCCTCAGAGATATAATTACATATAATAAATAATTTAAACAATAACACAATTATAGAATAACTTTCTTTCTTTCTTTCTTTCTTTTTTTTTTTTTTGACGGAGTCTCGCTCTTGTTGCCTAGGCTGGAGTGCAATGGCGCGATCTTGGCTCACTGCAACCTCTGCCTCCCGGGTTCAAGAGATTCTCCTGCCTCAGCCTGCCCAGTAGCTGGGATTACAGATGCCTGCCACTACACCTGGCTAATTTTTGTATTTTTATTAGAGACAAAGTTTCACCATGTAGGCCAGGTTGGTCTTGAACTCCTGACCTCAGGTGATCCACCATGCTTGGCCTCCCAAAGTGCTAGAATTACAGGCGTGAGCCACCTCGCCCCATCCTAGTAACTTCCAATAAATGGGAATTTATAATGTTTTGAAGCTAGGATAATATTTGAGAGTTTGTCTTCCTAATCTGTTCTTCAGACTATTTCAAAAGAGAGATGTTGCTAAGCTTTAACTGAGTCCAGAAATTGCTAAGGGGAAGGGTTTTTTTTAAAGAAATCACTGACAATACTGCCATTCATTGTGTTTACAGCCGGTCTTTTTTTTTTTTTTTTTTTTGGCTTGTTTGTTTTTTTCGAATTCTGAACACATACCATGTCAGAGAGAAAAGGACAACTTAAAATGTGTGACTTAGACAAAGCCCAAAGATTCACCTTTTGACCAAATTTTAGTAACGCTTCTCTGAGCCTTCTTTCAGCTTGGACTGCCCCCACCTCCACCTGCTTTTGGCCTACTCAGCCCAGTCTGAGCAAATAATCCTGCTAAGTCAACCCCTACCAATGATATCAGATGAAGTTCATTATCATTCACCTTTGATGTCTTGACCAGCCTTTAGCAAGATTCCTGTTAGGCCAGTTTAGCAAGAATTCCTATCCTTGATGTCTCCTGTTAGTAATTTTCCACCCACTGAGATTCTTACTATGATTATGGCTATTGTAATACTACTATTGCAGTCTTGAACAAAGTCTGTCACTATTCATAGATGGGGCCTCACATGGCAAGAGGCCAGGCACATGGGAACTAATTCCATTAGTGAAGGCTCCACCCTCATGACCTCCTAATACCATCACCTTTTGTGTTACGATTTCCATGTATGAATTTTAGGGGAACACAAACACTCAGACCATAGCAAACAACTTTACTGTTAACTAATGTGTCCAATACAGTATTTAAAATTAGACAAATGCAAACTGGAAACCTGTTGAGCAATAGGTTAATTTTCATTTGACAAAAACTGAGAATCATAATACTACCAACCCACCCAGAGTCCTTGTGAAGATAAACAGTATGTGTAAAATATTTAGAACAGTATTTGCATATGATAAATGTTCAATGACTAATACATATTATATATTATTATGGAACCGTGATCCTACTACTACTGCTAATAATAATGAGAGAATAAGAGGAAGAAGAAGAAGACCAAGATGAAGAAGGAGGAGGAGGAGGGAGGAAGAGGGCAAATGGTATATTTTTCAGCGGTGTGTGTGCGTGCATGTGCATATTTAAAATGGTTTTGTGCATGTTTGAAAGGGAAGTATAGCGGACATTTTTAGCTTATGCCTTCCAGCATGCAGTTCCTCTCCAGGTAACAAAACCTTATTTTTACTTCAGGAAAAGTATATTTTTTATTTGTATACAGTTGGAGCTCTGCTTCAGGTGCTCTGCTCTCCCTGTTCACCCTGATCTTGGTGTTCTGACAGGCTTGAGCTGATTGTCTGGATCCTTAGATGTTTCCTGTTTCTTTGGCCCTTTTCTAGTTTTATTTTTACTTTTTCCAGCTATTCTTACATGTGAAGAATACATATCCCTGTAATAAATTATCTTTTATATAGATTGACCAGGGATAATCTCTGTTGTTTGCAACCATATAATTCTAACTGGGTGTAGAATAAGAGTGAATAGAATTTTTAAATAAGGAGGGAAAGAATAAGAGTGAATAGAATTAAAAAAACAAGGAGTGGAGCAGTCATTCTAGAGCAGAAGATAGGCTTTCCTTCAATTCATCTAGGATTACAACAGCAGGGAGGGGAGAGAATTACAGACAAGAAGGTGTGGAAGCAAATGGTATTATAAAAGATTTCTATGTGAAAGCACAGGTAGATAACCTTGATCTCAGTAAAGACAAATATTACACAATCATCCATTCTAAATGAGAATAAAAGGGAGTAAGTGGAATCTTAAGGAAAAAGAGGGTGCAAAATAACCACCAGGAAGTGTCCTCTGAAAAAAGAGAACTTATAAAGCTAGTGTTTTTTAGACATTGGCAAGAAAACTTCATATTAAATTTAAGAGAGAGAGCACTGAGTATTCTAATATATTTTCTCATGATAAAACCACTCAATATCAGTAAGCTTTGCCTAATCCAGGTTCTTGTTCTCTGGCAGCAAGTCATAATGAAAAGTAATTTAGTTTATACAATGCAAGTTGAAATATTAGATTTTCAACCAGAGTAAAATATTTGAGTCTGAGAGAGTGATAAAATCTTGGGAATTAATGGTATAGTACCAGAGTGGACTCAAAGCATAACATGCCTCAAAGAAACATAGAAAAATAGGTCACATCCCTGCCACATCTGTCAGAAAGATGCACAAAACAATATTTAGCAACTAATGGCTGCTTCTGTCATTGAAATATCGAGAGGACTAAAAGGAAAACTTTGAATTATTTATATACAACACTGTGACTTCAGAAAGAGTATAACTTCTAGTTCCTGCAGCAAGTTTTATCTCAACTCTCTACACCATAACTGACCAACAGAACTTTGGTGATGATGAAATGTTCTATGACAAAGATAATTTGACACATATAGTCTGTACTGTCACATGGGCCCAGAGGCTAGGCTACTGTATTGAATAGCACAGCTCTGCATCATATATATCTTATTAATCTATTGATATTCTAAAAATGTATACACAATATCCAAGAACAGCCCAAATGGAAAGTACAGATGATAATCTAAGAACTGATAAAATAGCTAGAATTTTATTATGGTTTCAATTTGTTTGTAAAAAGTATGCTAATTTTTATTACACATACTAGTGTTCTCATATATTTTCAGTTTAACTTTAAAAGAAAATAAAGTGTGTCTGTGGTGGTTAATATTGTGTGTCAACTTGATTGGATTGAAGGATGCAAAGTATTGTTCCTGGGTGTCTCTGAGGGTGTTGCCAAAGGAGACAAACATTTGAGTCAGTGTACTGAGAAAGGCAGACCCACCCTCATCTGGGTGGTCACTATGGAATCAGCTGCCAGCTGTGGCTAGAATAAAGCAAGCAGAAGAAAGTGGAATGAAGAGACTTGCTGTGTCTTCCGAACTCCATCTTTCTCCCGTGTTGGATGCTTCCTGCCCTAGAACATCAGACTCCAAGTTCTGTAGCTTTTGGACTCTTGGACTTCCACCAGTGATGTGCCAGGGGCTCTTGGGCCTTTGGCCACAGACTGAAGGCTGGACTGTCAGCTTTCCTACTTTTGAGGTTTGGGGACTCCGACTGGCTTCTTGCTCTTCAGTTTGCAGATGGCCTATTGTGAGACTTCACGTGTGATCGTGTGAGTTAATACTCCTAATAAACTCCCCTTCATATGTACATATATCCTATTAGTTCTTTAGAGAACCCTGACTAATACAATGTCTAAATTCCAAATTGACATTTTTTTCACACAAGTGGGAAAGAATATGAGATTATTTTTAAAGATATAAATAATTACCTTAAATTACATTTTACTTAGTTTACACCTAATAGTTTTTTAGGAAATGATTCATTTCTATTTTTGGAGGATTTACTGATTTGAGTGACATACCCACTGAATAAATTTTGATGAAACATTTTGGAACAATATTTTGCTTTATCAGTAAGAATTTTGCTCCTGGAGTTTATAGCTTAATTTCCTAATAAACTATTATGAAAACTCTTATCATAAAAGATCAAGTAACATCTTTTTTTTAAAAAAATATAAAGTGTGCAGTACATGTCAATGTTTAAGAAATAGTTCCTGTGTAAAATTTCAGGAAAGTGGGGACAGTGGGGAATAAGAAAGAATAGTTATGTAGATATTTCTATCTTGGTCCATATAGGTAGAAATGCAAGTGCAACCTTTGAGATTTTCTTGCTGCCAGAAATGTCCAATCAAATGAGGAAGATATCATAAGTAATTGTAGGTAGAGTAGTAAAGAACATATGTGAAAATACAGAGGAAAAAAGATTAATTCAAATTGAGATGTTCTGATAAAATTCTAGGAGGTGGACAGAAAGATATATTTCTGATCATGTAGATATTAAATGAATTATGCTAAGTTTATAAAATATAGGAATATAAAAATTAATATCCATTAAGACCTCTGTGTATAAAAACTACATAAGAAGTAGTTGTCTATTAGCTTACATTTTCTAAGAATTATGCAAATAGAAAAGAATAAAAGATGTAATTTCTTATGAGAGACTTCACAATGCAGAGGGAAGTGAATTATATTTATTAAGATCTAGGAAACATATTTTCTGCATGTATAATATTTTTTACACAAGTGGGGGACACTATGAGATTAGTTCTTAAAGATATAATTACCTTAAATTAAATTTTACTTCATTTACACTTAATGGATTTTTAGGAAATGATTTATTCCTACTTTTCGAGGATTTACTGATTTGACTGAGATATCCACTGAATAAATTTTGATGAAATGTTGAAACAATATTTTGCCTTATTACTAAGTATTTTGCTACCGGAGTTCATACCCTAAATTACAAATAAGTATATCTATTACTGTTGATAAGTTTAGCTATAATAACAACAGAAAAATATATAAAGGCACATGCACATATGGGAAAATACACACACACACACACACACACACTTAATATCTAGTGGATTTATCTCAAAATCTAGAAGATTGAACCCAAGGATGCATCTCCATCAAAATAAACAATGTACATTTTAGTCAGTTATATGGATGTGTTATCTTCATACAAGAGAAGTACTACCATATTATCAGTTATCATGTAGGAACTACTAATATCATAGGAAAGCACAGTACTTAACGTGACATGTGGTAGAATTTAGATATACTTTAGATTAACATATGCATGGGAAAAATATACAAGTTAAGATAGTATAAAGACAGTATTTTGCTTATATATAGTTAGCAATATGTGTATGAGATTCAAATAATTAAAAATTAAGTTGTATCCATGGAATATAATAACCATATTCAGACAGCTTGCTTAATGCCAAAATAGATTACAGAATAAATTCTGCCTTAAACACATATTTTGATTTGGATAATTGTCCTCATAGCCATTTTTTCTTCTCTTACCTTTACATTTAATACTGACTACATTATTTGCCAGACTTGAAAGCCTGCAATTAGTTTAACATTTTAATTTCTCCAAATGAATCATGTGAACGCTAATTTCAAAGGATGTTCAACAACTTGCAAAATGGGCATTTAAAAATTAAATAGTTTTGTTTTGTTTTTCTTTACTGAAGAACTAGTTAGAACCTTTAATATGTAAGTATAAGTCATTTATTTCTATTTGGGAGATATTTTAATAGAAGTTTAAAATACATTATTGAGGGCTTATTGTTTCCTGGGATGAATAAAATAAATAGGGATCCAAGTATCATGGATTTATAGACTAATGGGGAAGACAGATATGAAATAAACACACAAACATATATACAAGTGGACAAACACATGTAGATGTAAAAGATAAACAGAGAGGAGATATGATATTTCTCACAAATAAGACTACATGACTATTTTTTTCACAGCATCTCAGGGCACTAGTATTATTAGGGCCAGATTTGGGAAAATTTTGATTATGAATTTCCCAACCTTATCATTTGTCTATATGTGATATATTTGCGTTTTGCAACTAATAAGTAACACCTTCTCAAATATGTTTCCTTTCGCTTGGGACAATAATTTCTGTGTTCTGATTACTCTCATATTCTATGGTTCCCATTAAACAATTGTAATAATAAAACTAAGAACTTTGAAATGTAAAGTATTTTTACTTTTTGGTTTCTAGCCATGATACAATGGCATGCTACTAAAGTTATGATGACCTCCAATAATAAATATAATGCATTTGTGTACTTTCGTTAGAATATGTTAATTCAATGATAAATGATAACTGAATTATGTTAAATCATATTTTCCTGGGGCCATTTGCAGGAGTTGAAATTATCGGCTCTCTAGTCTTTTAGTGAATATATACATTTATTAATTAAAATGAAGTTGTTATGTTTCAGTTTAGTTTGATATCATAAATAGCCTAGTTTACATATAAAACACATTTTTGTAGATTGGGGTATTTTTCAAATTTAGACTTTTATAAAGCTTTTTACTTAAATTAATGGCAGTGAATTTTCACTGCATTGGCTTAATTGTACTCCTAATGTATCTGTCAGTCTGGAATAAATTACCAAGCCAGTTCAGCAATATAAATAATAACATTTAAAGTGAAACATGAATGCCTATTAAAATATATCTAACAAAATAAATTATTTGGACTTTGTGTCCTAATTTATTTTTCTATATCACAAGTCATCAAGCAAGAGTGTCCTAATTTTTAAAAAGTATGGTTAATAAAACTCATTTTCCTATTGTACACATATTTTGCTTTTGAGTCATTATCTGATCATTATGTATACTATTCCAGGAAACCAAAATGATTATGTGAGAAATAATATACTTCTACTGAGTATGTGTGACTAACACAGAGTGCAGAATGCAAGAAAACTTTTTGGTCCCAAATTTCCACTTATGTATGTTACTTGTCAAATCTCTTCATATTTTAATTGGTGAAGTAGTTTTTGGTGAAGCCATGAAGACAATTCACCATTGTATTCAGTGTTAAGTGTGAGTGAGTGTTGTCTACATACAGTTCTAGGTACATCTTTATGTTCCTAGAATACAGACCTAGCTAAAGAGGACTATTTAAGCTACTGTAAATCAGAGACAAGTTCTCCCCTGCTCTCTTTCCGGACTACATGAAGCCACTTATTGAAAGGTTCATCACCACATTAAACATGGCAAATATGGAAATTTAAATCAAGGAAATATAGTTAGCATTTTCTAGAATGTGTTTATAATTAACTTTATTAGTCTTACTTCACTAATAAAACAATTAAGATTATCTAAACAGCTGGAAGTCTATGTGGGCAATAGAGAATAAAAAAAGAGGCATGACACCATTATAAATGTGCATAATAAATACACACAATACATTTTATATATCAATGTATAATGTGCTATACTTACTCATCCTTTCAATTAAAGACTGCAAATGTCTATCTCAATACATATGATCTATTCATCAAATGAATTATGTTTTTCTTAATCATTTTGTCATTCATGCATTGAATTCTTCGCTCAATTGGTGACTTACTGTAACTTCCACAGTGTAAGACTCCGATCACAATAAGAAATTAACAAATGCATAAGATAAACACTTTTATTATAGGATTTGTTCCCTTGCAAAAACTGTTAACAAATTATTCCAGGTTCCAACAATGGAATACAAAATTATAAAATTTTAGTTGGTTATTTCATAAAGCTTTAAAAAGCAATTTTGTCCATCACAACTATGAGGCATAAAACTAAGTGGATTAGCAGAATTTAATAAATAATCAGGTTTGACAATGGAAATGTAACCAGCACCTTAAGTTATACATTTGCTAAGTGCTTATTTTTATATCAAGTAACCTTTTACTTATTTGATTTATTACATTTCACAAAATTCTACTTATTAACTTGTTATTACATAAATAAACAATATACTAAATTCTTTATCAAGTTCTCTTTTTCTATCTATAGGTATTAAAATAAAGGAAAAGCAAGTACAAATGCTGTGATAACAATTTAAGGGCTGCCACTAAAATGATAAAAGCCGGAAGAGATGAAAACCTCGTATTAAACTTTGCTTTTTTTCTGAGATATTTGAAAATGATGTTTATCTCTCAAGAACCTTGGAAAGTACAAAATTTTACATGCCAAATATTCAGTTATTCTTAGTTATTATACAGTAAGAAAAAGACTAATAATTTTATCTTTGAAAGTATAAATCAAAACTATTTTTTAAAAGAAAATAAAAAATAGTTTATTTTTCCAATGTAGAGGTCTAAAACAATACTGGGTTACATATTGAATTCTTTTTTTTTTTTTTTTTTTGAGACGGAGTCTCGCTCTGTCGCCCAGGCTGGAGTGCAGTGGCCGGATCTCAGCTCACTGCAAGCTCCGCCTCCCGGGTTCACACCATTCTCCTGCCTCAGCCTCCGGAGTAGCTGGGACTACAGGCGCCCACCACCTCGCCCGGCTAGTTTTTTGTATTTTTTTAGTAGAGACGGGGTTTCACCGTGTTAGCCAGGATGGTCTCGATCTCCCGACCTCGTGATCCGCCCGTCTCGGCCTCCCAAAACATATTGAATTCTTAACATTCTATTTAACTCATAGTACAGTAAGTGTAATGCCAAAATCATGTGAGAATTATAATGAAAATACTTTTCTATTGAATTGAATTCTCTTATTACTCTCATACACTATGAAAATTAAACTATCAAGATTATTAAAACTATAAAATTATCAAGATCAATAGCAATTCCAAATTTCTTGATCTACAAAAAGTTTTGGAATAGAGATAAAGATTCAAATGGTAAATGGAATTTCTTTACTCTCCCCTAGATTGGCAAGAATTCTATTTGATTGATAGTGACTGCCTGACTTGTTGAATTGAGAAGGATTCTGAGACCATGTTGGAACTCAGCAATTGCTGATTAGTTTCTGCCAGCTTTACTGGGATGAAAGATTAGGGACATGTACAGCATATATTTACCATAGGCTGCCTCTAACTTTTCGTTAGGAATATTTATTTCTCTGTGTAGATTGTCAGTTGATCAAACCAGTAATAGAAAGTGCCTCTACTTAGCTGTCTTTTTGATTTACATCATAAGTAAAGGCTATTCTACACCATTACGTTAGTTGATGGTATGGTTTTGCTACAGTTCTGTTACTGAGCAGGGACAGGGTTTCAGAATAACATAGGTGGATGTGATTATTTTAATTTTTGGCTGGCATATGGTTCTTTTATTGAAGAAAGAAATCTCTCCTGCTGATTTGGTTATTTTTCATGTTTATAAGGTATAAGTGTAGGCTCATATGGTAGATCCATATGAAGCAGTCAATTGAAAATAACTTATAAAACATGATTTATTTATATTAGTTCCACGTTTTCCTTTTTATATAAAATGCATTCTATATATTATGCCAGAATGATCACATTTTATCATGTACATTTTGCAAAGATTATGGTTATCCTTTCTTCTTCGCTTTTTAGTTTAAAATCAAATTTATTACTTTTGGCTGAGTAAGCACTTATAATGGGAATGCCATATGTGCCAGCAAAGATAGTTTACATTTTTGCTTGTGCTGGCCTTGGCTGACTGTCATCTCTGTAAACTCACTTTCTCACTCTTGCTAAATTTTGTAGTCTCCAACTCAGGATCTTAGAGTGTGGCCATGTGAGGAATTTCAGCGGCTGGCACCTTTCTTCGTGACTTCATGTATGCCTCTGCCTTTCACAACTCAGGGGGTGTTCTTAATATCTTTTTTTTAATTTCAAAAATAATGTAAACCCATATACAGAGCAAAAATAGTGACGTTCTTCTTCATATTGCCACTATCACCTATACCCAGCTTCTTTCCATTTTGCAGAGGTAATTACTTATAACAATTAGTTATGTATCCTTTTAAGCAGAAAAGATTGTTTAAAGACTCTCAGTTATATTATACATATTGTTCAGTAATTTGTTTATTCATCTAACTACATATCTTGAAAATATTTCAGTCTTTGTTCATTCATATCTAGCTTTGTCTTTCTAATAGCTGTATATTATTGTTATGTGGATAGATCGTTATATATACTATATGTTATATAAATCATAATATATATATTTAGAATATATATAGATTATGCTCATTTTAAGAGCATTTAGGTTTCTGTTTATTTATGTTAAAATGCTGTTATATGCATTGTTTTTCAGACGTCATTTTATTATTTTTATTTGACAACTAAAAATCATATATATTGATGGTGTATGTGTTCATCCGTTTGCATTGCTATAAAGGAATACCTGAGGGTTTATAATTTATAAAGAAAATAGGTTTATTTTGCTCAGGGTTCTGCATGCTATACACAAAGCATAGTGTTGGCATTTGCTTCTGGTGAGGGCCTAAAGAAGCTTACAATCGTGATGGATGGTGAAGGGAAGCCAGCAGGTCAAGTGGTGAGAGAGGGAGCAAGAGAAAAAGGGAGGAGTTGCCAGGCTCTTTTAAACAACCAGATCTCGTGTGAACTCAGAGCGAGAACTCACTCGTTACTGCAAGGACAGCACCAAGTCATTCATAAGAGATCTGCCCCCGTGACCCGAACACCTCCCTCTAGGCCCCACCTCCACCACAAGGTCACATTTCTACATGAGATTTTGTGGGGAGGGGACAAAACATCCTAATTATATCACCATATAACAGGATGTTTTGATACATGTATACATTGTGGAATGGCGAAATCAAGCTACTTAACATATGCATTACTTCAATACTTATCATTGTTTTGTGGTGGGAATACTTACAATCTACTTGCTTAGCAATTGTCAAATATACAATGTATAGTTTTTAACTATAGTTGGCATAATGTACAATAGATATCTTGAACTTATTTGTTCTAACTGAAATTTTGTGTTTGTTGACCAACATTTCCTTCATTCCCCATGCCTCAGCCTCTGGTAACCACCGTTTTACTCTCTGTTTCTACTGTTTCAACTTTTTCACATACCATATATAAGGGAGGTCATGCAGTGTTTGTGTTTCTGCTCCCGTGTTATTTCACTTAACACAATGTCCTCCAAGTTAATCCATATCATAGCAAATAACGAAATTGCCCTGATTTTAAAGGCTGAATAGTATTCCTTGGTAAATACATACCACATTTTCTTTGTCCATTCATCTTATGTATGCATATTTTTTTATGTTATATTTAATTTATTTGAGTTTATCTTTAATCTACCTGGGATTTATTTTTGCCTGTAGTGGGTGCAAATGGAGATATTAAATAGTTTTCCACTGGATTGCAATGCTAATTTTTTTTTTTTAACGTTTTAACTTTTATTTTAGGTTGAGGGGTACACATAAAAGTTTGTTATATAGGTAAATTTGTGACTCAGGGATTTGGTGTACAGATATTTTGTTACCCAGGTACTAAGCATATTACCCAAATGTTTGGTTCTTTTTTGATCTTCTCCCTTCTCGTTCCCTCCTTCTTCAAGTAGGCCCCAGTTTTTGTTGTTCCCCTCTTTTTCTCCATGGGTTCCCATTATTTAGTTTCTACTTATAAGTGAGAACATATGGTTTTTGGTTTTCTGTTCCTGGGTTTTCTAAGGGCTAACTTTTTAAATACTAAAATTCACATCCAAATGTTTCTAGACTCTTCTTTCTGTTTGACTAATCTATTTCTTCATTAAAACCATTCTGTTTTCATTTTTATATGCTTATAATGTAACTTGATATCTGGTAAGGAAATATTCCTTGCACTATTTTTTACCAGATATATTTTAGTTACTCCCTCTATTTTTTGACTCCAGGTGGACTTTAGAATTTGCATACCAAAATCCATCTAAAATTGTAATGGCTTTCTCATTGGATGTGGTTGAATTTATATCTTAGTTTGTGGCATCTTTAAAATTTGTAAGTCTTCCCATCTAGGAAAATCTTCTCTCTCTCCTTTTATTCAGAGATTTTTTATCATCTTTGTATTCTGTATTTATTTTGTCCTTTATGTTGTGTTATTTATTCCTTTATAGTTTCTGAACATTTCTTGTTAAATTTTTTTCCCAGCTATTTTAAGATTTTTGTGCTATTTTGGAGTACCTTTTGTTTCTAAAGTACTTAACCCTAAAAAAGAGTCAGTTACTTCTGCCAGTCATTATTTATAATTAACTATTTTGTCCTACTGTATATAAAATATTTTATTTGAGAAAACTAATTATACACCTATATTTTGGTGTTGGTTTATTAAGCTTCAGCTATTTAAGGGTTAATTTAAATCTTGCCTTGTATAACGAAACTTCCAACATTTCAGAAGAAAATGCTCTACATTTCTCATTCCTGGAAAAGGCAATCCCCCCTTTCTTCCAATTTCAGTATTTTTGGTAACAAGTATGGAAAATATATTCAAGTATTTTTAGTTTTTCTCTTTAGATTCAATTTGTGTGCAATGTGAAATATGGAACTAGATTTGAGTTCTTCAATTAACAGAACATTTTAATTTATTTTTACCCTAAGACACTTCTTCCATGTTCAGCCTCTAAATTTCTGGCAGTCAAGTTAGGAAACATACATTTGCATAGCTATTTTGGACATCATTCATTATAGTATTGATTTAGTTCTACATCTTTCACGATGGCTTATTCATTTCAGAAAGCGGGAATGCAAACAAAAGGGACAAACAATTTTTAAAAGTCATATGGGTTAACCATATTTTTAGTATAATACTTTGTTTATTGTGGCATACGGTTTTTGGACGTTCTTCTCTCTCATCTACAACACTAAGTTTTAAGCAACTTGGTTATAGCTGGCCTTCGTTCCAATTTCTATTTATGCTGGTAATGCTTACTAACACTTCCGTCATCTTGCTTGCTTTCCCTCACTCTGCTACTGAAGAGCAGGTTTAAAGAAAAAAAAAAAGAAACAGAAATAAAATTAAATAAAAAGCTCATGTTGAAAAATAAGACTAACTTGCCGGAAACATCGACATTTCCAGGCAGTATCTCACAATAAGAAGCTGTAGGCATTGAAAGAGTCACAGACAAATAATTACTTTCTTTGTTAACGGTTGTCCTGGGAAGTGTAATCAATAAAGTTTATATTGTAATGTGATATTTAGTATGCTGGCATCTTTCATTTTTATGTCGTTAAGTCTCCTTTCTTTCTGTCAGGTTTGAATTTGAACCTTGAAGACTTGTGACTCTTTTTGCAAAATTGTCTTCAGGTACTGGGAACTGCTTTGCCAGCCCCTGTGAAGAGCTAGAAGTGTATAGGGTGTTCAGTTTATGTCTTCCCCAATTCTCTGGGGTGCTTATAACCAATGAAGAAAACTTCAGCTCCGTTTCCTCAAATCAGGACAAATTGAAGGAAAACTTACACTCCAGGGATTCCCTGATTGTTCTGTGGAAGTTTTCCTCTGTGATGCTTTGCTGGAAAGCTCACCCTTGCTGAAATTTCTCCCTTTCTCTAGTCAGCTGCTCACATGCTCTTGCTGGTTTCCTCAAGAGCACTTCCTTATTGTACCACTTACTATGCATCTTTGTCTCAAGACCTGTCTTCTAGGCCAGGTGACCTAAGACATGGCAAACAAAAGCATTTTGAATATCATTTTATATTTTCTGCAGGTTTTCAAGTTTCCCCATCAAATACACTGGCTCTTTATGTCCTTTTCTTTAGCCCTTTTTAAATTCTTTATCTTACTGTAAAAATTGCCTTTTTCAGTAATAACCCCCACATTCCTATCTAGATTCTCTCTTTGTTTTTCATTAGTTTTGCTTTCTCACTCAGTCATAGCTTACAACTCTGGGCCTCTTGCATTTGCCGTCAATTTCTGAAGGGGTCTGAGAGAATTAAACTTGGCAAGATTAGGCTTGAGGTTTAAACTCACTTAGCCTACAAAGAGTTCTTCGAAAGTATAATCTCAGGCATTGGAAGAAGAAAAAATAGGAGAATACATAGCTACCATTTATTGAGTGCTTGCCATATACCAGCCATTCTGCCAGTATTTTTCTATAATATTTCATTTAAATATCATAACACCTATATGAAATGTACTATTATTGTCAGCATTTTATATATAAAGAAATTAAAGCACAGAAAGATTATTTTTTTCCTGTGTTTACTCAACTAATAAATACAGGAGATAGAATGTGAGCTAATGTTTCTCTGACCCTAATTCATCTAATTCATCGTCTTAACCACTATGCGGCATTGGCTCACAGAAATAAGACTCTTAGGAGCGAGTGAGACTTTTGTTTCTGAAAATATGGTCCCAGTGTTAGTAGCATTAAATCTTCTGGGAATTGATTAGAATTGCAGAATCTTGGACTTCACTCTAGATCTCCTGAATTAGAATGTGAATTGTAGCAAACTCCTCAGGCAATCATATTTACATTAGTTTGAGAGACACTAGGTCAATTAAGCCATTGACCTAGATGGAAATTAAATTGACAGTTAACTCCACAAAATTTTACTGAAATTTACTCTGGGCAAACTTTGAATTAAGTATAAGGAATAAAATTGATACCCACTTTTAAAGTGTTTACAGCTGAGTTAGAATCCAAATGAGTCAACCAAATGAAATAGGTCGAAATTCTCACTCAATTGTCATTGTACAAACCATTGTAAAGCATATAGTCATATAGTTGATGAAGAGGTTTCCTATTTAGAAAAGTTGAATCTTGTTGTATATGTGTGTATACATATATATGTGTATTTATAACATATTTTAAAACAGCATCTGACCTTGGATCGTAGACCAAAATTACTCATGTTTTAAAAAAGACGTTAGCATTTTGGCATTTGTTTACAATGTGAGACAGAAGAGCATTCTGTTTTATTTTGTTTATAATTGATAAAAATGTACTTGACTGACCAGGTATGCACCACAGTTTATTAAGTAGTGGGGAAGCTTGTTTTCATCTTAATATACCAGCTTAAAATGAAAACTCAGTATGTATTTTAAATGTAAAATAATATTAAAAATAATGAGAACTCAATAGAGCATTTCTTTTTTTTTTTTTTTCAAGAAGTGATAGAGTCTTACTTATTTCTGTACTTGCTTTGCTAACTCCCTTGTGATTTAAGTAGAATACCTGACACTTCTAAAACTGTCTTTAACCAACTAGGTCAAGGATTCATGCAAATATTATCATGTTAAGCAGGAATATATATATCTTGGCACAGCAAGACCATTACTTTCCATTTTGTAGTCCAAGTTTTGAGCTGCCAGATATCCATATAACTTCCAGATTACTAATGGAGCAATGAAAAAAAAGCCTCTATTCCCCACTCCTCTATCTAGGACCCAAGGCTAAGTGTTTGGTGATATGATCATCAGGAACTCAAGAACAACTAAACATTGCCTTGTCTATGTTCCAAGAAGTTTCACAGAAAACTGCACATTCAAACAATAGCAGTATAGGTATTGTTAGCTTGTGAAGTGTCTGGTATAATTGTGGTATTCTGATAAAGCTCTGTTGGGAAGTCAGCTTAGATTTGAGATCTATATAGAGTCCCCATCTTTCATTTTAGCTCAAATTGAAAACTTACCCTTAGCTTTTCTCTGAGCTGGAGAAAATGACAGTACCATAGCGTGCAGGGAAGAAATGAGAAGCAAAGAATGAGATGGTTGGGTCTGCTCTAAAGAAAGAAAACTTAATTTACCCATACAGCAGCATAGCATGAACATGGGTGCCAGTAAGTAGTAAATAAGGCCCAACTTGTGTCTGTAATCTAGATACTCAAATATCTGTGTCTATATATTTCCCTTTGGAAAGAGAATTTTTTTTTTCTGATATGAGAAGAGAGCTGAGAGCTCCTTCCTTATAAAAAGTCTACAACATGTTTTGTCAAGTAAAATTTTTCACATGTCAGTCTGAAATTTGAACAACTCCACCAAAATTCAGGACTGAGTTGAAGATATTGAATAAGAATTCAGCTGAGAGAGTCATAAAATGATCTTTCTCACAACTTAATAGAAAAAAAGGAAAAAATAATTTAATGAAAATAAAATATTTTTCTACACTTAAAATAATACACATCTAACCAGTTTTGGCATTTAATCTCTGCTTTCATCCATAAAAAGTTCAGGAATATTGAATTTTGTTGGAAGTTACAAATTTAATTAGCACTTCCATCTTTCATCTTAGCCCAAATTGGAAACTTAACTCTAGCTGGTCTTTGAACAGAAAGAGATTTGATACAGCTTGTTGGGTACTTGTAAAATCACTAGAATGGCTGGAGGAGCCAAGTTTTATCCTTGGTGCTCTAGGAAAGACTCCCAGAATGCACTGCCAAACTAGTTTATGAAGGGGCGGTTGTCTTCTACAATCAGGAAGCTGAGGAATCAGAACATGACATACTAATTACTGGCTCTAGTATTATATTATCTTATTCATAATCCAATCGGAAAGCTGTTATGAGACATTATTGTCTCCAGGAAATCATTGCTTATCAGTATTATGGAAGTCAAGAAGAACCTGCAAGAAATGTTGGCTTCAGACCCGTAATCCACTGGCTGGGTCTTCAACAGTAAAATCAATGTCTCAGGTCTTTACTATCTTTCAGGGTTCACTTGATTGGCAGAACCAACATTACATCTAGAACTCTAGCTGTAAGGAAGTCTGAGAAATTTCCTTTTTACCTTTGCTAACTCTGTCTACTGAAAGCACTATAAAAAAAAAGCTGAAAAAGATGTTGAATGAGTGAATACAGAGAATAGGACGCATTCCACTCTAGTTTCAAAGAACCCTGCTACAAAACCAAGAATGGCTTAATGATTACAAAACAATTTCACATTTCTTATTTTCTTATTTTATTTATTATAAAGGAAGTTAAGATGTCAAATTATTAAGTCCAATTTCACATACCTGGCAAACAAGTAGGAGGAGAACTTTCAGTACAGAAATGAAAGTTGCAGAAAAAGTTGGTGATGAAATCATAGAAAGCAAGAATGGAAAATTTTTCAATTTCTAAGTATACTGCTTCCTTAGTTATTATGGAAAAACTTATGAATAATTAATAAAAGTATCTTCTATTCATTCTACTTTCCATGATAAGTTCTGGGAATTTTAGAACATCCTAATTTTTCTTGATTTAATTATTTCTCTGATAACTGGTAACTATTTGGGCAGGAATTTCAATTTTGTCAATGACTGGCAAGGTTGGATAATTCAGAGTAATATTCTGAGACACAAATCTGAACCATGTATCTGTTTTGTCAACTAAGAAGATACAATGTTAGGCTGACCAAAACCCTACTTTACAATTCAGAAATATATAATGTAGCTCTTAATAACAAAATCAAATGCGTTAATAAAAGTATTCATATTCTCATTTTTTTCCCATTAAGATTAAATTTTTCTTTTGATTAAAATTTTTTTGTACCATACACAGGCTATTTAAGGAAGTAAAACAATGGATTTACAACTCATTTCATTCCCCTTGGATAAAATGACATTAATTTTCTGTCTGAAAAATTAAAGTGCTCTTATAGCTATCCAAGTCAATCTGTCATTCCTCAACCTCTTAGAGGACCTATTCTGTATTTTCTATAACTTTATATTCATCATATGCCTTAATATACTGCTAAGGCAAGGCATCTTACTTCCAAAAGATGTAACTTAAATATTATCAACTCACACAGTCAGGTAGTTACCCATGGATTGTGTATGAGGTTTCAAGATTTGGACATAGGGAATCAGACTGGTTACATGGAAAAAAAGTAGGTAAAAGGCAACCACAAAACCATAGGTGGATCAAAAGGAAGTAAGCATATTTTATGCAGCCAGCTTTTGGCATGGACAGCTCTTTCTTTTCTTTTTAAAAATATTTTCTAATAACTTGCAACTTTTAATATTTGTGGGTACATAGTAGGAGTATGTATTTATGGGTTTCATAAGATATTTTGTTACAAGCATACAATGTGTAATCATCACATCAGAGTAAATGGGATATCTATCACCTCAAGCATTTATCATTTATGTTACAAACAATTCAATTATAGTTTTAGTTATTTTAAAATGTACAATAAATTATTGTTGACTATAGTCACACTATTGTGCTCTCCAATACTAGATCTTATTTATTCTATGTAACTATATTTTTGTACCCATTGTCTGGCTCTTTCTTGACATTTGGTCTCAGCCCTGTCTTTACCTTAACTGGCATTTCTGGAAATCAGATACCCATAGCCCTTGAGCAGTTCCTTTCTATCACATTATTCTGTTTTCTTTTTTTTTTTTTTTTTTCACTTTACACGTAAGAAAGTATTCATTTATTGCTTTAGTTGAATGTCTCCTAACTCCTTCCACTAGGATGTTATCTCCACAAGAACGGAGACGTCTTGTCTTTCTTGCTCTCCATTTGTTTCTCCAGGGCTTAAAACAAGGCCTGCCATATAATAGTAATTTAATAAATATTCCTTAACTGAATGAAAAAATAAATCCTTAGCCAGATGCTGTCTCTTTCTCTCTCAAAATGTATACATATGCCTGAATACACGAATTATAATATGTAGTTCCTGGGATTATCTTCAGTTAGGCCTCAGTGGAAAATTCCATAAGGGTGTTTCAATACCACCATATATCCTTCAGCTTATTGAATCTACTAAAACTAGTCTATAAAATCTCAAAACTAATAACTTGACACTTCTAGTTAGAGCCAATGTTGCAAGTAAAATGTGACTCACGATTAGATGCTCTGTGAGGGTTCATGTCACAGCTGTTATTTATTGGATATTGCTAATGAATTGGGTCTTCATATCAAATCACCCTAGGTCCATTTTACAGAGCATTTATTTATATAGAAAATAATAGCAATATTATAGACCTTGGCATAGCCCTTGGAAAATTCTCTCCCAGGGTTAGACTTTTCTCATAACAGTCATTATTTTTCCTGCCAATATTTCTGGCCAAGGCAATGAACATTCTACCATACCCAGTGTTGACTTTCCATTGTTGAGTTTGGGTTCCAGATTCATGGCTTTGCTGTCTATCCATCTCCAGGGTTTGCCCTTATTTTTATAATCCTTTTATTAAGTGCCCAATAATGTATTTGCATTTTTCAAGTTATGAGGTATTTTTATTAGATTTCTTTTTCTGATTAGAGGTTGATTTGGTAAGTGTGGTGGTGTCATTGAATCTTTGATGATAGTAATTTTATATTGCCGAGAGTCATCAATTTGAACATTGACTTCCATTTAAAGTACAATAGGTGCAGAAGGAAATGTTTTGTAGACATCAATGAAAGTAATTTTTTATTATATCTCAGAAAAAGAGCAACTGATCGGCTGTTCAGCTAATTTTTTAGAAAAACAGAAAGGAGGAGAAAAATCTGATCAATAAAAATGTTGTAACTATATTTAAAACAATCGACATTTTATATGTTACCGAATTATTTCAAAGATCTGGATTCACTTATAAATAAAAAAATCCTGTTCTTAGTGTTTATTCACTCAAAATCACTCACATTATTAAAACATTTTATGTAATTCAAAAATATCCTTAAAATCTATTTATAAAACAGGCTGTCATTCTCCTTAAATTATGAGACTATACGAATCATGACATGTCTGAGTCCTCTATCTAAAAATTGTATATTGCCTGTGCAGGTTTGGATTAGAAAGTGGGAACGATATCTACTAGGACTTGAGAGTTGGGATCATATGATAATTTTTTTTTTTTTTTTTTTTTTTTTACAGCTTTGATTCTGTAGTTGGCTCAATCTGGCTTTAAATCTCAGTACTGATAACTACATTTTGGCCAAGTTATTTAACTCAGTTTCCTCATCTGAAAGTGCAAAAAACTATATTACCTACTTCATAAGATCAAATGAGGGACTATTAGCATGGTAACTGAAACAAAGCAAATCATTTCTAATATTAGATATTGTTGCTGTTGGTTTTATAATTCCTTATATCCAGAGAAAGTTGTTCCTAAATTATCCTCTTCTGTGAAAACGCAAAAATGAAAATGTTTATGATGTACTAGAAGATCTTCGAATTAGGGGCTAAATATCTGAACCATGGACTAACATTAGCAGCTTAAGATTTACCTGTTAGTTCAAAGTAGTGACCTGTGAACCACCTCTCCCTATAGGTTTGTTTTATTTGTCTTAGACCTGTTTTGGGTCACTCATTTGTATTATCTACCAGTTTCCTTCAGGCATTTGAGTTTTGATCCCCTGGTACATGCTATTTAAAAGAACAGACACCCTTCTACTCAAAATTACCCTCTTATCTACTATGAAAAATAAATTTTCTTTTATTTCTTCATTCAGAAAACATCCAATAAGCATGTGATATGTTCAATATAGCATATTGGAAACTGGATGTTCAATGATGTCAAGCAAAATTTCTCTCTTCGTGAAGCTCGTAATCTGCAACGCATGTGAAAACCCACTAGGATACCCTAGACTAAGTTGTGCAGCAGACTCAAAGAATTTTGAGCTATACTGTGGCTGTTTTTTGTTGTGTTGTGTTTTTGTTTTTGTTTGAGGCAAAAAAACAAGCCTCTGTCGCCCAGGCTGGGGTGCAGATCTTAGCTCACTGCAAACTCTACCTCCTGGGTTTAAGTGATTCTCATGTCTCAGTCACCCAAGTAGCAGAGAGTACAGGCATGCACCACCACACCTGGCTAATTTTTGTATTTTCGGTAGAGACAGGGTTTCACCATGTTAGTCAGCCTGGTCTCGAACTCCTGGCCTCAAGTGATCCACGTGCCTCAGCCTCCCAAAGTACTAGGATTACAGGTATCCCAATATTAAATTATCATGCCCGGCCCAATAGTTGTTGTTTAATGCCATAGTTTAAGGCAGCTTTTTGCATAATAGAGATAAATTATATAGAAATGGAAACTAGAAATGAAGTGTTGCCATAAGAAAAGTTAAAACATATTGCGTTGACTTTTTGATTGGGTGGATGGGTACAGGCTGGAAATGCAGTGCAGTGACACAGCAAAGTATGGAAAAATAGTGATCAGATTATCCCAGAGGCTGCACATGTGTGAGGAAATCGTTACTGCGGTCTTTTATAACAAACTGAAAGAATGTTGATTTGAAAGGTAGAAAATGTACCTAATACAAGTTTGGACTTTGCAAAGGCAAAAATTTAAAAGTGTCACTGCTTCTTTTCATTGCTTATGATCAAGTACAAGAATAAGGAGCTGAACTAAGAAGAAACTGCTTAGTTTGTAGTCAGAATTTATTACAGGAAATAGAGAACAGAACTTGCTGGATTGGAAAAAAAAATATTTATCTTCCCCAATCATTTAGTTACAAAAAGATTCTCTAAATGAAATGAGGCCTGGCCACAAAGATCAAATAAGATGTGGCTATAAAGTCATTTATTATTATCTTTGAGATATTTAAGATTATGTTCAAAAGACTTTCTGAGCCAGATGAGAAGACTTCTAAGAGTATAAAGGGTATTGTCTTGCAGCCTCCTGAAATGCCAAAAGCACAAAGAGCATGTCACAAAAAGAGGGACAGATATGGCTTTGGGACACAGAGCAGATGTGGAAAACATAGGAAGTTCACGTTTTAAAGAGAGATGTATAAGCACCATATTGAATTAAAAGTAACTGAGATTGCTTAAATTGCAAAAGGCCTTCAGACCTTCAAATTTTAATTGTAAGGAAACAGAATAAGAAAGTAACACAGATGCAAATGATATCTATTTTTTATGGAAAAGAAAGGACTTCTCAGAGGGCAAAAAGCCCACAGTTCAGAGTCAAGAGATGTGGAGAAGAATGAACCAGAGAAGCATTCAGAGGAAGTGGTAAGGGGCAATGTACTGAGGAGCCACTCAATAGGAACCACGTGACTCCTATTCAAAGAATGTTTCCAGGCCTGCATGTAGGGCAATCTGTCAACTTATGCTCTACAAGGCTTCAGAATGATAATGAGGCAGTGATACTATGTGCCTCCCACTGGAATACGAATACTGATTTCCATTTTCCACCATTGTAACTTAGGTTTGTGGGGATCAGGCAAATTGTAATTTTTAGTTCATGTACATCAAGAGGAGCCACTCCTAAGGAGTTACACCCCACACTGGGTAGGTTAGGAGACTTTGAACTTCAAGCTTGATGCCACAATAGGATGGGATTTTAGGGATTCTAGAATGGGATTGACATTTTATATAGAATAAAAGAGTATAGAATGTTTGTGGCCAGACTGTATCATGTGATAGATTGGGATAAACAACCATAGATTCTTGTCCTCCTCGAATGCATGCCCCTTGCTGTGTAACTTTGAGTGTCCTTTCTCTAACTCTGGGCTTGGCCATATGACTTGCTTCAGCTGATAGTAAATTAGCCACTATAATGCAAGAAGAGTGGAATTTGGGAACTCTGTGACCACCACTACATGAGTAACTCACTGCACGTGGACGGAGAACAATGGAGAAAGAAGGTCCACTTGTGCCAGCTGTCCCAACCAAGGTCTGAGTCATATAAATAAGGCCATTTCGATCTTCCACCTCCCAGCTGACCTCTAGCTAACTACGGTAAAAGAGCCTAGACCTGCCTAGACCAAAGGGACCACCCAGCTGATACCAGCCCAAATTGCTGAATAACAGAATCATGTAATACATGGTTTTGTTTTAAGCCAGCAAAATTTGGGTACTTGCTAATATTGCCAATGTATCCAGCCACATTATCAACCAGATGTCATGGTGTGATGAAGATATTCCAAATGAGTGAGGATAGAAGACAATTTTTTGTCCTGCATCTCTTCTTAGGATGCTACTGGAAGATGTACTTCAGAAGAATAAGGAAATACACCAAGAGTTAGTTAAGTGTTAAGAAATCACTGAGAACACAGCCGGGCATGGTGGCTCACACCTGTAATCCCAGCACTTTGGGAGGCAGAGGCAGGTGGATCACGAGGTCAGGAGATTGAGACCATCCCGGCTAACACAGTGAAACCTCATCTCTCCTTAAAAAAACAAAAAAAAATTAGCCAGACATGGTGGCAGGTGCCTGTAGTCCCAGCTATTAGGGAGGCTGAGGCGGGAGAATGGCGTAAACCCAGGAGGCGGAGCTTGCAGTGAACCGAGATCGCGCCACTGCACTCCAACCCGGGCAACAGAGTGAGACTCCGTCTCAATAAATAAATAAATAAATAAATAAATAAATAAAACCGCATGCTCCCTTTATGGGACCATGTTAAATATACATGTTAAATATACCTTGATATAGCCCTAAAATAGAATAAAACAGAGTAGGGAATTTATAACCTTAACAAAGAATGAGGTCAATCTGTTTGTGCTGATATGGATGGTCTCCCTCATAACTTATTAGTGGAAAAAAGCATGACATAACTTTCTATATGATTCTTTCCAACTAAAGGCATCTATGTATATGCTAAAATATGCATTTTTTGGAAAGATATGTAAGAAGCTATTAGTATGAACAACGTTACTTTCAGGGAAAGGTACTTGGTGTTGGGAAATAGAAGCTTTAAATTGTATATGTATTTTACACTTCATAGATTGGAAAATATTATTTCAAAGCAGTTCCATCCAAAGCTCCTATGTTAAATGAGTGGGGACTGAGTGATTAACCCTAACCTATCCTGTTTCTCTCTCCTGATTCCACATATAAGTCCTAGTCATAAATTATAGAATGAAAAGTATGAAAACATTTGGGTCCTATTATCTCAACTTCTTCATTAATTTAACAAAGTTCTGCTTATGACATTGAAGATAAGCAATGCTAATTATATAATGAAACATACACTCATGATAACCATAACTCATGGTTTATTTGCTATGGATTTGAGGACATAGTTTAGTTACAGCTTTGCATGAACGAGAACTGGCTGATATTATAAACAGCATTCCACACAGAACACTTCTAACTTACCCACCGAGGCTTTGTGTTGGATTGATTGAGCATGCCAGGGTTTTTCTGATGACGTCTTGCTCAGTAATGGTGGCTGATTCTTAAGAAAATACCCAGGGACTCAGCCCAGTCCCCACTCATTTGACATAGGGGCTTTGGACAGAAATGCTTTAAAATATATTTCCTAACATATAAAATGTAATAAATCAATTCCAGAGACCATCTGGAACAAAGTTCCAAAGCACAATGTCATTGAAGGTGAAGAAATATATCATTTTAAGGCATTTGACAGGAACGTATTTACAATAGAGAAGAAACTTGAATTATGTCTAATTAACAATATAGTTTTATCTCCTTCCAGAAGAATAGTCAGATAGAGTGAGAGACAGATTTATTTTGTTTGAGATACCTTTCAATATGGGCTACAAGTGAATCAATATCGTTTTATAAATTGTACCATAAATACACTTCGTAATCCCATGATGCTCAGGGATCTATTTGGGAGTTATTCATCTAACAAAAAGGGAGAACGTAGGCTGTTTACTTATGAAAAAGTGAGCCAGGTAAACTGTTAATGGGATACAAGGGCCCTTTGTCCTCAGCAGCAATGTATGTCTTTGAGCATCAATGGTTAGCATTTACTGGGTTTTTCTTTGTGCCAGGAAATGTATTGAGTACCAATATGTGTTATTATATTTAATTATCTTACAAATCTTGTGAAGTAGGAGCTATTTATCTCTATTTCACACACACACACACACACACACACACACACAGAGAGAGAGAGAGAGAGAGAGAAGTTAATTGAGGTTCAGAGAGGTTAAGTAACTTAGCATGAAGATTGTATCTAGACAAGGTGAAATTTAAACTAGGAGGTCAAATTCCAAAACTCATGCTCTTAATGAAAAAGCAATGCTGATTTTAACAAATTAGATCATTTAACTGAAGGATATATTATACAGTTTTTGGAATCCTTTGGTGTGTGTGATAATCCATAATTGCATTTGTATAACCTGTAAATAACATTTAGTGATTTATGCTGACCTCAAATTAGGACTACCACAGTTGTCTTACCTGGGATCCCCAACCTTTAAACTGAAACAACATTCTTGATAATTAGAAAAAGACATGTGGTCACTCTAAAAAGAATAAAAGGTAGAAGAGTTGCATGTGGATGAGAAATTAAGGAGAAAATGTCTGCTACCTTGTATCATGAGAAAAGGCCCTTTTGCTGCCATCTTGGAGTATCTGAGACTAACTCTAGGTTTTGTCCTCCTTACAAAGTTGCAAGGTAGGTATTATTGATAGTAATTTAGTCATGAGGAATTGAAGGTGAAAAAGGTTAAACAGCTCTCACAATTTCACACAAAACTGTGATGATGGGTCTCTTATATTTTTCCTCTGAATCATACTGATATTTCATGATCAACTTGGTGAAATTTAGTAAAGAACTCCTAGGGCGTCTTGTTTGAACTTTCCAGGCACCTGCAGCCTTCAATATCCCAGCTGTTTAGAAAGCATGTTCAAAATTTCTGTATAATCTATCCTAAGATTATTAATATAATAAAGCAAAGAATTAAAAAGTGAGACTAATAAATATCCACAGTGTTTTTTAGCCCGTGCTTAAGAACTCATGACCCTAAGGAATAGAATAATAATCATGAGGGTGAAAAAATAAAACATCTTGAGTTACTTTTGTACATGGTTAAAGCTAAGAGTCCACTTTCATTCCTCTGCATATGGCTAACCAGTTATGCCAGCACCATTTATTGAATAGGGAGTCTTTTCCCCATTGCTCTTTTTTGGGCAACTTTGTCAAAGGTCAGATGGTTGTAGATGTGTGGTTTTATTTTCAAGTCCTCAAAAACTATTACAACAAAAACAAAAGTTAACAAGTGGGACCTAATTAAACAAAATAACTTCTACACAGCAAAAGCAACAGTAGAGTAAACTGACAACCTGCAGAACGGGAGAAAATACTCAAAACTATGAACCTGACAGTTGCTTAAGGGACTTGAAAAATTCAACAAACAAAAAACAAATAACTCCATTAGAAAATGGGCTAAGGACATGAATAGACACTTCTCAAAAGAAGACATGCAAGTGCCCAACAAACGTGTAAAAAATGCCCAACATCACTAATCAGAGAAATGCAAATCAAAACCACAGTTGGATACTATCTAATACTAGTCAGAATGGCTATTATTAAAAAGTCAAAAAATAACAGATGTTGGTGAGGTTGCACAGAAAAGGGAATGCTTATACACTGTCGGTTGGAATGCATATGAGTTCAGGCACTATGGAAAGCAGTTTAGAGACTCCTCAAAGAACTTAGAACTAGCATTTGATCTAGAAATCCCATTACTGGGTATATACCCAAAAGAAAAAAAAATCCCTCCATCAAAAAGACACATGCACTTATATGTTTATCACAACACTATCCATGATTCTACCATCATGGAATCAGCCTAGATGCCCATCAGTGGTAGACTGTATAAAGAAACTGTTGTTTGTGCCAACCAGATGACTAAATAGAAGCAGCTAGTGTATACCACCGTCACTCAGAGAGAAGAAAAGTGTCGAGTAAATATTAGCTCTTCAACTGGAATATCCAGGTAGAAACAACAGGATTCATCAAGGAAGCAATGTGACCCAAGGAGAACAGAGAAGAGTGAGACAGGACATCTGCCCACCTGGGAGTGGCACAGAGCCAGGGGAGGACACCCACTATGGGAAAATGGTGAGTGAGTGTGAGCCCTTGGGGACTCACACTTCTGCCATGTACCTTTGTAAGCCTGGGCTCAGGAGATCCCCCATAAGTCCCCAAACTGGGGCCTCCAGACTAACACAGGGAGCTATGTGGAGTCTGGGCAAAGCTGCTGCTCAGGCACATGCAAAGTCACAGGGTCCTTGGATCTCCCAGCAGCCCAGCACCAGTGACTGCAGTTCCAGCCATGGGGGAGGCCAGGCTCCCTTTCTTACCCCAGGACAGGGGCCCTATTCCACTGCACTTCACAGGGTAAGGTCTACTAGCCAGGGACCCTAGCAAGGGCTGAGGTCTTGGGTCAGGAGCAGCTCTGCATTACCCTGGGACAGAGCTTCTGGAAGGAGAGGCAAGTTGCCATTTCTGGTGCTCTGCAGCCATCACTTCTGTTGCCCTCAGGCTGTGTGGACCCCCCAGCACAGAGCAACCACCTTACAGAAAAATGGCCAGACTATTCTGCAAGCACGTCCCCATCCCCACTACTTCTCACTGAGCAGGGCAACCCAACCTAGGACTCTAGCCATTCCCCACCTGGGCTCTTGGGCTGATGACAGCTCTGGACTTCCTGGGACGGAGTTCCCAGAGGTAGCAGGCTGTTATTTTGACTGTTCTACAGCCTTAATTCCTGTTGCCCTCAGCCTCAGCCAAAAATGTAGTGGTTGGGAACTGACGTGGACCCTCAGCACTGCACAGCTGCCTTATGGAAAAGCTGCCAGACTGTTTCTCATGGGGTTCCCACCCCCACTACTCTTCACTGGGCAGTGTCTCTCAACCTGGGTCCCCAGCACAACCACGCTGCCCCTGCCTGAACACTTCACTCAGTGGTAGCTCCGCATTTCTTTGAGGAGGAAATTCCCAAGACAACTCACAAACCCTCTGCCATTGCAACTGCAGTGATACCAACCTTACTACCCTCAGCTGTGGACGAGTCAAAGGACCTGGACGCTATGCCGGCACCCTCAGAATACTGTAGCCACGATACAGATAGGAGCCCCATCTCTCTTCTCTGTGAAGCTCCACCACCCACTCTTCACCAGGCAGTGCCCTGGCTAGGGAGCACAGAACAGCTGTCCCACCCCTGGTTGAGCATCCCCAGTGGCAGTGGCTCTGTGATTTCTTAGGGAGGGTCTCCCAGAGTTAATAGACAATGCTGCTGCCATTGCCATGGCAGCAGTTCCACCGCTGCTGCCCTCAGTCAAGGGAAGAAACAAAGAGCCTGAGGGCTTTTACTCAGTTACCATAAGATGAGCCCAGTCTCTCATTCTTGTGAACCCTCGACCCCACCCCTCTTCACTAAGCAGGGCCAGCAGTGCAGTCTCCTCAACTCCTATCTGAACATTCCCAGTAGCAGCCACTCTGTGTTTCTCTGAGGTGGAGCTTCCAGAGGCAACTGAAAGCTCCTCCACCACTACCATAGCGTACTGCCCTTGCTGCCCTTAGACTGGAAAAGGAGCAAAGACCCTCAGTTCTTTAATCACACCTCCAGCAAGCTGTAACTGCCCTAAGGAGCAGAAACCAATTGATCAACCCTGTGAGGTCCCTGCCGCCTTTCCTTGTTACCAGGCAACCTCTCCCACTGCTCCATGCCAATCACACTGATTGATAGCTGCTTCACATTTCTTTGGGGTGGAGCCCCAAGAGACAAGGTAACAGCCCTCTGCCACAATCACTGCCAAGGTCCCTTCCCCTGCTGCCTCCAAGCTGGAGAGGGGATATAAAGCCTGAGCTCACCCCAGGGCTGCAATGTGCTGCCTGTGAGTGCCAAGTCAAGATCTGCAGTCAGCACTTGAGTGGGAGAGAGGAGCCAGTCCAGGCTTTCAGAGAGAGCAGGGCTGCAGTCCTTAAAAAAAAAAAAACAAAAAAACAAACAAACAAAAAAACAGAGGAGCCACGTGGCTGAGCTACAGCCTACCTACCAGCCATTAGGCTTAAGCTTCTTCTACTGGATCACAGCCCAAAATTCAACATCAAAAACAGTTGGCTAATATACCCCACTGTGAAACCAAGGGCAAGAATTCAGCTACAAATAAAGACCCTGCACAAAGCCTCAACCCTCTGAAAATATCCAAAACCGAAAACAACTGACTGTATAAAATTACACCATAATTAAAGAAATATGAGCCCATACAGATGAAAAAGACCCAGCCCAAGAACTCTGGCAACTCAAAAAGCCAAAGTGTCTTCTTTCTGACAAATGATTACAGTAGTTCCCCAGGAAGGGGTCTTAACTGGGCTGAAATGGCTGAAATGACAGAAATGGAGTTAAGCATGTGGATAGAAATGAAGGTTATTAAGCTTCATAACAAACTCAAAACCCAATCCAAAGAATCTAAGGATTACAATAAAACAATACAGGAGCTGAAAGATGAAATGGTCATTATCATAAATAACCAAACTGATCTGATAGAGCTGAAAACCACACTATAAGAATTTCATAATGCAATCTCAAGTCTCAACAGTGGAATAGATCAAGCTGAGTATAGAATCTCAGAGCTTGATGTCTGGTTCATTGAACTAACTCAGTCAGAGAAAAATAAAGAATAAAAATAATTTTAAAAAACTCTGAGAAATATGATGTTATGTAAAGAGACCAAATCTATGACTCTTTGGCATCCTGGAAAAGGAGGAGGGAGAAAACAAGGAACTTGGAAAGCATATTTCAGGATATTGTCCATGAAACAATTCCCAGCCCTGCTGGAGATACCAACATTCAAATTTAGGAAATGCAGAGAATGCTTGCAAAATACTCCACAAGACCATTTCCAAGACACATAGTCATCAGGTTCTCCAATGTCGAAATGAAAGAGAAAATGTTAAGCGTAGTTAAAAAGAAGGGTCAGGTCACCTGCAAAGAGAATCTCAAAAGGTAACAACATACTTCTCAGCAGAAACCCTATAAAGCCAGAAGAGATTGGGGGCATCTCTTCTATATTCAGCATTTTTAAATAAATAAATTTCTAACCGAGAATTTTGTATCTTGCAAAACTAAGCTTCATAAGCAAAGGATAACCATCCTTTTCAGACGAGCAAATGCTGATGGAATTTATTACTATCAGACATGTCTTACAAAAGGTCCTGAAAAGAGTGCTACATATGGAAAGGAAAGATCATTATTGGCCACTGCAAAAACAGACTTAAGTACATAGGCCATTGACAGTACAAAGCAACTGCACAAACAATTCTGCATAATAACCAGTTAACAACATGATGACAGGATCAAATCCACACATATCAATATTAACCTTGAATGTAAATGGGCTAAATGCACCCATTAAAAGGCACAGAGTGGCAAGATGAATAAAGAAGCAAGACCCAATGGTATGCTGTTTTCAAGAGACCTATCTCACATGCAATGACACCCATAGGCTCAAAGTAAAGGGATGGTGGAAAATCTACCAAGCAAATGAAAAACAGAAAAAAACAGTGGTTGTTGTGCTAATTTGAGACAAAACAGACTTTGAACCAACAAAGATAAAAAAAAGACGAAGATGGTCATTACATAATGGTAAAAGGTTCAATTCAATGAGAAGATCTTACTATCCTAAATATATATGTACCCAACACAAGAGCATCCAGATTCATAAAGCAAGCTCTTAGAGACTGAGAAAGAGACTTAGATTTTCACGCAATAATAGTGGGAGACTTCAACACCCCTCTAACAGTATTAGACAGATCATTGAGGCAGAAAACTAACAAAGATACTCAGGAACAGAACTCAACACTTGACCAAATTAACCTGAAAGACATCTATAAAACTCTGTACCCCAAACCAACAGAACATACATTCTTCTCATCTGCGTATGGTACATTACTGTAAAACAGGCCACACAATTGGCCATACAAAATTCTCAGCAAATTAAAAGGAAAACAAAATTATACCAACAACACTCTCAGACCACAGCACAATAAAATTAGAAATCAATACTAAGAAAATTGCTCAAAAGCATAGATATACATGGAAATTAAAAGACTAGTAATCAATGAAATTAAGACAGAAATCAAGGAATTCTTTGAAACTAATGAGAAAAAAAAATCCAACACATCAGAACCTCTGGGACACAGATAAAGCAATGTTAAAAGGGAACTTTATAGTGTTAAATGCCCACATCAAAAATTTGAAAGATTTCAAGTTAACAACCTACATTTCACTTAGAGCAATTAGTGAAACCATAGCAAACCCAACCCAAAGCTAGCAGAAGACAATAAATAATCAAAATCAGAGTTGAACTGAAGGAAACTGAGATGTAAAAAACCATACAAAAGATCAATGAATTCAGAAGTTAGTTTTTTGAAAGAATAAGAAAACAGATAAAGTGCTAGCTAAACTAATAAATAAAGGGAAAAGATTCTAATAAACACAATTAGAAATGACAAAGGGGACATTACCACTGACCCCAAGGGGAAAAAACAACAACCCTCAGAGACTACTATGAAAACCTCTATTCACACAAGCTAGAATCCCTAGAAAAATAGATAAATACCTAGAAACATTCAACCTACCAAGGTTGAACTAGGAAGGAATTGAATCCCAAAACAGTCCAATAATGAGTTTACAAGCAAATCAGTAATTAAATGTTACTAACCAAAGAAAGTTCAGGACCAAAAGGATTCACAGCTGAATTCTACCAGATGTATAAAGAAGAGCTGGTTCCTAGTGAAACTATTTCAAAAAAACTGAGGAGAATTCTTCAATAACTCATTCTAGGAGGACAGCATCCTCCTGATAGCAAAACCTGGCAGAGATGAAATAAAAAAGGAAACTTGAGGCCAATATCATTGATGAATATAGATGCAAACATTCTCAATAAGATACTAGCAAACTGAATTCAGCAGCACATCAAAAAACTAATCAACCTCAATTAAGTAGGCTTCATCCCTGGCATGCAAAGCTGATTTCAACATACACTAATTAATAAATGTGATCCATTACATAAAGAGAACTAAAAACAAAACCCACATGATCATCTCAATAGATGTAGAAAAGCCTTTCAATAAAATTCAATATTGCTTCATGTTAAAAATCCTCAACAAACTAGGAACTGAAAGAATATATTTCAAAATAGTAAAAGCCATCTATGTCAAATCCACAGCCAACATCATACTGAATGGGCAAAAACTAGAAGCATTCCTCTGGAGAATAAGAACAAGACGAGGATGCCCACACTTACCACTCCTATTCAACATAATACTAGAAGTCCCACCCAGAGTAATCAGGCAAGAGAAAGAAAAAAAAGGCAACAAAGTAGGAAGAGAGGAAGCCAAAGTATCCTTGTTTGCAGATGATATCATCCCATACCTAGAAAAACCCATAGTCTTTGGCTGAAAGCTCCTTGATCTGGTAAACAACTCCAGCAAAGTTTCAGGATAGAAAGTTGATGTACAAAAGTCAGTAGCATTTCTATACACCAATGACACCCAAGCTCAAGGCAAAACCAAAAACTCAATCCAATTCAAGATAGCCACAAAATAAATAAAATATGTAGGAATACAGCTAACCAGAGAAGTGAAAGATCTCTACAATGATAATTACAAAACACTGCTCAAGAAATCAGAGATGACACAAACTAATGAAGAAACATTCCATTCTCATGGATAGGATGAATTAATGAATTGTTAAAATGGCCATACTGGTCAAGCAATTTACAGACTCAGTGCTATTCCTAGCAAACTAAGAATGATATTCTTCACAGAAGTAGAAAAAATCTTAAAATTTATATGGAACCAAAAAAGAGCATGAATGGTCAAGGCAGTCCTAAGCAAATGAACAAAGCTGGAGGCATCATGTTATCTGACTTGAAACTATACTACAAGCCTACAGTAACCAAAACAGCATGGTACTGGTTCAAAAGCAGACACATAAACTGATGAAATAGAATAGAGAGCCCAGAAATAAAGCCACACACCTACAACCATCTGATATTTGACAAAGTCAACAACAACAACAAAAAAAAAAACGTTGGGGAAAGGACTCCCTATGCAACAAATGGTGCTGGGATTTGGCTAGCCGTATGCAGAAGATTGAAGCAGGACCCCTTCCTTACACTGTATACAAAAATCAACTCAGAATGGATTAAAGACTTAAGTGTAAGACCTATAATTATAAAAATTCTGGAAGATAATCCTGGAAATAGCTTTCTGGACATAGGAATGGGCAAAGACTTCATGATGAAGATGTCAAAAGCAATTGCCAAAGAAACAAAAATTCGCTACTGGGACCTAATTAAATTAAAGAGCTTCTGTACAGCAAAAGAAACTATAAACAGAGTAAACAGAAAACTTACAAACTGGGAGAAAATGTTTGCCAAGTACACATCCAACAAAGGTCTAATATCCAGATTCTACAAGGAACTTAGAGAAACTTACAAGCAAAAACCAGACAATCCCATTAAAAAGTGGTCAAAGAACATGAATAGACACTTCTCAAAAAAAAGACATACATGTGGCCAACAAGTATATGAAAAAAATGCTTAATATCACTAATCATTAGAGAAACACAAATCAAAACCACAGTGAAATACCATCTCACACCAATCAGAATGGCTATTACTAAAAAGTCAAAAAATAATAGATGCTGGTGAGGTTTCAGAGAAAAGAGAACGCTTATGTACTGCTGATGGGAATGTAAATTAGGTCAGCCATTGTGGAAAGCAATGTGGCTATTTCCCAAAGAATTGAAAACAGAATTAACATTTGACCCAGCAATCTCATTATTGGAAATATATTCAAAGGAATATAAATCATTCTTCCATAAAGACACATGCACATCTATGTTTATAGCAGCACTATTCACAATAGCAAAGAATGGAATCAACTTAAATGCCCATCAGTAGTAGACTGGATAAAGAAAATATGCTACATTTACACGATGAAATACCATGCAGCCCTAAAAAAGAACAAGATCATGTTCTTTGCAGAAATGTGGATGCAGCTGGAGGCCTTTATCCAAGTGAATTAATATGAGAACAGAAAACCAAATACTTCATGTTCTCACCTGTAAGTGGGAGCTGAACATTGAGAACACATGGACACAAAGAAGACAACAACAGAGACTGGGGTCTACTTGAAGTTGGAGGGTGGGAGGAAGGAGATGATCAGAGAACTACCTGTCAGATATTACGCTTATTGCCTGGGTGATGAAATAATCTGTACAACAAATCCCCATGACATGCAAGTTACCTATATAACCAACCCGCCCATGTACCCTTGAACCTAAAATAAATGTCAAAAAGAAAATGTTGTACCTAGACACCATGGAATAATATGCAGCCATAAAGAGACTGAAATTATGTCCTTTGTAGCAACATGGATGCAGCTAAAATCCATTATCCTAAGCAAATTAATGCAGGAACAGAAAACCAAATACCACATTTTCTCACTTATAGGGGGAAGCTAAACACTGAGTACATGTGAACATAAAGATGGGATAAATAGACACTGGAAACTATCAGGGGTGAAGAGAGAGGGAAGGTGAGGGTTGAAAAACTACCTATTGGGTATTATACTCATGATTTGGGTGGTGGGATCATTTGTACCCCAAACCTCGGTGTCACGCAATATAGTCATGTAACTAACGTGCACATGTACCCCCGAACCTAAAATAAAAATTGAAAGTAAAAAATTATAAAAAATAAAGTGGGGATGATCATGATAATTAATATCCATCTCATTTTGTATAAAGATTAAAGAAAATGCCAAAGTTAGTGCACCTAGGAGATTGCTTGGCACATGGAAGGCCAAGAAGAACAAAATTCACTGTGTTCCAGACACTGCACCAAGTGCTATGTACACATTATTTTATTTAATCATCATTAGAAGCTTGGAAGCTCCACTTTCTAACATAATACCCTGAGGGACGTAACGGGAAGTGCCTCTATAATTCCAGAACTATTTAAAACTGTGCTTAGCCCAAATGGTAACAGAAAATTACCATTTTCTATGAAGAGTCCTTCATTAAAAAAGTGAATATAAGTATTTAAAAAATTAAAGTACCTAACATACATCCCTTTATCTTTCTGTAATTCTAACATTATAGCACTTAATTTGCTTTTTATGAATATTTAATTAATCCACATCTACCTCATCTGTCTCATTGGATCATAACCTCTGTGAGGGCAGGACATTTCTCTTTGTGATTCATTCATCCATCCTCAGCACTTAGCACAGTACCTGGCACAGAGTGAGGCTTCAATAAATATTTACTAATTAAATAACTTACTGTAAAGGGTTCTGGTGAAAAATTGATGAGGACTAGCTTTGTAATGGTAAAACAACACACATCCATGAGGTTTTATTATAATTAATAATTTGTATTAGTATATTTGTGTATTCCTTCAGATTTAATGCAAGCCTATAAAAAGGACTTGGGCTCTTTCCCAGAGGAACATTATAGGATACAGTCCGAAGACAAATACTATCTTTCATGAATAAAACCAGTTATGTTTCATCCATCAGAGCGATGCTATTATATTCAGTATGCAAAAAGTAAATATGAGAAATGTATCTATAAACCTGATATATTTTAAGCAGATACTATAGGTGTGTGCTGAACATGTTCTAATCCTCGAGTTCCTGCATAACCTAGAAAAGGCAGTGGACTCTGGTTCTTGTTTGACTCTCAATAAACCCACCTTTTTTAGGCAATGTGACTGGGCATTGTATTAAACCAAGAGACATAAAGATAAATATACATAGGTTTGGCCTGCACTTCAGGCACTTTAACTCTAGTAAGAGAGAAAATATTACTGTAAATCAGATTGAACTAAGATAAGCAATACATTTAAATAATATGAGGCCCAAAAGAGAAAGCGCATTTTGATACAAAAATATTGAGAGACGTCTAGAAGGTAACTAGGAATTTGAATGTCAGGAAAGAGACAGAAAGGAACATATATATTTGTACTTATTTTTTGTCTTACATTATTTTTAATAAAGTAATTCTTGATGCTGAGCAGTTTACACAGAAAGTGGATGTGGAGAGGGCTGCCTTCCAGGCTCTTAGCATTAAGAGGCCATGTGTGTCTTGACACCCCTTGGATGGGATGTGTTATTGCATCTTACTGGAATAGCATGTTTTAAATTAATGTTAGAATACTTATTTTTTGTACAGAAAAATCTGTTGGGCATGTATAACCCAGTTTGGCTGCAAGCTCCTTAAAAACCTTAAAATTTTTTCTTCAAGATTCACAATGTGAATGAATGACTTAAAAAAATAACATTTGCATTTCTGACTACAAAAGCAGTCCATACATTTATGGAACACTCATTTTCTGAAGATTTACTATATAGCTTGCACCAGAAGCAGCAATGTTAACACAACAATCTGGAGAAGTTACAGAAAAGAGAAGCGGTATCAACAGAGTGGGCATCTGGTTCATCAAAGTAGTAAGAGTGGCGTCATGAGGTGGGGTACCAGTGTAACCATGGGTGTCCTGGGTTATGTGGGAGTGTGGAAGAGACAACCTGGGTATCATTTAAAAGGGAAGAATAGGAGGACAAAGGTGAATGGTAGGGTTTCAAAAAATGTTACTGATCAGAGAATGAGCTTCAATATTTTTCCTTTCCACCACTGGGACTCACATTTTTCAGCGGCAGACTTATTCTGATATGGGCAGAATAAAGTGTCTTTTAACTTGCTCCAATTATTTTACTGTGCTTATATAGTTCTTTATGACTCTGGCTGCTAATGTCATAACATGTGCAAAAAGAGTCATAGAATGCCTTCCATGCATACGTATCGTGGAAATTACAGTGGTAAACAAGAAAAAGCTCTTCCTTCATGGTGTTTACAGTGTTATTGAATTTACAAACAAACATGTATTTTCAGTTTGTGATTTTTTTTTTTTTTTAGCGTTAGAGATTCAAAAGAAAAAATACATATCCTTTTTTTTCTTTTTGGTCTTTCTAGAAATGGTGATGAATGCAGCTATTTAATGTATTTAATTCAATTAGTCTGTAGAACTAAACAGATATTATGACTGCTTTTATAAAGGTGATTTTCCCCCATTGCAACCCTTGTAAATGACTTGTCACATAATATAGTTAAGTAAAGTGAAATGATATTTTTCAAATTTTTTTTCTATCTTCTTTCCTCTGACAAATGTACATTTAAGGTGAGATTTAAATGCAAACTTCCAAACTACTACTCAGCATGAAAGTGTCTCCAATGTACTTGTATTTATGCAGGCTATAGAAAAGTAAGGCATGGAGAGTTATTATAATAAAATGATTTGGTGATGAGAAGAAAATGAAACAGCTGGGACAAAATGAAGCCATGGACTCAAGGGAAAATTAAATTCATGTCCGCACTAATGCTCTTACTAGCTGACTTGTTGGAAAACAAATACAATTTATTAGATAATTTTGCTATAGTGAACGTTTTTTGCAGAATCAATCATTCACTGCTGCTGAATATTACAATAGTGGAATAATAAAGATTTTTAATCAAAATGATTACTGATTTTTTTCCATTTACTTTAAAAGCTGTTTGTAAAAAAACACAGTTGCTTGCTGTTTCATTTGGCTTGATGAAAAAGTGAAACCCAATATATAAAGAATTATGAGTTCATTTTCTTTCTCTTTTTTTTGGTGTAGATTTTCAGCACATAATAATTTATACTGCATTTCCTTCTAATTAGACTGAACTGAAATTTCAGCTAAAGCAGGCATGAGCCCCCTATTGTTTTATTTGAATAATGAATGGTCGGAAACCTAGCATTTAATCTAATGCAGAATGGGGAGCAGGTCTAGAAGGTTACCATTGAGAGGGGGAATGGCTGTTTTTATTTAAATGGAAACTTCGTATTTGGTGACCTTGCTGTATAATGTTTTCTTTTTATGTGTGTGTGCAATTTTTATTTTTTCACAGGGAGGTAAGCCCGTGTGCTGTGGAGTTTTCTCTGGAGGCCTGTTCTCCTGGCTGGATGTGTATGACAGGTTTAGGCATTAAATGGCTTTAAGCTTGTCAAAGAAAGGTTATTAAAAATGTCCCTGCCTTTCAGGCTCCATGCTCAGTAGGAGCCCAAATGCAGTCCTCTGAGGCTGTCTTTCTATTTAGTCATGTCATTTGGCTCTTTGCCTATAGCAAAAAATGAGACACCATCTGTTATTTTTCACTAATGGCTGTCGGTCCCAAGCTTGCCTGGATTGCTTACCCTTTTCCCACCAGCCGCTGGACACAGATTCACTAACATGATTCTCTATAGAGAAGTGTGTTTTATTATCAACAGGCTAAGAAATGTGGAAGTGCTTAATTACTTGAAAACACGATTCAAGTCTAAGCTATTGTCCTTAATTCATTACCACATTGAAATGTACATTTTTTTTTGTATTGGATTGATCTGCATTTTATGGGAGAACTAGCATTTTTGCTTATGATAACAATAGCTTGTATTAATTTAAGGCATATAAGAGTTATTCTTTTAATTCTCACAAGTTCGTTTGTACTAGGCGTTATTGCCTCCACATTACAGATGAGAAAATAAGCACAGGTTTTCATTACTTGCTGAGTTCCAGATCAATTAAGAGCACGATTAGGATTCATCCAGATCACACTTTCTTCCAGAGCTGTACTCTCAACCACAACACTGTTGCTTCTCTACATAATGTATTGAGTTACTTGAGGTAAAATGTGAAACCTGAAGCCTAAAAAACACTATATGCCGGGAGCAAATTGTTTTCCCTGGGGTAATTTTTGGTGTCTGCATTTATTTACGAGTGAAGAAACACCTTCTCTTTTGCTTCAGGAACCATCTTGGATTTCCAGCTTTGCAGTCGGCCTTGCTAAAAATTCTCCTTGGCTTACACATGGAGTCTCAGAACCCGAAAAAGACCCTCAATGTCAGTGTGTTGTCAGACTCTTACAAACAGCGCTCGCTTGAAAAACATTGGCTGAAATATCACTTATCACCAAGGCCATGATGTCTTTTCCATTTCAAAACCTCAACATGAGACAGTGCATTGGAACAAACCTTTGTTATATAGCAACAGACAACTGTTGTATTAGACTAAATCTTGGTAAATTTTATAGGTAGTATATATTTTGTAGTTGAAGTTACAACATTGTTACCTAGTTTAAAAACTCTTACTGTGTATTAGTTACGATGATGGAACTGAAAATACTGAAAAAGCTAAACGAATAAAAATCAGTTTGGTTTTCTTTGTCAATTCAAATTCAAATCTTTTCTGGAAAACTTCATTATGATTTATGTGAAGCTAAAAAGTAGGTTAACTGCATTGTTAGAGTGTCATTATTGGCAATTTTGCTGGACATTTAGTGATGAGTTGGGCAAACTAAATTGTTACAAATTAAATTACTCTGCAGAAAGCTAGATTTACACTATGTTAACAGAGGTTGCCCAAAAGGAAGACTCCATTGTCGAATACGTTTGTGAAACATTACCTTGAAAATATATGGTTCTCTCTACTAGAGAAAAAAAAAACAATCAAAACCCCTTTGATCTTTAATACATTGGTGTGTATTGAAAATTTTTTCTAAGGCATAATATTTACACTATTTCCTAACCTTTTTAATCATGGAAACTTATTTTTTGAAGTTTTTACATGTCTAGTTTTTGGTAAATATGCTTTGGAAGATACTTACCAGGTATGCTACCTGCATATTCCAAAGACACCTTAAACTCGTATTTGTACTTTTTCATCTCGCAATTAGAGCCTCTCTTAACTCACTTCGCTAGTTGTCCAAAGCAACAGCTCATCAGCTTCACTCATGTATTATTTTCTTTCATTTCTCACATCAAATTAATTGCCAATTGTTATACATTTTACCTCCAAACAACTTCTTGGAAACAACCTCTTCTTTTCATTCCCACTGTTTATGCCCCAGATCACATCATTATGATTTTCTCTCTCTGTACTGGAGTGATAGCTTCCCAATTGATCTCTGTGCTTTCTATCTCCACGTATGACCAGAATGATCTTTATAAAATATAAATTGGGTTTTGTAAATCAGGTCCTTGCGTAACTTCACAGGGTCTCCACAATGAATAATAAAAGTTGCAGTCCTCCACGTGGCTTTTAAAGTCTTCTGTGATCTGATCCACACTCATATCTTCTCTTCTCCCTATACTTTAATCATTTGGGCTGCTTGTTGTTTCCCAAATACAGGGTGACTTTTTTTCATGTATTTGTGCTTTTCCTGTTTCACCTTCTTAGAGTGTCCACCTGTCAACTCTACCCACTGATTAATCTCTTGCAAAAACTTTCTAGCCACTCCATGCACTGTTATTTATTTTGTCCTCTTTTCTTACAGGGTTTCTTAATGCAGGGTCTGTGAGGCATTCTTCTGGGAAGAGGTCCATGGAGAATGTGGTAGTCAACCCTAAAGTTATTCTCTGATAATAGCTGCCTCCTGGTATTTATATTCTTTTGTAGTCTTCCATATTTTATCAGGTCACATAGAATACTGCATAAAGGATAATATGTCACTTCTGATGGTAGGTCATAAACAGCATTTTGGCTTTCGTCTTTATCTCCTTCACGGATCACTTGCTCTGAAGAGAACTAACTGCCCTGTCATGATCAGTCCTAGGAAGAAGCCATGTGTTTGAAAAATAAAATTTTCTGAGATAACCCATAGGGAACTCCCTGAGGCCTCCTTCCAATAACCATGTGAAGTGAGCCATCTTGAAAACATGTTCTCCAGCCCCAGTCAAGCTTTCAGCTCATAGTAACCCCAACTGACATCTTTACTACAACCTCATGAGAGACCCTGAGCCAGAACCATCCAGCTAAGCCACTTTCAAATTCTTGACCTTCAGTAATTCTATGAGATAATAAATATTCGTTGTTTTGAACTGCTAAGCAATCAGGCAAATATTTGTTATATAGCAACAGCTAAACAATTTAGACTATCATTTTCCCAAAAGGGTCCATGACCCAAAAAGGATTAAGAATCTCTGGCATGCATATTATTCATACTGTACTTCTATTAGCATTTGCCACTGTGTGTCATTTAACTATTGTGTGTTTGCCAGTCTTTCCTTACAGGAAGCTACCCCAAAACAGCAAAATTACATTTATCTTTGCATCCTCAATACTACTTCCGAGCTAGAACTATAAGACAATATTTTAAAAGATTTTCTGATTAAATGAAACTTTACATTTTATATGGAGCTTGATGTGAATATAGGCTTACAGGAAAGGTTATAAGAAAGGCAATGAAGGTCATCTTATGGTGCTTTGATGCATTAGTTTATTTACTGAGAACTTCTAGATAATTCCAACATATCTGAGACTTTTAAAGGAGCTCTCCCAGTGGAAGAGATACAGGGAAAACAAAATGTATAGATGCAAAACGTTATGTATGGAAAATACTTGATTTTTCTTCTCTTTTAACAGAATCTAAACCTGTGTCTCCTATGATGTAAGAGCCAGGGAAAAAATATCTCAGCCATTTTCAGGTGATTGGGCCCTCAATCAATAAGGATGATATAAACTAGGTATGGCTTCGGACTAGTCCGTGTGTGTGTTTGTGTGTGTATATTTCACATATGTGTGGTTAGGAGGCATTTAAAACGTGTCATGTTTCTGTAAAAACCAAAGTCTGGCTTGCAGAAATGTTTATGGGAATCTATAAAAGGCACACAGGGCTTTTGCGTGGAGTTAGCTGAAACACATATGCATAAAAAGAGAAGTTCTTTAAAATTGGCTGTTGTGCTTTATAGTATAATTATATATATTACAAAGCACTTTTGTGCTTTATAATAAAAATATTACTTTTTTTGTTTTCCTTGTTGCTTTTGCAAGAGAAAGTGTTCCCTAATACAGCAATAATTGAATGGGCAGTACAGCAAGTCTGGCTCTGCACACTTATAATTCACAATCAAAGAAAATTCTAGAAATCTCAGATCTTTTAAAATTACCAAACAAAAAGGAGATGAATTAGAAGGAAAGAACAGGCTTATCAAAACAGATCTACCTTGCAAAGTCCTTATGGCAATCTATAGTTTTAAGTCTGATAACATGGGTATTCAACAGTTGAATAAACACAATTTTGTAAGGACAGATTGATGCTATCTGCTCATACTCTTGTTTCATCATCACACTTGGGATGCATTCATGTTGTTGACACAAATCACAGACAACAGCAAGATTTTCCATGTTTTGACATCTTTTTTTAGAGGGAAAAAGCAATGAAAAAGATATAGATATACCTCAGAGATATTGTGGGTTTGGTTCCAGATCACTGCAACAAAATGAATATCACAACAAGGCAAATACTGAAATAAAGTGAGTCACAAACCTTTTGGTTTCCCAGTACATATGACAGTTATGTTTAAGTTATACTAGAGTATATTAAGTGTACAATAGCATTATGTCTAAAAAGCCAATGCACATATTTTCACTAAAAATTAATTTATTGCTAAAAAGTGCTAACAATTATCTGAGCTGTCACTGAATCACGTTTGTGCTGGTGAAGAGCTTCACTTCCATGTTGATGGCTGCTTTGAAGCCAGGCATTGATTTCTTCTCTCTAGCTATGAAAGTCTCAGGTGTCACTTCCTTTCAATAGAAAGCTGCTTCATTGGCATTAAAGATCTGTCTTTAGTGTAGCCACATTTATAAATGATCTTAACTACACCTTCTGGATAATTTGTTGGAACTTCTCCATCAGCATTTGCTGCTTCATCTTGCACTTTTGTGTTATGGAGATGTCTTCCTTCCTTAAATATCACGAACCAACCTCTGATAGCTTCAAACTTGTTTTCTACAATTTTCTCACCTCTCTCAACTTTCATAGAATTAAAGACCGTTAGGGCCTTGATCTAGATTAGGCTTTGGTTTAAGGGAATATTGTAGTTGGTTTGATCTTCTATCCAGATCATTAAAACTTTCTCCATATCAGCAATATGGCTGTTTCACTTTATTACCATTTCTGTGTTCCCTGGATTAGCCCTTTTAATTTTTTCATCAACTTTGCATTTACAACTTGACTAATTATCTGGATGCAAGAGGTCTAGCTTTTCACTTATCTCAGCTTTCAACATACTTTTCTTATTAAACTTAATAATTTTTAGCTTTTGGTCTAAAGTGAGAGATGTGCAACTCTTCATCTCACTTGAACATTTAGAGGTCATTACACTTGAACATTTAGAGGTCATTATTAATTGGGCTAGTTTTAATATTGTTGTATCTCAGGAAATAAGGACACCCAAGGAAAGGGAGAGAGATGGGGAACAGCCAGCCCATGGAGCAGTCAGAACACACACAACACTTACGGATTAAGTTCCTCTACATTTCATTGTGTCTTACACGGGCATGGTTTGTGGTGTCCCCAAGTAATTACAATAGTAACACTGAAAATTACTGGTCAGAGATCATCATAATAGATATAATGAGAAAGTCTGAAATATTGTAAAAATTACAATGTGACACAGAGACACAAAGTGAGCACATGCTGTTGGAAAAAATGGTGCAGATAGACTTGCTCAAAGCAAGACTGCAACAAACCTTCAATTTTTTTAATAAAGCAATATCTGCAAATCACAGTAAAGTGAAGCACAATACAATTAAATGTGCTGGTGGCTTTTTAAAAATGTAAATGCTGTATTTTCAGGACTCTTCAAGTATAGCAGGACTGATATTTCCTAAAAGTTTGCAATTGTCTCATTGGAAAAGAATTTCCAAGATTCTTTTGTCTTTGGGGAATTTTTAATAGTATGTACCTTCATCAGATGTTTACCCCTGAGGCTAGCTTTTTCTTTTTAACTGAAAGTAAGTGATTCACAAAACCTCCTAAATGAGATGAACTTAAATATTCAGCATTTCCAACACTCTGAATCATCTCTACAAAATGCTAACCAAGTTGTGATACAGCCTACATGCAAATGGCTCTGGAGACAGACACTGCCTTCAAAACACTGACTCAAGAAGCAGGACGTTTTCCTTATTTTAAATTAAAATATCATTTTATGGCTGTCACACAATGGAACTGTCTCAGTCTAGTCCCTCTTCCATAGGACAAGTTATCTGGAACTCTCACCTTGCTCAACTTCACCCCACTCCCATCCCAACACCGTACCCTGCTCTTCTCTAGACTACATATTCAAATTCCTTGGCTTAGCTTTTCTTTCAGTCAGCTGATGGGTTTCTACCTCTTGGTTTAAGACCTCAGTGCCCTCACTTTCCTCATCCTGAAAGGCTCCCTCATCCTTTACCCAGTTAACTGTTACCAGTCTCTCAGGACTCAGTTTGTCACATCCTCAGAGAAGCATTCTCATGTATTGCCTGTAGGGCCAACAATATACTCTGTTAAAAGCATAGTGTACATTTTTTATTATTCTTTTGATCTGTAATTCTATATCTGTGTGACTCCTAGATGAATGTTTGTGCCCATGTATTTGTCAAGTTGAGCTGCTATAACAAAAGACTGTAACTGGGTAGCTAGAACAACAGATATTTGTTTGTCACTGTTCCGGAGGTTGGGAAGGCCAAGATCAAAGTCAGGGAAATTCACTATTTGGTGAGAGTCCACTTCCTAGCTTGCAGAAAGCCACCATCTCATTGTGTCCTCACGTGGCAAAGAGAGAAATATCTGGAATATTTTTTTTCCTTCTTATAATAAGGGCACTAATGGGAGCTGTCAATAAGGGCTCTTTATGGGAGCTCCATCTTCATGAGCTCAATTAAACCTAATTAATTATCAAAAGATCAACCTCCTAATATCATCACATTGGAGGTTAGGGCTTCCAAGTATGAATTTAGGAAGGTACACAAAACATTCAGCCCACAACAGTCCCCTACTAGACTCTTCTCTACGGAACAGAGAACTCTGTATCTCCAGCACTGGCACAGTGCCTAGTACATAATAGACATTCAATAGTTGCTGAATGAATGAAAGAATTCCTTATATGTTGTTTGATCATCTTAATATCCTAAGGGGTCCTTCTTAAAAGAGAATTTCTTAGGATATTTTTGATCAGTAGCATTAGAATGAGCCTGCCACATCCTATACTTAAACATAAGGATCACATAGTAGCCCAAGATCTCATTAGCATTTTGGTGTTTACAACCCCTTGTATCACCCTGTTGACAGACCCTGTAGAGAGACCTTTTCTTCCAGTGGTAGTATGGGATCTTCACCTTTACGCCTGCAAATAAAAGCAGGAGGGTCAGACTGCAACTAAAAGCAGGAGGGTCTTGTGCATATGAAAAATGTTGCCCAAATTTTTTTCCAGGGCAGTAGGGAGTTAATTTTAGTCCATTGCCAAGATTTTGGTCCAGATCTTTAGTAGGATTACTTGAACTCCAACAGGGTAAAACAGTTTCCTAGTTTTACAGAAGGTTTGTCTACTAGATAGGATAACTAATAGAAACTATTGTGGTACAAACTAGCCGATGCGCAGGTTTAAAACTTAGCTCAATCCAGGATGAGTATAAACCATAATTTAGTCTCTACAGGAACATCTAGGTGCCATCCTGTTTTGTGTGAAATCTACCGTCTGACCGGAAGCAAATTAGACTCTAGGTAGGAGGTAAAAAGGGGTTCAAGGACATGAGGACCCAGGAGCATTGCTGGTGTCACAGTACTCCAGTTCAATAAGGATGATTAGGTGAACTTATAAGTCACATTAGAGAGTAAAAGGACGGGTTATTAATAATTAACATAATAATTAATGTCAAGTGTAACCTGGAACTGTCTTTGGAAAACCAGGCTCTATGGTTGTCCTAGTGATGGCATAATTCTTAGTCCCATTAGTCTCTGACACTGTTTAACTGTTTCCTGTTTTCTGTTTTTATCATCTGTAAAAAGTGAGCTGATACTGTTTATCTTATGAATAATGCCTAACAAACCACCTGACACACTGTTAATGCTCAAGTGTAATCATAGTAGTTACCTTCCTTCATTCTCCTCTAATCTCCCAGTACTGGCTCAGAAATTGAAAGACTGCTCCTGAATAGTGGAGGGTAGAGGAGGCATCAGCAGACACAGAAGAGTGTTGGTAGAGACAGAGGAAACTGGGTCTTCCAGCTCAGAGCCGTATTTTTTAGCTTTGGTGTGTGTGGGCTGTGATGTTGGCTTTCTAAACTTCATAAAATCATAGAACGTAAGAAACTGCCACTTGCCTACTCATGTACCAGTACCAACCAGAAAGGGTTAGTGTTGCAGTAATTTTTAGGAGGAGATATTTTTGACAATTAACACCAAAGGTCAAAAATAATTAATGTTATAGGCATTTGATTTATGGGGCAAATATTTAGGGAAACCTGTTAAGGAAAAGGAGAAAAAAAGAAGTGATCGATCGATCAGCCCTTAGATGTAGAGGCCCAGGATCCACTAAAATAAACATTACGAAGCCATAACACTCAGTCCTCCCAAACTCACACGTTATTTTCTTGGCTTATATATTTAGAATGTTTATGATTTTTTATTCTCTGAATACTTTTTTTCCCAAATATTTCGGTCTCAAAAGTAAGTTTCCAGGGAGGGAAAACAAAACACAAAATAGATAGTGGCTGATTTTTTTTTTCCTTTGAAAGCTTTCACATAGATTATCATCTCAAAAACACAGTGACATGCTAAGAAAGCAAAAATCAGATGAAAAATGAGCCAATGGGTGACAAAAAGTAGCTGTGAGAAACGAGGTTTATTAGCATCTTCCCAGGGGATGTCAGAGAATAAGGGAAGCTTTCAGGACTTGCTTCCAACTCTTCCTTACTCGTTGTTCATGAGATGGAGCTGATAGTAAGGTCCTGTGGGGATCGAGAATGTTGGTGATCAGAAAACCAAATTCACTCTTTCACTGCCCTAAATAAAAGTGGGAGGTCTACTGCCTCAGCTCATCTTCAAGAAGGTGGAAGAGGATCGGGAACACTGGAAAACTGTTTCTCCTTTTTCTCTCCTCTGGCGCTCGTGGTAATAGGTGAGATATCTTGATGAATAAGAGCACCCAAGTTGGCTGGCTTCATCTCGGCTCTGCCAGTTACTAGTTATGTGACCTTGGGGATATTATTTCATCTCTCTAAATCTCATTTTTCTTATCTATATAGTGGGGGCAATTCAAATGCATGGGATTTTTGAGAACTTTAGATTTAATGTGCACATATTTTATAGAATAATATTGGGTAGAGTAAGTATTCTGTGAGTGTGTCTTTTATTATCCATTATTGTCAGTAAAATACTCTCTTCTCCTGTCTTTAGATGCATCAAGAACCCCATATACTTTCTCACACGATTCAATGAGTCCTATAATTGATTAGTCGGTAAGGTGAGGCTTGATTAACCTATGAGGTGGTCCTGAAGGACTTGAGCTAAACTAACATGGACAGTTTCCTGTCCATCACCAAATCCTTCCAGAATCATATGTGCTTTATCTGATTGCTAAAAAGGGTAATGAAACCAAGCATGCTCAGTTCTTTCTCTGTTCATTCTGCAATCTGTCTATGCAGACAGATGGCATTCTAGTCTGCTTTCTAATATCCAGTAAGGTTACTAGACAGGGTCTGTCTTTAGTAACTAGGAAGATGAGCTACAGGTGTCCAGTTGAGTCACAAGTGGGTGGGGTAATCTATTTACTAATGCATCAGTGAAATATCAGCAACTCATTTAGCCACATACCTAAGCAATATTCTCCACATGTCTTATTTTTCACTTATTTCTGAACTTGAAGGTAAAGAAGGGGAAGTTAATTGACTTTGTATCCTCCAAAAATTATCTAGCCGATACATCAAGTGAAAGCTCCCTCAAAATAGGCAGTTCTGTTTTTTCTTTTTTTCTTTTTTTTTGAGACAGAGTCTTGCTCTGTTGCCCAGGCTGGAGTGCAGTGGCACAATCCCAGCTCACTGCAAGCTCCGCCTCCCAGTGTCAAGCCATTCTCCTACCTCAGCCTTCTGAGTAGCCAGGACTACAGGTGCCAAACACCACGCCTGGCTCATTTTTGTATTTTTAGTAGAGACGAGGTTTCACCATGTTGGCCAGGCTGGTCTCGAACTCCTGACCTTAGGTGATCCACCTGCCTCAGCCTCCTAAAGTGCAGGGATTACAGGCGTGAGCCACTGCACCCAGCCGGCATCTCTTTTACTCGTTTTGAAAATTAGATTTTAGAGGATCGATATTACATATACTTGGTCTTTGTTTTAAGTTTTCTTTTGTTTTTTCCTTTTTTTTTTTAACTTTGGTGCCAACTGGTGTACTTTAAGTGTGACTGTCTATTGCAACCTGTCTAATGAAGATAGACAAATGGTAGTCATGCACTCTTTGCCTTCCCCTGACCCAGATTTGATAGTTTGCTTACCCAAAAACCTCTCAGGTTTCACTTAATGCCCTGATTAATTGCTCTGGTTTGCTCATTTATCATTTTCTCCATCAATGCTACTGTCTAGCCTCTATTCTTACCCCAAAGCTTATGGCAAACTCTATAAAATGAAGCATATTGTATATGAGGAGGGAACTTTAAAAGTATTCCTTAACAGTATCATTTTCGCTGGTATTTTGAGGGTATTTGATTAGTTCCATAGTTGTTCCAATATTTTTTATTTTATCCAGTCCTTGCAACTTTTTTCATTTGTGTACCTTTTGCAGTGCCTGCATTGCAAACTACTTGAGATCACAGCCTTGTCATAAACATCTCTGTATTACCTGCATGGTTTAGACTAGTGCCTTACAAAGTATAGTTATTTAATATGACAGTCTTTGACCAACACATAATTCTACAAGAACCCTTCCAGGTTTTCCAGGTATCAGGTTCCATCATTCTGACTCTGTTGGCTCTGTTTATCTACCAATGTCTTTGGATTCCTGAGAGGTAGAACAGAGAGAAAATCCAAACCAGAGGCATGTTCTACTGATGACAAGAGTACTACCATAAATCTTATGTTCAACGCTGGTGAGATAAATGAATTATTGGTGGAAACTCAACCATCTCCATTTAAGAAACTCTCAGTGCCTGGGAGATGGTGTCAAAATTATCCTGGAAGTGGGGTGGGTGGGAGTCATTAGTTTTGTAAAATCATGAACTTGAGTATTAATTAAGCAGTTGGTAAAATCGAAGTTAAGTAGTCAATGTCTCTTCTTCCCATGTCCCCATCTACCCCATGTTAGAGAGTTGGAATTACTGAGGGAGGGGATGTATACCTCAGGCATGAGCAAGTAGGCAAAAAGACGCTTCCCAAGGAAATGATGCATTTAGGGCATCTCACTCCTTTTCAAAAGAGAAAATGTTTCAATCCAATATTTATTTTTCATCTCTTCACTTCGAGCCACTACATATGGTCGTGTGGGTTATTCCCGAAGTGGCAAGTCTGGGTTTCCCTCTCCAGGTCATTTGTCCATAGTATAGCAACTCCACATCATGAAAGATGGTGCTTTTCACAAATTTGTGTAGCTGTATTACTACCCTCACCCCTCCAACCCAAGATTTTATCCATAAACCTAGAAAGTAGGACATTTGGAGACCTGCATGATAAAATTATTACACCAGAGTCCTTCCCGAGGTTAGGCTTGATGGGTTAATGTTGAGGGGATGGGTAGACAAAGGGGAAGGTGATCAATTGCAGTTGAAGAAGATTTTGACTGGAAAATCTAGTCTGGATTACACAAAGATGGGGAAACTCATTAATTGGTGGAACATGTCAGAATAAGTCATTCATCCATACAATCCAAACAGCCTTTTCATCTGTAATTCATGATTTTGGTTTTAATTGATGCTCCATTTTGGAGGATTTGCTCAAATCAGCAGTTAATTGAATTGATTCATAAGCGAAAAGCTTGCATGACTAGCTCTTGTTTATGTTTCATTACCAGCATTCACCAACACTCCCATAAGAATAAAAAAAGACCCCTTCCCATAACCTAAAAATCTCTTATTTCTCAGATTGCTTTTGTATTGTTGCTCTGGTTTTCATTTTAGGCTGCTTGAGATTTTTTTTTTTTTTAATTTGGACACAATATTAATAGAATTCATCATTTTTGTCTGCTGACTTAACTACCAGGAGGCATCATCTGGCAATTGTCCCTTGTGCATCTAATTGCTTAATTAACATTCAAATCCAAGGATTTAGGAAAGGGTTGGTATTATTTTAACTTCTGAGTTAGTTAATTGCCACCATAACACCTTTAAAGCTGTCACACAGCATCTAGAAAGAGATTCTTGGGAGATAGATCTAGCTTGAGGTAAAATAAAAAATCACAGATTTAAAAATACATGTGAATAGTAACTCAGAAATGAGTATTTTTCTTCTAGAAAAATCATATTTAGGCATGAAATTTATAAATCAGTACTCTTTATTCAATCCCATTGATGAATAGCTCTTAAAAAGTATCTATGTATTTTAAAATGATTTTATGTTGTTTCAATCAGTGTTTACAAAAGAAGATGGTTAAGTGCCAGTATACTTCACTTATTTATAAATTGCAGAGGACCCATTAATAATGAATTGATTTGACAAAAAGATAGCACAAGCAGATTCAGTGATACATATTTGGAATATATACTCTATAAACAAGTGTAACTTCTTTGATCCGTGTAAAACATATTGCCTAAAAAATGCTATTTCCTAAAAATAAATATAGTAGGCACTACAGAAATAATTATTTACAATGTAACATTTTACATTTTGCAAAATGCAAAACAGAGACGATAGGGTATGGAATTTCTTAAACAAATTCAAATCTGAGAAAAATGAGTTGTTGGGAAAAAAGCTCAAGATTACAACGGATAGATAGATTGAAAGTACAAATACAAGACTCACAAAGGTAAAAATATTAAAAAGGAATGTGTAAATAAGGTTAACAAATAAATAACAAAAAAACTACAGATAGAAAAACAGAGCAATGTTCTTTACATCTATGTTCATCAATATAACAACTAAAAATAGTAATATTTAATGCCACAAAATTGTGGAAAAATTTGTACATCCACCACTGGTCACAGAATAAATTGATATAACACATTTAAAAATAATTTGGTGATTAACATCTATCAAAACCATAAAATATATAAAGAAAGAAACTGTAAGACACATTAACGTCTAAAAATAGGGAAGCCACTCAATGATTTCCTTTTGTTAACCAATATGTATAGAGTAACAATAGTAATAATATTTATAATATCAGGTGAACTATGGAATATGAAATTTTATTTGTGCCAACTGTAAGGAAAAGAGGCACATGACAAAAGAGCATAGAAATGTAAAAATTATTGCTGTCTTGTGGTGGTAGAATTTTAGTTGGCAGCTTACTAGTAGAAGAGAAGGAAACAAATGTAGGCTGAAGAGATGGTTTTTGTTAGCCGTGTTACTGTAGAAAATTATATAGCCTCTCTGAATCTCAATTTTTTTTTTGCAAAATGATGCTACACCTACCTTATAACTTTGTTTCAGTGTTATATGACGTAACGCAGGTACAGTGTTTTAAGGAGTCTCAGAAAACAAAAGCTATAATACTATGTCATTCTTGGCAGTCTTGGTATCAAGAAACATATGAAAGGGAAGTTGAATAGCAACATTCTTATACCAGGATAAGAATCACAGGTAGAGTGATGACAAGGGTTGAGTGATAATGTAGACAGCATGCCTATCACAGGAAGGGCTTCTAATAAGATAACAGAATTTTAGTAGAATATTGAAGAAGGCAAGAGAGAGCTCTGTGAATATCAAGGAAGATATTTTCCAAGTATAAGAAAGAGCAAATGCAAGTACTTTGAAGTGGAAATTTTGTGTGACTTTTGTTGACAATCACCTATACAACATAATAGCATCAATTTATGTTTAACATTCTTTGTTAGCATCTCCTGAGTGCTAGGTACTGGTTGAGTATAGACATAAAATATCCTTCCCTTTAATGGGCTCAAATTATAGAACTGAAAATATGTGAATTTAGTCAATGCATTACAAATACCACAAATGCCAGTGGCTAAAACTGATATTTAGTTACCCTTATAGTTCATGCATCAGTGGGTCCACTAAGAGTTGGCTGGCCACTTGGCTGATCTTGGCTGGCTTGTTCATGTTTCTGCCAGTTAGCTGGGGGCTATTCTATTGGTTGGGCATAACTTAGTAAGGCAGCTCTGCTCCACATTTCTCTCATATTTTTCCTGGGATCAGTTGGCATGTGTTGTCATAGCCTTGAAATAAATGCAAGAAAGTAGTCTAACAGTTTTTTCAAGAACCCTGAAAATGACCCCTCCCTTATAGTTTTCACCCTAGGTACTTCACCTGATGCTCTTTAGTACTGGCCTGCAATTTTTCACTTACACCATGTCACTGCCGACATCCCACTAGCCAAAGCAAGTCACATGAGCAAGCCTGAAGGCAGGAGTTAGGGAAACAGCACTACAAAGTCACATGGCAAAGAGTATGAATAGAAGGAGAAACTAAGAAATGGGACTATTTAAAGCAATCTAGAAACAATTCATCATAATTTGTTTCATCTTAATAAATATATAATCTAATGGTTTCCAAAGCATGGTATTCCTTACACTAGTGGTATGAGAAATGATTTTTGATAGTATTTCAAACAATAAACATTATTTATAATTTACAGTTATTAATAGTATATAGTTATTTTTATTTGTTGAATAATACGATAAGTGCCCTGAGCTCATAATTTTATGAGTATTGCTCCATAAGATGAAGTTGAATTAAGTAAAACAGAAAGTTAATTTATTGAAAAATACATAGTTAATAATGGTAAAAGTGTATGAGCGTATAGGGAAAAAACTCAATAGAAACATAGAAGAATGAAGTGTAGAAGACATTGCTGGTTGGTATATGAACCAACTAAGAGCTTAGCAATGAGGAATATGGAGAAAAGGGAAGATTACAGGGGTGAGGGGTGACATTAGAGCAACATCTTGAACAAGTTGAGGTTTATAAGCCAGGGAAGGGAAGGAATTATCTTCCAGATTGAGAAAGCAGCATGTTCAAAGTTCAAAGGTATACAAGTATATGGCACATAATATAATAATAGGTTCCATTGATCAGATGCTTATAGCGCCAGGCATTAGGCTAGAATCCTTCTGCACAGTATCTCACCCCTGGGTGATTAGAGAGCCTCAACTCTTTCCATTATTTAATAGGCAGGGTTTTGTATGCAATAGGTTCACAGCAAATACCTGTTGGCTGAAAAAATTACTCATGAACTAGTTGGGCAATTTATATAATATCTTAATCCAAAGCCCAAGACTCCCAAAATCAATTCTCATTTTCAATATTCCTATTCCTTGGAAAGGACAATTTTATGTTTTTAGGGTTGCCTCAATTTGTTTTTCAGAGTGAGCTGTTTGATTCCCAAATGACTTACTTCACCCAGGGGTATCAGAGTTGAATGCACACAGACAAAACAAGAGCACATTCACAAACTGAGAGAAATATTTATAAACGAAAAGACTGGAAACTATCTTCAGAGAAATAAATGAAAACCCTTCCTCTCTTTAAGCCTGAGCCTGAGGAACAGCTACCATCTGCCTCTCTTGGCCCGGGAGCCTGTGTTTGAATCATGATGCTGATTTCCCTCACAGAAACAAGTCAAAACAAGGTTTTCAAAGCAATTGCTCTTTTAAGTATAGTTTTATTTAGTTTGGCTGCGCTATATGTATTTTATGCATTATTTGGAGTTCCAGGACTGCTCCCTCTTCAGTGTTTTCCATAGATATAAATAACATCACCAGTTATCCAATTCCTTAGGACATAAACTTTGGAGTCACTCTTGACTGCTCTACATCCAATACATGAGGAAATGCTGTAAACTCATCCTACAAATTATATCCCCAAATGCTCCTTCTCACCTCTGCTGTTGCAGCTTTCTCCAAGTCATTATCACTTTCTTGGAGCTCCTTGCTTCTACTCTTGCCATCTTGCAATGTGGTTTATTCTCTACGTTGCAGCTACAAGAATTCTTATAAAATATAAATGGGATCATGTTACTACTTTTCCCAAAACTCTTCAATGGCTTCCACTGTGGTTAGAACAGCATCAAAGTCTCTCCATGACTCAGAAAACAAAATGACGTAGGTATGCCAAAGGGAGCCAAGAACAAAAGCTCCCAATGGGTAAAGCTGGAGCAAAGTGACCACCACCATAAGTAATGTAGTATTGTATTATATCCCAAAAGATAAAGTCAATATCCATGAGTCTACGATAATATAAATACACGAATGAACAAACATATAAATGGGAGATAATAGACAAACCTTTCGTGAGGAACAATTCCAAATAGGCTTTATTAGATACTGTTCCTTCAAGGAGATAAAGCACAACAACCTGTCCCTTAAGTGTGGGATGCTGATAGTAATGCCCTTGTAAACAGTATGGTATGAAAATGAGGAAAAATTACTTTACAGTCATTTAACAACAACTGTCTCAGTCAGGTGACCAATGATAGACGTTAGTGATCAGTCATGTTAGTAACAGGTATTCCCGATACAATGTGATGAGAAGAGCATTTTACCTCTGTGGCCTTCCTGTCAAGAATGTACAAACCATTCTGAACATGCACAAATTGAGGGACATTTTATTAAATGTCTGACCAGTACTTTCAAAACTCTTAAAAATCATCAAAAACAGGGAAAGGCTAAGAAACTGTCACCACCAAGAGAAGCCCAAGGAGATATGATGACTAAATGCAGTGTGACTTCTTGAATAAAATCCTGGGACAGAAAAATGATTGTTATGTAAAAGCTAAGAAAATCTGAATACAATATGGACTATAGTTAGTAATAATGTATTAACATCAGTATTCTGGTTGTGACAAATGTGCCAGACTAGTATAAGATTAATAATAAGAGAAACTGGGGATGAGGTATGGGAAAACTATCTGTATTATCTTTGCAAATTTTCTGTAACTCTGAAGTTGTTTTAAAAAATTATTTGAAAAAAAAATCACTTCCTGGCCTGCAAGGCATTGCATGATCGGTACCCTGGCTTCATCTCTATATTTTACCTCCTTACTCGCTTCAGCTACAGTGACATTCTTGTTATTCCTTGGGCCCATCCAAGCATTCTTCTACCCAGGGCCTTGGCTCTATCTGTTTCCTTTGCCTGGGATGCTGTTTCTCCCAGATACTCACACAGTTCTCTCACTTTATTCAGGTCTTGGCTTAAATGTCACTACTGCAGAGAGCACTTACGTGGCCATCTGATATAAAAAATTGCATCCTCCGTCATTCTCTATCCTGCTTTGTCTTCACCACAATGAATTTGGTATGTTCATATATTTCATATTCATTTCTTTACTCATTGTTTCCTCTTTCACTGTAATATAAATTTCGGTAAGGTGGAAGCCTATTTGTTTCGCTCATGATTGTATTTTCTGTTCCTGAAAGAATGCCAGGCATATAATACACGCTCAATAAAATATTTGTTCAATAAGTGACTGAATGAATTTAAATATTTCCCACAAAGTTGCATCATGACATTTCCAAAGGCCAGATGCTTTTAAATTTAAAACTTCCACCCTTGGAGAACCATTACATCTGCCAAGCACATCACATCCATGGTTTTATTTGATTCTATGTATGATGGTTCTGTTTGATAAACAGGGCAAGTGGGAATAGGGATGTTCCATTACTTGCTTCAGACCTGTGGTGACTTTGTTAGAGTGTTCATCTCAGTTCTCAGATTCTTAAACCTGGGGTCTTTCTACTGGAACGCATATTGGTAGTATTTTTCTCCTTCTCCCCTTTTACACACACACACATTTTAATTTCTGAAGCAATTTGGACACTGACTGTCTGAGTAAATTTTTACCTCTCCCTTGGTGTAGCACAAGTGAGAAGATCTTTCTGGTCCTTGCTTAGAAGGAAGAAAATAAGTGTGAAATCAGCTCTTGTTGGTGCGACACCTGGTTTCCAAGGAGAAAATGGCTCTGAAGAGCTCTAAACTCTTTCCTAACTAGTTTTTGAGACTTAACTGGAGCCTTCGGTGGGATTTGGACCAGTGGATATAATCCATCATTATCATGAGTCTCTAAAGTCACAGGTCAAGTTGTTCATGAATTTGTTCACTCACCAGGTATTTCCAGAATGCCCATTAGGCACCAGGTGCTGTGCTGGGTGATGTGGAAGGGACAGAGATGACTGGAGCACAGCTGAGTTTCCCAGAAATATACAATGCAAACAATCTACTGAAATACAAATTATAAGAAAAAAGGTTAACAGTGACAAGAAAATAGAAGAACAGGCACCAAAAGGAAGATTTTGTGAGCCAGGGAATGAATGATCAGAGCCCTAGGAATTAGCTGTGGAATTAACTAACAGAGAGGAAAAGTCAAAGCTATGATAATGAGGCAGAATGCAATTTTAAAAACATCTAAAATTGACATTTATCAATGTGTGTGCAAATATGTAATTTGCATTTATAAACTTCTTTTGTTTTATTCACATACATGTACTATATATAGAACATGAAAGTTCCTGTTGAAAATTATTTCTTACCATCATTATGGGAAGACAGCAATGAACTCCGCTCCTGTGAAGAATAAAATGACCGTAAAAGATAGGTAGCTTTGAGCTACACACACTGTAGTTCTTTTTAAATTGAGGTGTTCTACCTATTAAAGAAATGCAGTCGGCCGGGCGCGGTGGCTCAAGCCTGTAATCCCAGCACTTTGGGAGGCCGAGACGGGCGGATCACAAGGTCAGGAGATCGAGACAATCCTGGCTAACACGGCGAAACCCCGTCTCTACTAAAAACACAAAAAATTAGCCGGGCGAGGTGGCGGCGCCTGTGGTCCCAGCTACTCGGGAGGCTGAGGCAGGAGAATGGCGTGAACCCGGGAGGCGGAGCTTGCAGTGAGCTGAGATCTGGCCACTGCACTCCAGCCTGGGCGACAGAGCGAGACTCCGTCTCAAAAAAAAAAAAAAAAAAAAAAAAAAAAAAAAAAAAAAAAAAGAAATGCAGTCATTATCCACCAGACATTTTCTGGGCAGAGAGGAACAAGGGAGCAAGATCACGTGTGAATTCTACCATTTACCTGAAATATCCTGTCGGTAATTTTTTGAAATCCACAATTGGTGGTACATTGTCCAGAATAAGAATCACTACTGCTAATTCCACTGCACCTCCCCATCTTCCAGCCTATCTCCTTCTACCACTAGAGTGCACCAGAATATTTATTACCAGCGTGGAGAACCCTGTGACCGAGCTTCAATGATAGAGTCTCATCTTTTCTTTCGATTTGATAATTCTATCACATAAACATTCTCATGTCTGTGAGAGATTAGGCACAGTCCAGGACCCCTAGTTTATAGAAAAAAAAATCCAGTTGGAATCAGACAAGGATGATGACTTCATTCAGTGGCCAAAATTGTAACTAGTTATTCTTTTTGGTGTGTATTTTGAGTTAAAAATTGGTACTGGATGTGGAGGAGGGAGCCTGTTTGGCAAGTGTAATAGAACAGCTTGAAATACACAAAATCCTGGTATGAAATTTGGCAAAAGATCCTTTTAACACATCAGTGAGCTAGTGATGTACTTTACAAATTCCTGGAAAACTCTAGGGAGTACACAACTTAAAAATCCAAACTATTATTAATATATTTTAGTATGATGCAGTTTGTAAACATCATCTTAACACCTACTATGTTCTTGGCACTGACGGGCTAGGTTTTAGGGTGGATTTAGCATTCTTGTTGAAGGCTACAAAATACTCTGCTTCCAAAAATATTTCTTCCATAGCAATTCCTCCTAAAATGCTTACTTCTGCTTAAATTTTATTATTTGAACATCATTATCTTTGAGTTAAGTAATATTTCCAGGACACTTTTATTAAAAAGAAAGTTTTAAGCAAGAAAGGTTACCCATGGAGTTATTAATAATGATGATGGTGATCTTGGCAGCTAATATTTATTTATGCTTAACACAAGTAAAAACTTTTTAAGTGCTTTGCGTTTAGCTTATTTACATAAGGTCATTGCTATCATCATAACCTATCTGTATTACAGACAAGTCTGTAATACAGATAGGTTAAATAACTTGCCCAAAATTACACAGCTAGCAAATTGCAAAACCAGATGCAAACCCAGAGAGTCTATATTTAAAGCCATACTTTTAACCACTATTCTGTATAATAACAATTCCCAAACTTATATTTCCAGTATATACACTTTCTCTAAGTTGTAGACTTATGACTGTCAACTTGACATTTCCACTTGGATGTCTCAAAGGCACCTCAATGATAATGTGTCAAAAATCGATCTCTTTATTTCCACCACCATTTCCCAGAAGTTACACATGAATACACCCCAAAACAAATATTCTCTCTCCCTCATTCTCTCTCTCTCTCTCTCTCTCTCACACACACACACACACACACATATACACACCATCATTTCAGTTAAAGTTACCGCAATCTACCCAGTATTAAAGTCAGAACCATGAGAAGCATGCCTGATTCTGAATGGTCTCTTACTCTCATATCCAAAACACCTGCAAATTCTATTGGTTTTCCATCCAAAATGTATACCAAATATGCCCATTATCTCCTACTTGATCCAAGCCACTGGCATCACCACTGAATTAGCATCCTATCTGATCTCTGTGTTTTCTTTCCCTATCTCTCCACCACCACTAAATCAATATTTGCATTGAAATTATTGTGAACTTTCAGAAACCTGAGTCAGAAATGACACATTAAAAAAAAAAAAAACCTTCAAGAGTTTGTACTTAAGTAAAAATTCTTGATTATGACTCAAATATTCTGTGTCTTTTCTCCTCTCTCTCTCTCTCTCTCTCTCTCTCTCTCTCTCTCTCTCATATCCTCTTAGGACCCACCAATCCCTTACTTACAATGTTGAAGTTGGGGGTGCTGATCTGCATATTCCTAGAGCATGCCAAGTTCTTGATGGCACAGGGAGTCTATGTGCTCTTATCCCTCTGGTTATGTTTGATTTTCCTACCTTTTCACATGATTGACTTTTTGTTCTTCAGGTTTTAGCTTAAACATTGGCTCCTCTTAGTCATCTTCCCTAACCACTCCATCTTAGATAGTCTACACCCATTATCATTTATCCTAACACTTTGTTTCTGTATTTCATAGTACTGATCACAATCCATAACCATTTAGTTACTTATTATGTACTTATATATTTATTTCTCTCATGTCAATGACATTCCAGAGTATCAGGAACCTAATGTCTCTTTTTCATTGTAGTCCTAGTACCTAACCAAGAATATGGCTTCCAGGGGACATTCAATAAATAGCTACTGAATAGTTTATCTACAAGAAAAACATGTAAAAATGAAGGACATGAGAATGCTAAAGTTTAAAGGATAGTAAAAGATATACCAGGCAAAGACAAACCAAAAGAGTTGAAGTTACTTTTATCAGCAGGCAACAAAACTAAAACAAAACACACTCGTCTTTAAGAGAAAAAATATATATAATACACTATATTAACCAATTAAAATATATACTCTACTACATAAACTGATTCGACCTACACTTTACTTAAAAGATAAAACATGATCATTTCAAAAGATGTAGTAAAAGCATTTGGAAAAATTCAAAGCTCATTTATGATAAAAACAGCAAACTAGGAATAGACGGCAACGTTCTTTATCTGATAAAGGGTAGTTTCATTATGTTTTCAACAAGCCTCATGTTTAATAACGTAATGTTATGAGCTTTCTTTTAAAATTAACATACAAACAAGTTTAACCACCATCATTCTGTTCAAATAACAATAATTTAAAAATAGATATATTAATATTTGGAAAAAAGGATGTCATTGGTGACAAATACACATGTTTACATAAGTAAAAAGATTTTCCATTGGAGCATTAGAATTTATACATTTAGGAAGCTGTGTGCTGATTAAATTAATACATAAAAATAAACTGCATTTCTTTACAGAGGATTGGTACAGTTCCTTAGAGCTTTTAAAATGTGAGTTAATCTATTAAAATGCTATTATTTTCCCTTTTTACACAACTAACTAAAAATCAGAAGGCTATTAGAGTCCTCAAGTTGTTCTCATCTAAGTTAAAGGGAAAGTTTTGAATTACAGGGTCATTAATTTCTGTTAAGGAAAGAACTAATATAAAGAAGAATAATTGTATTTCCTACAGATGGATGTGTTCTGCAGAGGGAAAATGAGAACCTAATGCCATTACATTTAATTTCTCTGCCTTTTCTTACTCTACAAATAACCAAGATTTGAAATATTAATACTTTCAATGATTATAAGACTCACGCAAGAATTTATGAAGGCAGGAAAACTAAGTAAAAGTAATGTGCATAATAAGTCTCTGAAAAGTAAAGGTAAAATTTGTTTTGAAAATTTCCAACACAAATCTTTCACCCAGAGTTTTAACCTGAAATAATTTTGGAAATAATTTGGAAACATTTTGGATTACATTCAAAATACAATCATTCCCTACCAGAATGGATTTTTAATGCATGTAAGAATCCCCAATGAAATATTTATTTATCAACATTCCTTTGGTATAACAGCATTTGGTAATGGGGTTTAACCACTACAAATTCCATATGTTATTTGTTTCATTTTAAATTACTTTCTATCAAATAAATTTACCTAATTACAACTATGGATAACAGTGTTTTCTTCACCATTCATTCATCCAGTAAGCTTTCCTTGAATCCCTGGTATGTGCCAAGTACCCATATTGGTAACAAGACTCAATTTCTACTTTCAAAGTCTTGACAGTCTAATAGATGATCAAACGCATAAACAGATTATTATAATATGTAATGGTTAATTCTATGAAGGGCTAAGACCAGAAAGGCCAGAAAAATATATGAGTCACTTCCCCACAATAGAGAGGTAGTCAAGGAAAGCTTTCTAGAAGAGGTAAGGATTGAATTTGAGCTGAAAGATTAGCTGAGCTACCTAGGCAGAGAGAAGGCAGCAACTGTGATAGAACACTGTTCAGGAGGTGTTTTTAGTGGAATAATGAAGAGAAGGAGTATAAGAAGGGTGATAGCAAAAGACAAAGATAAAGATGCAGACAGATTAAAGATTACAGAGGGTTTGTATGCCATAATTCATCCAGAGTAAAAGATTTCTGTGGATCCACTGAAAGATTTTAAGTTTGAAGGATCATCCCCTAGAGGCTTTAGAAAGAGCATGGCCCAGCCAACACTTTGATTTTATACTTCTAGCATTCAGAACTGTGACACAATGAATATCTGTTGTTCTAAGCCAACGGGTTTGTGATTATTTTTTATGGCTGCCCTAGGAAACCAATATGGAAGCTATCACAGTGCTGTAGACTGAATTGTGCCTCTCTTCCCTGTCAGATTGATATGTTGAAATCCTAGTCTACAATACCTCAGAATATGACTATATTTGAAGATAGTGTCTCTAAAGGGGTTAAAATGAGGCTGTTAGGGTGAGCCCTAACCTAATCTGACTTATATAAGAAGAGGAAACTAGGACATAAAAGGAGACATCAGGACTGTGCATGCATGGAAGAAAGACCAGGTGAGGATGCAGCAAGATGGCAGCCATTTGCAAGCCAAAGAGGGAAACCTCAGAAGAAACCAAACCCCACTGACACCTTGGTCTTGGACTTCCAGTCTCCAAAACCGTGGAAAAAGATGCACTTCCATTGTTTAAGCCACCGCGTCTCTGGTATTTTGTTATAGCAACCGAGGCAAGCTAACACATACAGTAGTACAAATACAAAGAACTAAAGCCTTGAAATAAGTTTGTGACTATGGGGATGGAGAGAAGTGCACAGACTGGAGTTTAGTAACAAGATGGAATTGACATATTCTGTGTGATGAGTAGGAGAGTGAGGAAAAGGGCCCTGATTTGGACACTGAGAGCGAAGAAAGAGCTGTAAGGAGGAAAGAGAAAGACATGGGTTTCCCTATTAGACATGCTGGGAGTGTGACATGCTGTGGATGCGTGAAAATGGTGCACTGGCTGTTGGTGATGGAGGTTTGGATGTCAAAAGAGTGATCAGGTCTAAATTTTTAGCTCTTAGAGTCATCATTATATAGAAAATCTATGAAGTCACAGGAAATGATAGGCTCACTTAGGAGAGCCCAGAGAGAAAGGAAAGAGAACTGAAGATCTAAGGAACACCAACATTAAGGGACAGGCCGAGGAGGTGGAAGCCACAGCAGTGTCAGTAGAGTGCTACGGCAATTATTTGTGTTCTATGGGTAGAGAGGATCCATCAGATCTGGCAGTCAAGAGTCCACTGGCACCCTCGCCAGAACATTTTTATTTGAGTGGTAGTGGCAAAAGGTAGACTTTAAAGATAGGTTGTGGGGCACATGAGACAAAAGGAGCAATATGTGTAGGTGACTCAGGATGGGAAACAGCAAAAATGTTATGGTATCTTATAATGTTTCTGCATCAAGGGATAATTTATTTTTTAAAGGTTGGAGACAACTAAGTATGTTCAAATGTTGATAGAAAGGAGTCAGTGGAGATGAGGAAGAAAAAGAAGATATTTAGTAGGGAAATACGTCTGAGCAAATGGAAAAGCACAGACATCAAGAACAGAATTGAAGAAATCAGCATGACATAAGAGTAGCAAAAACTAGTCCGTTTGGGAGAACAAAAATGGAAGTAAGATGGAGTGAGGGGAAGTAATGTGAGGGTAATATGAGTAAACTGATGGATGAGGTTGCAGGAAATAGAGTTTCTAATTTTGTTGTGAAACAAAAGGGCATAGGTCATGGATAGAGTGAGGTGGAAGGCAGAGAAGCAGGAGATTTGTGGAAAGCTGAAAGGGTTTAAATGGCTGCTGTGGTGAAAAAGATAAAGTACTGCTTAGGGGCAGATAGAAAGCTAGCAGGGCGGTGTGGGGGATTGATTATTTTCTGGCCTCAAATTCGTCCCATGTGTAACAGATTCACCAGCAAGTCTCAATGGCTTGGGACTAGAAACTGAGAAGACATCCTGTACTGGGGAGTTGCTCAATTCCAGTTAATAATTCAAGTATTTATTAAGCACGCAGATAATGCCAGACAGTTTTAGGGCCTGATGATACTATACAAAGAAGAATAAGGTATGGTCTTAGTCCTTAAAATTTTATTATCCCTGAAATATTTACTAGATAAACAGGAGGATTAAGTCAAGCACACATGTAACTTCAGAAAATATAAAATACAGGGGTGCAACAAAGAAACCACACAGGACTACGAGGGTTAAAAAAAAGGAGTTTGAAGATGTGTTGAGAGCCGATTACATGACAAGCTCTAAGCTGGAAGTTTTGTATACACAATGTAGTCCTTAGCACAATTCTGTGTGTTTGGTATGACTATCCCCATTTCACTGATGAAGAAACAGGCTCAGAAGGAAGCATAATTTAGAAGGATAAGGAAATTATTCATAGGGTAATTGGTATGTAGAGAAGGCATTAAAAGGTAAGAGAGGTTTGGCCAGATAAAGATGAAGGACTGACCTCATTAGTGGCTGCATGCATTTGTGAAATGGCAAGTTATTGTGCTTGATTTAATTATAGGAATGAAAGATCAAGTTATTTTGCATTTGGGCCTCAAATACTAGCCTAAAGAATATGGTCTTTTATTTTTTAGGCACTGAGAAAGGATGAAAAGCCTTTTAAACAGACTGACATTGTCAAAAAGTTAAGTAACTTTAGATAACATGGATCGAAAAACACAAGAAATTGGGCATGGTGGGAACATTTAAGAAGTCAATTTTGCTATCTAAGGGAGAAAGGCCAAGAGAAATGAGACCAGGGTACAGTTCTCAGATTCCCATCTATCTAATTCTGCACTTTGGACACATCCCTTATCCTCTTTTAGTCCCAAATTTTTGTTATAAAATTGAAGAGATTGGAAGAAATAACTTCTAACGGCCCTTTTGAGGAACATAGTTTTATGATTCTGAGGTTCTGAACAAGAAGGGTGGCAGTGAGAAGGGAAATTATGGGGAAGAATGGAGCAAAATTTTTAGAGCTTTTGAAACCTTAAACACAATGTGAATACAAATAAAGTATTTTCCACTTTATCTCCATACGCAACCTCTACCCCACTTAGGTCTGTTGATTACCAAGTCTCTTGCATCACAAACACACATGTATACACACACACGTAGCCTCTTCTATTCAGAAAATGAGATGAAAAATTTGCTATTCATTATTCATCTGGTTGACTGGTCTAGTTTTTTCTTTCTTTCTTTCTTTCTTTCTTTCTTTCTTTCTTTCTTTCTTTCTTTCTTTCTTTCTTTCTTTCTTTCTTTCTTTCTTTCTTTCTTTCTTTCTTTTTTTGAATCAGGGTCTCACTCTGTCACCCAGGTTGGAGTGCAGTGGTGTGATCATAGGTCAATACAGCCTCAATCTTGAGCTCAAGCAATCCTCCCACTTCAGCATAGAACTACAGGCACCGGCCACTGCACCTGGCTATATATATTTTGTTGTTGTTTTTGTAGAGATTTGGTCTCACTTTGTTGCCCAGGTTGGTCTCAAACTCCTGCCCAAGCAATTCTCCCATCTTGGTCTTCCAAAGTGCTGAGATTACAGGCATGAGCCGTTGCACCTGGCAAGTTAAGTGTCTAGTTCATACTCATTCTTTTACCTCAGATTCATCTATCCTTTTTAGAAAGTTTTCTCACACTCAAGATATCAAAAAATGAATTTATAATTTCATTGCCTTTGCCTTCTTGCTAGCTGGTTTTCTCTTCTTCCAGGATTCCCCTCTCTGTACAGACTACCATTCACCAAATGTTCAATTCATTATGATTACCTCCTCCCCCCTCAACCTTTCATCTACCAAATCACTTCTCCCTCATCATCAATCCATCACTTAATCTCATGGAGTCTGTCTCCTTGTATATTTCTTCATCGGTCTTTCCCTCTTACTCCTCCTGGCAGAAGTACTCAACAGCTTACAGTGGGATCATTCCTGTTGTCTACCAACTCATTTTGCTTATTCCATTATAACTCATTATCTACACTTTGTTGCTGAAAATTTTCTTTTCTTTTGCTTTTTTCTTTCTTTTCCTTTTCTTTCTTTTCCTTTTCTTATTCTCTTTCCTATTCTTTTTTATTCTTTCCTTTTTTTAAATGTTCTTTACTGTTTCTCTTTTTCTTTCCTTCTTTTAACTTTTCTCACCTTTATTGAGGTATAATTTACAAATAAAATCATATATGTTTAAGGTGTACAACGTAATGTTTTGATGTGCATATGCATTATAAAATGATGACCACAAATCAAACTAATTAACATTTTTATTATCTCAGTTACCTTTTTTGTGTATGGCACGAACCCTTACAATCTACTTGTTTAGCAAATTTCAAGTATACAATACAATAATATTAACTATAGTCACTCTGCTGTACATTTGATCTCCAAAGTGTATTTATCCTGCTTAACTGAAGCTTTGTACCCTTTGACCAAATGAAAACTTATTTCTAATAATTTTACTTTTCTACTTAAAATAGTTTAGATACTTGACTTAGAAGTTTATGCTCTTTCTGCAATATATTTTGTAGGTTTTCATTTATATCCACTTCCTTCTTCATTTTTTCAAAAAAAATATATTTAAGGAGGCTTTATTTTCTTGACAGGATATCTGTCTGTCTTCTATCTGTCTATCTATCTATCTATCTATCTATCTATCTATCTATAGCTCGACTATATATATGTATATCCAACAGAAAGACACATGTAAGAATATCTGTAGATGTATTATTTTAATATCCCAAACTGGACATATCCAAAATATCGATCAACCATAGACTGATTAAATAATTATTAAATAAACTGTGGTATATTTTGATCGTGGAATACTGTAGATCAATGAAAATATATGTACTACAGCTATATAAAGCTGTAATACTTTGAAAAATTATTTTGATTTTAGAAACTTGTGGCATTATTACAGAAAATAGATGACTCTCACAAACATGTATTATTGAAGGGGAAGACAGTAGACCCAAAATAGTACAAAAATATTATGATTTTATTTATATAAAGTCAAAATGTGGCAAAACTAGGAAAGTGGGATTGGGCTTTGAGAAGGCACAAGTGATGATTTCTGGTACTGATAATGTATTTCTTCATCTAAGTGTGGAAACATGTGTTAACACTTAGTAAAAAGTCATCAAGGCATACACTTTTAAGTGTGTATGGTTATTTAATAAAAATTTATTAAATTAATAAACATTTGCAATTATGTAAAATATACACTAAAAAAGGAAAGATTGAGAGTCAGGAGAAGTGACACATGGCTATAGCTCCAGCTACTTGAGAGCCTGAGGAGGAAGGATCATTTCAGTCCTAGAGTAGTTCAAGTCCAGCCTGGACAACACAGAAAGACCCCATCTCTAAGATAAATAAATAAATAAATAAATAAATAAATATTGAAGAAATTGGGGGGTGATAAAATAATGAAAATGGAAAAGTAGAGAAAATGTCAGCATACAATGTGTATATGATGAGGTCTACATCAGTGTCTGTACCTTACTCACAAGTTCATTCTGGGCTTCCTAGCACATGTTTCCTTACTTTCCCAAACTGCTGTAACCAATAACCTCCTCAATAACATCCTTTCGATACAGGATGTGTCTACTATAATGTTCTACAGTGAAGGCTGTTGCCATCACAACCAGTGGCAATGTAGTAAAAATAATTCAATGGGGTGCTAAAACAATGCCGTTTGGTCTTTTAGAATATTCAGAGTAATAGATAGATTACACATCTTTCAGATAATCTTCTATGGATTATCTAGTTAACTATTTTAATTGTACTTTCTCTAATAAATGAATGGCAGCAGTTTGAGGTCACACTTTCCAGTAAAAGCTTATAGTGCAGATAACCTAGGTTTCCGATTAAGAGCAAGTCTATAGATTTTCAATCATTCTAAAATAGGGTAAGGTTTACCCATAATAAGGAAAATGAAGGCACTTGCCTGGCACATTTGGCTGACAAGTTGGCCACCATGATTCTGAACAGAGATTGCTCAAAGGAATCCACTGGGGCTTAGGTCGACATTTTGCTTAGGAAACAGATTTGGAACATTCTACTCTATTAAGAATCACTGTAAAATCTTTAAAGCAGTATTAGTAATCACTCACCAGAGCCATAAAGATTCACCATAGAGCAACTTCCTGGTGATCTCACCGAGGTAAATTAATTGCAAAATATACTTCATTGATAGCTGCAAGATTTGACCTGATGAATAAAATGGTTGAAGGTAAGCCAAGTAAACACTAGGAGACTTCTGCCATGAAAAATTATTTTGGTTTTAGAAACTTGTGGCACAGAAAATAGAGTATGTGATCAATTGCCTTATCTGGCAGGCCTTAGTATGCCACTGTAATCATGCCATTATCAAAGAGAAAAATATTTATCATTATATTCCCAGTGGCAGAAAGGTGTATGTCTATTTAATCAAGAAATATCAAGTCATTAATGTATAATTTCCAAAGGAGGAAAGTTAAAAATGAAATGTATTTCTAGTTTTTATGCTGCTTGAAATTGTCATCAAAGGACTGTGACTCTCTATGGCATTAGGGTGCATTTTTAGATTAAGATTAAAAGTGAGTTTATACTGCTAATTCCATGTCCAAAGGCTCAATGGGCTTTTGTTCATATTTACCTATGAACTAGTACAACAAGCAAACAAACAAACAAAAAAGCCAAGATCCAATAAAAGCAACCAAGTTGTATTTTTAAACATGTTTTACTTAGGAATTTAGTGTATGATATAGATAGAGTATAAATGTAATGGTTGACTTTATCATATCTTGAGAAATTTACTAAGTTAAACATTTGTCTTCGTTGATATAAATTCAGTTCAGTAACCCATATCATCTTGGTTATGCAGGGTAAAACCTTTAAATAATATTTAGCTTTCCCTCTCACCTTATACATGTAGTCTTTAGAAATATTATACTTATTATTTTTCCTAAAATGCCTTTGCCTTGGGGTAGCATAGCATGGTGATTAAGAGTATGCTTTTTGAAAAGATATGATCTCAGTTTTAGCCTTGGGTTTGCCACTTCCCAACTGTGATCATAAACAAATTACTTAAACTCACTCAATTTTAGGTTCATATTTCATAAAAGTTAAAATTATCATCACGCCTACTTCCTGAATTTATTAGGAAGATTCAATAAGATAATGCATATAAAACATTTAGTGTAGAGCCTGGCACAGAATAAATGCTTGGCACATAGGGGCTGAATGAATGAGTAAATGAATGAGCGATTAGAAAAGTCAACCCATTCCATTTTCTTCTCTATCTTTGGCATCTGTGATCTCCACCAGCACTTATTAAAATAACAAAAGAAAGAACAATTATGAAAGTTATAATGAACCATGTGTCCTTGTGCATTATGATGGAAAGTTACCAAGGACAAATTGTGCATAAAGAATTCACCAGTTCTTCTTCCACTAAGGGACACATTTAATGGATAAAAGTTCTACGGTTAATATAATTTTCCTTTTCTTCGAAGATATGCTGGCTATAGCAATTATCTTTAAATGTTAGTAAGTTAATGCATAACGTTAAATGCTACTTTAAACAAAGCTTTTATAAAGACATGCTTAACGAGTCCTTAAGACAAAGTGAAGTCCACACAAGACAAATTTGAAAAGTTTAGAGCTTGAAACATTGATTTTTTAGCTTCATGATTGCTTTCAAATGACAGAGATGATACAATTCACTCAGTAAATATTTATTGACTATCATATTACCTTTAGTAATAAATGGTTTTTATTATCTATTTTATGCTCTATATTATTTGTTTTTATTGAATCTTCAGAATAGCCCTTCAGGAAGAGTATTATAATCCTTTAACAGTTGAAGAACTTATGACTGGTGTACATGGGACCAGAAATTTGATTGCAATGCCTTGATCACTCCTCTACTTCTCAGTCTATAATGTTGCAGTTCCTATTATTATTATTAGACATTTGATACTGTGTAGAGGATTATTAAACAGATTCCTCCTTTAAAAACCTTTTAGAGTTTACAAAGTAATCTTATATACTATCAACTTTAATCTTTACCATAATTGAATAAAATTATTCTTTCCATTATATAGAAAGTAAACACAGGCTGGAGATATTAGCTATTTTACTCAAGGACTCACATCCATTAAATGTAAAACTAAATTTAAGCTGGAACCTTCTTTATTAACTATCAACTAAATGTAACTCCTTTAAATAAAATATTATTTTTTCCTGTCAAACTGGCAAGTATAAGAACATGGTAATATGCAGTGTTTGCAAAGCTGTGTGGAGATCACCACTTTCATGTATTCTGATGGAAATATAAACCAGTGAAACCATTATAGAGGGCCATTTGACAAGGTATCTCTCTCTATGAGATGCTTATACCCTCCCGCCTCCTTGAAGTCAGACTTGACCACATGACTTGATTTGGCCAATTAATTTCAAGAGTCATCATGTGCTTCACTACTCTCTCCTTACTGCCTTGATAACCGGCAGTGTCCAAGAGAATGACTCTCTGACAGCTCAGTTCCAGAGTACACAATACGAAGCAGAACCCAAGCAACCCTGATGACTCATATCACAAACCACTGTCTTAAGTCTCCGAGATTTTGAGTTGTTGTCATCCCAAAACAACCTAACATAGCAGAAATTTTTCCACAGAGAATTTATCCTAAAGGAATAGTTAGGTGTTTCACAAAATGTATCTAAATGTATCTTCATGACAGTAAACTTAGAGATAAACTATATAACTATATCTCAGATAGATAAATAAATCAAGGTACTTTTAAGTACATCTAAAACGTGGAATATCTTCTATAACACTAAAAGAAATTTGAGATGATAATAAATGAAAAAGAAGATCAGCCTTAAGTATTACATAATCATAATTTTCTTTTTTTATTCAGAAACAATATATACCATGGTGTTTACAGAATTATTTCTACATGGGTTCCATTTAGTTTTAAATCTTTTTTTCTTATTTGCATTTTCTAATTTCTCAATAAACTCTTTAAAAGTAACAAGAAGAATAGCACTAATAACAAGAGAAAAACATTGTATACACTTTTATCTCAAGTCCTATTCTCATTGAGTTATATTACGCTATGTCTTTAGTGGGAAAACTATATATTTTCATAATGAATAAAAGAGACTCCAGGAAGGCTTGGCTTTGGACACTGGAACTCTATTTTTCTTTTAGAGCCAGTGATTGGACACTGCTTGGAAGGAGTCCAATCATCCTAATAGCAGTTTACCGGAGTACCCCTGCAAAGCTGGAATGTGATGCTCTGGCAAGTTAAACAAATATTTTGCCCTTCTGTTTTTGCTTATTGACTGAAATAAGAAATGTGATGTACTCAGAGTAGAGGTGAACTGTTAAAACCCTGTGCCCTTCTGTATTCCTCAAACTGAGACAATTATGAAAATGAAGGAAAAACTATGAAATTCTCCTAGTTTAGAGGAGACTTCTCCCAGAAGACATGACAACTAAATACAATGTGGTATTGTGGATTGGCTCTTGGAACATAAAAAGGATATCATGGAAAAATTGTGAAATCCAAATAAAGTCTGAAGTTTAGTCAATAGTAATGTATCAATGTCAGTTTCTTAGTTTTGTCAAATGTACAAGGGTAAAGTAAAATGGTAACAATGAGGGAATTTGGATAAGGGGTATGATAGGCAGAATAATGGTCTCTGAAGAATGTCCATAAACTCTGAGACCGGTGAGTTTATTAAATTATCTAGCAAAGGAGAATCAAGGTAGCTGATAGAATTAAGGTTGTTAATCAGTTGATCTTATGATAGAGAGATAATCATGAGTTTGTCCAGGTAGACACAAGATAATAGTAAGAGTCCTTAAATGAGGAAGAGGGAGAAATAAGAATCAGTGTCAAGAGTGACGCAATAGAAGAAAACCTTGACTGGCTGTTGCTGGCTTTGAAGATGGAAGCAGGCCACACACCAAGCAATGCAGAAAGCCTCTGAAAGCTGGAAAAAGCATGGATATAGGCTTTCCTCTTAAGCCTCCAGAAGGAACGGAGCCTTGGCAACACCTTAATTTTACCCAATAAGCGCTATTTCAGACTCCTGACTTCCAGAATTGTACAGTGATAAATTCACGTAATTTTAAACCACCAAGTTTGTTACACAAGCCATAGAAAACTCCTAATTTCTTATAAAAGTCATAGAAAACTCATACAAGAGGTACACAGGAACTCTCTGTACTATGATTGCAACTATTCTTTAATTCCAAAATCATTACAAAATCAAAAGTTATTAAAATAAAACTTTAAGAAAAGTCAGGGTGAATTTATGGAGCTCAGTCATTCAAGGGACTGCTCAACATAATGGAACACTGAACTCTTAAATATATTTGGATTTCCTGGTCATGGGCCCCGGTTTCTTGGTGCTGCCTCCTCTTCAGTCTTTGCCAGGTCTGCCACTTTAGTCAGATGCCGAGTCTAGGTGACTAGGATTTGACATCATTCCCACCACTCATGGATCTCTGACCTGTATGTCTTCCCTAGTTGCGGTTTTGCCATTACTGTTTAGGTGCTGACAACTCAAAGTTGTCACCACCTGCTACAAAAGGCGGATAAAACAACCATTTTTATGTAACATATTTTAGAAAAGAACTGAGCTGTATTACCATAGCAACAAGCTAGAAATGGAAAATGCAGTCAACTCTTTTGTTTGGGCTACAGAGTATCGAGAAATGATGCTATCACCAAACCAGTTTGAATAGCCCTTCTCCCTAGATCCCAGTCACTATTCTTTTTTTTTGAAATGGAGTCTTGCTCTGTCACCCAGACTGGAGTGCAATGGCATGATCTTGGCTAACTGCAAGCTCTGCCTCCCGGGTTCAAGCAATTATCTGCCTCGGCCTCCTGAATAGCTGGGATTACAGGCACCTGCCACCACGCCAGGCTAATTTTTGTATTTCTAGTAGAGACAGAGTTTCACCATCTTGGCCAGGCTGGTCTTGAACTCCTGACCTCATGATCCACCTCCCTCAGCCTCCCAAAGTGCTGGGATTACAGGCGTGAGCCATCGCACCCAGCCCCAGTCATGGTTCTGATTGTGTACCGTGCTGTCAGTGTGAGACTTTTTCTCAGGTGAAAGACAGTGTTACCCTTAGAGACACAAAGAGTAATTATACTGTAGGAGTAAAAGAATGACCTTTAGGAAAGGGACATCCTCAACCAAAGACTTTCTTTAGTTTATGTTGTTGTTTATATTATTTTAGTTTTTTTTTGTACTTATTTTCTCAAATACAGTTTTTTTATATGCCTTTAAAAATTGTCTGTCAATGGGTTCTGGGAAGTCTTCTCTGTCTTGAGTCATTGTTCCTGCTTCCATGTGTAGGCAGCTGAAAAGCCATCATTAGTGAGTCATCATTTAAGAATTGTGTTTGGGTCTCAGCTTTACTGGGGTATGTAGCAGACCTTGCCACGTAAGGTTAATAAACCATGCAGAGTACTCTACCTCTATTTTGTTGTGAAATATCAATGCCACATAACAGGTGCTTAGTTATGGTTAACTCTCCTTTTCTTCTCCTTTTCCTTATCTTGGATTTTATGGTCTTACATGTACCTGTAAAAATGCAGGAGAGGTAACCTGGAAAGGAAACTAAGATTATGAGTTTTTCTGAATTCTAAACATTCATAAAGATACTTTACAACAAACCCCCATGACACTTGTTTACCTATATAACAAACTTGCACATGTACCCCTGAACCTAAAATAGAAGTTAAAAACAAAGACATTTCAATTCAATTCTTCATCATGCAGGCATGGAAACTGAACCCTGGGAGCTCTTCCCTAAATCAGAACTTTAATTACTGGAAGACCCATGGCCAAAAGCTAGGTCTTCCAAAATTTTATTTCTTTCCCATGGCAGAGAAGGTCCTAGCAAACTCTCTCAGTATAGGACATGTGGAGGTAATTCGTTGACAAATTCCTAGGAGTTTACAGAAAAGACTTTACTCATCTTAGTAAATAATTTCCATGCATCTAATTGTCTGGTTCACTCACAACTTTTTATGTACCCTGGGGAGAGAAAACATGCTAATCTTAATTATTTTAGCAATGACAATGCCTACTATAATGCCTGTCGTATGTGAAAGGCAAATATTTGACATTTTTCTGATAATTTAGATGCTTCTGTAGTGAAAAACCTCTCTGCAAAAAGAATGCAACTAATTGCTATAACTTCATATCTGTTAGTTATTTACAGATAGCTAACAGTCATTCAATCATTAATCACACATTTATGACTCTAATATGGAAATTAGATAAGGTGTGAAATTGTGTAAGGTATGGATAAGTATGTGTCTAGTCAGGAAAATACCCTGAGTACATTTAATAAAATAAATCTAGAAGCAAGATATTGTGGGTTGTTTTGTAGTTTTCCATCATAATTTGTCTTGTTTTCCATGATATCGTAAGATGTTGTGTCAATTAAAACAACAATACTTTTTTGAAATAACCTTATGGAAGAACAAAATAATTCCTATCTGGCATGGTCTGGAATTTATAGCTCCTTCAGAATTCTCTAACTTTACCTTTTCTGGGTCAGCACAAAAGGAAAAACAAAACCCACAAAGAACATTCATTTTATCCTCTTATTAATGGAGAAATATTAGAATATACAAAACAAAGTGTCCACTGAAAATAGACATTTTTTTCTGTATACATTTTTGAAAAGGACAGGCTGCATATGACAATGAGTTGATCTTTCCTCTCCTTTTTAGAAAATCAACAGCATTCTTTAACAAGGTTTTATTTGTATTGTAAAAAAGGAAAACCAAGGTATGGAGATGTAATTTGTTTTTCACTCTAAAATATTTCTTAAGGTGTGGGGGATGAGGAAGAAGAATAAATAGATTTGCAGAGCCCCACTTAAATTAGTTTAAATCTTAAAATAATATGTCCTTTGGCAATCACTTAATCTTACCATTGGTTCAAAGCAATAAATCTTCCAAGGCATTGAAAAAAAAAAAAAGAGAACACCATTGTACTAATGAGATTACCCTGAAAATAAAGCGGTGGATTAGTAAAATCTAATTTGGAAGTGATGAAGTATATGTGATGTCCAAGTAATTATTCCTGCACAGTCCCCATCCATGGGGAGCTTGGAGTTATTGGACACTGCAGTATGTTAATGATGCCACTGCCTGACATTTGAGTGAATGTGCTGACCGTCTGCTGTGTCCCGTCTCCTATTGTCAATACTCACTACTGGGTCCAGCAGTTGCATTCATAATGCTACCTCAGACACAGCCAGAGCTGAATGTGTGCATGCATGTGTGTGTGTCCTGTTTCCTAGGCCAGTGTTATTACCATTTTGAAATCTGGTCAGAGACAAAAGAGCTATCCAGAGTACTGCTTTGTAGAATCCAAAATCCAAATTAATTTCTCTGAGTTTTATTTAAGCACTGAAACCAAGCACACAATTTGAGTCCTCTTTGTATTCCCTTGTCTTTCAAAAGCATATACCTAAATCCACAATTGGCCAAAAGCAGGCTGTCAGGTAACATTAGGTCCTGTGGTAGTGAAAATATTTCTAATAAAATATTTTACTTCTCTGTACCTTGAATAATGAAAGTCTCTATGATTAGGTGCGTAATGAAGTACTTTTTGTGATAGAGAATATAGAGAATTTTGTGCTTTAATGCATAACTAATCTGAATTCAAGTTAAACGTACAAAAATTACTAAGGGAAGTTGAATGATCACACTCAAAGTAAAAAAAATACAAAATACAAAAAGCCTTTTTATATTTAATCCATCAAAAACTTAATCAGACTGATCATTTAAGAGGCATTCCAAAAGGCTAACATTAGGTATGGTCAGGGAGGGCTATTTAGAGAAGGAGAGACATTTGTGGATGGATTATAAAAGGTAAAGTGGAGTAGGAAGGGAGGTAGTCTCAGGAGAATGACCAGCAACGGCTCAAAGGTGCACTGTATTTGGCATCTTTAGAGTTAGTTATTTTATTTCAAAAACTAAAATTTAACTAGAACTATCTGTAAGTAAAAATAAGCTATTATAAATATATTGGAATATCTCATGAGAGTCCCTTTCTGTGTGTCTATTCATTCTTCTCTTTCTCTAAAGATTGACTGCCGCCTCTTTTTTGCACATAGTAAAAAACTTATCTAAGATCAATCCTCAGCATTATTTCTTAGACTTTAAATTCTACGTCCAAATGTCCCAGGGAAGGGGCTCATTGGCCCAGCTTGGGTTAGATTCCTTTCTCTAGGTCCATTTGTAATGCCAAAGGTCAGAAAAAAATTAAAACATAGCTGGTGGCCAGGAACGGTGGCTCACGCCTATAATCCCAGCACTTTGGGAGGCCAAGATGGGCAGATCACTTAAGATCAAGAGTTCGAGGCCATGTTGGCCAACACAGTGAAACCCCGTCTCTACTAAAAATACAAAAATTAGCCATGTATAGTGGCAGACAGCTGTAATCCCAGCTACCCGGGAGGCTGAGGCAGGAGAATCGCTTGAACTCAGAAGACAGAGGTTGCCCTACTGCACTCCAGCCTAGGCAACAGAGCAGGATTCTGTCTTTCTGTTTTTTATGAATTAAGCATCTTTAATTTTTGCCAGTTTGATGAGTGAAAATGATATTTTACCATTTTTATTTTCTAGTGAGACTGAACATGTTTTCATACATTTCAGACTATTTGTATTTCCTCTTCAGTACATTACAGGTTCATTTCTCTGCCAATTTTTACTTGAGTTATTTATCTTTTTTTATACTTTAAGTTCTAGGGTTAATGTGAACAATGTGCAGGTTTGTTATATACATGTACATATACAGAAAAAAAAGGGGCGGGGGGAAGGAAACAGGAAACAAGAAACAAGAAAAAACCCCAGCTGCGTCCACTGCAAACACGGTGGAGCAGTGATTCCTAGAAATGGAGTATTGAGCAGAAAATACCATATATGTCTACCAAACACAATGTTTCTTTAATTGCTTTATTTCTAACAATTTTAAGGCCACAGAAACCCTATAAAAAGCCACTGCTTTCTTCAGAAAGGAATTGTTCTAGGTTACACCTCCCACTCTCCGACTCCGAAGCAAACCCTTACTGTCCGTTCTTACTAGATCTCTATGGAACCTGCAATGCTGTGTTTCATGTCCTCATTCTGAGTCCATCCTCTTTGGAGTGCTGACTGATTTGGAAGGTCCCACCTAGCATCTTATTCCACTTCTGAAGCACAGTCCCTCTGGTTACTCCAGCTTCGTGCTTTACTCCAGCCCCAGATACGGCACCTTGGTTCCGTCTATCTTGAGAGACATTCAGTCAAAAAGATATCCAAGGTTGCCAGAGGGCTGGAAATATATTCAGTGCTAAAGAATAACACAAGAATTAAATGCTAGAAAAAGTGAAAAATTGGTAACCAGGGCAGTCAAGAAAATGAAGTGAAAAGAACAGCATGGAATAGTAGAGTTAGAGGTTCAAGAAATCAGATGTCCATAATGCTATAAATGCAGTAGGGACTCCTTTTCCCACTGAGCAGGATCTGTGCTGCAGGGAGTGCGACACTTAAAAGGCACTCATACTCTGGCATGGACACAGCTCATTTTCTTTCCACAGCAGTAAAAAATATGATTATCAAATGGATATTATGGACTGAGAAGGCAAGAAAGGAATTCCCTTCCTCTAGGGGCAGAGAACAAGTGCTATATCCCGAAAAAAATGAAAAAGAACATTACAGAAAAAAGGTTGGTGGTAGGGTGGTTGAGTGGTTGTGATGATCAGTAGGGTAAAATGTTCGAGGACTCTATTAGAAATACCTATTATAGAGAAGCGATCAACATTTGCTGATTTAGACACTGCTCTAATTGCATCACATTCTTTATATCACTTAGTCAGCAAGTGAAATCTGCAAGATAGATATAATTCCTATTTTATAGAGAAGCAAAATGGAGGCTATATGAGATTAAAGAATGGACAGTGGTTAGATATGCCAGAACTAGAATTTTATACTGGTTATATCTGATTTTTAATTCTGTGTACTTTCAAGAATATAATACTGAAGGCTAATTAAATTCTTATTATATCTGGGACATAGTGCGGAATGTGTATCCTAATAAATCCATAGCAATCCAGTGTGTGTGCACGTGTGCGTGTGTGTACGCGTGTGTATCTATCTATCTCACCATTTAGGAAGAATCCTTGAAACACTTGCGTTTAAATAATAGAAGTGCATCTTTACTGACTTTGCTATCTTTCCGAACAAGTGCCTCAGGGTGGTTTATGCGTCGGTGGGGGATGGGTGGGAGGCAGAGGGAGGGACTGAAAAAATAACGGCCTTGGTATTCATGAAGCAAGAGGAAAAAATAACAAATCCTTTGTTCCAGGCCACTTCCTTTCTCCCACTTCTTGGGTCTGCAAAGTGTAAATTCAGGCAATGGATTTTAGGTTTTTCTTTTTTCTTTATAGGTTCCTTAAAAGGCACAAATAGTGAGTGCAAACTACCTCACTGCATTACCATCCTGGACCATGGAACCCCCTGCCTACCTCAGAGCCTGACTGATTTGCACATCCCAGCCAACTTTTGAGCCCTGGGCTGGTCATAGAAACCCGTGCTGACTGATGACTGGCAGTCAGCCTCACTTGGCAACTCCACATGAGCGAGTAAAAAAAAAAAAATTTCCCACTCCTCAGATTGAGACGAGAACTCCCCCTACACACACAAACACACAAACAAGCACTCCACTGTGAGATCAATCTTTATTTTTAACAAGTTGTACTGATCCTGAGGCTGTGGTGAGGCACTCTTCATGCGTTACCTCAGTTAAATCTCAGAACAAGACAGGAAGGAGAAATTCTGACCTCCATTTCACTGACAAGGAATCTAAAGTTCAACAATAGTAAGTAATTTACTGAAAATCACAGAGATACTATAGTGATGTGGTTATGTCCTAAATGACCTGGAATGCAAATTCAGGTGCCTCTTACTAGCTGTCTTACATTGGATGGTTGCTTAACCTTGTTAAGCCTCAGGCTACTAACCAGTGAAATGAAAAATACTCATAACAAAGCAATACCATGCTTCTATGAGGTTGTTCTAAGAATGAGATAAAACTCTACACACACACACACACACACACACACACAAACACACACACACAGAGTGCTTATCACCTTATTAAAGTTTCAAAAATACTAGGTATTAATTTGAGGCAGAGTCAAGAGTTGAATCCAAAGTAGTATTATATTCCTCCCACCCTACTGACTCCCTCTAAATGTTAACTACTCCAGGAAGATTTTAAAGCACTGGCATAGTTCTCTAGAAAGAGTTAGTGGCTGTTCTGCTCTTATAGGCCAGTGTTAGGTTTCATCATCCTCAGGGGCCACTGTTTCTATCTTGCCCGGCCACAGATACCCTGAATTCCCAGCATATCTCTTGCAGTCAGAACAGACAATACTAAAGAAGTCACTCAGCTGCTCCTGCTAAACATCTTATTCATCTTCCCACCCTTATCTCATTTAATCCTTACCATACACCTGTGCCCACTTCATAATTGAAGCCTCCAAGAGGTTAAAAACACCTACGAGATGGCATGCTGAGAATAAGCTCTTCCTCTTTCTGTTACGTCACACAGCACACTGCAACATTTTCAATGAAGATCCTCCTTACAAAAATCTGGAAGAATATATAGTTATTAATCCATGATCCACTTGTAAAATATTCCAACTAATTTTACTGATGATTGTGTAGTTAGAGTATGGGGAATAAATAAGTCATCTTTTAAAATCTTATGGTGTTAGATATTCCTGTAACACTTCCAAGCCAGTAATTCCAGTGTTTAGCATTAAACCCTGAAGAGTGTACCTTAATTAAATCAGATTCCTTGTAAATATTTCTTCCTAATACATTGAGATGTTTGGCCAAACCAATTTTCCAAACAGGGTCATGTTCCCAAAATCATCTCAGTTAGAATCTCTAAAAGCATTTGACTCCATAAATGTCTCTCAGAGCCTCTGCTTTCTAAAGTAATGGGAATTTTGGGCCAGGTGCAGTGGCTCATGCCTGTAATCACAGCCAAGGCGGGTGGATTGCTTGAAGTCAGGAGTTCGAGACCAGCTTCACCAACATGGTTAAACCCCAACTCTACTAGAAATACAAAAATTAGCTGCGCATGGTGGCATGCGCCTGTAATCCGAGCTACTTGGGAGGCTGAGGCAAGGAGAATCGATTAAACCTGGAAGGCAGAGGTTGAAGCAAGCTGAGATCATGCCACTGCACACCTTCCAGAGGTGAGTAAGAAATGATTAATGTTTTTATAAGTTACTTTCCAATATAGGAGATCCACATGCAAACGAATAATTAGAATAGAGTGACTCATGCTGTATAGAAGTTGGTGCAATATGCTGTGAGTGAAGAGGTAAGTGAGCAATCCTGAGGGGTGGGGAGAGACAACTAAGGAGAAGTTAGTTTTCAGAGCTGGCTCAGGAAAGCTCTGTGAGAGTTCACCAGAAAAATTAGGGGAAAAAAAGGACAGACGAAAGGGTATAAACAAATAATCTGAGGCATGATGAGCATGACATATTTTAAGAAACTGAAGTATTCAAGGTCTTGCTTGGGGTCAGGGAAATGGCAGGAATTGAGTGGAGAAGGGAAGACGAAAGCACGTCCTACCTGAAGGAATGGCAGGACCATTTAGAGTCTGGACTTTCCTATAAAGAGTAGGGCCTTTAAAACCAAAGTTATTAATCTGGATATCAGGGATTATATAAACCCTCCAAAATTGCACAAAATAATATGTAGGGGTGTTTGGAGTGCTGAGCAGAGGGGGAAGAGGGCTCACAGCTTTTCTCAAGTTCTCAAAATCACCACTATTTAAGAAAAAGACTTGCATATTCCACCTTATAGTTTCTTGGCAAGAATGGATTCAGAAAGAATTGGAGTTGAGTACATTGCTTGAGTCTCTTTAATCATGCTAGAGTGTTCCAGGTTTATGACGGAAAGCAGAAGGGATGTAGTAGTAGTCCTCTGCCAATCTCATCCCTGACTGGCTCGGGGGCAAGAGGGTGGGGGAAGAAAGAGCATACTTTAGGGCCTTCAGAAATATTATAATTCAGCAGCCTCTGTTTGAGCCCTGTCATATTTCCTCCACCTCTTCTGTAAGTTGGCTCTTCACAGCTTGAGCAACACACAGGCTCATTCCAGCTCCACTCGGCCTGTTGTAACTTCAGGTCTGGAAGCAATAAATGAAGATCAAAATCAACAACACGTTTCTTAATAATATCTTTAAATATTAATTCTGCTCTCTTTCAGTTAATTGTCAAAACATATCTGCACTCAGTTTGTGCTGGAGAACATAACCTATAATTCTTTGTTTACCAGTTATAATCAAGCCTGTTTGTAGGAATTAATATTTCCAGGTTAGCTTTTTCATATTCCCTTCATTTTTTCTCTCTACATCATTCACATTCTGTTCTTAAATGAACAAAAAATATATCAGAGAGATGAATACCTGTACTACATTGTTTTGACCCATCTTACTAAAATTACTTTTACTAAATTATAATTGATATGAAAGAGATTAAACTTCATTCAGGAATATGAAAAATCAGTTTTAATATTGATTATAGGACCATGACTGAAGAGGCTGATCACTATAATCTCACAGAGAACTCTGTTATAGAGACCCCATCAATGTGCTGTTCCAGGAGAAATTTATATCAGATCTCATTATTGTGTAAAATATACTGCCAAGGAACTAGAAAGTTTATACCATATGTCTATAGTAAATTTTGAAATTTGCTTTGTTTAAGTTTTTGCTTTGGCTGCTAGAAAATTTAGAGTCACATAGATGACTTATCTCTAGCAATGATGTAGGATTGCATAGTATAAATTTTGGGAACAATGCTTTTTTAATTCCTTACTTTAGCTTTATTGTTACCTCTATTATTATTATTATTTGCCTCATATCTGTGCTACCTAGTAGCATTACATGCATTTGTGTAAACTGATATTTTGGATACATCCAAAATATCAGGTTAAGTATTATCAATGTATACAAGAAATACATAATTTTTAGAAGCATATATTGCTTAAAATTTATGAACTGAATATGAACTAAATAAAACCCTAGGTGTCAGACCTGTGTACTGTGTTTCATCTTTAAATTTGAAATATCTTTCCTCTGTACTCACTCCACAGAGGTGTCTGTCACAGTTCAGTGAAGCACCCAGAGGTCACTACAAGTGACCTGTGAATTTACATCCCCATAAATAATCATTCACAAGCAGGCTATGGCCCCAGTGCTCACCGCAAATACAGAGGAACCTTGCATGGGTTAAATTAACCAGCCAGGAGAACATGTGAGCTGAACATATGGTGAAGTGTTTTGAGATTTAGAAAAGCAAGTTTCTGGTACAAACAGAGTCTGGCCTCTGAGACCCCACTGTCAGCATGAAAAAAGATCTCCTTATTTACCAGAGTGAAAAGAAAGGGGCGCTTTCAATGACTTCACCTTCTTAGCTCTACACAATGAAACAGGAGGAGAAATTGCACATTAATGGAGAGGAAAACAAGCGTAAGTTCCTCAGGGAAGTCATACAATGCTGCAGAAGGTGAGTAAAAAGCAGTTTGCAGCTCTGATTGGAAGTGAACAGAGAAGAAATCGGAAGTGAAATCCCACAAATTAAAATTAAAATTGCAATTCCCTTGAGCATTCTGATCCTCACATCCCCAGACCATCCCCCACACTGCTCTAATTGTACCACTTCAAACCTAATGAGTTGGGTATGGAAGTACTGAGGTCTGTAAATGAAACCGTTTATCATTGTAACACTCTTATTAGATATTTGATTGAGCACTTGTTTTTAAGGCTTGGAAATACAACAGAGAAATCAGTCATTGGCGGCATCTTCACCTGTGTTTAGAAAAAAATGAAAAAAAGGTATGCTTAGCCTAAGAAACAGTGAGTTGTTAAAGATATTATTTGGCTAACTCCTTAGTTTACTCTTAGGAAGATCTGAAGCTGGAATTTTAATTCCTATTCCACTCATTAGGACTGGCATTTTAGAACAGTTGCTGGTTGGCTTCAACATGTGAGAAATAAGAGGAGTCTCCTCTTGCAGCTGAGCAGTTAGGCAAGTATCTTATTTTCTCTATGTATCTCTGTAATTATATGTAAAATGAAGATTATAACATAATCTTAAAATAATGCAGAATTATTACAATTAAATGTTATAATATGAAAAGAGTGCTTAGGGCAGTGTCTAGCACATGGTAAATGCTTCACAAGTAGTAGCTGTTATTATTCTTGCACTTGTGCCCAACCTTCTGGAGTTAGAATAGCAAATCAACATTTGGTTGATAGCATAACATTATTCCCCATCATTCTTAAATACATAATTAAAGAACCACATAATTTAAAAAATACAATGCCTGTAATCTTGGCAAAGATTTAAACATTTGTTAGTTCTCAATATTAGTGAAAGTAAAGATACTCTCAATAAGTATAGGTAAAAATGTCTTTTGAGACTTTTTTTTGAAGTGCAATTTGGCAATATCTGTCAAACTATTAAATGTTCATACACCTGAATGCAGGAATTCCACCGCTAGGAGTATTAATCACAGCAATGTTTATAGTTGCAAGAAAAATGGGAAATGACTTAAATGTTTATAAATGTGCTAAGAATTAAATAAATTGTGGTCCATCCATACAATGGGATGTTAGCTAGTTGTTAAAAAGCAGGATAGATCTTTATAATGTATTGATTATAAAAAAATAACCAAGACAAAGAATTAAGTGTCAACAGAACGTTATAAAACAAAATGTATAAATGCATGAATTATATTAAAAATTCCTATAATGTATGCATATGTAAATTACTCAAACCATCGTGTTAACAGGTTAAAAAATAAAAACTATATGACAGTCTTAATAGATTCAGAAAAAACATTTAACAAAACTCAATACCCATTGATAACTAAAAAAATAACTTCTTCGAAAGCTAGGAATAGGACGGGAGTGGTGACTCACTCTTGTAATCCCAACATTTTGGGAGGCTGAGATGGGCAGATCACTTGAGGCCAGGAGTTCAATACCATCCTGGCCAATACAGCGAAACCCTGTTTTTACTTAAAAAAAAAAAAAAAAAAAAAAAAAAAAAGCAGGGTGTGGTGATACACAGCTGTAATCCCAGCTACATGAAAGGCTGAAGGAGGAGAATCACTTGAGCCTGAAAGGCAGAGGTTGTAGTGAGCCAAGATTGCCAAGATTGATTTATTATCAATCAGATAATAAATATCTATGAAAAACCTGTGGCTAGTATCATAATTAATGGTAAAGACTAAGCGTTTTCTCCCTGAGATTAGATACAGTACCGGGCTGGGTGTGGTGGCTCATACCTGTAATCCCAGCTCTTTGGGAGGCCAAGGTGGGTGGATCACGAGGTCAGGAGATCGAGACTCTCATGGCTAACACGGTGAAACCCTGTCTCTACTAAAAATACAAAAAATTAGCTGGGCATGGTGGCGGGCGGCTGTAGTCCCAGCTACTCGGGAGGCTGAGGCAGGAAAATGGCGTGAACCCTGGAGGCAGAGTTTGCAGTGAGCCAAGATTGCACTACTGCACTCCAGCCTGGGCGATAGAGGGAGACTCCGTCTGAAAAAAAAAAAAAAAAAAAGATTAGAAACAATACAAGGATGTCGTCTCTCTACACTTTTATTAAACACCATATTGGAAGCCTTAGACAGGACAAGAGGAAGACATAAGATTGTATTATATCCAGTTAATATTGATGTTTATACAGAAAACTCTATTTGACTTATAAGAATAAGTCACTAGAATTAATAAGTACATTAATGTTACTGAATATAAAGTATGCATAATAAATGGATTGTACTTCTATAAGCAAGAAGCAGAAATTGACCTTTAAAAACAATAACATTTACAACAGCATCAAAATTATTAATATTCAGGAATAAAGTTAACAAAATATGTGCAAAAGTTATGCACTGAAAATTATAAAATATTGCTGAGAGAAATTGAAGAAAACCTAAATAAATAGAGAGACTGGAAGAGTCAACATCAAAATGTTAGTTTTCTACAAGTTAATCCACAATTCACAGTAAAATCTCAGTAAGTTTTTCTGTGTGTGGTAGAATTGATGAGCTAAATGTAAAGTTTATTTTTAAAATGTGAAGGACCTAGAATAGCAAAATGGGTGAGAAAAAAATTAAAGTTTAAGGACTTTTACTACTAAATTTCCACACTTAATACACAACTTCAATAATTAAAACAGTGTGGTACAAACGTAAAAATATACCTAAGTGGAAGAGAATAGAGATCCCAGAAATAGGCTCCTTCTTATCAATTGATGTTCAATGTAGTCACCAAAGCAACCCAAAATATAATCTTTTGAACAAATTATGCTGGACTAGTTAGATAACCATACACAAAAAATTAACCTCCACCCTTGCCACATACTACACACAAATTTAATTTGAAATGAATAAAAAAACTAAAGGTAATAGTCACACATATAAAACTTCCAGAAAAAAAAAATAGAAGAAAATTAATGTGACCCTGGGTTGAGGAAAGTTAGCTAGGACACAACAAACAATAGACAATAAAGAAAAAATTATAAATCTCATTCAAATTAAAGATAAATTTTCCTCTTCAAAAGACATCATAGTGATAAACAAAAGGCAAGTCACAGTCTGAGAGTAATATTTGCCAAACATGTATCTGATGAAGAGCTTTGTTTCCGAACTAAACCCTGCATGTTCTCACTTAGAAGTGGAAACTGGACAATGAGAACACTTGGATACAGGGAGAGAAACACATACTGGAGCCTGTATGGGGAGGGCAGGGGCTGGGGAGAGCATCAGGAAAAATAGTGAATGCATGCCATTCTTAATACTTAGGTGATGGGTTGATAGGTGCAGCAAACCACCATGGCACATGTTTACCAATGTAACAAACCTGCACATCCTGCATATGTATCCCAGAACTTAAAAGAAAATAAAAAAGAAAAAAAAAGAATTTATTTCCACAATATAGAAAGAACACTTATTGGGGGTGGTTCCAAGATGGCTGAATAGGAACAGCTCCAGTCTATAGCTCCCTGCGTGAGCAACGCAGAAGATGGGTGATTTCTGCATCTCCAACTGAGCAAACGGCACACCAGGAGATTATATCCCACGCCTGGTTCAGAGGGTCCCACACCCACGGAGTCTGGCTCATTTGCCAGCACAGCAGTCTGAGATCTAGTTACAAGGTGGCAGCAAGGCTGGGGGAGGGGCGCCTACCATGCTGAGGATTGAGTAGCTAAACAGAGCTGCCGGGGAGCTCGAACTGGGTGGAGCCCATTACAGCTCAAGGAGGCCTGCCCGCCTCTGTAGACTCCACCTCTGGGGGCAGTGCATAGCTGAACAAAAGGCAGCAGAAACCTCTGCAGACTTAAATGTCCCTGTTTGACAGCTTTGAAGAGAGTAGTGGTTCTCCCAGCACAGAGTTTGAGATCTGAGAATGGACAGATTGCCTCCTCAGGTAGGTCCCTGACACCCAAGTAGCCTAACTGGGAGGTACCACCCAGTAGGGGCAGAATGATGCTTCACACGGCCGGGTACCCATTTGAGACGAAACTTCCAGAGGAACGATCAGGCAGCAACATTTACTGTTCAGCAATATTCACTTTTCTGCAGCCTCCACTGCTGATGCAGAGGCAAACAGGTTCTGGGGTGGACCTCCAGCAAACTCCAACACACCTGCAGCTGAGGGTCCTGACTGGTAGAAGGAAAACTAACAAATGGAAAGGACACCCACACCCAAACCCCATCTGTACGTCACTATCATCAAAGACCAAAGGTAGATAAAACCACAAAGATGGGGAAAAAACGGAGCAGAAAAGCTGAAAATTGTAAAAATCAGAGTGCCTCTACCCCTCCAAAGGAACGCAGCTCCTTGCCAGCAATGGAACAAAGCTGGATGGAGAATGACTTTGATGAGTTGAGAGAAGAAGGCTTCAGGCGATCAAACTTCTCCCAGCTAAAGAAGGAAGTTTGAACCCATCGCAAAGAAGCTAAAAACCTTGAAAAAAGATTAGATGAATGGCTAACTAGAATAACTAGTGCAGAGAAATCCTTAAATGACCTGATGGAGCTGAAAACCATGGCACGAGAACTACATGACAAATGCACAAGCTTAAGTAGCCAATCCAATCAACTAGAAGAGAGGGTATCAGGGATTGAAGATCAAATGAATGAAATGAAGTGAGAAGATAAGTTTAGAAAAAAAAGTAAAAAGAAATGAACAAAGCCTCCAAGAAGTATGGGACTATGTGAAAAGACCAAATCTATGTCTGACTGGTGCACCTGAAAATGACGGGGAGAATGGAACCAAGTTGGAAAACACTCTGCAGGATATTATCCAGGAGAACTTCCCCAAGCTAGCAAGGCAGACCAACATTCAACTTCAGGAAATACAGAGAACGCCGCAAAGGTACTCCTCGAGAAGAGCTACTCCAAGACACATAATTGTCAAATTCACCAAAGTTGAAATGAAGGAAAAAATGTTAAGGGCAGCCAGAGAGAAAGGTCGGGTTACCCACAAAGGGACACCCATCAGACTAACAGCAGATCTCTTGGCAGAAACTCTCCAAGCCAGAAGAGAGTGGGGGCCAATATTCAACATTCTTAAAGAAAAGAATTTTCAACCCAGAATTTCATATCCAGCCAAACTAAGCTTCATAAGTGAAGGAAAAATGAAATCCTTTACAGACAAGCAATCCTCCCTAACTCATTTTATGAGGCCAACATCATCCTGATACCAAAGCCTGGCAGAGACACAACAAAAAAAGAGAATTTTAGACCAATATCCCTGATGAACATCGATGCAAAAATCCTCAATAAAATACTGGCAAACCGAATCCAGCAGCACATCAAAAAGTTTATCCACCATGATCAAGTGGGCTTCATCCCTGGGATGCAAGGCTGGTTCAACATATGCAAATCAATAAACGTAATCCAGCATATAAACAGAACCAAAGACAAAAACCACATGATTATCTCAATAGATGCAGAAAAGGCCTTTGACAAAATTCAACAGCCCTTCATGCTAAAAACTCTCAATAAATTTGGTGTTCATGGAACGTATCTCAAAATAATAAGAGCTATTTATGACAAACCCACAGCCAATATCATACTGAATGGGCAAAAACTGGAAGCATTCCCTTTGAAAACTGGCATAAGACAGGGATGCCCTCTGTCACCACTCCTATTCAACATAGTGTTGGAAGTTCTGGCTAGCGCAATCAGGCAAGAGAAAGAAATCAAGGGTATTCAGTTAGGAAAAGAAGAAGTCAAATTGTCCCTCTTTGCAGATGACATGATTGTCTATTTAGAAAACCCCATCATCTCAGCCCAAAATCTCCTTAAGCTGATAAGCAACTTCAGCAAAGTCTCAGGATACAAAATTCATGTGCAAAAATCACAAGCATTCTTATACACCAGCAACAGACAAACAGAGAGCCAAATTATGAATGAACTTCCATTCACAATTGCTTCAAAGAGAATAAAATACCTAGGAATCCAACTTACAAGGGATGTAAAGGACCTCTTCAAGGAGAACTACAAACCATTGCTCAGTGAAATAAAAGAGGACACAAACGAATGGAAGAACATTCCATGCTCATGGATAGGAAGAATCAATATCGTGAAAATGGCCATACTGCCCAAGGTAATTTATAGATTCAATGCCATTCCCATCAGGCTACCAATGACTTTCTTCACAGAACTGGAAAATAACTGCTTTAAAGTTCATATGTAACCAAAAAAGAGCCCACATTGCCAAGACAATCCTAAGTCAAAAGAACAAAGCTGGAGGCATCACGCTACCTGACTTCAAACTATACTACAAGGCTACAGTAACCAAAACACATGGTACTGGTATCAAAACAGAGATGTAGACCAATGGAACAGAACAGAGCCCTCAGAAATAATACCACACATCTACAGCCATCTGATCTTTGACAAGCCTGACAAAAACAAGAAATGGGGAAAGGATTCCCTATTTAATAAATGGTGCTGGGAAAACTGGCTAGCCATAAGTAGAAAGCTGAAACTGGATCCTTTCCTTACTCCTTATACGAAAATTAATTCAAGATGGATTAGAGACTTAAATGTTAGACCTAAAACCATAAGAACCCTAAAAGAAAACCTAGGGAATACCATTCAGGACATAGGCATGGGCAAGGACTTCATGTCTAAAACACCAAAAGCAACGGCAACAGAAGCCAAAATTGACAAATGGGATCTAATTAAACGAAAGAGCTTCTGCACAGCAAAAGAAACTACCATCAGAGTGAACAGGCAACCTACAGAATGGGAGAAAATTTTTGCAATCTACTCATCTGACAAAGGGTTAATATTCAGAACCTACAAAGAACTCAAACAAATTTACGAGAAAAAATCAAACAACCCCAACAAAAAGTGGGCAAAGGATATGAACAGACATTTCTTAAAAAGAAGACATGCATACAGCCAACAGATACATGACAAAAATGCTCGTCATCACTGGCCATCAGAGAAATGCAAATCAAAACCACAATGAGATACCATCTCACACCAGTTAGAATGGCAATCATTAAAAAGTCAGGAAACAACAGGTTCTGGAGAGGATGAGGAGAAATAGGAACACTTTTACACTGTTGGTGGGACTGTAATCTAGTTCAACCATTGTGGAAAACAGTATGGCAATTCCTCAAGGATCTAGAACTAGAAATACCATATGACCCAGCCATCCCATTACTGGGGATATACCCAGAGGATTATAAATCATGCTGCTATAAAGACACATGCACACGTATGTTTATTGCGGCACTATTCACAATAGCAAAGACTTGGAATCAACCCAAATATCCATTAGTGACAGACTGGATTAAGAAAATGTGGCACATATACACCATGGAATACTATGCAGCCATAAAAAAAAGATGAGTTGGTATCCTTTGTAGGGAAAGGGATGCAGCTGGAAACCATCATTCTCAGCAAACTGTCGCAAGAACAGAAAACCAAATACCGCATGTTCTCATTCATAGGTGGGAATTGAACAATGGGATCACGTGGACTCTGGAAGGGGAACATCACACACAGGGCCTATTATGGGGAGGGGGAAGGGAGGAGGGAAGGCATTGGGAGTTATACCTGATGTAAATGATGAGTTGATGGATGCTGACGAGTTGATGGGTGCAGCACACCAACATGGCACAAGTATACATATGTAACAAACCTGTACGTTGTGCACATGTACCCTAGAACTTAATGTATAGTCAAAAAAAAAAAAGTAGGTATTCAATAAATACAACTTTTTAAATTAAAAAAAAAATTTAAATGAATAAAACACCAAAAATAAAGGACCGGTTTGAATACTAACATGGTATTTTCTTAAATAAACCATCAGGGCATAGGGATTCAGTAGAGGATGTGAAGTAGATATTATCTCCACAGAAATTTTGGTAATCATAAGAATATATTTATTTTCACAAAAATGGATTGTGATTTCTATAATTTAGAAACTCTCTCGGCACAGCTGGAAAAATTCTTGGGTGCTACAAATTGATAATGGTGATCATTGATTTATGACAAATCAAGCATTTACCATAATGATGCCCATTAATTTTTGGCTTAATATACCAGTAACCCATCATTTGTGTATAGAAGCTAATTCAGAAATAAAAGGAAAAATATTCTTAAGATTATTTTAGTTCAAAATGAAAAAAATAAATTATTTTATTAGATACTATGGCTAAATTGATATTTTTACAACTCTCTATAACATATTAATGACATTATGAAAATTGACATCATTTTTAGCTTCTAAAATGCTAAAACCTGGTTATGTTTCAAGTGGTAATATATATGGACATCTTTCTTACCTGCTCATCATTTGTTATATATGTGTTCTCTAGGAAGGCAGAGATTTTTATTCCATTCAGTACTGTATCCCCATGGACTAGGACAATGCCAGCACATACAGACCAATTCAATAAATATCTGTTGAATGCTTGAAGTACCTAAAAATATGGTTTATGTAATTGATGACTGAATAACGTCACTAAAGAAATTTTTTCAGGTTATTTGATTCAACAAGTTATAATTACATTCTTCTTAAGGATAATACTGTGCAATGAGTACCATGGTGGGTAGAAGCTTCTTTAAAGTCTTTGGCTTTAAAAAAGATTTGGCACAGAGGAAGAACTAATGTTTGTTAAATATATGTGTCAAGTGTCATAGTGAACACATTATTTGTAATCCTTACAAGCCTCCTGGAAAATCAATGAGACTCAGATAATTCAAATGATTTGATATCGCTCACATTTTTGGAAAGTAGTCGAATCCCTCTTCAACTTCCAGTTGGCTTGGACATTACCATGTGCTTTCTATTATCCCAAGTATTTTATATCTGGTCAAGGATATAATAAAGCAACTAATATGTGCAAAAAACAATATTCGACCAAAGGATAAAATGTGTAACTCATGGAGGAATCAAAAATAGTATGTGAGATGATTGCAGGCTGGAAAAGTTGAAGGTTATTTTTTATTTATCTATTTTTTTTTCTTTTTCTTTTTCTTTTTTTTTTTTTTGAGACGGAGTCTCGCTCTGTCACCGAGCTGGAGTGCAGTGGCCGGATCTCAGCTCACTGCAACCTCCGCCTCCCGGGTTCACGCCATTCTCCTGCCCCAGCCTCCCGAGTAACTGGGACTACAGGCGCCCGCCACCTCGCCCGGCTAGTGTTTTGTAATTTTTAGTAGAGCCAGGGTTTCACCATGTTAGCCAGGATGGTGTCGATCTCCTGACCTCGTGATCCACCCGTCTCGGCCTCCCAAAGTGCTGGGATTACAGGCTTGAGCCACCGCGCCCGGCCTATTTATCTATTTTTTAAGAAGATAGAATTTAGCTACACCCCCAAAAAACATGCTAATGTATTAATGCAGATTCTTCTGGGAGCCATGAGAAAACAAATGAAGATTTCTGACTTGATGTGTGGCATGGCGGTGTTGATGTTTTGGGAGGTTCATCTTGGAGCAACAAGGCAAGCTGTAAGCAAAAAGGAAGCCCTTTGGATTCCCAAGATCTAAGAAGTATTTCATTTCAGTCACTGATGTGTAGTAAATTGGAATATCAAAGAGTACAAGTTTTATTGTGGATTGCTACTGTATTTTGCAATAACTAAAACATAGATGATCAAAACAATCAGAAAAGAGTAGCTAATCACTACCTATGGCATAGAAGTCTGATATATAAAAGTGAATTTTTTTTTTAAAAAGGAAGAGCTGTCCTCATATTCTCTTGGAATTATAACCCCAAAAACATACTTGTCTCTCTGAACATTCCTATAGAACATACTTTAAAAAACATTTGATACACGCTAAAATATCATGTGACTATTTCTCTCTGGAGACCTCTGGTGGTTTCCTCAAGAGCCTAAGACAAAGTTCGAATTCCCAGGTCTTTGGTTTTCAAGTTATTTGGCTTCACTTTAATAACAATTTGTACTATAATTCTGATTATAACTGATAACACTGTTGTGATATGTTATCATCTCATTAAAGATGTGACCTCCAAATCAGAATTTCTAAGAGAATATTGCATGACCAAATAAATATTGAAAACACAAAAACCAAAATTGAATAAGAGATGTTAGAGGCCTTAACAGGGCAATAGTCATTGATAATTTCCCAAAAAGTATACATATTATAGAATTTCCTTTTTTTTTTTTGATCATTGAAACTTTCATTGGCTACTAAGTTGAAGTACTAGAATTTTTCAAAATGTATTTTAGTAAATACTGCTCTGAATGTAAGTTTTAAACATTGGATAAATTAAAAAGTAGAAAGCAATTAGTTATTTATATTCTTCAGGTAATAAATTATTCTCTTCTCTGTCCTTTGTGGTCATAGCCCTTATTCCTTTGTAAGCAAGATACAGTGGGAAGAGCATGGGTTTTGTTATCAAATAAATCTGGCTCTTATTCTTGTTTTATTTTGTGTGTGTGTGTGTGTGTGTGTGTGTGTCTGTTAGTGTGTGTATGTATGCATGTAAAAACAATTAAAATAATTTTTGTTTGATTTTGTTTTGCTTATTTTCTGCTTGACTTTTAATAAACTTTAAATCTTTTATGAATGATTGCTCCATAGTAGAACCAAGGTCCCTACCCTGGTTATATAATGTTAAAATTAAACCTACTCTGCTTTCCCCCTTGATGGCTGGCATTTTGGGCACAGATTCAATGCCAACAGCATGCCTAAAAAACAGGGATCTAGTTAAAGTGAGAAGACCTGAATTCTGTTCTTTTGAAACTCTGGGCTTCCCGGCCCCCGCCCCCCTTTTTTTAACCAGAGGAATAATTTCCACAGACCTCAAAGAGAGGAGAAATCCAAATAATTCGAAAAAAATTCATCTCCCAGATCTCTTTTCTGATGGTCACGGCTCTAGATAATTAGTAACTCAATGGGAAATTCATTAGTTTGGGCACAAGGCCCAATTCCAGAAACATTTTATTTTCACCTTCACACCTTTGAGGAAATTCTTCTTTTAGGCATCTGGGTTTTGGATCTGAGTGAAACTGTCATATCTTAATTATATTCAAAGCTACCCTCTTGACTTCTATTTCAGCTGTGACATTAGCCTTCACACTTGGATTGGCTTGAATTCTCTCTGGCTTGAGAGTGAGAATTTCATATGTTTTCTTTTCATCTGCAGACATCTGTATTCTGTTTAACTCAGAACTGTAAAACTCACAGAGCAGGAAGAGCTTGAGCACATTGTGATCACTGTGGGACTTGATCCTTTCAGGCCAAAAGCTACAAAAATCCTTTTACCAGCACTCCAAAGAAAGTTTTTCACACCAAAGACCAAGGATAGAGAACATCAAATTATTATAATTACAATTTTAGAAAACTTTTTCTTTAACTATAGTTTACTCATCATTACACACTTTGTCCACACCAGTTGTATTAAATGAATTATGAGAAGAAAATACATATTTAATTTAGAGAAGAACCTAACCTCTCTTGATGCTGTGGAGACACAAACACATTATTAATTTATATGTCAGATATACTTACTAAGTGCATTCTTGTGAATGAGGAAGAATCATGGTCCCATAATCTGTACAGTTTTATAATTTTTAAGGTACCTTTTTATTCATTACATCATTTGATATTTTTGCAATTCTATGAGGAATGAAATGGGTATTATTGGTGGAAAATATGAAACCCAGAGATTTAAAGACTTGCTAAAGTTACATATAAGTGGATGGATTAAGACTATAACACAAGGTTTTTTTTTGCATTTTCTTAGCTCTTTGTAGTTGTAGGTCTACAGCTTTATATTGCCTCTTCAAAATGTGGCCACTAACTTTGAGGAAATAATTTAACTGAGGAGAAATGATAAATAAAATAAAATATAAAAAAAATTAAGAGAGAGCATAAATTTTCATTTTAGTTAAATTAATGTGTGTTTTCAGTTCATTACTGGACTTGTATTGTCAATTTCTGCCCAAGAATTTTGTCATTAGATTGGACATTTGACATCTTCCCTAATCCAGTCCCTATAGAAACAGTTAGAGATATTTTTAGACTGGATTAATAAATAATAATAATGTTCTAACATAAGTAGGAATTAGTGTTGTTTTTCAAGCTGATCACATTCCAACTGGAGCCATTTGTTGAATTCAATTGATAAACTAATTAGTGACCTGGATAATGGCCATACAGAAATATCATGTTTTTCAATAAACAACAGAAGAATCTAGGGAAAACCAGCTGTGTGTCTACCTTGGAAAAGAAAGACACTAGAGAACATAAGTATCACCTAAATTTTTGAATGAGCCTCATGTTTAAGAAAGCATAGATCTAGTCACATATTTTTCCATGTTTGTATAACAGGGATAAATAACATTTTGAGTATTGTCAGAAAAGAAATGAAATATAATATTTGTATATGCTAATATCCATGTAATTTATCAAAATTATTCTCTATAGAAAACATCATATTTTGTGATTCTCTTGGATTGTTCAATATTCTTTGCAACTTTGGGGCTTTTATTAATAATTTGAAATTTTACTTTATTTTTCAACCATTAAGTTTCATTTTCATGAAAAGATACTACCAGAAATGCAAAGTGCATTTTTCTATAAATAACTTGGAGTCCAAAAGAAGATAGTCATAATTTCAGTTTGGAGTAGGGGAATTAGGACTTCTTAGCAAGTGGCTTATGTGTAATGAAATATTAAATATTCTGTGTTGTTTTGGTATTTTCCAATAGGTCAATAGTGCTCCTAACAATAGATTCTGAAAGTCTAGTGGACTCTTGCAATCCTAAAAGTGAGTTATTTTCTACAACAAATTTCCTTGCTAAAGGAAACTGGCAAGTAAATCCTGAAATTGAAAGCCTGAGCATTTCTGGATTTCCAGTGGAGGTAAAACAACTCAGGACAATATGAATGAGGGATTTCATGCCTGTATCTAAGAGATGTAAAAGTAATTAGGTTAAAGTGATTAGGAAAAGAATAAGATAGAGATGAAGGACATGATAGAGATGTGATGACATCCAGGGATGTTTACAGTATTGCTCTTGGTCCTTCACAGGACCAAGATACATAATGAGTGAATGAATACAAAAATGAGTGAATGAATAAAGTTCTGCCTTCTCAAGTATTCATTTGAAGGAAACTTTAAAGGAAAGGGAAAGACAGACAGACTATGACCAGTTGAGTGTAACATTATTTGGCCACTTTAAGGGTTTTACAGCTTTGGGAAGCATATACAGACTTCTAGTTAAGACAGCACTATTCTAAGCCAAACGTGGCAATGCTGGATATTGTAGGGCACTGTCTATAGGCAGGGAGTGACCAACAGACATAACAGATCAAAAAGTGAATGTGGATGGAAAGTGAGCAAAACTAGAAGACATGAATAAATGTCAGAATTATTTATCTATCATGAGCAGTTTCTTTCTCTACTTAGAGTCCATCCAAGGCTTCTTTCAACCTTCCTTTTAAGTTTCAGGTCCTACAGCTTTCTCTTGCTGCATTCTATAGCTTACAAATATAAAAGCTATTCATTCTGCTTGATGCCTGAAATGTACTTTTTTTTTTTTTTTGAGACAGAATCTCACTCTGTTGCCCAGGCTGAAGTGCACTGGCATGATCTTGGCTCACTGCAACCTCCACTGCCTGAGTCAAGCAATTTTCCTGCCTCAGCCTCCAGAATAGCTGGGATTACAGATGCCCACCACCATACCCAGCTAAGTTTTGTATTTTTAGTATAGATGGGGTTTTGCTATGTTGTCCAGGCTGGTTTTGAACTCCTAACCTCAGTTGATCCGCCAGACTTGGCCTCCCAGAGTGCTGGGATTACAGGCGTGAGCCACTGTGTTAGACCAAAATGTACTTCTTATCCTCCTCTTTTCACTTATAAAACTACTCATTCCTTAGGATTCAATTCAAACGTATAGTTCAATGCCAATCCTTGTTTCATTTCTGTTCCCCATCCTCCAGCAGAAATAATTTTGTTTTTCTTCAATAGAGTTCCCACTATAATGTTACTACACTAGCCATATTATTTCATAATTAGATATTCACATCATTTCCTACTAGATTAACAATTATTTGAGAGCCTTTGTATCACATTAATGTTGAAATTTCTAGCACCTACCATAGTCCTTAGCATATAACAAATCTGGTAAATAAATGAATAGATGATGTGAAGACTGGATGGTGAATATGCACCTTTGAATGACATTTATGCATCCCCTAGCCATTTATTTATTCATGCAATCATGCATGCATTTAGATGGCCAAAATAAACAAATATATTGACTAACTCCTATGCTATTATCTAGAAATATTATTTCCATCATGGGGCTCAAAGGGTTGACTTTTGCACAGTTTTACCTTCCTCCAAACCATCCCTGACATTGTGAGCTGTTCAGTCTCGCAGTCCATGATAACTGATAGTTTGCTCCCATGCTTTCTTTACCCCAGTGACTTGCTGCTGCATAGCTGGTAGCTGAGTTCTCTAGGGAACCTGTTTCCAGATTTGATTTGTGCCTGAGCAAAACCCTGGTAGCCATTTGGAGGTAAGGTCAACAGTTCTGGAAGGGTTTCTGCTCTTTGATACCATGGGCTGCCAGCTTGTGAGTAATGTGGCAAACTGGATCTAATAGCAGTTAATGAAGCCAGTCCACATTTCCTTGGGAGGCACTTAGTCCCTGTTCTCCATATACTTGAACTAAGATGCCTCCTGCTAGCTCAGTGTGGTGCAGAGGAGAGGGCATGGCCTGCCAGATGTGAAAGTACACGGGCAGAATAAATTGGTACAAAGCACCCTGTAAGTGCACTTCATAATAATGGAAACGTGTTTCAATCAGTCACTACGATAACCCTCTGCAATAGGGATTATGATCTTCCTTTTATAGAAAGAGAAAACGAGGTACTGAGATACTGAGTAACTTAAGTTAGAGTCACAGCTACTAAGTGATAGAGTCAGGACTGAAGGCCAGACTTAGTTGATTTCAATGTTCAAGGGTACATTGTTTTTCTGTACAATCAGGTATCATCCCAGGAAGGTTAATTTCAACTCAATATGAAACAAGACTTTCTGAAAAATAGAGCTATCAAATGAATAAATGTCTTCAAAACTCAGTGAACGCATTAAGAAGAATTCAATAAGAGGTCAGAAGAACATGACAGAATAAAACTGTCAAAGAAGCTGGAAAATGAATTACTCTATTTGTTGGAATGTTGGTTTATATATTCCCCTTTTTGTCTAAGATTCTGTGATTGCATGCCAATTATAGACAAACACACACACATGCACACACACATAGAAAGCCCTCATGTTAATGTGTAAAAGATTAACACAGGTAAAACTGTGTGTGCCCCAAATGTAAGTGCAGACAAAATTAATAATAGTAGCTGGTATTAATTGCACCTCTACACTACACTCTCCTTTATACTAGAAGATGTGCCTAACACATTTCATGCATTATCTCATTTAAGGGACACAATAATAGTAGGTACCATATGGGAATTTTATACAGATTAAATTAATATATGTAAACTGCTTAGAGCAATGCCGGACATACATTAAGTGTTAAATGTTATCATTATTACTATTAAATGTTAAATTACTACCAAATGTTTATTACTATTGCTAAAAACTAATAAATGTTTAACTATTGCTATTACCAGTAATTACTATTAAATGTTAAGTTACTATTAAGTGTTAAATGTTATCATTATTACTATTATTCCTTGCAGCAAGGAATAATGATAGAGCATCAATAAGTTGCATGTTTTGGTAGACTGCAAATTTATAAGGAAAGAGGGAAAGCAAATGAGAGGAGAAAGGAGCAAGGAAGTTGTCTTACATTTACTATGGTGTGGGTAAAGGCAAGTTGGTATTTTAACCCACAGTAAATATTTTGACAAGTGTCTTAATCTTGCAAAGCCTTAATTTCCTTACCCCTAAAAAGGGAATGATTATAGCACCTACTTCATAAGGTTGTTTTGAAGACCATATAACATCGTGCAACCAAAGTACAAAATTTGGTGCTTTGAAAATAGATGTCTTTAGAAAAATCTCCAAATACTTAAAAAAATGTAAATTCGCAAGTTGGCATAAAATAGCTCCAGATTTTTTTTTTCTTTCTGTTCTCACTATTTTCTCTCCCCTAGACAATTCCATTGAATCTAATAGGGTATATCAATGTCCAGTGTGGTGGCTCAAGCCTGTAAGCCTAACAATTTAAGAGGCTGACGCAGAAAGATCGCTTGAACCCAGGAGTTCAAGACAGCCTGAGTGACATAGGGAGACCCCCATCTCCCTTAAATAATAATAATAATGAAATTAGCCAGGTGTGATGGTGCATGCTTGTAGTCCCAGCTACTCGAGAGGCTGAGCAATCGGAAAGATTGCTTGAATGCATAAGGTGGAGGCTGCAGTGAGAGAGAAACAGAGAGAAAGAGACATGAAGGAAGGAAGGAAGGAAGGAAGGAAGGAAGGAAGGAAGGAAGGAAGGAAGGAAGGAAGGAAGGAAGGAAGGGGAAGGGAAGGAAGGAAATTAGCCATGCATGGTGGGGCACACCGGTAGTCTCAGCTACAAGGCAGGCTGCTTGAGCCTGGGAGGTTGAGGCTGCATGAGCTGTGGTCTTGCCACTGCACTCCAACCTGGATGACAGAATCAGACCTTGTCTCAAAAAAAAGAAAATAAGGCTAGTAGGATTTATTAGAAAACAGAAAACAACACAGAAACAAAGATTTATACGGCTCCAAAATGAATTTCATGATTTTACTGAAAATACGATTCAACAAAAATTTATTAAGATTTATGATGTTACAAGAGCAACTGTATTTTTCTCAGTGATGTGAAGGAAACCTGAGTATATGAAAATGCATAACATGGAAGTACGCCTTTAGTAGTCAGAGAGCCTGACTTGAAATCCCACATATACATTGAAGAATATTTTGGGCCACTGTTTTAACAACTCTTGGCCTCAGTTTCTCCATTCATAAAATGGGAATGATAACAGTAATCACATAGACAGTTGTGAGGATTAGATAAAATAATCATGGCAAATGCTGGCACATAACAGGCATTCCATGTGTGTTAGTCATTTATTGTATGTAAAGCAACAACAATTTCCAAATAAATATTGCTATACATTGACAATTTCATGTACTTTCATAGTAAAAAAACAGAATATTTTAAAACTAAAATTGGCATGAAATTTTGTGATTTAGGATCACTCCCACACACATAATGCAATCTCCAAAAATTTATAATTTTGATGAGAATAGAGACTTGCACATAAGTAACAACCAAGAATAAGAAACATATGTAAATAATTATATATTGAAATGTAAAAGATCTCAACTACAGAAAAAAAGTAAGTATAAAATGGCGAGTACAATGGATACACCCTGCACTAATAGTAAGCTCTATAAGGACTAAGACCACACCTCTTTCATTCTTCATTTTACCTCCAGTCCGTCACATTGGGCCTGTCACACAGTCTTTGTTCAATACTGTACTTATTGTATAAATTTTAAAAGTGCAAAAAATGATGGCTATAAAGTCCACTGTAGAACCACTAGAAATGTTTATGTTATTGTATCCTAGAGAAAAGCACAATATAATATTCTAATTATATATTACTAAATACATTTATTTATCCATATAAAGCTGAACTAAAAGGATTTTTTTAAAAATAAAATCTCGCTGATATGTTAATTCTGTAACATGTTTTATTTCAACCCACGAAGTTTGAAGGCATCTTAAAGAAATACTGATTCAATCTGCTCAGGTTACAGACAAGGAAACAGAGGTCTAGAAAGGAGAAGTGATTTACCCAAGTTTGTTCAGGATCAAGTATCAAAGGCCAGATTTCTCAGTCCCCTGTTTCATTCTACTGGACCAACCACACTGCTTCATTCCTACTCCACCAACACACACACACATGCGCACACACACATGCACACACACACACACAGAGTTAAGAACTTGCTTTAAGTAAATTTTATTTTTATCTATTTATCCAGTATTTCTCAATGAAGTTTAGGAAAATAATTCATCTATATTACCCATTATAATATAGGGCACACAGAATGTGTTCAGTAAATGTTTATTTAAATATTGATTCCCTCCAATGGAATTAATATAGAGTTTCAAAAGATAACATTTTTCAGATCTGGAAAAGGGGCAAGATGAGAGCCCTTTTCAGTAGATAAGAATTTGACAATATTCTGTCAACAAATATTCATGCCATACTTACATATTAGGCTCTAGGAATAGAGTAAAAAACAAAAACTCATACTGTTCCTGTTCTCACAGTTATCCCTGCATTGTCAGGGAGGTAACATTAATTAATTAAATAGCTGTACTAGCAATGTATAATTACAAACTGAGAAAAATCTATGGACATAAATTAACATGATTTTGCGAAAGCATATAATGAAGTAATCTTCCACTAGAAAGTGATACTTGAGTTTGAATATCGGTTGAAGGATCAGTAGAAGTTAAAGTATGACACCAGTATAATATGATAAATTTGAGGCTCTGTGAAGAGGCTATCTGATCAGAGTGATGAAGACATGGTGATGAGAAATGAGATATGGGAAGGATTATTAGAAATCAGAATGTACAGATGGATGGAACCAAGGCAAGATTATGAAAAATCTCAAAGATATAATAAAAAGATCAACAAAAAAGGAGACATTAAATAATAGTAAGAAATAATAGAAGATACAAATAGTAGAAGATACATATACAAATAAAAGTAAGAAATAATGGAATAATAGTAAGAAATAATAGAAGATACATCTTATATGTATATGTATATATATACATCTTATATGTATATGTATACATATAAGATGAGCCTGATTAAGTACTTTACAGAGATTATCTCTGTAAAGAGATTATCTCCTTTGACCTAATTACTTCCATATTTACAGATGAGGAAACTGAGGCTCAGAGATACCAGACAATTTACTGAAATATGTCAATCAGTAAGTGCTCACTTCAACCCATGACTGCCTGCATTTGAGTAGAAGTTTTCCAGAAGAGGACTGAAGTAATGACAATTGATGATGCCTTATAGAATAGATTGGAGAAACTATATAACAATAGATTATGGCTTCTAGAAGGGATTGGAGGAACTAGGATCATGGGGCTGTTTCAGAATCCAAATGGGAAGAAATCTGGGCCTTACGCCAGAGTATTGGTCATGAGAGAGGATAAAGCCAGACAAACTGACAGAATAAAATTGTCTTTAAAAGGAAATTTTAATAAGAAACTGGTTTTCAAGGAGGCAGGTGTTAAATTAGGAGGGGGAGAAATCTATTTAAATTTTATACATGGAGTGCACTAGTAAGAATATAAAACATTTTTAAAAAGTTAGTAATTCAAGGTCCAAGGTTCAAACTTGTCTGAAATGGGCTTTCAAATATTCATCAGAATTTATGACTCAATGCCAAATGTATTCAACTAATACATATGTTAAAATGCACACTACACGTCTTACTTTTGACTAATGAGATTTCAAATCCACCCTGATTCACTCCCGTTTACAGAAGGAAATTAAAAAATTGATTGGTTACTTCCTTCGCTGCATACGGACACCTTGATTGGCCAGCTGCCGTGGCTAGGCAACCAGGCGGAGAATCTTTGGAACAAGTAGCAGACTTCATCACAGCAGGAGCCGTGAGGCAAGAAGCTCTGGGATCAATTAAAATGCCAGGCTTTTCCAGGCTGGTTTCCAGTGCATCTGTGCATGATTCCACATAAATTTAGGGAATTAGAGATCAGACAAAGGTAAACATTTCTGTGCTTTGCTTAGCATTGATTTAGAATGCGAAGATGAAATATACCACAGTCATCCAGCCAGGAGGGGGTTTACACCTTCAGCTGATTTTTTTTCCCTCCTCAATTGCTTCATTATTTTAGGTATGTTGTAATCGAAGCCTGTTTAAATCATCTGTGTGTTCCTTTGGGGAGGGGAGGAGAAAGAGAAACAAAAGAAAAACCAGTTCCTACTTTCATAGACTAAACAGTAGAATGACTCATTCTTTAATTTTATAATGACACCTCTTAAAATAAGAAATTATTAATGATCTTCATTTTCCAGCTATTTGGTTTCCTGAACTTTGGTTAGATAAAAAGCTCACTCGTGTCCTCCTAGAAAATGAAAGACTGTTTCTCCCTTAAAGTCTGGAAAGTCTAACCTTTTGTGGAGCCTTCTCTCCCTTTTTTTGCTTGTTTATTTGTTGTTTGTTTTTTGTTTTCTGTTGTTGTTTTCTTACCTTATCTATCAGTTAAAGTCTAAGGTTTTGTTTGTGTTCTTAGTACGGAAGGTCTTTTAACGCCTGTATGCTGGGGAGAGGTTTAACTTCTGCACTTCCTTTGTACCTGGGGTGAGGTGAGGGTTAGAGGTTTATCTTTGAAGTACCAAGCAGCATGACAAGGACAGTACAGAGACGGGAAAAGTACAGACAAGTGGCTGGAAACAATGACAAGGCAAACAAATATCATGAACAGCAAATTACAGATTTTAAAATCCTACAGAAAAAGACAATTCCCTGACATCACAGAGGTAGTACAGACTTACCCTTTTATTAAGCAACAAGAAGAAAAGCAGAAAGCCATCAGGCTTTAGCTGAATATTAGGAAGGAATCAGAAGTGGGGCTTTAAGCCATCTTCTAAATGAACATCACCAACTCAGTATCTCCTACCCTATTTCCACACCAGTGATAAGTGTTACAAAGATGTCCAAAGTTCTTTTCAGCTTTATGGTTGTAAAATTCTGTGAATTAATTCAAAATTTTAGAAAAGTTGAGGAGAAAATTAACATTTATTGAGCTCTTGGGACTGGGTTCAATGCTCAATACATTTACTCTATTTTTTAATTCTGATGACAATCCTGTGAGGGAGACAGTATCTCAATTCTACAGGTGAGGAACCTGATGTTTTCATTCTATTAATCAAGCTCATGTTATTTCTACTTCCTCTACCCTCTGAATTATGTCATCCTCAAGAATTCTTATACAATGAGGACTACCCACCTAAAGTTTGACTTAGGTGAAATAAATCATTCATTCTATATGCATTATAAACATAAGTGCAGTATAATATAAATCTATAATGACCACTTCCAGGAGAACATAAAAGCTTAAGAAAATATCAGTTAACGATCTCTTGCCGTTTGGTCAGCAGACTGTGTGAGAAATGGCAACCTCCCAACAGAACACAATATACGAGAGGGTTGAGAGTCAGACTCTCAAGTCTGGTATTCCAACTCTAGATACCTTCAGAGTAAGGTGATACAGATCTTGCCAAAGTACATGGTGAAATATTTTAATGCGAGAGTGAGTGTAGGTTAAAACTCCAGCAGCTTGGAGTTTTAATATCCTGTCATCCACAAGTGCCTGTAATTAATACTGCTTACATTCAGTTGGCATATTTATGAGTTGAGTTTCCTCCGTATATCCATTCTTCAGTTTTTCCCTACCTATTAGCAGTGCTCAGAGACCAGGGAGTAACTGACTGCAATTCAGTTGAAGCAGAAAAAATTGCCTAAGAAGACATCAATAAAAGAATGATTTCCATAAAGGAACAATTACTTCTGCTACATTCTTTGAGCTGATATAAATCTAATTTTAAAAGTTCTTCATTAGTTTAGAAAAATTCTGCTTCTTCTCAAAGGGAGTTTTGCTTTGCTTTTGCTTCTTTAGAAAGAGGAGTTCCTCAATAATACAACTCTAGATGGTAAATTGCTATCTTAGTTCCCCACCAGGAAAGGATCATACCCCTGAAGCTTCAGAAATCCCTGCCACCATGGCTTCTGTTGGAAGCTGTGCTCTGTCAAAACCTGATGCTCTCTGAATTGCCTTTGGGCAATTCTTTTTCTTCTTCTTCTTTTAATTTATTTTTTTTCAAGAATAGTGCAAATTTAAAGCTGAATAGCTTTATCATTCTGTCCTGCAGAAGCTAACAAATTTGAAAGTCTTCCTTTATTTCCATTTATTCCACTCTCTCTCTCTCCCTTTTAATTCAAATTATCTGTGATTCCACTCTGTCTGTCCCTTTTAATTCAAATTGGCTGTATCTTTGCTGCATAACCCCATCTCTATTTCTGGCTTCTGTTAAGATGGCTGATTAGGTTCGTAGTTCACACCATCACTTATCAACTTACCAAACCGTTGGTCAGTTACCCCCTTGGTGTTCTCTTATGAACGTACCTTCTCATTTTTGCAACGCAGACAGGCTGAGAATGTTCAACATCTTTAAGTTCTGGTTCCTTTTTGCTTAACAATCTCATCTTCAATTCATTTCCCTCTCCTCTCATTTCACTATAAGGAGTCAGGAGGAACCAAGATACTCCTTCAACACTTTGCTTAGAAATCTCTCTAGCTAAATATCCAATTCTATCACTCACAGGTACTGCTCTCCACAAAACACTAGAATACAAACACATTTCAGCGGAGTTCTTTGAAACTTTATGACAAAGAACACCTTTTGTTCTTTGTCCAATAATATGTTTCTCATTTTCATCTAAGACCTCTCTAGAATGGCCTTTGTCATCCATATTTCTACCAAACTTCTGTACGTGATTATTTGTGTATTCTTCAAGATGGGCACTTTCTCTATAGTTATTTTCCTTTCTTTCTGAGTGCTTAACAGATTTATCTTTAATATTCCCTTCATCCCAATATCTGCTTTTTCTAGCATGCACCTCAATCTCTTCCAGCATCTACCCATTACCCAGTTCCAAAACTGCTTCCACAATTTTATGTATTTGTTATAGTGGCACCCTATTTCTTGGTAATAATTTCTGTCTAGTTTGGGTAGTGATAGCAGAATATCATAGAATAGGTGACTTAAAAATATTAATTAATTTCTTACAGTTCTGGAGGCTTGGAAGTCTAAGATCAGGGTGCCAAAATGGTTAGGTTCTAATAAATCTCAGTGGCCCTCTTCCTAGTTTGCATGTGGCCTTCTTGCTGAGTCCTCACATGGCAGGAGGAGAGGAAGAGAAAGAGATAGAAAAAGAGAGAGACACAGACACAAAGACAGGAAGTTCCCCCCCATGTCTCTTCTTATGAGGGTACTAATTTGATTATGAGAGCTTTGCTGGGATGTCCTAATTACCTTCCAAAGGCTCTGTCTCCAATACCACGTCACAGTGGGAATCAGGATTTCAGCATATGAATTTTAAGGGAACATAAATGTTCAGTTCATGGAAATTATTACAGGTTTTGAATTCAATGAAATAAACAAGCTGATTGTAATAGCATTAGACATTGAGTTTTCAATAATGATTCAGGGAAGGTGCATTGCACTTATTGATAATTTTGCACAAAATGTGTATTCACAAATATGTAAGAAGAGAATTCCGATTTTGGTAACATGAATAACATATCCAACATAGACTCGTCACCCCCTCAAAAACGCACAATAGTAGAAGTTAACAATAGCAACAACAAATGCACACAAATGAATAGGTGTACTCAGGAGAATTAGTAAAAATCCCAAATTTTAGAAAAAAAAAAAAAGAGAGAGAGAACTCAAAAGAAAAAGGTAAGCAATTTTATTAACCCTGTAACATCCTAGGGAGGAGAAAACCCTGATATAGGTCCTATAATCTAGTACTTAGGGTATGTTTCTTAGGGATAGAAACACAGTGGTTTAAAGCTGAAACTTGGGGCCCTGAGTAAAGCTAGAAGAGCATTAGAGCAGCCTCCTTCATGTAAGTGAGACTAAAAACAATCAGTCCATAAAAAAGCAAGGAAACTTGACTCTGATTGGGTCTTGGAGTGTGAAAAAGTCTCCAATTAGCAACCGAAACTCAGCCTATTCCACATGCAGGTGTGGAGTCAAATTTTAGCTATCTTCTATTAATCTATATATTTGTCAGCTTGAATTACCACAGCAAAGCACTTTAGTCTGCTTAAGCAACAGAAATTTATTTTCCCATGGTTCTGAAGGCTGGAAGGCCAAGATCAAGGTTCTGATCAATTCGGTTTTTGATGAGGGCTTTCTTCCTGGCTTGCAGTTGGTTGCATTTCACTATGTCCTCACATGGTTTTTCCTTGGTGCATGCATGTGGGTAGGCAAAGAAAGAATGAGAGATGATCCACATAATTAGGAAATGCAAATTAAAGCTACAAAGTCATACCATTTCACATTCACTAGAATATCTATAATAAAAGAACAGACAGTATTATTAATGGTGAGAATGTGAAGAAAATGAAACTCCCACATATTGGCAGAAATGTAAAACTGGTACAGCCAGTTTGGAAAAGTTTAGCGGTTTCTTAAAAAGTTAATCATAAACTTACTGAATTAGTTTCCTACAGCCATCATAACACAATACCACAGACTAAGAGACTTAAATAATGGAAATTAATTTTCTCACAGTAATGGAGGTTGAAAATCCAAGATCGAGGTGTTGGTAGTTTTGGCTTCTCTTGATGCCTTTTTGACTATAGACATTGGGCTTCTCATTGTGTTCTCACATGGACTTTCTTCTGTGCACAAGCCTTCCTAATGTCTCTTCCTCTTTTTATAAAGATACCAGTCATACTGGGTTAGGGTCCCACTCTTATGACCTTGTGTCACCTTCATTAACTCTTTTAAGATGCTATCTCCAAATATAGCCACATATAAATTTTGGCAGAACACAATTTAGTCCATTACAAATACAATCCAGAAATTCCACCCCTACTTGTTTACCAAAAGGAAACGAAATAGATGTTTACACATATATTTTACACATATAAAGACATGTATGTGAATGTCACAACAACATTACTCTTAGTGGCTATAAACTTGAAATAATTTTAATGTCTGTGAACTGGTGAATACATAAACAAAATGTGATCTATCCAATGGAATAACAGCCATAAAAAACTACTGGTCTATGCTACAACATGGAAGAATCTCAAAGCCATGGTGAGTTAAAGCAGCCCCTCACAAAAACCTATGTATTGTATGATTACTATGATGATTATGATTATTACATTTACATGAAATATCCAGAAAAGACAAATCTATAGGGACAGAAAATAGATCAATATTTGCCTGAAGCTAGTTGTGGTACTAGGAATTAATCACAAAAGTGCACAAAGGAACTTTTGGGAGGGATATAAATGTTTTAATGTCAGATTGTGGTAATGGCTGCTCACCTCTATAAATGTCCTAAAAGTCATTGAATTGTACACTTAAAAATGAGTGAATTTTATGTTATAAATTATACCTTAAGCCGGGCGCGGTGGCTCATGCCTGTAATCCCAGCACTTTGGGAGGCCGAGGTGGGCAGATCACCTGAGGTAGGGAGTTCGAGACCAGCCTGACCAACGTGGAGAAACCCCATCTCTACTAAAAATACAAAATCAGCCGGGTGTGGTGGTGCACGCCTGTAATTCCAGCTACTTGGGAGGCTGAGGCAGAAGAATTGCTTGAACCCAGGAGGCAGAGGTTGCGGTGAGCCAAGATCGTGCCATTGCACTGCAGCCTGAGCAATAAGAGTGAAACTGTGTCTCAACAACAACAACAACAACAACAACAAAATATATATATGTATATGTATATCTTTGGAAAGCTGTGAGGAAAAAGAAACATTTAAGGAATGAAATAATATAGGTGTTCATAATCCTTGCACTTTCTCATTCTCCTTCTCCATATGCCACATTCCTTTCTGAAAATGACCTGCTTATTTTCCAAGTATTTCTGGTCATTAAAAAAAAAAAGCCAACTTTGAAATGAGCTATTGATCATGAGCCCTTGGTCTCAAGAGAAATTACACAGTCAGTGGTGACTTTCTCTTATGGAAGCATTCATTATATGGCATCTTTCTGTTTTGTTTTGATTCAAAACTAGACAGTGAATTTCTTTCAAAATGTTAAATAAACATATTTTTAAGCATTACTTTTCTCTGGTGGCAAATTAGAAGTCAAATGCAATATGCAGTTCTCATTAATGACCAAGGACACACTAGACATCATAATATAGGTAAGATGTAAATTTATTTTCTTAATAAATTACATGTTGACAATTACATTCATTTATAAATGTTCCTCCCAGATGTTTTCCCTTAAAGGAAAAATCATAGACCATGAGATGGTCTTTCACATTCATATTTCAATTAGAAAATTTCAAGTGACTGTGGAAAGGTTAATGCCACTATGATGCTTTCTCAAAGCCCAAAAGTCTTCACAATCCCTTTGGACCTGGCCCCATTTCCCAAGCCAAAAGTCATTTCCATCTGTATTCTGAGAGTTTCACTGAGCTTTTAGATTTGTATTGTGCTACTTACAATTTCATACAATTTGGATACACTTTTGCATCTAGAGGCAGTTTATGTCTTAGGCCAAACCCTGAACTTAATTAACTTACCATAAACCTTCTTACCTTATAGCTATATCAGACCATAACACCAGTGCCCAGTTTGTGAAATCGATGTAAGGCATGCAGTAGGAATCTCTTTGTGTGTCAGCTAATGAGGCATTCTTTTCAAATGTCAAAACCTTCTAGCAGATAGGCATTTTTAATCATTCCATTTTGATAGTACAGGGGACAAAGTTCAAATTATAATTGCCATAGGACAATAGTAAGAAGCAGATATTTTCCTAATTTCCTCGAATTACAAGTTTAAAAAATCAGATATTAAGTGATAAAAACAAAAACTGAAAAACTAGATTTGAAGTATGATATGATTAAAATTGACCAAACTCGGATTCAGGTGGATCTGAATTTAGTTTCAGTATTGCTTCTCATTAGCTATGTGAACTTGGGCAAGTAATTATTTTACTTCTTTAATCTTTTTTTAATTGATAGAAGGGCATACGAATATTTATTTCTAAGACTTATTCTGAGGAATGAGTGGGAGTTCTTAAACTGAGATATTTGAACTACTTTCAGGGTGATTGTGAAGCACTGAAACCGCAAGAAAACATGTGTAGGTTGTTTGAGTGTTCATAGCTTTCATCAGTTCTCAAAGGAATTTCTGTGTTCATGATCACTAAGAAGGGATACATAGGTGCTTGTAAATACAACTTTGCTAACACTTGAGAATGTGTCAGTAATGTCAATAATCTATTTCCTTCTCCTTTCTGAAGCAAATGATCAGATTAAAATTACAAACAATATAAGATTTCATGTTAAATACTGTTTTATACCACATGTATAGATGTTTTCAACAGACAATGAGAAATAACACTCAGTTTTGTTCTATACAGACCTTCAACGGATTGAGCAAAGCCCATCTACTTTGGGGAGAGCAATCTGCTTTACACAGTATACTGATTCAAATGTTATTCTCATCCAGAAACACTCTCACAGATACACCCAGAGAAATACTTAACCCAATATTGAGTACCCATGGTTCCAGTCAAATTAACACATAAAATTAACACTGACACAATAGATTATGAAATAACTGTCCCTAGAGGTAAAATACATGTTCTTAATATAACTTAGCAGTTATTCATGCAATAGTTTACTTCCAATATTTAGTCTTATAGAAACCACAATTGAAACACGTATTTCCTATGCTAAATGCTTCCATGTTGACTAAAGATTGCTAATATCTAGAACTTTTGCTTATAACCTGCTTTCTCCTGTTTTATTTTCCAATTATTATCTTTGTCGAGTTTTATTTTGTCTAATAGGTTATTTGTTCTTCCCTGTAAAGTTGCACTTTTTTTTTTTTTTGTAGTTTCTCGGAGTTTTTGCAAACCATTCAGCAATTTTCTTCAAATTTTTAAACTATTAATAAAGAAAACCTCAGAAAAGTATACAATGCTTACATTTTTATGCATTGAGTCAAGTTCAAAGTTAGTGACATAGAATTTGTAAACTTATTTTCAATGAGATTAAGTAAATAAATGCTCAGAAACACACATAATTCTTACAGCAGTGACTGCGTGTCAGTTAACATTTCTAGGCTGAGCATTCCAATTCTGAAAACCCCAAATCTGAAATGCTTCAAAAGCCAAAACTTTTTGAGCATTGATATGACAATAAAGGAAATGCTCATCGTAGCATTTGGGATTTGGGATTTTCAACCAGTAAGTAAAATGTAAATATTCCAAGTCCAGTCTGAAATTTCCAAGATTTAACTGGTTTGGTGTATAACTTTAGCAGTTTCACCTAGTATAAACTTTAGATTTAAGACTTATTTTTCAGGGTCTTTTCACTTAAAGAGACACATTCTCACTTTTTAAATGAATCATTATTTTTCAGGTTCTTCTTATGATGATTCTCTTATCCTTTGAGTTTTTAGGTAAAATTTCATTTTTTTAAATGAGGTCTTTCTTGACCATAAAATGTAAAAGCACCAAATTTCACCCGCAGTGAAAGTAATACTTTTTACTTCCTCAGACTCATCAGTATCTGAAGTGCTCATTTGTTTACTTATTAAGACTTTCCCTTTCTCAAAGGAAAGCACTTAGTACTTTCTATATAGAGACTGAGTATCCCTTATCCAAAGTGTTTGAGACCATATGTGTTTCAGATTTCAATTTTTTTTCAATTTTGGAATGTTTATGTTATACTTACTGGTTGAGCATCCCGAATATTCCAGTAAACATTTTCTTTAACCATCATGTACTCAAAAGGTTTTGGATATTGGAGCATTTCAGACTTTGGATTTTTAGATTTGCAATACACAACCTGTAGTAATTACACAATAAACACTGAATAAATAAATGAGCTAATTAATGCTTAAGATTATGTTGCTGTGTTAGTCCATTCATGTTGCTGTAAAGGAATACCTGAGACTGGGTAATTTACAAAGAAAAAAGGTTTATTTGGAGTCATAGTTCGGCAGGCTGCACAGGAAGCATGGCACCAGCATCTGCTCAGCTTCTGGAGAGGACCTCAGGGAACTTACAATTATAGCAGAAGGTGAAGGGGAGCCATGTATCACATAGCAAGAAAGGTAGCAAGAAAGACAGAGAGAGAAGTGAGGTCTCAGACTCTTAAACAGATCTTGCATGAACTCAGAGTGAGAACTCACTCACTACCATGAGGACAGCGCCAAAACATTCATGATGGATCTGCCCTCATGACATGAGCCAAATACCTCCCACCAGGCCCCACCTCCAGCACTGGGGATCACATTTCAACATAAGCTTTGGAGGGAACAAACATCCAAACTATATTAGTTGGTTGGAAAGATCATATGAAAACTCTTTGGAGTACATTGTAAATATACATATGCCTAAAATGAGTTTTAAAAACTTTTCTCTGATGATAAGAAGAAATAAAATGATGAAAACCCCCAGGCACCTATAAATTAAGGAGAACAAAGGTGGAACTGTGGTGAGAAGTGTGTGAGAGAGAAGACTCTGGAGGAATCAGAAAAGGAGAATTCAAAAAGTAAATGCTTTGGGAACATTGTTATCCATGGATCTTTCTCATTTTTATACTGTTTGCAAACAAAGGCACTGGCTGCCATTGTTCCCCATTGTATTTTCCAGGCTGCTTGTATAGCAAATGGCCTTGGTAGATGTAGATATAATACCCCCAACTCCCAGAGCAAAGGGTAGCTTTGATAACTGTCTGGTATACTAAAGATAATGTCTCTTCCTGGAGCAAAGGTCACAGGAAATGTGAATGCTTAGAATCAGACAATCTGTATATGAAATCTGGTTCTGACACTTATTGGTAAGGTATTTTACCCATTTTGGGTATCAGATTTCTAATTTTGTGTGACAGTTTTAAGAAACTATGCCTCAAGAACTGTTTAAATAAATAAATAAAATGACATGATGACTTGTACCATGTGTCTTAGTCTGTTTTGTGTGTTGCTATAACAGGATACCACAAACTCAGTAATTTACGATATACAGAAATATTTCAGCTCACAGTTCTGAAGTCTGTGAAGTTCAATATCAAGGTGCTGGTATCTGACACATGATTTCTTGGTGTGCTATCCTATGTTGGAAGGTGGTAGGGCAAAATGAAGAGAGAGAGGGAGAGAGAGCCTACACCTGAAAGCCCTTTTACGAAGGCACTCAACCCTCAATAATTCTCCATGGTCTAGTTATCTCTCAAGTCTGTACAATGGAAATTAAATTTTAACATGACTTTGGGAGGGACCAATCATTCAAACCATAACAGCATGATAGGCATATCTTTTGTGCACAATTGCTTACTATTTCTATCTTTGTTTCACCTTCCTTTTTCTCTGCCTTTCATCCTACCTTCTTTGAACTGTCTTTAGAAAATCAAAATGCCCCCATTTCCTTAGAAGATCGCAACCCACCTCAAACTGATAAAGAAACTGACATTTATAGAACACATCCAAATATAATTATCCTAAAACTTTTTGGACAAAACAAACTAACAAACATAAATACAAAGCAGAGATTACAGAGGCTTAGACAATTAGTCAAACTCCTCTATCACAAAGTATGTCTTTCACCCAGTTATCTTTCCCTGACATACCAACCATCTATTGAGCACTCACCAAGTGGGTGTATTGAGAGAGAAGAGGAGATGTGCTAGTATGAAATGAATTCAGCCCAGATAATAGGAAACCCAGCCAACAGTGGCTTGAACAAGTAAAAGGTTTATTTGACTCATGCAAAAAGAAGCCCAAGATAATTTGGTTTAAGTGTAACAATGCCATCAAAGACCTTTCTAATACGCCACCCTCAACATGCAGTTCTTCAGCTTCTAATATGCCATCCTCAACATGAAGGTCTTCAGCTTCAAGCTTCTCTCTTCTTGGTAACATCAGATGAACTGTGTGAATTACATACATTCAACTCTGGTACCTCTTGAACTCTTCTTTCAAAGTTCTTTCAAAATTCCCTAACAGCATTTACTGACCAGAGATCTCACAGCCTACTGGTACTTAGCCTCAGAGACATTTCACCCAATGGGGAATGGAGCTGTATTCCATTTCCAGAATGCTGAAGGTTGCCACCAGCCTTATACAGCTTTCTTTCCATCAGAAGATCCACGGTATTTTCTGTACCCTAATATTGGGCAAGGATCAGGCACCAAGCTCTTTCATGTTCTCTTGTCCTCTCAAGTAGAATTCTTTCTCTCTCTCTCTCTCTCTCTCTCTCTCTTATTTTTTACCCTAATATCTTTATTATGTTGAAATTAAACAGATTGTTGCAAGTGATCATATCTCAGGTTACATTCCTTTTCTTTCTCTGATAACATCAAGAAAGATTCACCATAATCAAGAATGGCAGTTCCAGTGGAAGGAATGACCCTCCTGATCCCTTGGCACAGGCACAACTAGGTGGAAGCCTGTCAGCTCCTAAGTTGAGGCCATGAGAAGAGTGTAGGTAGGAGGAAAAAACACAGTGAGAGTATTTCTAACAGGCTCAGAATTAGGCAACTGTGTACACATACAAATATATATACATATATACATATATATATATGTATGTACACACACACACACATATTTTAGAAAACAAAAAATTCTGTGCCTGAGTAGTTACATGTAGCTACAGCAACTTCACAATGAATCCAGAATCTAGATCCCTCCATCTTTCTGTGTGACTAACCATAACTAATGTTTCTTGCTCATAGTTATAAGACAGCTGTTGATGTCCCACTCACAGTTATAAGACAGCTGTTGATGTCCTACTCACCAGTTAGGAGGATCAAGAAGAAGCTGCTTTCCAGGAAATCGCAGTCAACTTCCAAATAGATCTCTTTGGTCAAACATGTGTCACAGATCCAACTCTCTTTTTGTAAGGTAGTATGGGGAATAAAATATTTAAGTAGTAAAATTGGGCCTCTGCCAATAAGAAAGAAGGAGAGGATAGATATTGGGTAGATAACTAGCAGCATCCTCCATGTGATATACTGGAATGAGAGACATGCTAGCTTTGATAAATTACATCTGCCTCCATTTGTTAGCTCTTGTCACATATTGAATTATTTTCTATTGAATCCAAGGAATGCACTTAAATTACATTCAAGTTTTCAGTTTGAAATGAAAGTACCACATTTGTTCCACTCTACTCTTATTATTTCCACCAAACCCTGAATTTCTCCATTCCTTACCACTATGTTCCATGGTATTACATTCAAAGCCTCAGTCACAGCCCACTGAAATCCATAGCAGTCAAATGGTTAAAAATCAGAGTTCCTAGAAAATCCACCTGAGATGATTAGTTAAAGCAATCTGAAAAAGCAAGATATTTCACTGCCTGCCACATAATGTTTCTCCAGGCCCAGCCCCTGTAAAAATAAAATATCGTTAATGGAAGCCAACTCGTTACCCCATAAAATTACTACAACACATGTGCTTGAAAACGTAAGACAGATATTCTTAACTTGGCAAGCCACAGGGAACCACAGAAACGTTCTCCAAGAAATGATTTCATTTTGTTGGTTTTATATTTAAAGTCACATTTTTGGCAGGCAATCCCAAAGACAAAGTTCCAAGAGTAAACTGGCCTATGGGATAGAACTCAGACTTCTGGTCACTTGCCCACACGTGTTTAAATCACTTACCTGTCCTTGTATACCGGACATAATGATCTGGGAGCCTGGCTCTGTTCCTTCTAGTTGTAGACCTCTTTTTGCCATCTTTTCTTCTACCCTCCATACTGAGTGTAGTTTATTACTTTAGCACACATATGTGGGGTTATAAAACAGTCTAGATTTGAAGTGCTACTCTGGCACTTAAGAGTAGTGCAACTTAGACAAATTACATAACCACACTTTGCTTCAGTTCACACATCTATAAAATAAGCATCACAATAATGTCTATGTCATAAAGCTGTTATGAAGATTGAATCAGTTAATGTATTAAAGTTCTTAAAATAATGCCCAGCATGTAGTGTGATATAGGTGGTAGCTGTTATTATTATCACCCGGATGGATAACAGGACATGACCTAAATTAGCCAGCAAAATTATTCCCTGAGGTAAGTCAGCCAAAACCCGAATAAAAAAATTCTGTAGAAATGTGTGTGGAAGCTGACAGATATTCCCCCAAATACTACAAATATAAGGGACTCAGCTGAGTGATCAGGGAAAGTTACCTGGGATTCAAATTCACTATTTCCTCTGGATGCTTAAGAACTGTGAAATTTTAGTGAACAGAAGATTCTCAGGGTTTATCTCATATAGTTCCTTCATTTTATAAAGAAAAACCCGATCTATGAGTAAATACAAGGTTACATAAGTAATTAGTGGACAGCTTCCTGGGCCCTGATGCAGTGACTTTTTTTCTTATATTAAGGTAAGATAATTTCTTTATTCTCTCTCAAGTGATGATGGGAAGAGAAAGACAAGAATCTGAAATAGGTTGTAAATCTCCATAATCTCTGCTTACAAAGAGGTCCATTCCAACTCAGAAATATTTACTTAACACAGAATCTTGAAACTGTAGAAGTCTTTGGGCTTGGAGCTTTATAACTGTTTACTCAGCTGATTATCTCCATTTCTTACAGTGAAATGTGAAACTTGTTTTTTAAGAGTGTATGTGCAGCTTGAAATCTTCAAGATAGGCAAAAAATGTGAGTTAGGTTTTCCCATTTGGGTGCCAAACTTACAATCTTAACCTTTTCCTCTTCTCATCTTTGCTTCTATTATTCTGATTTCAGAATAATGTCCAGCCCCATTATATACATTTCTGTAGCATTTTCATTTCCCAAGGGTCTTCCTGATTTGACTTATATTTCTCAACAATTGTCATTAGCTTTATCATCCTCACTTGACCAATGAGGAAATCAAACTTAGAAAGGATTCAGCGACACTCTTCTATGATCACATAAGTAAAGGGGAAGCCTGATTAGAAAACAACGACAACAAGAAACAAACAAAACAAAACAAAAAACAAAGAGACAGGTTTTCTGAGTCATTCTGTCTTTCATTTATTCAATATTATCTTGCCAATATGACTGTGTGTTTCCCATGTGCACTGAGGATAAGTGTTTTTTGTTTTTTTTTTAAATCACTCAAGATCCTTTCTTAAAGCTTAGCTTATATCCAGATCAGTTATGTTTTACTCTAACACACAGTAAAACTATTCAGTGTTATCAATGAGTTCACAAAGTAGTCAAAAGGTAAACTATACCTGAGATATCAAGTATAAAGAAATAAGAGGTTTTTAGGGTAACAATATAAAACAAATTATAAATGTGCTGAGGTCAATAAATCAGTGACCAGATAATTAGAGCCAATCAGAACCACAGACATAACTGAGAAAGACTATCTGTAGGTCAGCTTCACTGCTTCCCTCCCAGCCTTACTGCCCCAGCCACTCTACAGCTCCCAGGTTTAGTCAAACCAGACTAGTTTCATTTCTTTGCACACCTCATGCAATTTCAACATGTCTTCCTACAATTTGTATTTCCTTTTCATCTTTTCTTGTGCTTCTATTTTTTAAAAAAATGACTTACTTATCATTTTATTTATCCTTCAAAGTCTACTTCAAAAGTGTCCAAGACTGATAAAACTACTGTTGTTTAGGAACCCTCAACCAGTAACTGGGGCCTTCTAGGAATTTAAGAGACTCTAGGAAATAAGAAGGAAAAGTCAGTTAATAATAACTTCTCATCCTCATGAAGTTTCTCATCCTCATGAAGTCAGGAGACCATTAGAGACCAAGAAAGTGATGATGTGATGTTTCCTGCTCATCCCCTAATTCAACAATTTTATTGAGCACCAACTATTTTATTATTCTAAGTAAAAATGCATCATTAAATAAGACAAAAATTATCCTCTTATGATGTTTTTATTATGATAGCAAGGCAGACAATTACATATATATATATATATATAACAACACACATAAATATATAACTTAAAATTGTGGTGAGTGTAAAAACTCAAAAAGACAATAAGATTATATTTGAGGGAAATGTAGACATTTTGGTTGAATCTCCAGCACTTACTTCATCATCTCTTGATGAATAACAGCAATGCATGATTTGGAGAAGGATTTCAGTTCAAATGGTGATGACTCATATCTCATATTTATAAATTATTCCCATCTACTTTATCAATGATTGGTTCAAGCATAATCATATGACTCAGTTCCAGTCAAAAAATGTAAAACCAGTTTACTGCAGGCATCAGAGAAAGTTTAAAAAAAAATTTTTATAGAAGAACCATAACAAATTAATAGTTTTATGGTATTAACAAGGAACCTTGTGGCCCAGAATTTTCCTGAAACCATTTTTACCATCATGAAGGGGGAACCAGCTGTAGGAGGAATATAATGATATGGAAGCTGGACTTAAAAAAGGAACGAACTTGTTAGGGTACTAAGTCAATCACCTGAAACTCACCTGACCTCAGGATCTCCTCCTGTAGGATCTCATATTTCCTGCTGTTAACATAAACTTGAACCACATTTTCTTTTACCTGTTCCTGAAAACAAATGGCACAAAAGGCTAGATGGTCAGGCAAGATCTCTCTAAAAGGTGACGTTTGGACTGAAACCTAAATGATGAGAAGTAGCTAACTGACCAAAGATCTGGAAGAGTTGGAGACAGTCAGGATAAAGAGGCTAAGGAGTAAAGAAATAACAATCAGCTTTTTGAGGGACAGAAGGAAAGCCAGTGTGGCTGGTGAAGTGTGAACCAAAGAGAGAATGGGATAAGAACCAACTGAAACATACACAAGAGTCAGAGTTTTAACTGAGATTTTAATAGATTCAACGCATCTCTTCTTTGAAAGGTTTAGCAGAAATCGAAGTTTTTGTTATTCTTTCTGAAGTCATATATTTGTCATGACATCCAAAGCAAAGAACACCTTAAATGCTCTCCAACTCCTCAGCTAAGATCCACGTCTCAAATTTGAAGATCCTAAATTAGGCGATTCTGACAGAATGCTGAGTAATATACACCCTTTTGTTGGGCTATAAAAATCCAAAAACATAGGCAGAAAAGATTTGATGGTAAAAAAAAATTATTGTAAGACAAATGGGAAGGGGAAAGAGACAGTCAATATTCTGACATCCGGGCATACAAACAATTCTGCTTAAGTTATTTTAAATATCCAGAGCCAAATGGAGAATTAGAGACAGTGTTAAACTATCACCATTTATCTTCATAGTTTATTATTGCTTCTAAATCCTTAACATATTGTAAAACTAAATGCTCCATACTTTACTCACCTGTATAACACTTGTACGTATTCTATTTTAAACCTAATTTTGTTTAGTTATGTGCATGTGTATCTATGTCTTTCCCAGCAGATTGTAAGTTCCTGGAAAAGAGACAACTTTGAAATCTCTTTTGTATTCCCTCATCCTCTGACAGCTCTATCAATTTAATAGAAACTCAGTTCATTTTTGATGAATTAAATGCTCCTTAGTTGCCATTTAACACTGGCAGACAGGTGCTAAGATTCCATTTCTCAATAATTATATTATATAGAATGCATACTAGGTAAGCTCATTCCAATAGTTTGTGACAAAATTTTATATAAAAGAAGGATTCTATTTCAGTTTATAAATAATTACAGGCTTTTTTGGTCTAACTTCAAAATTTAACTGATGTCTGAGTTTCTGAAACCAACAATTCCTTCATTTGTTTCATAGAAACAACTGCTCTAAATTGCAAACAACTGTCTAAAAACGTACCCACATTCACATGGTACATTCACCTCATTCTTCAAATATTGGTTTCCTTAAGGAATCAGTATCTGGCACCCAACATTTGGTTTTGATGTCCTTCCTATGTGTTCGCAGAGCAACCTGGTTTGTATGACTCAACCTATGTAGTTCAGTCTTACTCTGATAGATACACAATGCATGTTTGGTTGATTAATCAAGAAAAAGTCTGTGACATCCAACTTCCTTCCCATCTGCAAGCTCTTATCAGAGAGACAGTCAACATAATAATGTCTGCCGTGTGACTGATACAATAAATAAATAAATAAATAAATAAATAAATAAATAAATAAATATTAATGCTGTTGATATTAGCAAAGTAGCATATATTATGCCAAGAGCATTCACACACATTATTTCGTTTCATCCTCAAGACTTCTTCTAAAGCCAGTGATCCTTCCTCTGCTCTTCTCCACTTCCATCTACAGGCTAAGGCAATGGAAATCGAAACTCAAAATGAGCTTTTTTTTTTTTTTTTTTTTTTTCTTTCTGAAACTGAATTTAAGTCTGAAGGATTCTAGAAATATATATATACACACACACACACACACATATATTTTATATATATATATATATAATTCACTTGTGTTCAATGTACTCTATTTATTGAGTCTAAGAATTCCTTGAGAGCCAGGGGAATTATTTATTTATGGTATTCTTTTCAGCCTCCCACTGTAATGCCCAGCATGTGTTATGTGCCCATTAAAGGCCAATTGAATTTAAACAAGGAGGATCATTTCTTAAAATTCTCAACAGTGAGGCTACAAGTGCAAGAAAAATCTACTTTATTTTCTAGCCAAATCAAAGTTTTGCTTACTCAGATATTTCTTTTTTCAATTATTCTGCTTAACCAATATTTTACTGAAGTAAAATAAGTCATCAAATAAAATCAGTTTCTCTTGCAAACTAACATTTTTCGTTTTGCTTCACATATTCATTAGTAACCTTAAAGTACGCTATTTTAAATATATTATTGATATAAACTTATATATTTAAAACTGAGTATATTACCATGTTTATCTTGCTATTTGCTGGACATCTTAACAAGTAAACTTGATTCATTTTCAAGCTTTTGAAAGAAAATGTTCCGGCAACTGCTAGTTGATCTTGGTGAATCAGGACTAGCTCCCACAATTAACTTCTGAGATTTTAAATTTGTCAAAGAGAAAGTACAAATGACTTAATGTGTGGAAGAATGTCAGTGTCCACTGTATTATGATCTGATAGTAAGCAACCTCAGTTCCTCTTCCTGGTTCCAACTGAGGTTAAAATGAAACTTTCTGGATCTGCTTCTGAATATTCTCTATTTTCGGAGATAAAAACTACTAAATTGTTGACATCTCAGTTGGCTCCATAACTGATATATTTCAAACTGTGTATTTACTTTAAAGTATTGCTTTACCTTTACAAATTTAATACACTTTAAAAATCCCTTGAAAATGTAAGTTTAGATTTTGTCATTATTGGGTAATTTGACATCGAATAAGGAAAATGAAATATTTTTATCTGTTTCAAACAAATGAAGATATAAAAGATGCTGCCATTTTTTTCCCTGGTTTATCATGTAGTTGCTGTTATACAAAGAGGAATGAATTCAACATCAAACATCTGTACTTCAATGTCAACATGCGGTTCAGTAGCAAACAAATGATTCCATGATTTACATGAAGAGCTAGCAGGTTTTAATTTTAGGTTGAATCAGTTTCTAGAACTTCTTCTAAAATTTGAGCCAACAATTCTGGGAAAATCATCTCTGATAAGTGATGAAGATAATATGTCATTGTTGTTGTTTGTTTTGTTTGTTTGTTTGAAAGACATCCTGGGATTCCTGAGGAACATAAAACAGCTAGAGTCACTATCAAATCAGGCTGGGATTCTTTAGCTCTAATGCCAGTCCATATCACTGTTGAAGCATTCTCACCACAGATTACTCTCCTGTTAAAGTGGCAATTTGAATATTTCCTCCAAACCTTTTGTTTTAATTATTAAATACAGTTGCCCAGAGAGATTTTTGTTGTTGCTGTCAGACTTTATATCAGGTAGGCTGTATTCTCTGCATTCCCTAAAACATTTCGGTATCTCAATAATCAGCTACTTGGTTGTCTTTCAGTTTCTTAAGAAGGACAGTCACATGTCACAAGAGAACTCAGCCAGGTATAAACAGACAATGAAATCAAAGCTGTACCAACCCCTTCCACCATAGAATCATGGACTTTAAGAAGTTTCAGGGACCGTCTAGCCCAATGTTTCATTTTACAGATGAAAAATTCTGAAGGTCACATGGTTCAAGACTTTTTTAAGATCATAGCGTCTACTAGCAGGTATATCTTCTGGCTCCTAGATTTGTTCGTCCTAAATCTCGTAGTCCTCAGATCTTCTCGTTGCCATTCTCGTATCCTCCTGTGAAGGACTAGCATCTTCCAGACTTCTTTTTCATATGGCTCCTGCTGGTTTAGGCCACTGGGAGGCACTGGTAGAGGACTGGAGGACTAGAAGAAGAAAGAAGCAAACAGTGCCTTAACAATATCTGTACATGGTAAAGCCATAATATTGCATTTTTCATATATGAGTATGATTAGAAAATCAAGATTTAGTCTATTAATCACAGATGGAAAATTTCAATGTTTCAAGGGGCTGGTTAGGTCACATAAATGAATAAGGCAGGCACAGTAGACACCATGGAGAACACTCAACCTATCTAGAGAAGACAGACTAACACACAGTTCCAGAAAACTACTGCCCTGCGAAAAGCTGGCCCATGCTGCTGACTTCTCTGAATTTTTCATTGAAAGGAAACACCTAGAACTGCATGTGAAATTTTCTTTTTTTCTAAGTGATAGCAAGCATTTCAATTTTAAAACACAACTATATGGACCAAATGCAATTTAACTGTGAGTTAAATCTGGCAGGCAGTTTATGATTCCGGCTTTGGGACAACAGCTCACCTCTAGGGAGGAAAAGTATATTTAAATATTCACCAAGAAGTGCAGGATTAAAGCACTCACTAGAGTAGTTCCTTTTCCCCACTGCTCTGCACGTCGAATACGTGGTTATTTCAAATAATCATTCTATCTTGCTAAAACATCTTAACATAGCTGCTTAAATATTGCACTTTACTTAGTGTGTTTAAACACAGACTAAGCATGATCATACAGAGTTTTGGGGAGTTAAAAGGGCAACATTTGATAAAGACCATCAAACTGAGTTGCCAAAAAACCAAACAAATCCTGCTGTAAGTACATGGCATACCTTCAGTTATTATCTACAAATAAACCCTGGTAATGAGGTTTGGGATTCCTCTCAGTTGCATGTTGATGATAGATTCTCTGTGGAACTGACTCTAACCCATTAAGCAAGCTTGTTCCTGCCACCATGGCTGTTAATTTGACAAGACACTGTCGCATTAAGTAGAACAAACATGTTTTCATCCAGTCAGCCATCCAGAACCGACATGGCTGTTACTCTAACAACTGGATATTGATTGGAATCACTCACCCCTTCTGACCCTCCACTGGGAGGTGGAGACCAGGCTCAAGCTGGCTGAAGATTTGCCTCATTGGCACACATGGGTAGCATATTAAGGATAGCCACAAATTTTAAACCATTTAGCTCCTTGTCATGTTCATCCTTCAGGCACTGTCTGGTTCTCAGTTTCTTCAGTGGAGCAATAGGCTCCCAATAAATCATTGTTTATTAATTTTATAGATCTACACATCCATTTGTGAGGATGAATTTGTGCTGTTTTAGCATTTAAAACTTCATAAATGCAAAACATCATAAGGCACACAAAGAAATTTTACAAGAAGTCCAAAAGATAAAAAATTAAAACTTTTTAAATTCTAAAAGGTAGGATGGAATCTTCCCTCTCTTTTTAATCTATGTGATTGAGAGACATCCACTTAGTTTTTGAATGACCAATCCATTTAACCCAGATATAATCTTAAAAGGCTATAAATCAAGCTAACTGAAAAAAAAATGATATTTACCTGATGCTAACTGTTTTTAATCTGGCTATTTTTAACCTGCTTATTAATATGGGTACCTAACATTTAGTAGAGCTTGCTTTTCACTCAGTCATTCATTTACCATAGATAAATTTTAACATGTGAAATTGCTGGGGTATCATTTACCTGTGTCTCTATGTCAATCTCAGCATGTGTTAGGCCCTGCTCTGTTCACTAAACTTCACATGCATGACAGCATCCCATGGTTGAAAAGGACCTTAAAGGACATTTAGTCAAATTGTTCACCAGACTCCCTTGCCTGCTCTGGAACAGTCTCAAGAATTGGGCATTCAGTATTTGCTTGAACACCTCCAATGTTGGTAAACTCATTAAACTCATAACCATCTGGAGAATTCTATTAAAATATTAGACATATATCCTCTGTTTTTTCTAGTATAGGTCAAATCCTTCTTCTGCAGGGAAGTGATTCAAATATCGAAAAATAGTAATGATATTCTCTTTCTGTCTTCTTCAAGAGATATGGTTTGAATTTATGTCCTCACCCAAGTCTCATGTCAAATTGTAATCTCCAGTGTTGGAGTTGGGGCCTGGTAGAAGGTGACTGGATCATGGGGGCAGATTACCCCTTTGGTGTTGTAGAGTTCTCATGAGATCTGGTGGTTTATAAGTGTGTGGCACCTCCCTGCATCTCTCTTCTGCTCCGGCCATGTGAAGTGCCTGGCTCCTTCTCTGCGTTCCACCATGATTGTTAAGTTCCCTGAGACCTTCCCAGAAGCTGATGCTGCTATGCTTCCCCACACAGCCTGCAGCACCATGAGCCAATTAAACTGATTTTCTTTATAAGTTACACAGTTTCAAGTATTTCTTTATAGCAATGTGAGAATGGACTAATACACTCAGCTAAACACCTCAGTTCTTTGAACTACTTATCTTATAGCAGTCTGCAAACTGTGATCTAAGAGCTGTATCCAGCCTTTCACCTGTTTTTGTAAATAAAGTTTTATTAGAACAAGTCCATTCAATTACATATTTTCTAAGCTGCTTTTATACTACAATGGTAGAATTGACTAGTTGTGAGAGAGAGCGTACAGCCCCCAAATATTGAATAACCTGGCCCTTTAAAAAATAGTTTGTTGGCCACTGTCTTATACCATGGTGTGCTAAGAACCCTCATCATCTGTATTCTGGATGTCTTTCAGTTTTTCACTATTGCTATAAGCCTGTGACCTGCAAAACTCAAGAAGCTTGTGTTACTTGTTCTGGATACATTTTCTATTAATGTAGAAATAAGTCCTTTGGCTTACAAAAATTCTCCATCCTAAAGCACAAAGAAATCCTCAGTTAAACCATTGAGATTAGCCTGATTTATAGCAGAAAATATAAAGTTTTGCTGTTTTTCTCCAAGTGTATTCTCATTTTACTGTTCCATCGTTGCTTTAAAATATACTTTTGAGTACCTGTTATTGCAGAGCATTGTTCTAGACACTACATAAAATACTAAGACAGGGTTCTTCCCAAAAGAGTTTGCATCTGGTTGTATGGAGGAAAGTATTTATAAAATACCTGATACATTTGGGGTTTTACAAATCTCCCTTCACTGGATTATCAGCTGCATAAGGTCAGGCTGCCTTGTCTGCTTGGCCCTGTAACGTCTCCCCAGTGCCTAGAATGGTGCTCAGCATATGGTAAATTATCAGCAAATATTTGTGGGATGAGGGAAACGATTAGAAGAGGGAGACAAAATGTAATCAAATATTAAATTATGTGATAAAGACTATACAAACAACAGGAACTCTGGGAAGAAATAGATCAACATGGTCTGGACAGAGTGCTGAATGGAAACTTCATCATGGAATCTAGCTTCTCCTTTTAAAATAGATATCTCTTCTACAATCTGCAGATTGTTATTTCTCACCCACATCAGAATCCTCTAGTTGGCTTATTAAAAGGAGACATTCTTGATGCCTACGAGGACCTCCTGAATCAGAATCTGGCTGCCATGCCCAGAAATTATTCTTATGAATTCTAAAATTTGAAAACTACCCCTCTCAACAGAAGGTGACACAGTCTCTATGTGAATACCTCTAGTGATGAAGAACTGACACTCCCACAAGCTTCTGTATTTGTTAGCTTTAGTTGTTGAAAAATAATTTTTTACTGAGTTGCAATCTGCCTCCCATCATATCTAATCATTGGTCTCAGCTGCATTCATTAGAGTCACAAGAGACAAATTTATTTTTTCTCTTGCATATGACAACTCTTCAAATGTGGAGAGTTCTATTAAATGTCTTCTCCTAAATCAACATGACTTAGATGCTCTTATCTTTGTAGTTGTTGTTCACTAGCAGAACTTCCCGAGATCTATCAGTTACTCCGACATTCTGCTGAGGTGCCAGAGGAACCCGGCACTCAGAGCCAAGTAAGTGGTTTGGGAATCTGCAGATGAATCTCTTTTCCTTCTATACCAAATGAAACTGTCTGCCACACCCATTCATCATTCACACCTAAAGCCAGAGTGTGTACTTCCCCCTCTAGCCCTTTATGTTCAGTCTCAGCAGACTCATTGGAAGGGGTTGAGGAGACACGTGTTCATAGATTGTGGATTCCCATCTCCACACCATTCTTAACACTCCTGTCAAGTTCCATATTTCCCAACATCCATCTTAAAATGTGTCTCCCAGAACAGACTAATGTAGAGGTCAAGGTCTAAGTCAGAGTTAGACTTCACCACTAATTAGCTGTGCAACATTGGGTGGTTATTGTTTAAATTCTTTTACCCTCCATTTGCTTAATCTATAAAATAGAAATAATAGCACTGCCTCATATGGTTGTAAGAATTTAATGTGGTAAAGCAATCAACATAGTACCTGGTGGTATACAGTAGGAAATATAGGTAAAGCAATCAACATAGTACCTGGTGGTATACAGTGAGTTTTCAATAAATGTCAGCCATTATTACTACCTTCTTGGTAGAATGAGACTATTACATCCCAGCAATCCTGTGAGTGTTGTAATATTTTTATTTACATTTCTGTCTCTTTGTGCAGATGGTGAACACAGGCAGGGGCCACATCTGACTTATCTCTAACTCCAGGTACTAAAGAGCCACTGGGGAGTCACGTAATCCAACACTACCTAAGTAAGTTTTCAACCTCTCCAGTATTTTGCATATTACCAACCCCCTACTTTGTGCTTCTAAACTAGGCCAACCTAATACATGCAACTCTGTGGGCAATCAATTTTAGAAAGCCACCATCACAACAGCCTCTTCTTCATAATTTTCTGAAATCCAGCTTCCCTGACCCTGCCCTTGAGCCTATGCTGAGTCCATCTCCCTGTCTTACACCTGATCCCCTGGCTTGGTCACAAATTTTTACTTACAGGCTCACTTATGGACATATGGACTAGATTTGAGCTTGCTCTCTGACTTGCCCATATTCTGACCCTTATGAGTAGCCATGCTGGTTTCCTGAGTTGCAAACTCCCAAGCCTAGAGCAGTACCCTGTGTTGGACGTCTGGCCAGCACTCCGGTCATGCCTGCCCTATCATCCCAGAGAAAAGCAGTCAGGGAATAAGAAAGATGCCACAATACAGGGTTTGCTACACATCAGACTGATCTGGCTCACCATGTCATTTTAGTTTCAACTCTTTTGCTTTGCAGACAAAGGGTAAGAGCAACACATCATTAATATGTTATTGCATTATCAGTGATGAGGTGCTAATAAAGTTAGTTCAACAAGACATGGGTTACACATAGGTAGGTCCCAGAAAATTTTATCAGCATCAGCTCTGGAAGTCAGGATGATGATGACATCAGGTCTTAAAAGCAAACTGCAGGGGCTGAATCTGACCTCCTTTGTCTTTGTGGCGGTGGCTCAACACCCAATCAATCTTACAACAGCAGTGTGATGCTTTGCGCAAAAGAGGCTGGCACAATTCAGCTGAGTGGGCGGGTTGATGGAAAGTGACTCTGGCATTGCTGAGTTCAAAAGGAATTAAGGATTCATGAGAACGCTGCACAGGCAGGCAAGCATAGATCCCCGGATGAATGCTGAATGAGTCACAAGGGAGACCTGGCTGGGCTTCGAATCCCAAATAAGCAAGGAATTGCTTTTTGATGATGCCGAACTATAAATATCATCACCTCAGAAAACCAGGTTCTCCTCTCAGTGTCAGGAATCAGCAAAGAGGACTACAAGGCCAAATGTGTACGTTATTGACAAACATAATGCTTTACATAAAGAACACTGCCACTCTAAAACCAGTTGTGAAGCAATTTTGAATTTTTCTTAATATTTTAATTGTACTTTAATCAGAGTAAAAAATCATGGGTGGAATTCAAAAAATTTCATTTTTTGGGGCCACTTCACTGGCAATATAATTACAAGCATTTTCTCTGGTCCTAATCTGGGTTTGGTTATGAAATTGCTAATGTCTAAGTATCACATATCATAAAAATGAGTGTGTTTCAGGTTTGCCTGCCACTTTTTCACTCCAACTCCTTACATTTTTTTGAATTTCTTTCTTTTGACCACGGATGGAAAACAAAGAAACAAAAATTGTATTTTTTTGCCAAAATTTTCCAAAAAGCATTGAAAAAAATGTGTCCAAAATCCTTGGGTTTTAAATACTTGTCTCTGTTGTGCTTGTCACGAGCAGCTCTTGTGGAATCCCTCACTGCAGGACTTGATGAATTAGTGCAGACCTTGCTCACAATCAGGAAAGGTGTTAAGGGCTGTATCCTTGTGACTTATTCAATTCTGCAAGGGTGGATGGGCCTTATTTTCAGCAAAGCTGGGCCCACATAATTGTCACAATAGAGGAAGTCAATATCCTGCTTAACATCCAATATGGTTCTGTATTCATCAAATGCCTGGGATAGGGTGATATGTGTCAACACTGGAGCTTTATGTATAATTTTTTAAGTATATACAGAGACACATACGTACACAAACCTCATACAACACCATATTCTCACCATTGTGCCTTCAATATAATGTGTCAAACAATGGGAACTAATTTAGGGGTTAATAAATTATGTATGTAGAGACCTGGATCAACATGGCTATACTCAACCGTAATGTTCAGCAAGCTGATTAAACCAAGGCAGGTCTGAGCTCTAGACTACGTGACCAGAATTCCATGAACAGGGTCCCTGCATCATCTGGGAAGAATTCATCTACTTTCCCTGCTCTCTTCCAATTTCTGACTGTTCTTTCTGTAGTTATTTGTCAATTAAAAGGAAGGAGACAGTGTTGCTGCTACACTGTGTTCCTATCTTCACTAACATCTACTAAGAAAATTCCAGCACCTTGCCTGACAAATGCAAATAAATATTGTATCATTTTGATTAATCACAGTAATATACACAGACCACTCAACTTTTTAAAAAAAAGAATCACTGGCTTTTCAGGACTTTCTGGGAGTTTTTATTGTTTTCCTTCATTTTACGGTAATGTAAAGGAGAATCATGCTACAAAAATTTAATACTTATCTTTTCCTTGAATGTAATTTATACCATCTAAACTCCTCTTTGATACTTTAAAATTACTCTGTTGGCTCCTCACCTGGGATTTTTATAATATAAATAAAATGTTCTCTGCATTAAGACTTAGGCATATAAATAAATAAATTTATACATTCCTTTCTCTGAAAAGAGTTACAGATCGGAATGTACAATACATGATATATTTTTATTCTTACAATCTTCTCTCACAACATGCTTATACATTGTACATCAAAACCAGGTTTGGGCCCTGCTAAACTTCATCTGTGCATGTGACATATATTAATGTAAAAATCTTATTATTTTCCTCATAATAGAAGCACTTGAAAATTTGCTTAGAATCTCCAGAAGCAAATAATAGAAAAATTGGTATCTAAGAAAGTTGGGGGAGTATCAGAATAGCATTAAAGGCCTTTTTGAGTTTTAACAAAAAATGAAAGAAAGAAAAAAGAAAGAAAGAAAGAAAGAAAGAGAAAAGAAGAAAGAAAGAAAGAAGAGAAGAGAATGAGAAAGAAAGAGAGAGAGAGACCCTCCTTCAGCAAGGTGTTTAGAGGTTCAAGCTCTAAGATACCATGCGCCATCTGGCCTCAGCCCGTCTTCCCAGTCCTCTCTCTCTCCTCCTTACCCCTTCCACTAGCCTTCCTATCCTGTCCTATTGGCTACTGTTTAGTCCCTGAATATATGCACTATCATACCACTATGACTTTGCCCATGCTGCTCGCTATCTTTCCACCTCCTCACTCCTCCTCTACCTATTGGGGTCCACTTAGTTTCTGAGACTTCATCCAAATCTCACTTTTTCTGTGAAATCGTCCTCAAGTATACCTTGTTCCACATCTCCTACTCACCCAACTAAAAAGAATGTCAGCCCCTGGTGCATTAAGTACAGTTTGTCTGTCTCCTTCAGCCTCTAGGACAGGAATTGGCATAAGCAGTGGATTATGAACAAATTAACCAATTGCCAATGTACAAACCTTACTTCAGTCTCTATGACCTTTCCTTTTAGAACCACACTTTGCATTTTATTATTTTTGTTTTTTAACTTTTATTTTAGGTTCAGGGGTACACGTGCAAGTTTGTTATATACATAAACTTGTGTAAAAGGGGTTAATTTACAGACTATTTCATCACCCAGGTACTAAGCCTAGTACTGAATAGCTATTTTTTCTGCTCCTCTCCCTCCTCTTAGCCTCCACCCTCAGGTAGGCCCCAATGTATGTTGTTCCTTTTTTTGTGTCCATGAGTTCTCATCACTTAACTCCCGCTTATAAGTAAGAACATGTGATATTTGGTTTTCTGTTCCTGCATTAGGTTTCTAAGGATAATGGACTCCAGCTCCATTTATATTCCCATGAAAGGTGAGATCTTGCTATATAGTATTCCATGGTGTATATGTCCCACATTTTCTTTATCCAGTCTGTCACTGATGAACATTTAGGTTGATTCCACGTCTTTGCCATTGTGAATAGTGATGCAATGAACATTTGCATGCATGTGTCTTTATGGTAGAATGATTTATATTCCTCTGGGTATACCCACAGTAAAGGAATTTCTGGGTTGAATGGTAGTTCTGTTTTTAGCTCTTTGAGGAATCACCACACTGTTTTCCATTATGGTTGAACTAATTTACATTCCCACCGATGGTGTATAATTGTTCCCTTTTCTCTGCAATGTCACCAGCATCTGTTATTTTTTTCCTTCCCTAATTTCCCAGTGAACTCTGCTGCTTATTGGTGTTTCAAGTGTCCTTGTCAAGCCCTGGATTTCTTCCTGTTGATGTAATATTCACGTTATCACCAATATTAGGCCCTCTACAATTTCTTTTGGAGGTTTCTGACATGTCTTAAGACTAGAGAACACCATACTGAGTAAGAGTTAAGAAACTGACAGTCTGGACCTTAATATTTTACTTACTTACTCCAAGGCCTAAGACAACCACTATTTATTTCTGGGTCTCTGAATACTCACTTGTAAAATTAGGAGGATACACTGAGTGTCTAAGGTCCTTTGCAATGCGAGAAAAATCTGTGGCTGGTAAGGTTTTCAAGAGTAGTGTCTCCGGTAGGAATAATTTCAGCTTGATAAAGATTTAATTTATTCATGTATTCATTCAACAAATATTCATTAAGTACCTATTTCATGTCAAGCATTTTTTCTAAGATCTGGGAATACAGCAATAAGCAGAATGTAAATGTAAATACCATCTATGTAGCTTACATTCTGATAGAAGTAGAGAAAATAAATTATAACTCATCTATGTATGTGAATGTGTGAATGAATATTTATTCTATCTTTCTATAAAATCAAGCAGTTTTAAATGCTGTAGCAGGAAAAAGTTTAAGAGCAGTTTAATGTGGAGAGAGAGGGAATATTGTTCAGGGCAAAGGTAGAAAGATAGATGGACCTATGATTTCATTCAGTATATCCAGTGAGAGAAAGACAAAGTGTGTGTGTGTGTCCCCCAGGCAGATGGGACAGCAAGTGCAAAGGGCCTGTGGGGTCAGAGTACGACCACTTGCTCAAAGAAGATAAAGAGGTTAAATTGCAATAGAATTAGACAGTGAATGAGAAATGAAGTTAAAGAGGCAGAGGTAGAAGAAATAGGTCACTAGGGCCCTGTGGGCCATTGTAAATGCTTGACTTTGAGTGCTGAGAGATTCTTGGAGGAATTAAAATAAAAGAGTGACAAACTCAGATTCAACCCCTTGGAAAGATCACTGTAGCTGTTGACTTGAAAATAGACAAGATATGGTCAGTGAAGTAGGTAAAGATAATTAAGAGGTTATTATAATAATCTACATATAAAACTACAGATAACTTGGACTTGGAAAGAAACCATGGAAATGGTGAGAGGCTGTTGGATCCCACTCATATTTTGAAGACAGAGCTGACAGAATTTCCATAGATTATTTATGTGCAGTGTAAGGCAGAAAAGGAGTTAAACATTGCAGTATTTGTGGCCTCAAAAGGGTAAGGAGATAGTTGGCACTTAGTGAAATAGGGAAGAGTGCAGGAGGAGCAGGGAAGGAATTCAGGAGGTTAGTTTGGGACAAGATAAGTTTGAAATGCCCCTCAAATATCCAAGTGGATGTTTCAAGTAGGCTGCTGGGTAAGAGTCTGGAATTCAAGAACAAGTTCTTTGCTAGAGATACAAATTTTAAAATGATTAGGACAGAGATGGCTTTATGAGATCTCAGAATGGATGATATTACTCAGGGAGTGACTACAGATAGAGAAGTGAATAAATGCCCTAAATATCAAATACAGTCCCAGGACACTCTGAAAATAAGAGATTAAGATGATGAGGAGAAATGGGAAGGAGTGATGAGTGAGGTAGCAAGGGAGCCAAGCCAACACGTCCCTGAAGCCAAGTGAAAAGTGTTTCAGGAAGCAGATGGTATACTATGTCCAATGCAATTGAGAAGTAAAATGTGGTAAAACTTGAGTCAACTCTCAATTCCCATTGAATTACTGAGAGTCTTTCTAACTGTGGTCATTGTAGATCCAGAGCAGATATACATGGCAGCCTGGGCCAGATATAAAGAGCCAACAGATCCTTGCCTCAAGGCCTCTTAACTTAGCATCAGGTAGGGGACTAGATAATAGCCAGCATATAAGCATTCCTCTCCACCATCATCACCACAACCACTATAACATACACACACACAAACTTGTCATATGTAATTCTAAATGTGAAAAGCAAATAACTTTGTAACAACAAAGTGTAACTTTCGTGTGAGTTATAGCACACCAAACGTTTGATGAATTACAAAGTATAACTTTGTAGCACTAATTGTTAATGTTGCTACTATGTTATTACTATTAACTGCTTTTTTGACTGAGTGATTAGCAACTATCTGGCATTATTTTAATCATTTTACATATGTAATTTTGTTAAAACCTCATGATGCCTTCTGAGATTATTATTAATACCACTCTGATTTTCAAATGAGAGTATGAAGCCTTAGAGAGGGGAAGTGGCTTGTCTAAGGTCACATGGCAAGTAACTGGCAGATTCTGTTTCAAAACCAAAAGTCTTCTTCCAGGTCTCTCAGCCAAGAAATAAGAATGGGAATGTTCAGGTCTCCTAAATGCCCTGTTCTTTGGATAATACATGTATTTTCAACTGTCTATTACCAAGTTTACTTCTTTGTGATTCACAATAGGGATAGGTAATCTGGAACTAACTCCAGAAGTTTCCTGATGTTTAAAATACAGGCAATAGCTAGCTTTGCCATCCTTTCTTAGACAGTTAGTCATTGCTGAAACAAAGTGTTCCATGGTTAGACTGACCCATGAGTAGCCAAGAGACATTTGAGTGGTAGCCTTCCATTCCCTCAAGACTGTAAAGCTGACCTAAATAAAGTTACTAGCTATCATTTCTAGAATTACATGACCATGTTTCCCAGCCTCTGAGTTTACTTTTAAGAAATAATACTCCAGAGGTTAGATATCAGACCTCTAATGACTGGGCAGTAGTTGGAACTTTACTATTATCAAGTATTGATTTGGTAAGATATGATAGAATCCTTTTTCTTAAGTGATTAGTGGTTGAGATGCCTACTTTGAAAATAAACAACAATCATAGAGTAGAAATGCCAAGCCATTTGTTAGAGAGGGAAAGGAATCACTCAAATCCCTTAGTAGACAGAAAGAACTTTAAAATGTCTACACTATTAAAAAACTGATTTAGAGCACCTTTCCCCCCAAAAAAGACATACTTATAAGTTCAGACTATCAGTTTACCCCTTTGTATGCTAAAAAAAATATATTCTTGGAAAATCTTATTTCATGGAGAATATAGTGAAATGACACTGAACTCCATGTTTGGTGAATGCCAAAATGCTGTTCTTGGACTGTTTTCATTATTCTTTATGCTCTTCCATTTCCTATGACAACCTTGTTCAGGTAAACCTTTGAAGTATTAGAGAAGAGAAAGAACAACTGACTCATTCTCAGCAAGGCAAGTATGGCCTGAAATTGAATTTCCTAACAATGTGATAGGTTGTACTGAGTCATCCATATGCTCATCTGGTCTCCTCTATTCTTCATCAAGACCTTCCACATACCATTGGAAAAAGTCTCACTGGGATCAAGCCTGTGATGTCTAGCTGTAATTGTGTGTGTGTGTGTGTGTGTGTGTGTGTGTGTGTGTGTGCGCGCGCGCGCGCGCATGCACAGGGATATCAGAACCATTGGCCTTCACTAGGAACAAGATTAGGGGTCCTACTTCATTAACAGAACAGTCTAACTATAAGAGAGTTGCCTGATGCAATTTGAATCTGGGCTCTGATCTCATCTTTCCTTCCTCAGAGGCATAAGGTAACCAGAACACCAGATTTGAAGTCAGATACAACCAGGTCCAAATCCTCATTCTGCGGTCTTATTCCTGTAGCATCTTAGAAACTGATTTACATTCTCTGAGCTTTGGGGCTCTCATTTGATCAAGGGGAATAAGTAGACTCATGGCACGTGAAGTGTACTTATATATAGCAGGTGAACACATGTTCACCCCTTTATTTTGGACATCGGTGAAACTTGAGCAGTAGTATCTTTTGTCAATTTCTTTAAAATTATCATCCTGCTCTAGAAAGTAAAGTTATCAAGCTGTTCTTTACACAGTGAGAGCATTTAACTCATCGCTAGTTCTAAATTTAGAAACCACCTCAAAATCCGGTCAAAGCACTTACACAAAAGGATTTGTCCAGCTTTAACCAACTGGAGCTTTATGGGACTCAAATTAAAAGATGGGTGTGCTCAGGTGCCTCAAAACAACTACTGAGAGTGAAGGAATAATAATAATGACTAACAAATCTTAAGTGCTTATTACATTAATCATCATCTGCTGCTGTATAACAAACAATGCCCAAACATAAAGCAACAAATACTTATTATCTCTCACAGTTTTTGAGGGTTATGAGTCCAGAAGTGGCAAGCTGGGTAATCCTAGCTCTGGGTTTCTCATGAGGTTGCCGTCAAGATGATGACAGTTTAGTCATGTGAAATCTGTAGGGTCTGCTTATAAACTTGTTCACATGGTTGTTGGCAGGATTCAATTCATTGCTAGTTATTTAGTGAAGACCTTAGTTCCTCACCACATGCGCCTCTCAATTCAGCAGCTAAGTGCCCTAGTTACATACAGTTGGTTTCTCCCTGGAGCAAATGACCCAAGAGAGCAACCAGGACACAGGAAATGACTAGCACAGGAAATGACATATCATGAAAACTTCCATGGCCTATTCATTGGAAGTAAATCACTAAGTGTAGCAGCTGTCAATGGAATGCGAACTAAGCTCCACTTTGAAATTCACCACACCTATTATATGCTCTGAAGCCATTCCAAGTATGTGATGTAAATTATTTCTATTTAGTTTGTACCATAATTCCATGAGGTTAGAAATTATCATATTCCCCATTTTGTAGATGAGATACATGAAGCTTAGAAAGTTTGATATTCACTCCAAGATGCAATAGTGCTGGGCTTCTAGACCAATCAGTCTGAATCTAGAGATAAAACATTTTGAATAATCAAAAAATTTATTTACTTCAGTAAAAGTTTTAATATTTTTCTTTGAAATTGATAATGTATATCTAGAGTATTTAGCATGCTTTAGTAAACAGAATTTTTGATTAAGCAGAATATATCATTTTCTGACAATGTCAAGTAATTAAATATTTACTGTTTATGAATTAAGATGTATTGTGACAGTTAAATCTGAGTCTACAACATTTTTCTATATGGCTTATACTTCATTCTCAAACATCTATCCCAGAAGACTATTATTTAAAATATAAGCAGTAGTGAAGAAATTTAGCCACATATTCAGGTACAGAAGTTAAAAGTTGTAAGAGATTCTAATGGATTCTGGTATAAAATTATCTTAGTATCTTTTCACTCCCTTTTTTTAATTCTCACAGATTTATTTCCAATTATCTCATAAACGTGAGGCGGGAAAAGAGCCCCAGTGAGAAATAACTTACACGGTCATTTAAGAGCTGCTTTTCTGCCAGCAATTGCTTGAGTTTAATTTACCAGGAGACAAAATTGCAGTTGTTGAGACAGTCAAAGCAGAAGGGGGAAGAGTCAATGATCCAGATCAAGGCTTCAGTAACGGGCAAGAAAAATGTCAGAAAGATGTTACTAGGATATGTAGAAGAAATGGGAGGGGAGAGAGAGGGAATGGAAGGGAGTAAAGAATGGAAGGGCAGAAAGAAAGGAAGGAAAGAGGACAATGAACAAATGAATGAATGTATAAAAGAATGGATGAAGGAAGAAACTGGGGCCTGCTATGATCTGATTTGTCCCCCAAAATTCATGTGATAAAATGTAATGGGCAATGTGATAGCATTAAGAGGAGAGGCCTTTAAGAGACGATTAAGTCATGATGGGGAAGCCCTCATGGATGGAACCAGGTTCCTTACAAAAGCCTAGAGAGAGTGGGTTCAGTTTTTGTTTTGTTTTGTTTTGTTTTGTTTTTTGTCATGTAAGGACACAGTGTTTAATCTCCAGAAGATGCAGCAACAAAGTAACATCTTAGAAGCAGAGAAACTTGGCTCTATTAGAATCTCAACATGCTGGCACTTTGATTATAGACTTCCCCATCTCCAGAAGTGTAAGAAATAAATTTCTGTTGTTTATATATTACCCCATGTCAGGTATTTTGTTACAGCAGAAATAATGAATGAAAGGAAGGCCTGAAAGTAAAAGAAGGGAAATAATGGTGTAGGCAAAATGCCCTGCGGTGTCATGGAGAACAAACAAGTTTTGTGCAAAAGCTTTCAATGGGCCTCCATTGTCTAGAGCAAGTATGAATGAGCAAACTACTGCCTACTGCCTGCTGCCTGTTCCCAAGAGGGTTAACAGCTGAAGGGTGACAGCCAGAGCTTGACAACAGCCTGGGGAATAAGTTATTTATTTCTAAAGTGGGAACTTGTAACTGTCCAATAGGTTCTTCCTGCCTGCTGCACAAGTAAAGACCACAGCATTTCAGTAAAGAAAGAGTTTAACTGACATGAGGCTGGCCACAGCACGTGGGAGATGGAGTTATTACTCAAATCAATCTCTCCGAAAATTTGGGGATGGAGTTGTTAAGTGCAATTTGGTGGGTAGGGGGTTGGAAAGTGGGGAGTGCTAATTGGTCATATCAAAGATGAAATCATAGGGAGTGGAAGCTATTCTCCTGCACTGAGTCAGTTCCTAGGTGGTGGCAAGAACAGAAGAACCTGTTTATTGATCTGGTTGGTGCCAGCTGATCCACTAAGTGTGGGGTGTGCAAAATACTTCAAGCACTGATCTTAGGTTTTATAATAGTGATGTTATCCTGAGGAACAATTTGAGGAAGCTCAGAATCTTGCAGCCTTCAGCTGCATGACTCCTAAACCATAATTTCTAATCTTGTAGCTATTCTGTTAGTCCTACACAGGCAGTCTAGTCCCTAGGCAGGCAAGGGGTTTGTTTTGGCAAAGGGCAGTTACCATCTTTGTTTCAAAGTTAAACTATTAACTAAGTTCCTTCCAAAGTCAGTGTGGCCTATATGCAGGAATGAATGAGGATAGCTTGGAGGTTAGAAGGAAGATGGAGTCAGTTAAGTCAGATCTCTTTCACTGCAATAACTTTCTCAGTTATATTTTTTGCAATAAGAGTTTCAATCTTGAGGTCACAGCATAGAATCCTTCCCCATCCAATTATCCTTTTCTGCTTTAGACAGTACCATTTTTATGATGCTTTATCAATAAAGGGAAATATTTTCATTCAGAGAAGATACAAGACTCAAATCTCAGTTGTTTATCTGAAAGTTGAAGATAATACATGTATTCATCAAAACTAGTATAATGAAGATTCAATGAGATAAAACAACTAAAGTATTTACCACAGTATCAATGTCAGCTGCAATTATTATTATTACTACCTATATTGCAGGCTTTTGAAATACATTTGTCTAGAAAAATGCTCCAAAGTTAAAAATGAATATATAGTTCACAAGATATCCAAATCCTGGGTTTACAGCTATTAACATCTTTAAGCCTGCTCAATAAATGGCACGTCTGTAATTTCCCCAGGATTTGAACAAATTAAAAAAAATAAGGCCAAGGAGTGACAGGTGGTTGCCCATATATCTCATTTTGACAGATAAAAGCTGAGGAGGGCCAGTTGATGTGTGTATCTGGGAATTAGGCAGACTTACCAATCTAATCTCAGCCTCAGTGAACTAGGATAAGCTCCCCCCTTCCTGTCCCTCACAGGGGAAGAGCCTAGCCTTGGAGGAGCAGAGCAGGAAGATTCTTTCAAAAACTAGATGAAAGTAGGAGAGCTGAGCACGCCTATACCCTGTTCACTCTTTTCAAATGTACTAAGCAGATAAGTCACTCCTCCTCCTTCTCTAGATTGAAGTAAGCCAACATGCAAGAAAAATGTCAGAAAGATGTTAATAGAATAAATAGATGAAGTGGGAGGGGAGAGGGAAAGAAGGGAATAAAGAAAGAATGGGAAGGAATAAGGGAGGGAGGGAGGACAATGAACAAATGAATTAATGTATTAAAAGAATGGATGAAGGAAGACATGGGGGCCTGCTATAGTCTGATGTGTCCCCCAAGAGATAGACTAAGGTCTGCAGATTCACTGAGTTCCCTTCATATGGAAGAAAACAACTAGCATGCTAGGTAAGTGTTCCCCAAAACAGATTTTCATAGAGAAATTCTGAATGTTCCCACCGCTGGGTCAGGCCTCAACTAGCCAGAACACTGGACCTTGGAACAAAGACACTAAAGGGAAATTCAAAAGTTCTTAAATTCTCTAGATTTAATACAGTGTGTACTCTATAACATTTTTTTTAAATTTTAGTAATGTACTTTCTTTTTTTGCAACATTTATTGGAGAGATTACCAGTTTTAAAGCCTGAGGAATCACTTTATTTTAAAAAAATGTAAAATATATAACCAAGGAAATAATTGCATTAACAATTACCACAATCAGAGAGAGCCCTAAACTAGTAATGCGAATATCTGATTTTCTATCCCAGTTCCACCACTTCCTAGCTAAATATCCTTGACTAGTAATTTAAACTCTAAATCTGTTATCACATCTTTAAAATGCAGAGGATACCAGGATGCATAAGATTTTTCACATGCTGCTGAACAGATCACTAAAGGATATATGAGAAAGCACTTTAAAGGTGTTGCGAATGTAAATATGGCATCTTCAAGAATGCCAAATATATTTTAATATAACAGAATTTTTTTAAAAAAATCTAGTATATTGGAAACATAGACCAAGAAAAAGCATCAGTGTTTTAGCAGTATGTAACAACAGAACACAAAGAGAAAAGAAAAAAAAAAGATTCCATTTTCTCCCACTCATAAATCCATTAATTTTTCATGATGGGCTTGGCCTTGGAGAGATTTTACATAGAAGAGGAGTTTCTCATTATGTTGTCCAAGGACCAAATATTTGGGAATCAACAAATAGCCAAACAATTGGATATTTCATATAAATGTAAAACCACTGTATTTATCCTTTTAAAAAAAAAAAAGTCAGACTGAATCTACCACGAGCTTCTTCTTTCAAATGCTTTTCATTCAAAAATGAAACAAAAGATGCTGCTGCTAAGAGCTTCAAGGTCTAGAATGCCTATGTGCTCCTTATTATAATTCCTTTCTTCAAAATAGGCATCTTGTGTCCCAGAAGGACAAGCCTTGTGTTCACTCAGCTCTAGGAATTGATTAATGTCTCGGGATGTGATGTATATTTAAGCCAAACTCGCGGCCTATTAGCAATTCACAAACCATGACTTGCACAGTGCTGTGCTCAAATCTATTTTGCATTACAAAATGTTTATAAATCAGCCTCTATTCCCAGAATGTTATATAAACACGTCAACAAATCACATGTGTATTAAGGGGAGAGAGGTAGAAGGCTGGGAATTTATCATAGCCTCAGGCTGTTCTGGGACAAATTAAATACTACCCTGGCCACCGAGGTCCCCACTAGGCAGTCGTTCAGAATGAACTGTAGATAAATTGAACTTCTCTTATTGGAGACAAGCCAGCAGCTCACCCAAATATGAAAAATTGTATCCCCACACTAAAAAAATTAAACCATGCTAAACACAAGCTTTTCATTTCTGCAAGACTGCAGTTTTCCTATTTCTTTAGAAAATGAAGATATTTTATGGCTCAAAAATAAGTCACAAGAAGTAGGTGAGTAACAGGGAGAAAGGATGGTGAGGACATTACCTATTTGTATTCCCAGCACCTGAGACATTTTTGTGGGGAGATCTGGGAAGGCGGCTTCAGATTAATTAAATATATATAGTCAACTATATATATATATATACACACACACACACACACAAATACATATATGTAATCGCATAGTTTAAATGTAGAGGATGCCAGTTTGCCTAATATATATATATTATGTTTCTAGCAGGTGAATCATTTTTCCTCTTATATTTGGAAACTTAAAATCATTTCCTCTTATATTTCCTCTTATATTTGGAAACTTAACTTAAAATCATTTTCCTCTTATATTTGGAAACTTAACAGGCAACAGAAAGTGGATAGAAGAAAGGCCCCTAAGCAAAGGGCTCACAAATTGTCCCTGAACCCCCCCCCCCCAAGAGATAATTGCATAGATTCTGGTCTTCAATGGGATTTAGTCTCATACAACCCTCATTTTTCTCTGTTAATCTAAAAGTATGCAATTGGACATAAAACATAAGTGGTTTCTGTGCAGTGACTGGTGTGAAGATATGCTTTGAATATGAACCAGCTCTCCTAAAAGGTCTTTTAGTCAATTCAAAGGTTCATCTGATATAACACTTTAGCTTATAAAATAAGGTGTGTTCTTTTATATTATACATATTTTACCACAATTTTTCAAAAAAAGAAAAACCGGTTTCTCCTGGAGAAGCACACACACTAACTTATAAAGGGGGAAATGTTTTGTGTAATTGGATCATAAAATTGCAGACCTTCAGAGCTGGAAGGGCTGGAAACTCATCTGCTGCAGTTTTCCAGAATGTAATTCTACAAGCTAGTTATAGCTTTTACAATAATAAAGAGTTCCACAGTTGTAGTCATTAGTCCTGTTCATCGCCATCCAATTTCTCTGTCCTCTAGGCTCTTCCTATCTTTCTCCCTCTTAGTAGACCACAGTCATGTGACTAGTTCTGACCAATGAGTTGTGTGTGGAAATGAGATGCATCATATTTGGGAGGTAACCTTTAAAGACTGGTTTGAGACTCCCCTAAACTTCTTTTCTTACTAGCAAAATGACCTGCAAGTTTCATTACGGTGTCTACTCCACCAGCTGGTATCCCTAAGTAGCTATGAAAAAAAGAGCTCTTCTCCATGGTAGTTAAACTATGTTAGACATATAATGGGTAGGGGGAAACTTTCTTATTTTAATCTGATGAGTTTTTCATGTGTTTTTTTATTTCAGCATAGCCTAGTCTATACTGATTTATACAATGGTCAGTTAAGTTTGAAGAATACAGATTTACACAAGTTTATTTACTATGTAAATCTATAAGGCTTCAAAATGCTAATAGGAAACATAAGTCTTCAAGAGAGGAATATATTAGGAAACGTTTATCACACCTGTTTGACTATGAGAATTTTTGCTTTGCTTTATTTTAGTATTTGTGTGTTGTGCAGAGCATGTGTTAGGATATCAATGATCACAGTGTTCCACAGAGCAATTACGGAAATCACTTTTGGTCCAATTTCAGCACTTTACAAAATAATTTAACAAAGTTCTAAGGAATGAAGGTCTTTTCCAAGGCCATCCTCAGTGAGGTAATCAGTGAGTGGCAGACATGGCAGCTGATGCCTCTTGGTCATGCCCTGGACCTAGTAGAGTAGCTTTACAACTAACTATACCAGGTGTTTGCCTCAGCTTCCCAAGTAGCTGGGATTACATGCACCACCACACCCAGCAAATTTTTTGTATTTAGTAGAGATGGGGTTTCTCCATGTTGGTCAGGCTGGACTCCTGACCTCAGGTGATCCACCCGCCTCGGCCCCCCAAAGTTCTGGGATTACAGGCATGTGCCACCACGTCCGGCCAATGATCAAACTTTTTACAGAAGTCTTTAAAGAGCCACACCAGTGGAAACATTCATAACACCTTACCACCCAAATTAACATCAACTCAAAGTTATGTTTTGCCCACAGAGAATTAATATGAAGAAATACCTATAAGAAAACCTCAAAAATTTCACATCAAAGACAAAAGCCAGAGATTACAGAGTTAAAATATTTTTGGAGCTGAGGGGGAAAAGTCTCTCAGCTAGATCTTCTGAACCAGAGCTCCACAACCTCTTGCAAAAGATCATTTCCCCTGCTAAAAACCTGGCAATAAGAACCTCCTTTTTTTTGGTGGGGGGCGGGGGGGAGTATTTGACCAAAAATGAGATTTCAGCCAGAAACAAGGGGAAAAATTTCTGATTCACTGAACTTGTTAAGCCACTGAAGACACTGCTTTCCTTTGAAATAACTTATTTTGACTGATGCTACAGGCGCTAGTAGAATTTCCTTCCCTTCATAAAATCACTGTAGTTGCAATGATAGCTCTGAAGTTGTGGGAGTAAAGATCTGCTAAAACATCATTTGGATTTAATCACAATACCAGAGGAAAAGAATAAAAGCTGTTTTTTTTTTTTCAACAACAACAACAAACTGCTGGATGGATATTGCCAGAAATTAATTGATCAAGAAAAGCTCCTAGAAATCTTTTTCTTTTTTTTCCCAAAAAAGTACCTTTTGTGACAGCTTCAAACTTGATCTCTGAGCTCCAGCAAAGCACAAATTACTGTGTGGCATTTTATCTCACAGATTAGAGCACGTCCTAAATAGCATGCTGTGCCTTTCTTAAAATGCTGTCTCCAATGCAAGTTTTTTTTTTAGCTTCTTTGAAATTTCTCGTATTGCACTGGGTTCTTCACCCAAGGGAAATGACATTTTTAGTTAAAAAGTAATAAAGTATAATTAAAACATAAATAATTTATAAAGATTTTGAAATAAGCCTGAAAATGGGCATGTGAATAAATTTGCACCATGTCCCAGGAAGTATATTGGTAGACATATTTGGGAAGGATGAATTCCAAGTACTGCCTGGAGGGGTCCAGACATAATGTCTAATACCCCAAGTTCTCCAAGTACTCTCTTGAGGTTTCCAGACAAACTGCTTTTTTAGTCACAGAGCCTCTACAGAAAGCCTGCTGCTGCATTACCTCATGGAGAAGAGAGAGTCCCACCACTTCTCGTCAGCTGCAGAAGCACTCTCTCTGCCTCAGCAAACACAAATAACTGCAGTATCTAGCCAGAGAGGTCCTTCCCACAAAACAGGAGGTGAAATTAGCATAAACAGGACTTGGGGAAATAATTGATTTTACAGAATGTGGCTACTATAATAAATGGTTTCCTTGGAGGACCTAAAATACAGACGGAAACCACAACTAAAATATGGACAGAAGCAGTAGACCTGAACCTGGAAGCCTACAAACCCTTTTTCTGTTATTATTCATTCACATATCCACCTCCTCTCCTCTCCCCGCAATAGGATACACACAAAAGGGCTACTTGTCAAATAGCAACAATTATGCAATGACTAAGCACCATTGCCTGCCTTCCACATTAAAATGTGATTTTAAAATAAAATAGAATTGGAGACCCTTTTCTTGCTCCTGCGTTGTGTCCAAGCCTTGCACAGAGGTTCATTTCAAAGCTCATTTTGCCTTCTTTTTTTTCCTTGTGACCCAGTTCTTTCATTTTCTCTTTGTCTCTGAGCGGATAAATGTATTCTCAGGAAAATATGCTGGATTTAACAGTTATTCTTCCCAGACCTGTGGCTTCTCAAGAGATAATTAGTCCACAATAATATGAAATAATGAATCTCTAATGGTGAGCTTTTTAGATTCACTACCATTGATTGATAAGGAGAGAAGGTAGACCTATCTACTAACCTAGTCATGAGTATTAGGTATTCACCAGTTTGATTCAGTCTCTCACTCACTCATTTATTTAACAAACATATTATGAACTCCAGTAAACCAATCACTGTACTCATTATTGATACAGAGAATCTTTAAAAGACACAGATCCTGATGTAAAGAACTTTAGAGTGAAGAGATAGATATCTAAACAAATATCTATAACACAAAGCAAAAAGACACAAGACATATGATAGAGGTAGCAGCAACATACTATAAAAGACAGAGTGAAGAAATAATTCTGATCAGGATGATTCAGGCCTCATTAGAGCCTTGAAGTAGGAGTAGCAGCTTCATACAAAGAGTAGGAGGGTAGTGCAAATGCACAGAACTGAGAAAACAGCATAAGTGATGAACAAGAAGCCTAAACATAGTCTGGTCAAAGCACAAAAGGTCAGATCATGGGAGTCACTGTGTGCTGTGCTAAGTACTTTGGGAAAGTCTATTAGTAACTGTATTAGTTTCCCACTCATGCTGCAACAAATTACTACAAACTGGTTGACTACAAGCAACAGGAATTTTTCTTCTGCTGTTCGGAAGACCATAATTCCAAAAGCAAAGTGTTGGCAGGGCCATATCTCTGAAGGTTATAGAAAAGCATTCTTTCTTTTCTTTTTCTAGATGGCAATTCTTAGCATTCCTTGGTTTGTAGTTGAATTGCTCAAATTCCTGTCTTCTTCTTCACATGGCTATCTTCCTTCTGCGACTGTCTCTGTATCTCTGTTTTCTCTTATCAGGACACCAGTCATTGGATTGGGGCTTACCTTATTTCAGTATGGATTCATCTTAACTAATTCCAATTGCAAAGACCCAATTTACAAATAAGATCACATTCTCAGTTTTAAGGTTTCAAGTGGACCTAAGTTTTAGGGAAACACTAATTAACTCAGTAATCAATGTCCTTTACCATATTTGAGGCCAGTGGTGGAATAACCTAACTGTTACAACTTCAATCAGGCAAATTTTGTGTCTAATATCTCTAATAAAATTTCCCCAGTAAAACAAGTAGGAATAGGAACAGCTCCAGCCTCCAGCTCCCAGCGTGAGTGACACAGAAGACGGGTGATTTCTGCATTTTCAACTGAGGTACCGGGTTCATCTCACTGGGGCATGTCGGACAGTTGGTGCTGGTCCATGGGTGCAGCACAACCAGCGAGAGCTGAAGCAGGGTGAGGCATTGCCCCACCGGGAAGTGCAAGTGGGAAGGGAATTCCTTTTCCTAGCCAAAGGAAATTGAGACGCACAATACCTGGAAAATCGGGTAACTCCCACCCTAATACTGCACTTTACCAAGGGTCTTAGCAAACTGCACACCAGAAGATTATATACCACACCTGGCCCAGAGGGTCCCACGCCCACGGAGTCTCCCTCATTGCTAGCACAGCAGTCTGAGATCTAACTGCAAGGTGGCAGCGAGGCTGGGGGAGGGGTGCCCGCCATTGCTGGGGCTTAAGTAGGTAAACAAAGCCACCTGGAAGCTTGAATTGGGTGGAGCCCACCACAGCTTAAGGAGGCCAGCCTGCCTCTGTAGACTCCTCTTCTGGGGACAGGGCATAGCTAAACAAAAAGCAGCAGAAACCTCAGCAGAGGTAACTACCCCTGTCTGACAGTTTTGAAGAGAGGAGTGGATCTCCCAGCACAGAGGTTGAGATCTGAGAACGGACAGACTGCCTGCTCAAGTGGTTCCCTGACCCCTGAGTAGCCTAACTGGGAGACATCCCCCACTAGGTGCAGACTGACACCTCACACCTCACACGACGGGGTACAGCCCTGAGACGAAGCTTCCAGAGCAAGAATCAGATAGCAACACTCGCTGTTCAGCAATAGTCTATCTTCTGCAGCCTCCGATGCTGATACCCAGGCAAACAGGGTCTGGAGTGGACCTCAAGCAAACTCCAACAGACCGAAAGCTGAGGGTCCTGACTGTTAGAAGGAAAACTAACAGAAAGGACACCCACACCAAAACCCCATTAATACGTCACCATCATTAAAGACCAAAGGCAGATAAAACCATAAAGATGGGGAAAAAGCAGTGCAGAAAAGCTGGAAATTCAAAAAATCAGAGCGCATCTCCCCCTCCAAAGGAACGCAGCTCATCGCCAGCAATGGAACAAAGCTGGAGAGAGAATGACTTTGACGAGTTGAGAGAAGAAGGCTTCAGTTGATCAAACTTCTCAGAGCTAAAGGAGGAACTATGTAACCAGTGCAAAGAAACTAAAAACCTTGAAAAAAGAATGGATGAATGGATAACTAGAATAATCAATGCAGAGAAGACCTTAAAAGAACTGATAGAGATGAAAACCATAACATGAAAGCTACGTGACAAATGCACAAGCTTCAGTAACCGACTCGATCAACTGGAAGAAAGAGTATCAGCGATTAAGATCAAATGAATGAAATGAAGCGAGAAGAGAAGTGCAGAGAAAAAAAGCATAAAAAGAAATGAACAAAGCCTCCAAGAAATATGGGATTATATGAAAAGACCAAATCTACGTCTGATTGGGGTGCCTGAAAGTGACAGGGAGAATGGAACCAACTTGGAAAACACTCTGCAGGACATCATCCAGGAGAACTTCCCCAACCTAGTAAGGCAGGCCAACATTCAAATTGAGAAAATACAGAGAAGGCCACAAAGATACTCCTCGAGAAGAACAACTCCAAGACATGTAACTGTCAGATTCACCAAAGTTGAAATGAAGAAAAAAATGTTAAGGGCAGCCAGAGAGAAAGGTCAGGTTACCCACAAAGGGAAGCCCATCAGACTGAAAGCAGATCTCTCGGCAGAAACTCTCAAAGTCAGAAGAGAGTGGGGGCCAATATTCAACATTCTTAAAGAAAAGAATTTTCAACCCAGAATTTCATATCCAGCCAAACTAAGTTTCATCAGTGAAGGAGAAATAAAATCCTTTACAGACAAGCAAATGCTTAGAGATTTTGTCACCACCAGGCCTGCCCTACAAGAGATCCTGAAGGAGGCACTAAACATGGAAAGGAACAACAGGTACCAGCCATTGCAAAAACATGTCAAAATGTAAAGTCCATTGATGCTAGGAAGAAATTGCATCAACTAGCGAGCAAAATAACCAGCTAATATCATAATGACAGGATCAAGTTCACACATAACAATATTGACCTTAAATGTAAATGGACTAAATGGTCCAATTAAAAGACACAGACTGGCAAATTGGATAAAGAGTCAAGACCCATCAGTCTGCTGTATTCAAGAGACCCATCTCACATGCACAGACACACATAGGCTCAAAATAAAGGGATGGAGGAAAAGCTACCAAGCAAATGGAAAACAAAAAAAAGCAGGGGTTGCAATTCTAGTCTCTGATAAAACAGACTTTAACCCATCAAAGATCAAAAGAGACAAAGAAGGCCATTACATAATGGTAAAGGGATCAATTCATCAGGAAGAACTAACTATCCTAAATATATATGCACCCAATACAGGAGCACCCAGATTCATAAAGCAAGTCCTTAGAGACTTACAAAGAGACTTAGACTCCCATACAATAATAATGGGAGACTTTAACACCCCACTGTCAACATTAGACAGATCAACGAGACAAAAAGTTAACAAGGATATCCAGGAATTGAACTCAACTCTGCACTAAGTGGACCTAATAGACACTACAGAACTCTCCACTCCAAATCAACAGAATATACATTATTCTCAGCACCACATCGCACTTACTCCAAAATTGACCACTTAGTTGGAAGTAAAGCAATCCTCAGCAAATGTAAAGGAACAGAAATTATGACTAACAGTCTCTCAGACCACAGTGCAATCAAACTAGAACTCAGGACTAAGAAACACAAAATTGACAAATAGGATCTAATTAAGCTAAAGAGCTTCTGCACAGCAAAAGAAACAACCATCAGAGCGAACAGGCAACCTACAGAATGGGAGAAAATTTTTGCAATCTACTCATCTGACAAACGGCTAATATACAGAACCTAGAAAGAACTCAAACAAATTTATAAGAAAAAAACAAACAACCCAGAGTGGGCAAAGAATATGAACAGACACTTCTCAAAAGAAGACATTCATACAGCCAACAGACACATGAAAAAATGCTCATCATCACTCACCATCAGAGAAATGCAAATCAAAACCACAATGAGATACCATCTCACACCAGTTAGAATGGCAATCATTAAAAAATCAGGAAACAGCAGGTGCTGGAGAGGATGTGGAGAAATAGGAACACTTTTACACTGTTGGTGGGACTGTAAACTAGTTCAACCATTGTGGAAAACAGTGTGGCAATTCGTTAAGGATCCAGAACTAGAAATAGCATTTGACCCAGCCATCCCATTACTGGGGATATGCCCAAAGGATTATAAGTCATGCTGCTATAAAGACATATACACACGTTTGTTTATTGTGACACTATTCACAATAGCAAAGACTTGGAATCAACCCAAATGTCCATCAGTGACAGACTGGATTAAGAAAATGTGGCACATATACACCACGGAATACTATGCAGCCATAAAAAAAGATGTTGGTATCCTTCGTAGGGAAAGGGATGCAGCTGGAAACCATCATTCTCAGCAAACTATCACAAGAACAGAAAACCAAATACTACATGTTATCACTCATAGGTGGGAATTGAACAATTAGATCGCTTGGACACAGGAAGGGGATCATCACACACTGGGTCCTATTGTGTGGAGGGGTGGGGAGGGATAGCATTAGGAGATACACCTAATGTAAATGACGAGTTAATGGGTGCAGCACACCAACATGGCACATGTATATATATGTAACAAACCTGCACACTGTGCACATGTACCCTAGAACTTAATGTATAATAATAATAAAAAAAGACAAGTATACTGGCTACTTCAAATGGAGCACAGACTGAATAGTCAATAAGGCATGGAAGGATGAAGCTGAAAAGGAAAGGGTCAATCATAACGAAGGTTTCAGGTGGAAGCCATAGTATGATGATGATGATGATGATGATGATGATGATGATGATGCTGATGGAACCTAACATTTGTTGAGAGTTTCCTATATGCTAGGCATTTTTCCAATTGCTAGTACTTTATTCATGTTCATAACAATCCCAGTAAGAAAGAGTTTATCATTTTGCAAGTGGTGAAGTGTTTACCATTTTTCAAGTGATAAAATTGAGGCACAGAGCAGTTACAGAGTCTGCCCAAGGTCACGTAATAATCAATGTGAGTGCTGGAAATTGAAGCCAGGTGATCTAATTCCAGATCCTGTGACATTAACCACTACAGTAGAACTGCCTCCCTACGAAACATGGTGATATTACATTTAACTAAGAGAACTCAGGAGACATCCTATTAGGGCAGAAGATTAAAAAAGGGGGAAATACATGAATTGGAAGAAGATTCAAAGAAATGTGTTTCCTAGCACTTACTTCACAATCACAATTACATTTGATGCATTAGGGTGAGCATTATCTCCCTAACAAAAATGTAACGTGGGTAAAAGATCCAAATGTTCAGAATGAACACTGTGTTATAGCACAGCAATACAACATATCAGGAAATTTTAACATATTATCAGAAGCAGAAATAAAATGATAGAAAACATTTTCCTGAGTTTCCCTTTGGACTTTCTTTTCAAATCTTTATCTTCACATTAGTCCATGGCATAGATTCCATGTTTTGCTCCTCTGCAACTTGTATAGGTGACAGCGGAGGCCTTGGCCACTGGGATGAAGGACTGCAGTATCACATTCCACATGGCTTTTTTTTCTTCTTTGTTAGTTATCCTACAGAGTCACCTTATCATCAGAAAGGGTTTTGTATGTTGCATCTCTTTCTTTTTAAAGTCTCTTTTAAGCACAGATAACCTCTATTTAGCACACACTCTTCTTTCATCACAACAGGACTCTTTTGAAAAAGTCACCTGTTCTCACTATTTTTACTCCTTAACTTCACTCTTCTATCCATAGTAATCTCCTTCCACTCCCCTATAGTAATGCAATTGCCCTGCCTAGATTACCAATGACACTCTGAGGGGTGGCTTCTGATATTAGTATAGTATTTGATATTATTTCCCAAAACCTTAGTGGCTTTTGGAAGCCCCTTCTGGCTTCTCTCTTGCCTCTGTAGTTTCTTATGTCCCAGTTTCCATTTTGAGCTCTGATTTCTCTGCCCATCATTTAAATAAGTGGTTTTCAAACAGGATATTATAGTGTCCTAAGAAAGGGATGCCATGGAATAAAGACTTTGATAGGTGGCCTTAAAAATGAATCCCACTGATCTCTATAGTATTCATGTCCTTGAGTAATCTCCTCTTCCTGAGGGTCAACTGGACTTACGGACTCTGATACAGTTTGCCTCTGTGTCCCCACACAAATCTCATCTTAAATTGTACTTTCATAATTCCCACATGTTGTGGGAGGGATCTGCTGGGGATAATTTGAATAATGGGGGCAGTTTTCCCCAGACTGTTCTTGTGGTAGTGAACAAGTCCCATGAGATCTGATGGTTTTATCAGGGGCTTCCACTTTTGCATCTTTCTCGTTTTCTCTTGCCACCACCATGTAAGAAGTGCCTTTCACCTCCTGCCATGATTCTGAGGCCTCCCCAGTCATGTGGAACTGTCAGTTCAATTAAACATCTTTTTTCTTCCTAGTCTCAGGTATGTCTTTATCAGCAGTGTGAAAACAGACTAATACAAACTCCCTTCTAATGATTGGAATACCACAGATGTGATATGATGTCACTTCTGAGATTAGCCTGTAAAAGGACTGTGGCTTCTATCTCTTGGATTGCTCATTCTGGAGAAGCCAGCTATCATACTGAAGGTCCATGTGACAAGGGACAGCGGCCTGACAAAATGCATGTGAGTGAGCCTGCAAGAGGGTCCTCTGCAAGACAATCCTTCAGATGAGACCACAGACATAGTTGACAACTGGACTGCAATATAATAAAACACCTTGAGACAGAGGCACTCAGCTAAGACTAACGCAGATTCCTGACCCATGGAAACTGCAAAGTAATAAATATTTGTTGTTTTAAGCTGCTAAATTTGGGGTTGATTTGTTATGCAACAATAGACAATAATACAGGACCCTACATGTTAGGCTTCATCATTCAGGTCATCTGTAATATCTTACTTTCACTCCCCACTATTCTTCCAATAGCCATTTAAAATTCCCTAAAATTTACTTTCTTAATATACCTTGGATTTATATCCCTTATTTCTACTATCACTCTGTTAGTTCAGGCCACCATGACTTCTGCCTTGATTATTTTAACACACCCATAGATAGTCTACCCATATCTATACAACACAGAGGTGAAGAGCTCAGGTTCTTATTTCAGACTGCCAAGTCTGAATTCAACTTCTGCCACTTACTATGTAAGTAATATTAGACAAATTATTTAACCTCTCTCCTTAGTTATATCATCTATAAAATGGGAATATTAATATTAACAGTACTTCATGCAGTGGTTCTAGCATATTAGATTTTGCTTGTAACATGCTTAGAACACTGCCTGGTATAGTGAAAGCTCTCAATAAATGCTGTAGTTATTGAAAGGGAGTCTAACATAATGGTAAGAACATGGACAGCCAGACTGTTAGATTTGAGTTGTTATTCTATCATTCATTATCTGAGTAAACCTGGAAAAATTGCTTTATAGCTCTGTGTCTCCATTTCTGTATCTGTAAGACAGAGATAATAATAGTACTCAAGAATAAAATTGTTGTGAGGATTACATGAGTTAGTGTCTAAAAAGCAAGCTGAAAAAGACTGGCATTGAACATTACCAAGTGTTTTCAATTATTACTATTGCTGATCATTCTGCTGCTTTTTGATTCATTCATTACCTTACAAAAGTGATATTTCTTAACATCAGATCTGATTATGGCATTCTCCTGTTTAAACCTCTGTGATGGTCCACCCATTAGCCCCTACGTGGCCTAACAGAACCTTCATAATCTGGCAAAACTCTCAAACCTCACATGTCTCCACTCTTCCCCACTAAACCTTAAACTCCAATCAGACTAAGCTGCTCGACCTTCCTCAGATGAGCCATGTTCTCCTATATTTCTCTATCATTGCAAATGCTCTTTTCTAGCATAAATACCCTTTCTACTATACTGCCAGGCTAACTCCCACTCATCCTTTCAAAATTCCATTAATAGTATTATATTTCACAGGAATCTTCTGTAACCATCACTGACATTCTTTGCAATACACATGTATACACACACAAACACACACGTAGGTGGATCCTCCATTAAGCACACATAGTTCTCTGTGCCACCTCAATATCTAATATCTAAGAGATTGTAACTAACTATGAACATTTCCATTTCTCTCCACTAGACATGAACTACGGAGTCCCCATCCAAGGCACTGAACAAGTACATCTGGAACATTGTAAGCACTCAATAAATATTTCATCAACAAATAAATGAAGGCTCTAATTTACCATTTCCTTTTTTCTTTGAGAAGCCATATGAACTTCCTTTATTGTGTTCCTACAGTTGACTTTTGTGGCACTACTTTGATATGGGGGTGGCAAAAACTAAAAGGGTTCTTCGTAAAGATCAAATAAGAACATGCTTTCTAGACAACTAAGAACCCTGAGAGGCTCCAGACACTTTGTACCCATGTGTTCAACCCAATTCAGGGGAATTAAGTCATAACAATCTCTTTAAGCCCATATGTTCCATAGTTTTGAGAAGGTGCATACCTGGCTAGAGTCTCTTATTTTAATTCCCCATTCCCACAATATACTATAAGAATTTGGGGCAAGGCACAGTGGCTCATGCCTGTAATCCCAGCACTTCGGGAGGCCAAGACAAGCAGATCATGAGGTCAAGAGATCAAGACCAGCCTGGCCAAGGTGAAACCCTATCTCTACTAAAAATATACCAAAATAAGCTGCGCATGGTGGCACGTGCCTGTAGTTCCAGCTACTCAGGAGGCTGAGGCAGGAGAACCACTTGAACCCGGGAGGCGGCGGTTGCAGTGAGCCGAGACCACACCACTGCACTCCAGCCTGGCGACAGAGCAAGACTCTGCTTCAAAAAAAAAAAAAAAAAAAAAAAAGAATTTGTATGAAATTGAAAGTGTTTGAGTACTTCAAACAAAAGCCTCAGACCAAAAACTCCAATGTGGTAGGTTTTGTATCTCATCTTTCAACAACTCTCTAAGTAGGCAGGTGGCCTTGTATTGGTACTCCATTAGCCAGGCAGTGTATTGATTTCCAAATGTGGGGAGGGTCAAGGTCTAAATCACTTCAAAAGTACCAAGAAAAATAAGTAAAGAGACCAAAGAGTTTCTTGTCTTTTTAGATTTAATCAAGGAACTGCTAAGTCCCTCGTTCTTAAGAACCTATAACAATGAGGAAGTTATGCTTTTTTCTCTCCCAATACCACTTGATCTTTTTATATATCCTGAAAAAGGAAAATAACTGATGAGAAATGACATGTACTGCTGACAGAAATGGGAAAAACTGTCGAGGTCTCACCAAAAAATGAGCAGTGTCAGTGTTACTAATAAGATCTCCCACTGAATTCCCTCATTTCATAAAGGTTCTATCTATGTGAGATGAGCAAATTTTTTTTTTTCAAACAGAGCCTATGTTCTATAACTAGGATAGAGAAATGAAGGGAAAACATACCTATAAAACTGACTTAAAAAATAAAGAAAAGCTCTCCCTAAATTTGTAATGCAGAGAAATTGAATCAATTTTTAAGAATGTATTTTCATTACTAGAGTAAGTAGATCAGGGTAAGAGTGACAGACAGTATTTGCATTTTTTTGCAGTATATACATAGTGAGATCTCTGGCATTTCCTTTGACACAAATAATTTTCCCACAGATGTTTGCTTGAAGTTTCTATGCTACCGCACAAATGGAAAATAGAAGCAATAAACAAGTGATTGGAATGTTTTATGTAAGAAAATACAACTCATAAAAAGTGATGGCAAATAGCAAACTAAAGTGTTGATCAGACTAAGAAACAATATTTCAATTTAAGTTAAAAACTAAGAAATGTGTCCAATAAAGTATATACAGAGCTACACAGTGTAATTCAACTCACTCTGTACCATAAAATCACTCTAAAATATAGAGGGAAAGGAGTTAATGCTTTTCAAAAAATGCTTTGCACTCTTATCTTCAAATCTGTGATATATCCTTGTTAAATGATCTCCCTGTAGAAGATACTGACTTTATTAGATCTCAAATGATATATTAATGAAAGCCAGTCTTGCCTGGAGAGGACATTATCAAGATATTTATTCGGCAAGAGGATGATATCACAGATGATAGAAAGGACAGTGGAGGAATAGACAAGGGTACTGAACAGATATGCGACAGAAAAGGATATACAAGTGGCCACTTGGCACATGAAGAAGCTGTTCATCAGGGACATGCAACTTAATAAACAATGCCATGCCACTACGCACTCACAAGAATAGCAAAATTTTAAAGGACTGACCATAACAAGTGTTGGTGAGAATATGGAGCAATTAGTACTCTCGTATATGGTGGTGAGAATATTAAATTGTATACTTTGAACAAAAGTTCTGAGAGTTTCTTATAAAACTGAATATACATTTTATGATTCTTCACACCAAGATAATTACCCAAGATAAATAAAAATGTATGTTTACAAAATGCCTTAATAAAAATTGCTTATAGCAGCTTCATTTATAATTAGCCAAAACCTGGACAGAATCAGAAGCAATAGAGTGTTTTAGTAAACTGGTTCACGTGATCGTGGGGCTAGCAAGGCCAAAGTCTGTAGGGCAGGCCAGCAGGCTGGAAACCCAGGCACAAGTTGATGCTGCAGTCACAATGCTACATTTCTTCTTCAGCAAAGCTCAGTTTTTACTCCTCAGGACTTCAACTGATTGGATGAGGCCCAAAGACATCAGTCAGAATAATATGTTTTACTTAGAGTCAATTGATTGTAGATGATAAATATATACACAAAATACCTTCACGGCAACATGCATATTGGTGTTTGAGAAAATAACTGGGTACTATGGCCTAGCCAAGTTGACACATACAACTAACTATACAGAGGTCTTGCATGAGATACTATACTGTCTGATTTTATTTATTTAAAATTCTAGGAAAGGAAAACTAACCTAGAGAAGCATCAAATTAGAAGAAAGTTTGCCTCTTGGGGTTGAGTGAGGAGTGATGAGAAAAGAGCATGAGAAAACTTTCTATGGTGATGGTAAGTTTCTATGTATTGAGAGGAGTTTGAGTTACACAAGTACGTGCATGTATGAAACGTCAGTGAATGTACACTTGAGGTTTGTTCATTTTATTTTATAAATTTTATAACAAAATAAAAAATCTGTAAACAACATTCAAATCTATTTAATAATATATGTGATGATGTATTTAGGGAGAAAAGTACTGATATAAAATGAGACTGATGGATGGATGTAGCATTGAAGACATAGATAAGTAATAAGGTGAGTATAGTAGAATGTTTATGGCAAGAGTATAGGTCAGGAGTTCATAGAGGTTCACTGTAAAATGCTTTTGGTTTTGCTGTATGTCTAAAATTATCACAACAAAATGTTGGGAAAACAAACCAATCTCTCAAAATAAGTTATACATATATTTTCTTCAACCAACTGGAAAGCAGCATTTTATCAGTGGTGAAAACCATCTAATTTGAGGTTAAGTGACCAGGTTTCAAATCCCAGCTCTGCAATTGTGCTGGTTATACAGCCTCTACTATGCTATTTAATATCTCTAAGACCTAGTTTAATCATTCGTAAAATGAGAATAGCAAATGGGATTTGCGCATCTGGGTGCACGTGTGTGACCAAAGTATTTAGTGTGGTATATATTAGGTGATCAATGTGCTTTGTGGCACGGTTATCATTATATTGCCTGAAATGACTTTTCTCCACACTTTTCCAGTGACCAAAATGGCCGACTGGTCTCTTCTGCTTGACTAACCTTTAGACAGGTTCATTCCTGACTTTAGGTCCCTGACTTCTATTTTATTAGAGGGTTTGCTTTAGAAAGCTTGTAACTGTAAATCCTTCCTCTGCCTTTTAGAAATGTAAATCTTCTCCCAGTCTCTTGCCAGTTTTATGACCCAGGAATGTCTTTCTTTAGGATCTGAGAGCCATGTATTTGAAACACAATCATCAAGGAAAATAGCGCCCCTATCTCCCCTATCTCATAGTCTCTCTTGGGAGAGCAGGAGCCTAACTTTGGTGGGCAGTTTGTTCCATGCAGTGCAACAATGTCCTATCACATTGATATGAGAAGTTTGTTTTCTCTTTTGGACAAAGCCAATTGGCAAATATCGGTGGCCTATGACTTATCTCTAATGTCCCACAGTACTTTTCCACTAGCTCATCCCAGCACTTAAAATCCCTCCCTCCTTTTGTTTCAGTGGAGTTGAGTTCAGACTGAGTTCTTTCCTCTTTTGCCTATTTAAATAGCCTGAATCAAGTCATCTTTGCCTGTTTAACTTTGCCCCATGCAATTTTTTCTTTGACATAGGGTAATTGTTACTTATCCTTTTAAGGGTCAGCTTATATGTCACCATTTTAAGGAAGCTTTAGCATCCTCCACATTACCTTCCTCACAAAGATTTGATTGCCTTCTTCACTCTCACAATACTTGGTACTTGCTTCAAATAAGATATATTTGTTTTTGTTTATCTGCTTCATCTCCCACACTGGGAATTCCTTGATATGCAAGTGCTTCTTGCATCTCTGTATCTCAGCTTCCAGAACCACCATTATTCCATAATAAACATCAATTAATGGTGGCTGAATGAATAAATAATCAAATGAACAAAGATATCAGGTCCAGTTCTTGCCATAACACGACGCTGAGCAAAGGATGACCAGAAGGCTAGCAACTGCTTATTTAATGTCTGATGGATCTGAGGCAATCACGAAGAACACATTATCTGATAAATGTAAAACAAACAATCTGTACTGAGCAAGTGGGAAAAGAATACCCATCCTTCTCTTGGAATGCATCTCATTTTATGCTGTCTACTAGTTTCTCGCATTTTTGGATTTTAAACATCTCCCTACCACTAAGCTATACTTTTGGTTTAACAAACTTATACATATATGTGTTAAAGCATTTTTATTTTCTTTTAGATAAGGAATAACATTACATCTTAGCTCAATTGCTTAAGCTATAAGTGTGCTAAACTGAATGTTAGAGCGTTGTGAGTTACATGTTTGCCTCGACAGTGTTTTTCCAAAAAAGAATACAATAACCTGTCTTTTATGCCTCAAAGTTTGTGCATACCAGGAAAAGACAGATTTCAAAGCTGATAGAACACATAGTTTCACCACATACACAAGTAACACATGCTGCATTTATTGGGTGCTAGGTAGTAGGAAAGTATTGAGGTAAGCACTTTATAAGCATTATTTTATTTAAACACCAATTCTGTGATTCAGATATTATTTTTACTGACCAAGCTCATCTTGAAATCTTCCTTTGCTCACTTTGTCCTATCCATGTGATCTTCTTTCTATTCTTGAATTTCCCACCTCTGAGCTTTTGTATTAGCTGTTTTCTCCATCAGAACTCTATTTTTTCCTGCAAGTCTTCCTTTGGCTGGTTCCCTCTCATCCTTCATGTCTCAGCTTAAATCTCATCTTCTTACAGAGGCTTTTCCTGACCACCCAAGCTAGAGTCGCTGCCTACTCTCCCCAAGTCAATTGATAGGCCTTCCCCTTGAATTATCTTTATTATATCAGTGGTTCTCAAAGTGTGCTCTACAGCCCTGTGAGAATCTCAGGCTCTTTTAGGGCATATGTGAGGACAACCGTATTCACATAATAATACTGACATCTTATCTGCCTTTTTTGCTGTATCTACATTTGTACTAATGGTGTAAAAGCAATAAGAAAACAAGTAAATAAGACCCTTGGTGCCTTGGCACGAATCAAGGCATTGGCCCCAAGCTGTGCTAGTGGTAATTGTGTGTTTCACCACCATGCAATTCTAGATACAAGACAAGCAATCCCATTACTGGGTATATACACAAAGGATTATAAATCATTCTACTATAAAGACACATGCACACACGTGTTTATTGTGGCACTATTCACAATAGCGAAGACTTGAAACCAACCCGAATGCCCATCAATGATAGACTGGATAAAGAAAATGTGACACATATACACCATAGAATACTATGCAGCCATAAAAAAGGTTGAGTTCCTGTCCTTTGCAGGGACATGGATGAGGCTGGAAACCATCATTCTCAGCAAACTAACACAGAAACAGAAAACCAAACACCACATGTTCTCGCTCGTAAGTGGGAGTTGAACAATGAGAACACATGGACACAGGGAGGGGAACATTACACATCATGGCCTGTTGGGGAGTGGGGGGCTAGAGGAGGGATAGCATTAGGAGAAATACCTAATGTAGATGATGGGTTGATGGGTGCAGCAAACCACCATGACACATGTATACCTATGTAACAAACCTGCACATTCTGCATGTGTCTCCCAGAACTTAAAGTAAATAATAATAAAAAAGAACGAAAAACAAAAAGCGTCACTTAAGAATTTCCTTGACATAATAGTAAAATCTGTTACTTTTATTGAACCTCCACCCTTAAATACACATCTTTTCAATACTCTATGTGATGAAATGGGAAGTACACATAAAGCGATTTTGCTGCACAACAAAGACAATGATTATCTCAAAGTAAAGCACTTATGTGATTGAGTTGAGAACTGAAAACTCAACCATTTTTCATGGAGCAGCATTTTATTCAAAAGAACAACTGAAACACTTGAGTATTTGGCAGACATTTTCTAAAAAATAAACAAAGTGAGTCTGTCGTTTCAAGAAAAACAAGTGACAGTATTTGTTGCCAGCGATAAAATTTGAGTTTTCCAACAAAAATTAGAATTTTGGAAAATCTGTATATGCCATCATGAGCTTGAAAGCTTCCCAATGCTTAAGACTTATCTGATGATAACACTGGTCATATTAACAAATGTTTTCTGATATTTAAAAATGAAATATGTCAAAATTTGGAAGATATGCATAATTCAGTAAACTAATACTTTCCACATGGCCAATACTTGATAGTACAAAATCATAAATGCATAAAAGATTTACTCAGAGTGCGAGGCCAACTGATGGCTTTTAATGTAACAAAGTATGAAAAGTTCATTGATATGATTTTAGACTTTACATTGTAATTAACATTAAGGAAACAACCACTTGTCAAGTTGTGATGTAGTATTGGGGAACAGCCACAATTACCTGAAAATGCTATTATAGTAGTCTTCCCTTTTCCAACTACTTATCTGTGTGAGGCTGGATATTCTTTTTTTAATATTTATTTTTTAGACCCAGGGTCTTGCTCTGTTGCCCAAGCTGGAGTGCAGTGGTGCAATTATGGCTCAGTGGAGATTCAAGCTCCTGGGCTCAAGCCATCCTCCCATCTCAACCTCCCGAGTAACTGGACTACAGGCACGTGCCACGATGCTGTTTTTGTTTTTCTTTCTTTTGTTTTGTTTTTTAATTTTTACATCGACAGAGTTTCACTATGTTGATCAGGCTGATCTCGAACTCCTAGATTCAGGTTGGCCTCCCAAAGTGCTAGAATTACAGGCATGAGCCACCATGCTATATTCTGTTATGCACATATTAAAGACACTTGCAAAAATGTGGAAAATGACACTCTTCCCACTAATTTGTTTTTAATTTGTAAACCATAGTCATTTTCAATGAAAAATGTCTTTATGTTAACATGTAATGGGATAATTCTTGTTATTTTTAGATAAATTAATAATTTAAGAATTTTGTTTTAGTTTCTAATATGATAAATATCAATAGATATAACCTATACAAACAAAATTTCCTTTTAGTATTTTGTAATTTAAGATTTTTCAAAGTTCCAAGACAAAAAAAATTAAGGATCAGTCATTTATAGCAGATATCACCAGCTTACATTCTATTCTATATTTTTAGTTATTGTTTATTGTCTGTCTCCATCTATCAGATTATTAGCCATGAGAAGACAGCTATATCTGTCTTGTTTGTTAATATCTTCTGTGCCTAAAAGAATGACTGGCATATACTAGGTGCTTCATAAAAATATTTGTTGACATGAATGAATCTTAATTTTAAGGATTAAGAAATGGCATCTGAAAGAGGTTTTCAGTTATGTACCTAAGGTCACATCACTAGTAAGTGACTGAGGAAGCATTCAAATACAGCTTTGTCTAATTTCAAAGCTCATGCACTTAATTAAATTATTCAGTGAAATTGCCTCTGCAGTGAGGATTTGGAGGTGGTCTTATCACAGCGATATTTAGCCTTAATGTCAAAAGACTTGTAGTCTTTACAAACTTCTATAGTATTTTGTCTTAGACATGAAATTATTATAAAACTACAAAGAACTTTAGAGGGTATTTCAACTTCTCACAGAGTTGGGTCATACAGTTACTTATTTATACAACTAAGGGACTGAGCCCCAGAGCTTCCATCCATACCCATTAGGGCAATATGTTGTGGAAACAAAGTCATGAAAATCACATGAAGTTACTTTCATTTCTTCTGCCTCATCCCAGATTTCTTTTCTAAAATCCCAGATGATAAGTAAAGGCATGGAAGAAATGGAGCCTGGCATGGTAAATTGAGAGCTCTGACTTTCTGACCCCAGCAAATCTATTTTTCCATCACTGACGATTAGGCCACACATCCTTTAGAGGTGTGCCTTGATCAATGACACCCAGCTACACAAAGCAGGCCCTGCCCTCTGAGTGACCACTTCATCTAAAATGGATGCAAATTCTAGCTTTTCCTGTACTAGGCCAAGGTGCAGTGTATAGGTCTTTAGAGACCAAGGTTCTTTGGTAAGGCCCTTGCCAAGTCTCTTTTGTAATTGAATTGCTTTTCCTTTACATTTGATACTTAAACCAACAAATAAAAATGTTTTATTTCCAAATCAGTTCAAATGTTGCAAGGCAGCAACCAGAGCAAATGTGACTCAAATCATCACTAAAGAATATGTTCATGGGAATGTGTACATGAAACATAGCTGAGTAGTTGTAGAATATAATAAAAAGGGGCACTGTGCCTCCTATACTTTGCTGTCACTGTGCTCAGGGCAATACCTATTTCACACCAATTCCAATGCCCAGGGAAACATCCGTGATCAGTGCTGGCTTTAAGCACTGAGTGGCTACTTAGGGTGGTAAGCTCCCCAGCTTCTAGCATAGAGCAGATGATCAATAAATAATCATTGAATGACTAATTTTCCACAATGCCAGTACATATTTCAAGCATTCACCATGAGTACGGCCCCTCTAATCTGGAAACAATATGCTTATGCTGAAGATCCAACAAATCCTGCAGTCTGTAGCACAGAAGGTTAAATTCATAAATCCTGGAGGTTTATGTACTTCTGTTTGTAAAGATGATAATATTTTACCTTTAGAGAGATGTTACATCCAGATCACTGCCGTCAGATGAAAATATCGACTTAGCCTACAGCCCTACTACAAAATATAAAATCGTAACATCTAGAGAAAACAAACACATTGTCATTTGGAGGGAGGGGTGTGGTTAGGAAAGCAACAAATAAGCCAGATAATTAACTCAAATTGACTTAATAGAAGGTTTAAAGTATCTTAATTGCTACTGTCTGAATGTGTTTCCCCGAAATTCATGTGTTCAAACCTAATCACCAATGTGATAGTATTAGGAGGTAGGACCTTGGGAGGTGATTAGGTCATGAGGGGAAAAACCCTCATGATGGGATTAATGCCCTTATAAAAGAAGCCTCAGATGAAAGTTGGGGTGAAATCGCAGCATATAGCAGATGCTACAAGATCGTACCACTGCACTCCAGAGCAAGACTGTCTCAAAAAAAAGAGGCCTCTGAAAGCTGTCTTGCACCTTCCACCATGTGAAGGACACAGCAAACAGTTGCCATCTATGAGCCAGAAAAGGGGCCCTCACCAGACACTGCATCTGCTGGTGCTTTGATCCTGGACTTGCCAGCCTCCAAAATCGTGAGAAATGGATGTTTGTTTATAAGCCATCCCATTTATGGTATTTTCTTATAATAGCCTGAATGGACTAAGCACAAGTTATTGCATTTTGTAGTTATTTTTCCCCACCCTTGGTATTACTCTTTTATTTCTGTATTTCAACATATGTATTATCCAGACATTAGCACAAACTAAGTGCTTAATAATTTTTGTTGAATTAACTTAATACACTGGTTCTCCCATTACGGTTTGAGGATCCCTGGAGGCAATGGTGTGCTGGAGCAGCTTCTATCATCTCTTAAGGACCCACTGTCAAATTTTATTTTTTATTATTATTTAGTTTAGTTTTTTGAGACGGAGTCTTGCTCTGTCACCCAAGCTGGAGTGCAGTGGTGCAATCTAGGCTCACTGCAAGTTCCACCTCCCTGGTTCACACCATTCTCCTGCCTCAGCCTCCCAAGTAGCTAGGACTACAGATGCCCTCCACCACGCCTCGCTAATTTTTTTTTTTTTTTTGTAGTTTTAGTAGAGACAGGGTTTCACCATGTTAGCGAGGTAGGTCTTGATCTCCTGACCTCATGATCTGACCGCCTCGACCTCCCAAAGTGTATATTTTATTTTATTTTAAGTTCCAAGATATATGTGCAGGATGTGCATGTCTGTTACATAGGTAAACATGTGCCATGCTGGTTTGCTGCACCTATCAACCCATCACCTTGAGATTAAGCCCCACATGCATTAGCTATTTATCATGATGCTCTCCCTCCCCCAAACCCCAATAGACACCAATGTGTGTTGTTCCCCTTCCTGTGTCCATGTGTTCTCATTGTTCAGCTCCCACTTACGAATGAGAACATGTGGTGTTTGGTTTTCTGTTCCTGTGTTAGTTTGCTGAGGATAATGGCTTCCAGCTCAATCCATGTCCCAGCAAAGGACATGATCCTGTTGCTACTTATGGCTGCATAGTGTTCCATCATACACATGTACCACATCTTCTTTATCCAGCCTATCACTGATGGACATTTAGGTTGATTCCATGTCTTTGCTATTGTGAATAGTGCTACAATGAACATATACATGCATGTATTTTTATAATAGAATAATTTATATTCTAATATCCTGAATCTACAAGGAACTTTAACAAATTTACAAGAAAAAAAAATACCCTATCAAAAAGTGGGCAAAGGACATGAACAGACACTTCTCAAAAGAAGACATTTATATGGCCAACAAACATGAAAAAATACTCAACCTCACTGATTAATAAGGAAATGCAAATCAAAACCACAATGAGATACCATCTCACATAAGTCAAAAAGGCGATTATTTAACAATCAAGAAACAACAGATGCTGACGAGGCTGTGAAGAAAGAGGAACACTTTTACACTATTGGTGGGAATGCAAATTAGTTCAACCATCGTGGAAGACAGTGTGGAAATTCCTGAAGGATCTAGAACCAGAAATATCATTTGACTCAGCAGTCCCCACTGTCAAATTTTAAAGAATTTTGTGAGTCAGTCCTTAAACATAATCATTATTAAAAAGTATATTATAAAAACATTCAATTAAATTATATTAACATAAAGATAATAAATATTCACAACCCATCATTTCCTAATCATTTTACTACAATCTTGTTAGGCTCTTGCAGTTATTTCTAGCTATTGTATTTGTATGGTAGAAACACTATATAATAATGTGCTACTGCCTGTCTTTTCCCAACTTTGCATTATCAGCCATGTTGGGAGTATTTACACCAGAGAAACTGGCAGTGCTACAAAGTGGCCTTTCTCTCCTTCAATAATGAACTGGTTTTTAAAACACTGTCCACAAGTGGAGCAGCACACCACTTACTGAGAGTTCTCAAGAACCTTTCCGGTACTAGGTCCTCTCTTTTTGTATGAGTGGCTAGATTTCTTCATGTATGTTAATCAAAGTAACACTCTAAAACAGATTGAATGCAGAAGCAGAGATGAGACTCCGACTATAAGTTCCCCATTAGTTTTCAAAAAATGGAAATCTATATATCTCTTCTCATTAATTTTCCTCATAAAAAAGAGTTATTTGGGTTATCATATAATGTTTTACTATTTTAAAATGAATTAGTATTTTTATTTCTAATTTTGCATTTTAGTATGATAAATAGTGATAGATACAACTCACAAAAATGAAAGTCCTTGGGGTCCTCAATAATTTACAGTGTGAAGGAGACTGAGATCAAAAGTTTTCATTTTTCAACGCAGTTAATTCCACACCTCGCTTTTTTTGACTTGGCGTAGTTAAACCAGAAAAGCAGGTCTGTATTCTTACGGCTTTGTGACCTTGGTAAGTTAATTCTTTACCTCTTCAAATCTTCATTTCTCCAACTGTGAAAAGGCAATGTTGGAAAAGATTTTGTCTCAATGAATCATTTTTTTTTTGCTTTTAGCTTCTGTAACTACGAGAATTATAAACGAGCTTTGCTCCTAGCTTGAGGGCAGTACAATTATTTCTGCTTTGTCATCCTTTTTGTACCTCCAAATCCCATCATCACTGTCTTTAACAATCTGTTCTGCCTAAACTCCTCCCCCCACCAAAGATTTTTCATTGCATTACATCATTGTGCAGTAATTACAGAAGTTACTATTTCCAGCTGTCAAACAAAACAAAACAAAACAAAACAAAAACCGTTCTGCACTAAACTGCATGCATGCAGCACATACAAAACACAGTGCAGACCAAGAAAATGCCAGTTTAGTGTCACCCCATCCATCAGGTGGAAAAATGAAATGCCTAAAGCAGGCACTGCGACCGAATTTAATAAAGCATACTATTACTCAGGCCCTGCCTTGCATCTCCTCACTGAAGCGGAGTGAAATAGAAAGACATGTGCTGCCTATGCAGTTTCTCTTTTCTGTGAAAACACCACGGATTGGTATCTGCTTGGCGTCCTTAACGAATGTGTGAATATGTGTCTTAATTCCAGGTTAGTGCGCGTCTGGTTTGCCTCCGAAATGACTGCGGCAGAATACAAACAATGTATAAAATAAAAAGCCTTTGCCAAGTGCGCCAAGACTACAGCCTTCACTTACGAATCACATCTGCGTCTCCTTTCCCTTTACGCACCCGCAATAGGATCAACATGTGAAATCGCACCCCAGTCTGCCGGGAATTTGATTTCCACTTCCCCTCCCAACATCAAACCACCACGAAAACCAACCCTTCCGGGCGCGAAGCTGCACGTAAGGTGGGGAAGGCAAAGAGACTGCGCGGCGAGCGCGCACTGTGGGGCGCGCCCGCCTCCCGCCGCAGACCCCGGAGTGAACTGCGCTCCACGGAGGCCTGTGCTGGGAAGAAGCCGAGGAGTAAGAGATGCGATAAAATGGCTGCCAGGAGGGGGTTGCTCTGTGCTAAGGACAGCATGCCCTCCCCAAGGGATCCAGTGTGCTCCCAGCCAGCCTCCTGGCAGCGGCCGAGACGCCTCACATTTGGGGCGCATCCCAAGGCCAAGGCGAGGCGACTTTCACAGCTTCATTTAGCTCTGCAGAAGGTCACCTCCGTCCCCACCCCCATGCGGCACGTGCGGCAAGGCATCGCCATGGCAACCTTGCTTTCCGCCCCTCTCTTGTTATTGAACAGCTGAGACACCCAGCGTCCCTGAACTTGTTACTGCACAAGTTAATGCGGTCCTCTGAGGGCTTGGTTTCCTAACTATTGTTCTTTGGGCAACTGACTGCTTCCTGAAACAAAAAAAACAAAACAAAACCCTACAAGTGTGTCTCAGACGTTCTCCCCACCACTCCTGGCCACAAATGTGAGCGAATCCGGTCATTCTCCTCCTAGGAAGCCCAACAGAATAAGCTGGAAGGAAGCAAGGATTCAAGTCCAACCGTGATTTACTGACACTAATGTTGTCACCATTTTGACGTTTGCAGCCTTCAGTTTCACTAGATATAAACCATTAATAGTTATATGACTACCTCTCTCATATATGGTTGGTGAGTGAGTAAATTGATGCAATCTTCCTGTAGGCAAATTTTTCAAGAAATAAAGAGGCTTGAACAAAATATAGCTACAAAGATACTCATAGCAGCAAATGTTTATAATTGTTTCTAAATCAAGCTAAATGTAAGAAAACAGTTGGTTAAAGTAATGAATACAATGAGATAACCACTGGGTGACGCGATTACAGGTGACTTTTTCTTATTCTTTGTTTGACAGTGGTAAGAATTATATAAGAACAAAAACATGTTTTGTTTTATTGTTTCAACAGGTCTGATGTGGTTTATAAACATATAAACGGATCATTACTTATAGATTATACATAAAAATGTTTTCATCAAAGGAAAGTGTGAAGATTAAAATGGAAGAGCTCTGGATCACTTAGATCATTTGTTATTGTTTTTTTTTTTTTTCCCCCCTCAGATAGCAAAGTATTTTGCATTTGGTTTGGGAAAAATTATTTTTAATTATTTATGTTCTACCAAAGAAAACAAAATGATTTTCCATTGAACACATGATAATATTAAGTAATACTCAAAATCATCTTATTGTCATAAACCATTAAGGATAAAGGCTTTCATTTTGTTCTTGTTCTCTGGCTATAGAATTTCAGTTCAAAGAGCAGTTGTTGTTTTAAAATGGAAATTCATGAGTGCTGAGAAGCCTGGCTGCAGAGCCAGATTGTGCTCAAAGTGGAATCTTTCAAAACCGCCTTATCTGAGGTCCCTGCACCCCGGCCCTGAAACAGCAGGGAGTAGCTTGTCATCTCATTTACACAGAACTGCGTGATCCTTCAGGGTAACCACTTTCTTCCCACTGTAAGAGTGAACCTGGCTGTTGTCAAGTAGCCTGTAAGAAGCCCTGCAGTATCACACTAAAGACACCTCATCTCTGAAGAGGGCTCAGGGAGAGCCCAGGCCTGACCAACAGTTGCAATTAAATCAGGACCTTTTAAGGCTTGGAAAATGCTCACTGTGAATTATTCTGAAAGAAAAAAAAAATCATAGACCTGGGCAAAAATTTAGCGATGCGAATTTAGTTTTTATACTATTTTATAATAGTAAAATTTTAGAATCCACATAAATGTCAAAGAACTAAAAATAAATCTGTGTTACAGCTGGATGATAAAACTATATGCAGCCATTAAAATTGAACATATAGGAGAATATGCAGTCGTGTGGGAAAGTGTTCATTGTGCCATGTTAAGTGAAAAGAAAGGCATGTTAAAAATAGAATGTTCATCATGACCCAATTTTTATAAAATATTTTGTAATGCATGCAAGATTTAATGTGTTACATACATCACTCAAAATTTAAGCTCCAAAATTGTGGATTGCCAGTTGTATTTTTTCTTTTTATTTTTCCTTCTCTAATAAGTCCATTAATAATAAGGTATTAATGGCTAAGTGATTGTTAATAGGGCATTAATGAGAGAGGGTGTATTTTATTAGTACCCAGGAAATGGTACTACACACTCTGATGACTTTTCAGGAATGCGTTTTGCAGACACTTCAGAACATTTCCAAAGCATACATTTTATAAGCTTAGTAATTAGAGGATGATTGATTGCCTGAGTCACATTACCCACTTCACATATCCATTCATCTGGACTAAAGCGTTTACACCTTGTGTTTCTTTCCAACCTAAGTTTTAGAGCAAATGTAACACAATTTTCCTGAAGACATCTGTTTACAGCATTGAAAAGATTAAATCAAGCTAAGGATTGTCCAGGCACCTAGTAAGCACATTCTATACTCAGAGTGCACGTGTGCTCTGGATTCAGGTCTGATTTTCCATAACCCCTCATTTATAATTGGAGAAGCAGTTGCCCACATGACTCTCTAATGGAAAATCCACAAAGGCTGTCCCCTCAGGGTGGATGGCCAAGCTTTGCAGCCCAGCCCGGTGGGCCCTTTATTTCCTGGTTCCTGCTAACCTCTTCATGTCTCAACCCTGCCTTTCCCACCTCCTGTGCTCAGTCGCAGTGAGACTATCACAGTGAACATAAATGGAATCTTCCTATGTGCTGGACATTTTTTATGGGATAGGTATTACTCTAATATTATTCCTCCCATTTTACATATGGAGATGCTGAGGCATGGACACATCAATCTCATCATTCACAGTTCCTATCATTTACAGTTAATAAGGATTAAGATGTAAACCCAGGAAGCCTGGCTCTTGTTCATAAGTGTTATATCTCCACCCAGGTAATATGTAGATTCCCAAATGAATTATTAGCTTCAATGACTTTCTGCTTCAACCTTTCTGTATAGGCTCCTTCTATGTAGAAGTTCTTTCCATTTAGCCAAACTCTGATTCTTCTTTCAAAACACAGATGTCATATATCTCCTCTGGAAAGTCTTCCTCAGTGCTCCCATATGTGCCTCCATTATGGTTCTTATCACCTTGCTGTAAAGCATGATTTACCTCCTGCCTCCGCCATGTGTCTTCAAAGACAAGTTTCAAATTTCTATTAGTTTTTATAACTCCAGTGCCCAGCACAGTGTCTCTGACACATAGGTGCTACTTAATCACTGATGCATGTATGAATGATTATGAACAGCACCATAGAGTTCTGCTTGCCCAAAACTATCATCTTCAACGTCACACCATAACAGCCAGTGTAACACCATTGGAGTTGGTGTTATGCAAACAAACACTGGATAGGTACCCACAAGAACAGTGCAGTGCCAGCTCCTAAAGAACAGCCTTTTTCTTGCTGGGCTCTAGTTAAATGTGGACATATTCTTTGGAAGGGGAGAGAGAGTGTTAAGAAGAACTATTAAGATATTATCAGGCATTATTTTTGACAATTTGTCAGGTCCCCAGAATGGTGGGACAGAAGATGAGTAAATCTGGTATCAGGCTTAGGGCTTGGCCAAGAAAACACACCTGTTAATAGGGCACTGTACTTTGCAACTAACACAAAGAACCAGAGATGTCTACCTAGGACAGTTGACACTTCCCCTGTCTCACAAGTTTCATGAAGACAGTCTTGAAATTCACGGCATATTCATGTCAATGTTCTTAAATAGTTAATGATTATTTTTGCTCATTTTAGCCAGGGCACTAGTAGGACAGACTGAAGCAGTGGAAGACAACTGATATTTATGCACTAAAATCAATACTTAATGAATATTCAACATAAAAGCATGTTTCTGCTTGCATCATTCTTATTTACTATTTGCATCATTTTCCTGTTAATGTCTGTATCTTTTTTTTGCCAAATAGTTTATTATTATTATTATCATCATAATTATTATTTAGTTCTGGGACACATGTGCAGAACGTGCAGGTTTGTTACATAGGTATACATGTGCCACGGTGGTTTGCTGCACCCATCAAACTGTCATCTACATTAGATATTTCTCCTAATTCTATCCCTTCCCTAGCCCACCCCTTGAGAGGACCCGGTGTGTGATGTTTCCCTCCCTGTGCCCATATGTTCTTATTGTTCAACTCCCAGTTATGAGCAAGAACATGCAGTATTTGGTTTTCTGTTTCTTTGTTAGTTTGCTGAGAATGATAGTTTCCAGCTTCATCCATGTTCCTGCAAAGGACATGAACTCATTCTTTTTTATGACTGCATATTATTTCATGATGTAGATGTGCCACATTTTCTTTATCCAGTTTATCATTGATGGCCTTTTGGGTTGGTTCCAAGTCTTTGCCATTGTGAATAGTGCTACAAGAAACATATGTGTGCGTGTGTCTTTACAGTAGAATGATTTATAATCCTTTGGGTATATTCCCAGTAATGGCATTGCTGGGTCAATTTCCCCTATTTAATAAATGATGTTGGGAAAATTGACTAGCCATATGCAGAAAACTGAAACTGGACCCCTTCCTTACGCCTTATACAAAAATTAACTCAAGATGGATTAAAGACTTAAATGTAAGACCTAAAACTATAAAAACCCTAGAAGAAAACCTAGGCAATACCATTCAGGATGTAGGCATGGGCAAAGACTTCATGACTAAAACATCAAAAACAATTGCAACAAAAGCCAAAATTGACAAATGGGATCTAATTAAACTAAAGAACTTCTGCGCAGCAAATAAACTATCATCAGAGTGACCAGGAAACCTACAGAATGGGAGAAAATTTTTGCAATCTATCCATCTGACAAAGGGCTAATATCCAGAATCTACAAGGAATTTGAACAAATTTACAAGAGAAAAACAACCCCATCAAAAGGTGGGCGAAGGATATGAACAGACACTTCTCAAAAGAAGACATTTATGTGGCCAACAAATGTATGAAAAAGAGCTCATCATCACTAGTCATTAGAGAAATGCAAAACAAAGCCACAGTGAAATATTATCTCATGCCAGTTAGAATGGCGAGCATTAAAAAGTCAGAAAACAACAGATGCTGGAGAGGATGTGGAGAAATAGGAATGCTTTTACACTGCTGGTGGGAGTGTAAATTACTTCAACCATTGTGGAAGACAGTGTGGCAATTCCTCAAGGATTTAGAACCAGTAGTGCCTGTATTTTTATTAAAGTAAAGACATTATCTCAAATATCTTTTGGAATAAAACAGGGAATAAATAATTGTATAAAATGAAAATAAACATCCTGTTGTTTCACTTTGAGGAACTGGTTTAAACTTTCCTTTGAGCATTTAGGTTTATTTGTGATGACGTTTATAATGGAATCGAGTATGTGCTTCACAGATGTCAAAACAAATGCTTTGAAAGAAAGTGTCAAAATCCCAGGAGCCTCATGTCCACTGATTTGGAAGAAAACAAAATTATTTTCATCCAAACATATTTTCTGCACTTTAATTATAGAAATTGAAATATGGGATTTAAAGGTTCATTTGACCATTGTTGAAAATTTTATTTTGTGTTGTAGTGCTATTTGCACATTTAAAAAGTTCTTTTCTGAAGTTTTGCAAAGTTCTCATAGATGTCTAGTGACTCCTTGTGGAGTTTCCCTGCACACATAATAATTCACTACAAAGGTTAAGAAATCACAGAATCTCAGAGTTGAAGGGACCTTGGAAGTACTTGATACAAACTTCCACCCAGTTGGGTGTCTATTTTGCAATAGCCATGAAAGATGATCGAAAATATCTGATGACAAGAAGGAGTCTTTTGGATTGCTGCCTATTTTCTGCTCTTCTAATGGTGACAAAGAGTTACAAATCATTTTGCAGTTTTCCTGGGATTTTGCCTCAGAGATAATCATTTCAACAAGGCTTAGAATGAAAGTAAAAAGGAAGAAAATTTCACATTGGCCCAAATCTATGACTCCCATTGTGATTCTATGGAGAATTAGACTCTCATGGAAGAGTTGATTTCACTTAGAATCCAAGAAATTCACATTCCAAGTACAAAGAGGTGTGTCTAGCCCCCTGAACCCTCAAGAAACAATATCCCTTTTACTCTGAAATTTCACCATTACCTTATATTTTTGTTTTGCCTTTCATTAATATCCAATAATCTTGGTAATAGATATCTGTCATTTGGGTCTCTCAGTACCTAATCTCTTACCCTGATAGTACCCTAATCACCTTTTGTGGAACAACTTTCTGCCATGTTGTGTGTAGTCTACATGGCATAGTAAAACTGATTGCCCAACTTTACACACCTGAAGCTTCAGTATAGTCAGGTGGTTATCAAAGCCAATGAGACAGCTTCTCCCAAGTCACTGAATCTTAGGCAAGAAATAAAAACCATAAGAAGCCATTTAAAACTGTCATTGTGCCAGTGTTGCCCAATCAGACTCTTCCAGCTTTGAGGCCATCTCTTCACTTTACAGAGGCACCTTGGATCTTGCCTGGTTTCAAGACTGGTCCTTTGGGCTTTCCATCCTTTCTTGACATTCCTGAATCCTTCTAAAATATTCCCCCTTTTGAAAAAGGTAACCACATTCTAAAATTGATCATGGTTATGTTTGCACAGCTCTGTGAAGGTACTAAAAAACCACAGAATTGCACACTTTAAACAGATGAATTATTTGGTACAGGAGTTATATCTCAATAAAATTCTCCTTCACACACACACAAAATCAGAGAGAGTTGGATTCCATTGTTTAAAACATAATAAGATCTAACTGACATTTGACTCCTGTCAAAATACAAATATCTAACTGTAAAGGATTTCATATCTCATGTCTTTTTAACAGTGGGTTTACCAGGAAAAAGTATCAAGGCACTAGTTTTGATGTGTGTTGAACAAATTTAGCAAATACAGTGTCATTCCAAGAGATCAGGCAACAAGGAGGCACCTCATGGGAGGTGATTTTAGACATTTAGACTAGCATGAGGACATTGAATGGTGGGGATGTTGGAGAGAGTGGTGTGGAAATATGTTGTGGTAGTCCAAAACGAAAGGTACATTTTTTGGTCACTAGTCCCAAATCCAAATTAATCTTAAGTCATAAATCTAGTGCCAACTGTATTATGCTCCGACTGCAAATCATTTAGTATCTACTCTATTATTTCTATAAAAAGTGTAGGATTTGAAGATAAAGGATACAGATTGAAAATGCGTAACTAATAATTAAAACACATTGCAAATCCCGAGGTAAAAGCTTTCTATGTTTTATTTTATTTACAACTCACAAAACCTATGTACTTCAACTTAGAATATTTAGTGGTTTTCTCAAGTTTACAGAGCCAAGGTAAAGGAGATGATATTTAAACTTGTATCCATCTGATTCCCAAGGTCATTTTTTCTCTTAATGCCTCCCATTATGCTTGCTCTTTCAAGGTTCTAAAATAAAATTTTCATTCATAACTGAGGGCAAGAAGAACTAGATAATGACATATATAAATCCCTACTAATGAAATATCAATTTTTCAATTAAACCAATAGGATGATAAATGTTTTTTACTTTTTGACACATACATACCAAAAAATACACTTTTTCTGGGAATATGAGAATAATTTAGTTTCTCCCTAGCTTACCTCAGCTTCATCTCTTCTTACCTGCACCCTATATATTCCTTACACCATGAGTTATTTACATTGAGTTTGCATATATTTTTGTCTCTGCTCAAAATACCCATCAGATGCCCCCAGTTGTGTTTAATCATTTCAAGAAAAATGTGTTCAGTTTAACCTTATTTTAACTAGACTCTCACAGTGGGTGACCCTAACACTGTCTACTCTTTTACAGACTTTTAACATATTCTGTGCCCACCTCCAACATGGAACATTTTAGTCTGTATTGTATTGGTGGCTTGCCTTTGTCTGCCACTAAAAGGCAAATTACTTAAGCCTACAAGCTGCATGTATTTGTCTTTAAACTTCAGCTTCTATCTGGTTGGTGCCTGGGACATATTAAGCACCTAATAAATGTCTGTTAATAAATTGAATAATTAATCATTCAGTGATTTGGAAAATGAAAACTTTTTTCCCCAAAGTCTAATAAACTCAGTTTGGTTTATGATAAGGTGTTTTGGTTAAACAAATAATCCATCTAAAATATTATCTATAACATAAATGTTACAATATCATAAAAAATAAAAATCTTACAAAACATAACTTCATTCCTCCTTAATAAAATAATTTTGGATGCTATGATAGTTGAAAACATCATAGGCCCTCATTGGTTGTCATCAGTAAGGATGTTTCAGCATCATTTAATAAAAAGGTCTTAGCAGGGTGTCAAATTCCAGGAAACTTACATAGTGGCATCATGTCAATTATTCTAAAAGTTGATCAAAAAATATTCCTAAACCTAGAAAAAAAAGTTTATTTTGGGAGAGCCTGTAGAGTTTCAGTAATTTTCTGAGTATCTTTATCTTCTGATACTGTCATCCTGTTAAACTGAACTTAAGTATGTCACCAATATTAAGGTTGTTCAAGGCAAAAGTTCATGCTTGGAGACTACGCCAAGGATCTCCTGTCTATGTATTTCCAATTTTCTTGCCCTGTCTTTATTTTCCAAGCTCCAACTTGGGGTTTGAAATCCTAACTTAAAACCACATTTCCCCCACTCATATTTAACACCTTTCATTCTGTCCCTGGCACTTAATACTTCAGTAATCAGGAAAGGTTTTGATTCTAGTTCCTCCTTGACTTTTGGCTTTCCATATTGCCTTTACTGGGAATTCTATTCCAGATTCCACTGGACTTTCCCTTTTCCTGGATCATTGTTTAACTTGCTGCAGGGAGAGTGAGAGGATAGAGGAATTAGACAGGCAAAGCTTTGATAAGTGTTATTCCTCTTCGCCATCACAAATATGCAATAGAAATCCAGTGACTCTTAACCAATTTTGAATAACGAGCAATTAACAATGAACTTCACATGGGGAAAAGCTGTGCTCTCAGCATTTACAGAATTCTAACCCTGACTTTGAATATTTGTGTTTGTGCACAAGCATGACGGTTACCTTTAGTGTCTTAAGATCCTCTGTAAAATTTATTGTGCGAGTAAAGAGATTTCTTGAATAAATAATTATCTAGATTTTCATTTGTGAATAATTATAATTACATTTAAAAGGTTGCTATAGGCTGATTTTTTTTTTCTGTTTTATTTGGGGGAATACCAGAAAGCCTTGATGGAATTTTTAGTGCTTTTGTGTGCGTGTAATGCCATAAAATATTTATATATTGAATTATGTCATATGAACTAGACACATTCTAGCAGAAATTATGACTGTTATATGTCTGCCATAAAATCACAATCATGGGTGCCAGGGTGTTGAGGGTTTGGGGAGTCAAGCAGTCAAAGCAAGCATGAATTTCCATTTCTCAGTTTTCCCACATGCTTGTTCTTCAATCATTTCTTTCCTTTTTGTTTTTTAAGAGAGGCCATAGAAAGTATCAAATATCAAGAAATATATATGAAATAAATTTTAAGAGTGAGCCATTACTACCCTCAAAAATCATTCTCACTTTTGGAAGCAGAATGCTGCAGCATGGTTTAAAAAGATCACAATATCCACACAAGCATAGTTTCAGAATCATGGTGCTCACATCCCACGTTGAACCTCTAAAACAAATACTATCATTTTTTCCTTAACATGAGCTGCAAGTTAAAATTAGATGGTTTTACTCAGGTAGGAATTGAGATGCTAATATTTCCAAAGACAATGAACATAGACTTCAGCACAATACATAATGTATACATTTCTCATTCTTAATATTCTTTTAAATGTTGACATAGAGCATTCACACTATACTCATTCATGGAATCGATGCCTAATTTGAAACATATTTTCTGTTACAGCGATGATTGTATATGGAAAAGGAAATAACTCCCTTAGTCCCACTGTGTATATCAAAAGAGAAATCTGGAGCCATTACATAGTTTATGCTTAAGATTTTGATTAAAAGATTCCATGAAAATCCCATGAGAGCTCAGTCCAAGGTAGACGATTTGAACTGAACATATTGGAAAAAGATTGGGTGCCCAAATACCAATTTTAAGTATCTTTTCTTACTGAACTGTATATTAAACAATCCACATGAATGTAAAAACCAGCCACTTCCTGAATAATGGCCACATCTGTTTTCAAGTCAAACTTAGATCCCCTATCTCTAAATTTGGTGAATGATTCAATTTTAGAGCTGGAGGGGAATTTAGTCCAATTCCCTCATATTATAGATGAGGAAATTGAGGCACAGGGAAATTCCTTTTTAATAACCCATAATAATCCTTCCAATCTTATCCTGAGTCACTCCATGGGGAGGTCTTTTCTGCTTCCTGTCACCACCAAAAAATGAGTCTCCCCTAACATATACTCACAAATTCCTCCACATTTTTACTTCATAGTACTTAATGTAGCTTCTGATTATGCAAGCGAAAGTCATGATTTTTGGCTTAGCATCTGTTGCCACAAATAAATGCTCCATTAGCTCCATAAGCTGGGTTCTCACTGCCTAGCACATTCAGACACATAGAGGGTAACCAATAAACATTTAATGTTTGAGCAACATGCAATGACACAAACACATATTATTTCATTTATTAAATGAGCAGTTAGACTAGATTATCTTTAAAGAATATTCCATCTCAAAAGGAATGTATAAATGTTTGGTGAATCTGATGTTCTTTGCACCATGCCACAAATGTCAGAAGAGACATTTTGTTGCTATCATAGTTTCTCCATTTTCTATTTGCATGATTTAATCAAGTCCCATTCAAATAGTGGAATGTACATTGGAAGGGAAGACTTAGCCCAAATATGTGTGGAGAGTTTGTCTTAGTCTCAGTCACTAGTGAGACTTCACACTCCAGAGACCTTAGGTTAAGCCAGTGTCTTTTCTGTGTAAATTACAAGTCAGATATACAAAGCACTCAAAGAGGGGTGCAAGAAGTCTTGTCTGATAGTGTTGAAGGAACAAATGTAATTGACATTTTGATAGGAATACATGTGTTCCCAGGAAGAACCATTTTGAAGCAAGCTACTGAATAGAGATTGAAGTGAGATGCAAATAAACACCACTTTCATCTTTGACCTCTGGAGAAGCCTGATTTATTAAGATCGCAGGAAAACAGAATGATGTGACTCCTGGTGTTAGCATAGACATTGCAGTAGGATCATGGAAGGATAAGAAAGTGGGTTTGTTTTAATACATTTTGCTCTATCCCTCTGCAGGCAAGCCTGTAGGTTGCCCATGCATAACAAAGAAATGTTTATTGAATATTAGAACATAGTTCTTCCTGCCACCTCCCACACTGTAAATTTCTGATGAAGGATGAACACCTTTTGAATTAAGAGATAGGCAAGAGTGAGAGAAGGTAGAAATGGCACTGACTTCTTCGAATATGGAAAACAGCAAAAAAAAAATAATAATAATAAATAAGGATATGTGACTAAATGTTGGCTTTATGTTATAGACAGTCTAGATTAGAATCAATATATTTGTTACGATCTTTAAGATAAATCCATCCTTCATTTTAGTAATCAAGGAATATTAACAAGGTATAATGTTGAATATCTTATTTCTGCCCTAAGAAAAATAGTTATACAGCAATTATAGTATTAATCTCTCATTCTTCAGACATCAGACTTTACTTCATAACCCTATGTTAAGACCACAGCTTGTGGACCAGGACAAAAATACAAGAAACACACCAGACTCCACTTGTCCTTGGCTGATGTGCCATCAGACCCATCTCTTTAGACTTAACTATGCTAGCCATTGTGTGAGATCTGTGTATCAGTTGTTTACTGTGATTATATAATTACATTTTATTTACTAAATAATTAACTCTGGCATATCTTGACACACTCATTTTTCTTAAAAGCTTATTTTCTTAAAAGCTTATTTTCAAGAACCTTTCAATTACAGGTGAAGTTTCTGGAAACTGGGGCCACAACAAGGCAAAGAAAAGTAGAACAATTAGTTAGGACTTTGCATAGTACTCAGCTTTGCTTTGTTGAGTACTTAGTGTGGTGTCTAGTTTCATGTCAACGGATCAAAGCTCTGGTTCCCAGCTGTTTAGTTAAAAATTAGTCTGGATGTTGTTGTGAAGGTATTTTGTAGATGTAATTAAATATATACAATCAGTTGACTTTAAATAAATGAAAATTTCAATTATGTGAATAGGTCTTATCTACTCAGTTGAATGCCTTAAGAGCAAAAACTGAGGCTTACTGGGAAAAAAGAAATTCTGCCCCAAGATTGTAATATGGAGGTCCTACCTGAGTTTCTGGCCTGCCAACCAATCTACAGATTTGACACTCAAGACTGCAACATCTCATATACCTGTTGGTCATCTTTAAGTCTGCTTTGAAAAAAGAATGGGTTATTTATTTATCTATTTTTTGCTATTGTGTTTGTGTGAGTTCCTTATATATTTTGGATATTAACCACTTACTTAGGTATATGATTTGTAAGTATTTTCCTCACATCTATAGGCTATATTTTCATCTGGTTATTCCATTTGCTGTACAGAATCTTTTTAGTTTGATGAAGTTCTACTTTATTTTTGCTTTTGTTGGTGTGATATCAAAAATATCATTGCTGAGGTCAATGTGAAGGAATTTTTCCCCTATGTTTTCTTATAAGAGTTTTATAGTTGAAGGTCTTAACATTTATGTCTTCAATTCATTTTAAGTCAATTTTGTGTATGGTGTAAGAAAAAGATCCAATTTTGCTCTTTTGCCTGCAGATACCCAGTTCTCCCAACACCATTTATTGAAGAATCGTATCCTCATTGTATATTCTTGGTGTTTTGGCCTAAGATTAGTTAATTGTACCTACTTGGGTTTATTTCTGGGCTCTCTATTCTGTCACAATGGTCTACATGTCTGTTTTTATACCAGTACTATATTGTTTTGATTACTATAGCTTTATAACAAAATTTTAAATTAGGAAGTGTGATGCCTCCACCTTTGTTCTTTTTTCTCAAGAATTGCTTTGGCGGCCGGGCGCGGTGGCTCAAGCCTGTAATCCCAGCACTTTGGGAGGCCGAGACGGGCAGATCACAAGGTCAGGAGATCGAGACCATCCTGGCTAACACAATGAAACCCCGTCTCTACTAAAAATACAAAAAAAAAAAATTAGCCGGGCGAGGTGGCGGGCGCCTGTAGTCCCAGCTACTCGGGAGGCTGAGGCAGGAGAATGGCGTAAACCCGGGAGGCGGAGCTTGCAGTGAGCCGAGATAGCGCCACTGCACTCTAGCCTGGGCGACAGAGCGAGACTCCGTCTCAAAAAAAAAAAAAAAAAAAAAAAAAGAATTGCTTTGGCTTTCAGAGTCTTTTTTGATTCCATGAGATGAAAAGGTACTCAGTATCACTAATCAGAGAAATGAAAATCAAAACTGTAGTAAGATATCACCTTACATTTTTTACGATGGCCCTTATCAAAAAGGAGAGAGAGAGATAACAAGTGTTGGCAAGGGAATGGAAGAAATGGAACTCTTGTTCACTGTTGGTGGAACTCTAAGTTGATATATCCATTATGAAAAACACAATTGAGGTTCCTCAAAACATTAAAAATAGAGCAACCATATGACCCAGCAGTGCTTCTTCTGGGTATATACCATAAGAAAATGAAATAAACACTTCTTATATATATCTGCATTTCCATGTTCATTGCAGCATTATTCACAATAGTCAAGACAAGGAAATATGTATCTATTGATGGGTGACTGGATAAAGAAATTATGAGATAGATAAATGATTGATAGATAGATGGATAGATAACAAATATTATTCAGTCTTAAAAAGGGAGATTCTGCCATTTGCAAAAATGCTAGTGATCCTGGAGGAAGACATTATGCTAAGTGAAATAAGCCAGGCAAAGAAAAATATTGTATGAGTTCACATATGTGTGCAATCTTTAAAAGTGCTGAATATCTAGAAACAGAGAGTAGAACTCTGTTAACCAAGGGTTGGAGAGAGGAAATGGGACAATGTAGGTCAAAAGGCATAGAGTTGCAGTTATGTAGGATAAACGAATCTAGAGGCCTAATGTACAGCATGATGTAGTTATTGTTGTACTGTGTATTGGAAATTTGCCAAGAGATTAGATTTCAGGTGCTCTTACTACACAAATACACCCCTCTACACACATGAAATGCAGCTCTACACACATGAAATGTAAGAAAGTGGATATGTTAATTTACTTGACTGAACAATTTTTTATGTATGTGTTTATAAAAACATCATGTTTTATGCCTTAAATGTATATAATAAAAATAAAGACTGCAGCATCAACTCTTGCCTGAGTTTCCTGCAGGCTGGCTTACCCTACAAAATAAAAATTTTCCAGCCTGCATAATCATCTAAGCCAATTCTCTAAATTCTCTCTCTCTCTCTCTGTCTCTCTCTGTGTGTGTGTGTGTGTGTGTGTGTTCCAAATTTCTACTTACTATCTTTCTGTAAGTAGAAGATCCAGATAAATGAGGCTTCAAGCTAGTTAATTAGGAAGGCCCTTTTGAAGAAAAAGAAACACAATATTACAAATACAAAATTAGGTAATGACTTTGGAGAAAATCTGCACAAATGAAACATCAAACCTTAACCCTTATTGGTGTCATGGTAAGTACCTCTTTTTATAACAACCTTTGAGATTAAGTACTATTATTTTTGTTTTTCCCAACTTACATATAAGTGTGATGAGATTTAGAAGATTGACTTGCCTGTTTCATATTTTTGAATTCATCATGAGTCAATGTAAAATCCTAAGATAAATTACATGCCATGCTTGAGGCTTGCAGCTCTTTGTGGTAAGTATGCTAGGTAACATTTCAAGCAATAAGTTTTTATATTTATTTAAAAAGAGGCAATTCTGGGAGATCTGTGCCTTCCAATTTGATATGGCTTTTAAATTTCCAGTTCTAGAGCGTACCACCTCCACCCCTGACCAAGCAGAGAACATAATAAAACAACGTTTCATATAACTAAAGGTTTGAAACCTTCATGGTGCTGATACATTAAGATTTATGGGCACAAAACAGTTATGATGCATTTTAAAAAATGAAACCAAAATGAAGTGGTTTTAGTACTTTTAAGTATGGAAGCAGAATTTCTTTTCCCTTCTTTATTCCCAAGCAAATGCTAGATATTAAATACAAGAGACTTGGCTTTAAAACAAACACCCTTGGCTGGGCACGGTGGCTCACGCCTGTAATCCCAGCACTTTGGGAGGCCGAGGCGGGCGGCTCACAAGATCAGGAGCTCGAGATCGTCTTGGCTAACACAGTGAAACCCCGTCCTACTAAAAATACAAAAATTAGCTGGGTGTGGTGGCGGATGCCTGTAGTCCCAGCTACTCAGGAGGCTGAGGCAGGAGAATGACGTGAACCCGGGAGGCGAAACTTGCAGTGAGCTGAGATCGCACCACTACACTCCATCCTGAGTGACAGAGTGAGACTCTGTCTCAAAAAAGAAAAAACAAACAAAAAACCTTTGTACCTACAACAAGCCATATATATATATATATATATGTGTGTGTGTGTGTGTGTGTGTGTGTGTGTATGTATATATAGAGAGAGAGAGAGAGAGAGAGAGAGAGAGAGAGAGAGTCTCACTTTGCCACCCAGGCTGGACTACAGTGGCATGATACTACAGCCTCAACATCCCAGGCTCAAGCAATTCATCCACTTCAGTGACCCCAAGTAGCTAGGACTACAGGTGTGCACCACCAATTTTGGCTATTTTTTTGTTTTGTTTTGTTTTTGAATTTTTAGTAGAGGCAAGGTCTCACTATGTTGTCCGGGCTGATCTCCAACTCCTGCGCTCAAGTGGTGCTCCCGCCTCTGCCTTCCAAAATGTTGGGATTACAGATGTGAGCCACTGTGTCCAGCCCTACAATAAGCCCTAAACAAATCTTGATATTTTGCCATACTTGTTTCAGAATTTTAAAATAAAATGTGAAACATAAAAATTAAGCCACCATTTTATCTCCTTCTCAATCACATTTCTTTCCACTTCATTATTTTCTGAATAAATGAGTGAACTAATGCATTAATAAATATACTTGCAGTAATACACAGTCATATGTCTCCCCCTTTCCTTCTCAGCAAAGCTATAAGTGCTTCCATCCTCCACTCTACTGAAACACTAACAAACAAAAACATCCTGTAGATTTGATGCTGAAACGTGACGTGGGTATTCTGATTCATTCAAAATGTCAAAAAACATCATTTGGCAATATCATCAGTTATTGTGAAACCCTAATTGGAAAATCTTGACTCAACTCAGGCTTTGCCCATTCCTTAATCTATGATCAATTTACAGGCACTGTATGCATCTTTTAAAAGATTGCTACCAGTTTACCCACATTCATTTTTAGAATCATAAAATCACTTCTCTTTCATTTCTAGTAAGATACATAGGGTTAGGTGAGGACTAGCACCACCAAAGATTATTAAAAATCAGCATCTATATATGAAAGTCACTTTTTAGCATTCAAAGCTGTGATATTTTGTACTGTGTTAGAAAGAGGAGTATAATATAGACATAGGAAACAGAATTACATCAAAGTTCTATGACCTATAACATCTAAAGAATTCCTGTCTTTGTGTTCAGCTTTGGCTTTTTTGTTCAAGATAGAACTGCTTGCAATCTCTGGCTGGCCTAAACACTGGAAGGAGAGAAGAATAAGCTATTCCCCCATCTATACAAGGTACACACTTCTTCCTCTAAGTGAGGGGAAGTAGAATTCTGGTCTGTGGCTGAAGGGGACATTAATTAAACTAAATGTACATAATAACCAATAGCTCAAACTCTGAGCCAGGCAATCCTGGTTTGGTATTACGGCTTCTCACCTAACTGCATGAAACTTGAGCAAGTGACCCTTTCTCCGGAGTTTAGTTTCGTCATCTGTGACAAAGAGATAATAAGAGTAATGCCCTCCCTAGGTTAACATTTATTAGATAATGAATCTAAAACTTTTACACGGTGCATGATATATAGTAGATATGTACCAAAGATAAGAAATTTTAATTAATATTACTAAGAACCAAGAACTGGACTGCCTCTCCAGCTCTTTTCCCCTTCTGCAAACTACCTCCCGCATCAAAGTCATTCCAGGAACCACCATGAGAGTACATTATGACCTCACTCTCTGGCCACAATTGAGGCCATGGAGTAGGAATCTGACCAGTTCTTTCCTGAGACTTTTGGAACTGTAATTGAGAAAAGCAAACTTTCTTTGAGTAAGGTTTGGCCAAAGATGTAAACCTCAGAAGCCAACTTCTTGGGAGGCCATGTTCATCTATTATGAGTAGAAAGTTGGTGTCTAGTGGGAGGAAACAGTAAATATGGAAATGATAAATAGATATGTTTCCATATCTATTTCCATCTACATGCAAATGGAACTAGATATGAGAAGCAGTAGTGTCCCAGTGGCATTTGAATCTCTGATTGCAGTTGGTCTTCAGACACGGTCATATCCCTCCCTTCCATAAAGTTTTCATGTTCTGTGGCATATCCCAATAACCTTGTAAATCATTGCCTTTTACACGTAAACTGGCTGATGCTGGATTTCTATCACTCGGTAACAATCAAGCTCTTTATATATATTATCTCATTTACTTTTCAGTAATGCTGAAAGATAAGTATTATTATCCATATTTTCCAGATAAGTAAACTGAGTTTTAAAGAAGATAAGTGCTTGCCAAAGGTCAAACCACCAATATGGTAGAGCCACTATGGAATGCCACTCCTCTGACTCCAAGCTCTCCCTTCTGCCTGTCACATTCTTGCCTTTTCTTTCTTTTCTCCTTTCTCCCTTCAACTAACAAACTTCTATAAGCCCTTCAGGTGTGAGCCTATCATCGCTCCTTTCAGAAGCTTTTCTTGACTCCAAGGACCAGGTAAATGTTTCTGTTCTATGCTCCACAGTTTTTACGTTTCTCCTTATTATAACATTTATCACTTTGTATCCTAAATGTCTCTTTTCCATAGGCTCCGCTATATTGTAAACCATCTATAGGTAAGAGGCATCTCTTTTCTCCTTGTATCTCATACCTTGTACAGCCCCTGACAAATGCAGGCCCTTTGTCAGAGCGGAGCGTTCGCCATGTCTCCAAAGTCACACAACTGTGGGAGCCACACACATTCTCATGCAACAGATTAGTCCAGCACATAGAGCCTTCTTTTTCTGGGCTTGATGCTCCTGTCCCATAAAATAACATAATTCAAGTCATCCCTTTTCTTAGCAACCTCCACTTTCCCTCTCAATTCCCTGCAGCTTGGCAGTTCTGCTCTAATTGGGAGGTGAGAGTGAAAATAACACATAAACCAAAGACAATTTAAACCCTCTGAGCCGTCTCATGGCAGCTCAACAGCATGGAAAAATGCGTCTTGGGCTAATAATATATTCATAAAGTGTTTTTCTTTCAATTTGGTCATTCTGTTCTTGTACCCTCCAGGAATAGAAGCCATTGTATTTTTCAGTATTACCTCAGAACATAGCAAATTGTCTGGTTTTTATATTTTTTTCTTGATACCTAGGGTAATACATGCAAAAACACAGTATACAAAAGAGAATAAATATTTTCAACAAAATAATCAAGATATAAAATAATAAAAATATCATTAAAAATTCCTCAAAATTAAATGAATCATAAGATAGAAAATTTAAAGGATAATATTTAAGAAGACAGTTTTTTAACTAATTAAATTTTTAAATTGATAAATTAAAAGTGTATATATTTATCAGGTACAACATGATGTTTTGAAATATGCACACATTTTGGAATGGCTCTGTTGAGCTGATATATTCATTGCTTCACATACTTATTTTTTGTGGTGAGAACACTTAAAATCTACTCTCCTAGTGATTTTCAAAATAACAGCTTGTGATTAGCCATAATAATTATATTGTGCAGTAGATCTCTTCAACTTATTCCCCCTGTTTAACTGAAATTTTGTATCTTTTCGCCCCAGCCCTCACCACCCTTTAGTTTCTGGTAACTACATCATTCTACTCTCTGCTTCTATGAGTTCAGCTGTTTAGATTCCACAGACAAGTGAAATCATGAGGTGTTTGTCTTTCTGTGTCTGGGTTATTTCACTTAAGATAATGTCTTCCACATTCATACAGCCAACAGACACATGAAAAAATGCTCATCATCACTGGCCATCAGAGAAATGCAAATCAAAACCACAATGAGATACCATCTTACACCAGTTAGAATGGCAATCATTAAAAAGTCAGGAAACAACAGGTGCTGGAGAGGATGTGGAGAAATAGGAACACTTTTACACTGTTGGTGGGATTGTAAACTAGTTCAACCATTATGGAAAACAGTATGGCGATTCCTCAAGGATCTAGAACTAGATGTACCATATGACCCAGCCATCCCATTACTGGGTATATACCCAAAGGATTATAAATTATGCTGCTATAAAGACACATGCACACGTATGTTTATTGCAGCACTATTCACAATAGCAAAGACTTGGAATCAACCCAAATGTCCATCAGTGACAGATTGGATTAAGAAAATGTGGCACATATACACCATGGAATACTATGCAGCCATAAAAAAGGATGAGTTTGAGTCCTTTGTAGGGACTTGGATGCAGCTGGAATCCATCATTCTTAGCAAACTATCAGAAGAACAGAAAACCAAACACCGCATGTTCTCACTCATAGGTGGGAACTGAACAATGAGATCACTCGGACTCAGGAAGGGGAACATCACACACCGGGGCCTATCATAGGGAGGGGGGAGGGGGGAGGGATTGCATTGGGAGTTATACCTGATGTAAATGACGAGTTGATGGGTGCAGCACAGCAACATGGCACAAGTATACATATGTAACAAACCTGCACGTTATGCACATGTACCCTACAACTTAAAGTATAATAATAATAAATAAATTAAAAAAAAAAGATAATGTCTTCCAAATTCATCGATGTTGTTGCAAATGACAAGACTGCCTTCTTTTTGAAGACTGAACAGTATTCCGTTGTGTGTATATACCACATTTTCTTTACTCCTCTTCTATTGATGGACACTTAGATTGATTACGTCTTGGATGTTGTGAATAATACTACAATGAACATAGGAATGCAAATATCTCCTTGAAATACTGATTTCAGTTCCATTTGATATATATACCTAGTAGTGGGCTTACTGAATCATCTGGTAGTTCTATTTTTAATTTTTTTTTTTAGGAATATCCATACTCTTTTCCATAATGGCCATACTAGTTTACATTCCCACCAACCATGTGCAAGGGTTCCCTTTTCTCCAACACCAGATATTTATTATCTTTTTAAATAGTCATCCTAAAAAGTGTGAGGTGATAAATCATTGTGGTTTTAATTTGCATATTCTCGATAATTAGGGATATTGAACATTTTTTCATATAACTGTTGCCCATTTGTATGCCTTATTTTGACACATGTATTCAGGTTCTTTAGGCATTTTAAATTTTTTTCTTGCTATTCTGTTGTTTTAGACCTTATAAATTCCTTATAAATTTTGCATAGTAACTCCTTATAAGACTAATGATTTGCTGATTATTTTTCTCATTCTGTAAGTTGTCTCTTCACTCTGTTGATTGTACCCTTTGCTGTGCAGAAGCTTTTCAGTATGATGTAATCTCATTTGTCTATTTTTGCTTTTGTTGCATGTACTTTTGGGGCTATATCCAAAAAATTAATGCCCGGGTTAATGGCAGTGAACTTTTTCTCTTTGTTTTCTTCCCATTGTTTTACAGTTTCAGATGGTATGTTTATGTCTTTAATCCATTTTGTCTTGATTTATTTTTGTATATAGTGTGAGATAAAGGTCTAATTTTATTCTTCTGTCTGTTGATATACAGTTTTCCCAGCACCGTTTATTGAAGAGACTGTCCTTTCCCCATTTTGTGTTCTTGGCACCCTTATAAAAAAATCAACTGACTATAAATATGTGGATTTATTTCTAGGCTTTCTATTCTGTTTCATTGATCTATGTATCTGTTTTTTGCCAGCACTATGTTTTTTGATTACCATAGTTTTGTAATATATTTTGAAGTATTGTATACTTCCAGCTTGTTCTTTTTGCTCAAGATTGCTTTGGCTATTTGAAATCTTTTGTGGTTTCACATAAATTTGAAAATTGTCTCTTCTATTCCTCTAAAAAATTATTGAAGTTTTCATAGGGATTGTATTGAATCTGTAGATCACTTAGTGTAGTATGGATATTTTGACAATATTAATTCTTCCAATTCATGAATGTGAGTGATATTTCCATTTATTTCTCTCTTCTTTGATTTCTTTTATCAATGCTTTATAGTTTTCAGTGTATAGATCATTCTTCTCTGTGGTTCAATTTATTCTTAAGTATTTTTATGTATCTATTGTAAATAGGATTGTTTTCTTTGTTTTTCAGACAGCTTGTTGTGCCAGGCACTGTAGCTCACACCTGTAGTCCCAGCACTTTGGGAGGTCGAAGTAGGAAGATTGCTTGAGGCCAGGAGTTTGAAACCAGCCTGGTCAGCATGGTGAGACCCCATCTCTACAAAAGAAAAATAAAGAAAATATCCAGGCATAGTGGTGTATGCCTGTAATCCCAGCTACCCAGGTGGCTGAGGAAGAGGACTGCTTGAGTTCAGGAGTTTGGGACTGCAGTGAACTGTTATTGCACCACCACACTCCAGCCTGGGCAACTGAATGAGCAGATCCTGATTCCAAAACAAACAAACAAACAAAAAACCAGATAGCTTGTTGTTGGTATATAGAGATGCTGCTGATTTGTGTATGCTGATTCAGTATCCTGCAACTTTACTGAATTCATTTATTAGTTTTAACAGTTTTCCATATATAAGATTATCTTTTCTGCAAACAAACAGCATTTAATTTCTTCCTTTCTGCTTTGGATGACTTTTGTTCGTTTATCTTGCCTAATCAGTCTGGCTACAACTTCCAGTACTATGTCAAATAGAAGTGTCACAAGTGGGCATCCTTGCCTTGTTCCTAATCTTAGAGGAAAAGCTTTCAAGGTTTTACCATTGAATATGATGTTAGCTATGGGCTTTTGTTATATGTCCTGTATTATATTGAGGTGCATTCTTTGTATACTTAATTAGTTGAGTTTATGATGAAAATGTTGAATTTCATCTAAAGCTTTTTCTACATTTATTGAGATCATACGGTTTTCGTCCTTCATTCTGTTTATGTTGTGTGTTGCATTTATAAATTTGCATATGTTGCACAAAACTAACCTCTGTGAGGTGTCACTTGACCTTGGTGAAAGATCCTTTTGATGTGCTGTTGAATTTGTTTTGCTAGCATTTTTTTGAGGAGTTTTGCATCTATGTTCATCGGGAATATTGGCCTGTAATTTTCTTTTTTTGTAGTGTCCTTGTCTGGCTTTGATATCAGAGTAATCCTGGTCTTGTAAGATAATTCTCAAAGTACTACCTCTCCTTTAATTTTTTGGAAGAGTTTAAGAAAGATTGGTACTAGTTCTTCCTTAAAAGTTTGGTTGAATTCAGCAAGATGCCATCAGGACCTGGGCTATTCTTTGGCAGGAGAGTATTTGTTATGGATTTGATCGCCTGACTCCTTATTGGTGTGTTCAGATTTTTCTGTTTCATCGTTATTCAGTCTTTGTGCATTGTATACATCCAGGAATTTATTCATTTCTACTAAGTTATCCAAATTTTTGGTGTATAATTACTCGTAATTATCTCTCAAGATCCTTTGTGTTTCTGTTGTATTTATTATATTGTCTCCTCTCTCATTTCTGATTTTATTTCTGACTTCCCTCATTTTATCTCAGTAAGACTATGTAAACTTTTAAAATTGTGTTTATCCTGGCCGGGCGCGGTGGCTCAAGCCTGTAATCCCAGCACTTTGGGAGGCCGAGACGGGCGGATCACGAGGTCAGGAGATCGAGACCATCCTGGCGAACACGGTGAAACCCCGTCTCTACTAAAAAAAAAAAAAATACAAAAAAAAACTAGCCGGGCGAGGTGGCGGGCGCCTATAGTCCCAGCTACACAGGAGGCTGAGGCAGGAGAATGGCGGGAACCCGGGAGGCGGAGCTTGCAGTGAGCTGAGATCCGGCCACTGCGCTCCAGCCCTGGCGACAGAGCGAGACTCCGTCTCAAAAAAAAAAAAAAAAAAAAAAAAAAATTGTGTTTATCCTTTTTAAAAAATTAACACTTAGTTTCTTTGACCTTTTCTATTGTTTTTCTGGTGTCTATTTCATTTATTTCTGTTCTGATTCTTATGATCTCCTTCCTTCTACTACTTTTGGGCTTAGTTTGTTCTTGTTTTTCTAGTTTTTTAGGTGTAATACAAGGTTAATTGTTTGAAATCTTTCTTCTTTTTTGATATAGGCATTTATTGCTAGTACACTTCCCTCATAGAATTGCTTCTGCTGCATCCCATAAGTTTTAGTATGCTGTGTCTCTGTTTTTGTTTCTCTCAAGATATTTTAAAAATTGGCTTTTAATTTCTTCTTTGACCCACTGGTTACTCAGAAGCATGTTGTTTAATTTCTGTGTATTTGTAAATTTTTACCAAATTCTTTGTTATTGACTTCTAGTTTTATACCATTGTGGTCAGAAAAGATACTTGATATGATCTTAATCTTCTTAAATTTCTTAGCACTTGTTCCTGAAGAATGTTCTATGTGTGCATGAGAAGAATGCATCTTCTGCTGTTGTTGAATGAAATGTTCTATATCTGTCTGTGAGATCCATTGGTCTAAAGTATTGTTTAAGCCCAGTGTTTCCTGATTGATTTTCTTTTTAGATGATCTCTCCATTGCTCAAAGTGGGGTACTGAAGTCCCCTACTATTATTGCATTACAGTTCATCTCCCCTTTCAATCTGTTAATATTTTCTTTATATATTTAGGTGCTCAGATATTAGGTTCATATACATTGTTTAAAGATGGGAATATGTTCTAAGAAATTAGTGTTAGGTAATTTCACTGTTGTGTGAACATTATATAGTGCAATTATATTTATATTTACCAAATTTATATTAGTATATTGTATATCACCTAACAAATTATAGCAGCTATTATTTTTAATAGTTTTATTTTTTAACCTTTGTGCTAAAGATATGAGTGATTTACACACCATCATTATAGTATTAAAGTATTCTAAATTTGGCAGCACCCTTATTTTTATCAGTGAGTTTTATACTTTTAGAAGATAAAATTTTAATGATTACTGTCCTCACCTAATTAAATTTTTCTCCCAGAAAACTTCTCAATTAAAAGAAAAGCCATTTGAATGGATGCTAAAATGAGCTATCAGACATAAGAGTTTTTGTTATGTGTATGTGTTTAAGTTGGTGAGCCTCATTTCTCAGCTTGATAGAGAAGAAAGCATGTCTTTTTGTAGGAAGAACATATGAAATGGTTTTCAATTATTAGGACTTCTGGTAAAAATGTGCTGTTTTAGATAGGTGAACTGTTCTGAAGCTGTGAGTCTGTCACCATCCTTATTAAATCAAATCCTGAAATTTCAAATCCTCATGCAAGTTGGAGTCAGAAGGTTTCAAACAGCGACTGAGCAGTGAGGGGCCTACTTTGTGCCCAATAGCTATCCTAGATATTTCTTTGAAACCATTGTCTCCTAAGCAAATGGAAGGAAGGTGCAAGAGCTCTTCAGCAGACATAGCAAACAAAAAAGCTATGTAGCTTGAGTGCTTTCAGAGTACTGCAGCTTAGCTCTGCAGCACTGAGATGTCGCTTTTCTTCTTGTGGGGGTGGGGGCTAGGGGAGTGGGGGAAGTCACAAAAGTACAGAGGGTTAATGTAATTAAGCCAAATCTCTCACAATCCAGAAAATTTAGTTTGAGTGAAGGAACATATTCCTCAATCACTATCAACAATATTTTCCACAGGAAACTTCTTTTTTCTTTAACCTGCAAGATTAATTGTATTGAAAACCTTCTATACTCTATGTACACTTTCTTTAAATCTTTTATTTTTTCTGAAAGTTGCTATTTCTAAATTTTGATGTATTAGAAGACTCTGCTCAACTCTAGTTCTTCATTTGATGATTATAATGAGAGAATGATTAGTTTTATAAATACAATTTGTCATAAAAGGTGCTACCTCAAAGAGATAAATTAAACTGATGTTTGTATTTATTGCCATGAAGATGAAACGAGTTACTTGGAAATAAGCTGCAAAACCACTTCAATCAGAATCCAAGTGGAAATCAATAATTCATCCTCATACATCTTCTTACACTTTGTTGGCAATTGCAGACAAAATTAACGGCAACTCTGACAGCCAAAAGGAATGACTCTAGTGTGTTTCCCCAGGAGGATAGAACCATTTCAGTTCCAATGACATAGTCTCTACATTTTTCATACTCTTTGCTCTGGAAACATATGAGTTAGATATTCTCTGACTTTGCTTTATCTACAGCTTGAGCAAATATTTTTCTTTTCTTCTATCTTTTAGTTATTATTTTTATATTACCAAAAATAATAAGTAGATTCTGTTTACAATGAGCTGTTATTCTTTGAGTATATCAGAAATTCAATAAAATCAAATCAGTAAAGGCCACTTATGAGCTTTGGGAGAGGCATCATTAATATTTTACAAAGTCTGCAGGCTATTATAAAAGAGGAGCCATCATGTGTCATAATCAGGGATCATTTGATTGCCAAGAACAGAAACACAGAAACCCTTTAAAACTAACCTAGATAAAATAGCATTTATGATAAGGAATAATAAGCAACCCCACATGCATCTAAGTTCATGAAATGAAGCAGATTTATGCCCTAGAGTAACTAAAATGTTATGTGAAAATTTCTGTCTCTGTCTCTCTCTCTGTCTATCTCTCTCTTTCCCTCTTTCTGTTGTGGTTACCTCACTGAAGAATGGACCCTCTATCAAAAATTTAGTTCAGATGTTGAGACTAATAATGCCACACACACATAGCAGAGGCTATGCAAAGATTCATCATTCACATAATAAGGCTTTCTGGGGAGAGCAGGGCAGGCTCTCAAGCCATTCCAAAAATGACTTGAGGAAGTAGGAGCAATCGGCTTTAAAGTTTATTGTGGTTTGTGTGGGGCTGGGGTATGGGTTCTCAGGCAGGGAGTTTCATGACTGAACTTTCCACCAGTGTGAAGGGAGGGAGCACTAGGGCTTTATCAGTTTACCAAGGTGTGACATAGAAGAGAAAGAGGGTGCAGGGTGAGACTTGAAAACTGTAAACAATCAATCATCAAAAATGTGGCCAGACTCATCATTGTACCCTCTTTCTTCCATTGAGTACAAATACTTTGAGATTTGAGGTTCTCTCTACATGTCTTTTCTTTCTTTTTTTAAATTTAAATTTTAATTTTAAATTCTGGGGTACATGTGCAGGATGTCCAGGTTTGTTACATAAGTAAACATGCACCATGATGGTTTGCTGCACCTATCAACCCATCACGTAGGTATTGACCTCGTAAAATATTAAAGCCTCTCCCACAGCTCAAAAGTGGTCTTTACTGATTTGATTTTATTGAATTTCTGATATATGCAAACAGAACTACTGTTTGCATTCATTGCAGACAGAAACTACTTATTATTTTTGGTTATATGAAAATAATAATTAAAATACCATCACCTAGGTATTCACCCATCACCTAGGTATTAGCTATTTTTCCCAATGATTTTCCCTCCCACCACCCCACCTGCAGACAGGCCCCAGTGTGTGTTATTCCCTCCCCTATGCTCATGTGTTCTCATTGCTCAGCTCCCATTTATAAGTGAGAACATGCAGTGTTTGATTTTCTGTTCCTGCATTAGTTTGCTGAGGATAATGGCTTCCAGCTCCATCCATGTCCCTGCAAAGGACATTATCTTCTTCCTTTTTATGGCTTCATTGTATTCTATGGTATATATGTACCATGTTTTATTTATCCAGTCTATCATTAATGGGCATTTGGGTTGATTCCATGTCTTTGCTACTGTGAATAGTGCTGTAGTGAACATACAAGTGCATGTATCTTTGTAATAGAATGATTTATATTTCTTTGGGTATATACCCAGTAATGGGATTGCTGGGTCAAATGGTATTTCTGGTTCTAGATATTTGAGGAATCTCCACTCCGTCTCCCACAGTGGTTGAACTAATTTGCATTCCCTCCAACAGTATAGAAGTGTTTTTATCTCTCCACAGCCTCCTCAGCATCTGTTGTTTCTTGACTTTTTAATAATCGCCATTCTGACTGGCATGAGATAGTACCTCATTGTGGTTTTAATTCACATTTCTCTAATGATCAATGAGGTTGAGGGTTTTTTCATGTTTGTTGGCCAAATGAATGTCTTCTTTTGAGAAGCGTCTGTTAATATCCTTTGCTCACTTTTTAATATGGTCATTTGTTTTTTTCTTATAAATTTGTTTAAGTTCCCTGTAGATTCTGGATATTAGACCTTTGTCAGATGGGTGGATTTCAAAAATTTTCTCCCACTCTGTAGGTTTCCTTTTCACTCTGACTATTGTTTCTTCTGCTTTGCAGAAGTTCTTTAGTTTAATTAAATCCCATTTGTCAATTTTTGTCTTTGTTGCAATTGCTTTCGGAGATTTTGTCATGAAGTCTTTGCCTGTGCCTATATCTTGAATGGTATTGACTAGATTTTCTTCTAGAGTTTTTATAGGTTGGGGTTTTACATTTAAGTATTTACTCCATTTTAAGTTTATTTTTGTGTAAGATGTAAGGAAGGAGGCCAGTTTCCATTTTCTGCATATGGCTAGCTAGTTTTTCCAGCACCATTTATTAAGTAGGGAATTCTTTACCCATTACTTGTCTTCATCAGGTTTGTTGAATATCAGATGGTTGTAGATGTCTGCACATCTTTCCTGTTAACTTTTTGGAGCACCGGCTTCTTCTCTAAGTATCATTTTGGAGCTCTGTTAATGATGGCAAAAACTGTAGTGACAACTCTCAGTGGCCTTATATAAATAACTAAACCTCTTTGTTTAAATGCAAGAGTGAGATAAAGAAGGGGAGACAGAGAAATAGAGAGGCAGAGAGACAAAGGAGAAAAAATGAATCCTATGCGTAGATACTCCTGGGCAACATCTACACTCTGGCCCATTCAATTCTAAGGAGATAAGGTCATGTGGTCAAAATGTGGATACTCCGGTATCCTCTCCCTAAAGGTCCTGTGGTGGGGGTAAATTTCAATAAAGGAAATGCCAACAGGGAGGCTATTATAGTGTACCACTAATGCAAAAATGAGTTTTAATGCTAATATTAATACAGTAAGACACCAAGTCAGTGCTGAGAACTGCAATGCCAGATCAAAGGAGGATCACTATAAACATTGATCAGAGACGGTGAGAGGACAGAAAGAGATGTGGTCAGCCAAGGACATGGTAATTCATAGACAGCACAATGTGCTGTATAAATTGGGCACATATGTAACTGATTATTGATTGAATGAGGTCAGAAAAAAGCAAAAGGTTAGACTTACTAGTAAAGAGAGATAAATTGATCCATTACTCAATACATGCTTACTGAACATCAACTACATTTTAGTTATTGTTCTGAGTGGTATTGATATATCAGCAAACTAAACAGAAATATCCTGTCCGTAGAGCTGTAGTTAGGAAAGAGAGACATGTAATAAACAAAGAAATAATACATTTATAACATGATGTTTCGTAGTGATAAGAATATGCTTATACAACACAGACAACAGAATTCTATGCAAGCTAACATATTTCTTCAAGTCAGTAGCCTTCAAAGCCAGATGATTTAATCCCATTTGTGAATCAAACTCTGTGTCACCCAGAACCACTTTTTTTGCACTCACTTTGGAGGAAGACCCATAAATTCATTGTACCTAAATGAAAACCTTATAAGTAGATTTGAAGGATATGAACCCTCATTAAACCTGCCACATCTTGGGATTTTGAATGGAACTGATCCGTTACCATTTGGCTTCTTATATAGAACAAAATTGTGGAGTTGGCCATCACGTAGACACTCCACTAACATTCAGGACTTCCTTGCCTGCCCCATGGAAATCTTCTTCTCCCATAATTGATTTTATTCAGACTAACTCCTTACTTTGTGAGCTGACAGCATTTTAAGAGATGAGGCCAAAGATTTCTTCCATTTCTGTTTTTGTCCTAGGAAGAACTACATAAAAGACAAAGACATATTTGTTTGAAGGCAACAGTGAGCTGCTGAGGCAGCCAGAAATTGAGGTGCTAAACCCTTAGATGTGAAGTTCATTGAGGTGAGTCCAATATTATTTTTTTCAGGTAAAATATGATTCATAGTCCTTTTTAAAGTTAGGCCTATAGCTCACATTGTGAAAGAGGGACTATTATCAAGATAAAAGACAAATGGGTGTTAATGTTTGTCTTTAGGGATTTTATCTGGTAACTTTGATTTCTTTGCCTGATCTCTGTATATGCCATGATACTCAGGCTCAGGCAATCACTTGGAGTCTTTCATTTGGACTAGGGCCACTGTGATGTTTTGGCCCCAGGGATACTGCTCAGAGTTACAGGTGTACTCTACAGAGTCTACCTTAAATGCCTAAAATTTCAAAGAGGAAACAGAATAGAAGATTTTTTTAAATCCCTATGCTATATATTTGATGATAATCTAATTGGAACAAAGACCAAAACAAGGAACACAAGATATCAGAAGGCAACACTATTCTTCCCATCAAATGTGCTTTTCTCCAGTGTTCCCACCTCAGTTAGTGAGCCCTTTATTCAACGATATAGTTTCTTATGCCAGAATCTTGGGAATAATCTTCAAATAAAATTTAGCAGTTTTACTGACACATCATTGACATATAAAAATCATATATGTTTCAGGTGTACAACTTGATACTTTGATGTACCATATATATTGTAAAACTATATTCCAGCTAGTGAACTTATGTATCACTTCTACATAATTACTGTGTGTGTGTGTGTGTGTGTGTGTGTGGTGAAATTTAAGATCATTCTCTTAGCATATTTCAAGCATAACATACAGTATTTTTAACTATCTTCCCCGTGCTGTACATTATATCTCTAAAACATGTTCATTTTGCATGATTAAAACTTCTAACACTCAACTCTAACATCACAAATTCGTGTCAATCCTTCAATAAAAATATATCCAATGTTAATAAAGTTTACTTATAAATATTTTTATGATGAGTGTTTCTTTACCTGTTTAAGGTATATTTGCTTCATTCTTCTTTTTTTCTCTGGAAACTTTATTGTTTAAACGTTGACATTTTCTATTAGGATAGCAACTTGCTGTGTTTCGCTTATTGAAATGACAAGTTTTTCTATACTTAATTGAAAGTGGAAAATTTGCATTAAACCAGATCACTGTAAATGTGCATGTATGTGACCAGGCAATCTGCTCTGGATTGACCAGTGTTTCTATTTTTGTGTCATACCACACTGTCTTAATTGCTGTAGCTTTATAATGAAATTTTGGTATCTGTTTGTATAAGTTCTCAGCTTTGTTCTCAGCATGTCTTAGCTACTCTAAATCTTTTGCATTTCTAAATAGAACAGCTTGTCAATTTCCATGAAAATATGAAATTGTAACTTAGATTATACAAAATCTATGCATATGTTTGAGGAGAATTGACAATTAAAGAATATCAAGTCTTCCAATACATCAGCAGAGTATAGACTTCCATTTCTTCAGGTCTTTCTTAGTTTATTTTATACAAAGACAAATTGAAGGATTTAAATTCAAGCCATAATGGGGTAAAGATTTTTAATACATATACTTGACAAAGGATTGTATCCATAATATGTAGATAACTCCTCCAATCAATAAAATCAATTAAAGTGGCCAAAAAGATTCAAAGCTAATAGAATGAATAAATCTGGTATATTGATACAATGATACATTATGCAGCACTGCAAAAGGATTAACTACTGGTGCATGAAAAAAATGTGGATGACTCTCACATACATAGCAGTGAGAATTAAGCTATATGCAAGAGAAAATATGCTGTATGAATTCATTTACATGAAGCTCAAAGGCAAAAGACTAACATATGGCAATAGCTATCAAACAGTCATTAACTTTGTGAGATTACTGAATGGTAGGGAGCATGAAGATGTGTCCTGTAGTGCAGAAAATGTTCCATGTCTCTATTTGGCTTGAAGAAACATTGCTTAACTGTACTTCACATTTAGAAAATTATTGTGCTGTATACTTGTTTTGTTCTCTTTTCAAAATGCTCATTACATTTCATAAAATAACATATATAACATATTATATATGTGTGTGTATGTATATACACACAGTATCCACTCTTTACCATCCATAATGCCACTTTAATATGGAAACTGTGCCATAATAGTCCATTTCTTCCCTACCCCATTCCAGTAGCCAAAGTAATCATTTTAAAGTATAAATTGGTTACTTTATTCTTTGCTTAAAATCCCTCATTCATTCCCATTGAAGTTAAAATAAAATCCAACATTTTAACTTGACCTACAAAGTTTCACCTACTTTGCCACCTGGCCCATGGTAGCTGTAAAAATTCCTTATAGGAAGGCCTTTGATGTACGATTCCTGATCTGTTTTGATTTGCTTGTATAAAACTCATGAAAAGTATAAGTTGTGGTAGAGTGAATTATAAATTGTGATTCTTTACCCTTCCCTGTATTCATGCCCTTTGTCATGAGATTTTAGAATTCTTTCCACAAAGGTATTAATGTCCCCTCCCTATCTTTGGCTTCAGGTATGTGAATCACTTTATCTGATGAGATATTAGCAGATATGATGGGGTTCAGAATATGTATGATCAGTGGGGCTTCCCCTCTTGCACTTCTGCCATCACTGTCAGCTTGTTAGTCCCAGAAGAAAGATGAGAGTTATCTGGAGCAGATCGTTAGCATAAAGCAGAGCTGCCTCAGTTCACTAATAGATTGTGAGCCAGAAATAAGTGCTTATTGTTGTATGCCACCAAGATTTTGCAGTTGATTGTCAAGAAGAATTATTGTCTCATTGACATAAGAACTGAACTTCACCCAGACTACTTTTATTGTGATTGCCCTTGCTTACCTAGCTATTCTCATTTCAGACCAATCTTTCCTTGGATCTATGGCCTTCCTTTGGTTCATAAAATTTGCAAAGTTCTATTTAGCCCAAAGCCCTCCAAATATGCTATGCTTCTTTTTGACTTAAGGCCAAATATTGATAGAGCAATAAAATTTAAATATTGTTAAACTTTTACAATATCTGCTAAAAATAGAGATAAAACATATGAAGAAACATTGCTCAAAAAATAATTTTAACAAAGGTGAGGAATAAAAGATACAATGTAAAAATAAATAATATGAAAACATAATGAGTAGAAAACAAAAATGCAGTAATAGTGTATCAAAAATACCAGGAATGACAGTAAATTTGAATGAGTTATAATCTCCCAATTAAACTCAAAATCTCAAATCTTGTCCTTAAAAATATCAGGAATATATCTAAGAAAGGCAATAAAACAAAAAGACAAAGTTTGGAAACAAAGAATGGAACAATGACATAAGTAAATGCTAACAAAGAGAAAAGGGAACTGGCAATATTAATGTCTCAAAAATATAATCCAACAGGGAAAAATAGATTGAATAAACTGATTATTTTCTAAAGGTACGAGTGAACAAGAAGATATTACTTCCTTGAATTGCATCATTGTTGTCTTCTGCCCTTTGTCGTCCAGTTGGGTTTGGCCAAAGGAAGATAGAACCGTGGATAGAGAATAGCTGGGGAAGAAGCAAGGTATTATACTCCTCAATTTCTCTCTACAGGGTCGTAATGGATTAACTGTTCCCTCTACCAAAGCCATAGCTACAGTCAAGCCCTTTTTGCTGAGTCTTCTCCTTTAGCTACAGCTATAGTTACAGCTATCATCTCCAGTTAGCTGAAGTGCTCCTTTACCTTGCTTCTTTGTGTCTAAGGGTGGCAATAACTCCCTGGATTTCTGCAGTTACCAACTACAAAGTGCTTCACTATCTCTTGGTGGTTTCCTTTAACCAAGCCCACACCTGGTAAACAGACCCAGTATCAAAATGTTTTCCTTTACTCTGTTTGATTGTGAGGTTTCCTGATGAGAATCTGGCTCTCTACACACACATATAAATGTGCATTTCAAATATATACACATATATTTTCTTATATAAGCACTCTGACTTTCCACATTTTGTGAGATAAGCTTAAATTTCTAAATTGGTTATTCAACTGTCTATAAATAGCTTTTGTTTATACCAAAGTCAAATAGTAAACTACTCTGTGATTAGCCCTCACATCTTAAGATATTAAACCCTAGAATACGAAGTGGACATCATTGTGTCAATTAGAAACATTCTTCTGAACATTAAAAATGCTCAAGTGCTTAAATATTTATTTTATCTTACTCTATCACCATGTGCAGAATATAATTCTGATTTATAGAATTTCTATTTTTTATTAATTACTTTTTCCATAAATTCAAAGAATAGATGTATTGCTGAATTGTATTATTGCTGAGAATGTCTGCAGATCCAAAACCTAACAAATAACAGGAAGGAAATGACAAGAAAGTGAAGTAAATAGTTGTCATATCCAGGTTCAGGTTTGGCCCTCAGCAACGTTGTTATTTTGACAAGGTCTTCTCAGCTCAGACTTAACAACTCCCCATCACGTACCTAACAGTTTTTCTCTATTTTTTATCAAAACCTGTCTTCAGACATTTCATTTTCATTCAGATTTTATTAATTGATAAAGTTAGAAATTCCAACTTAATTTATTTCAATACTCTCCTCTAATATCTTTGAATCCCTTTTTTGCTGGTCCATCAAAGACTTTCAAAGCCTAGAATCTTGTCAATTATCAGTGAATCTCCAAAACATAGCACTGTTTTACATGAATAACCTTTATTTATTGAGTACCTACTAAACAACAGGCCCTGCCCTAAATTCTTTAAGCATACTGTCACATTTAATCCTCACAATCTCTATGATGTGGGTACTCTTATTTAACATGAAAGATTGTACACTTAAGTTCTCGGTTGTCTTGTGGTCATTAGAAGGTGTACAATGCATGTTTGTTTAATACATAAATTGGAATATCAATTACTAGTTCATCCTAATGAGAATTCAGTGGACCTGTTTAGCTAAAGAATATTCTATGTTCCAACGGGCCTGGGTGTCTCTTTTTCATTCCAGTTGTCTTTGTAAAGAAAAGCCAAAACACCTTGTAAGCCAAAGAACAAATTGTGAAAGTTTTCTTGTTCACAATTTTACTGGCAGTACAATTCACATCAAGTAGGTTTGAAAAATGGAAATGGCTGAATTTTAAAATGTCTGTCGTAATCAAACCTTTCTTTTAAGTATACTCTCTTCTTTTGTATTTAAAGAGCACATATTACTGTGGTTCTTAAGCTTATCCAAAAGTCACACTAAGATAAATTATAAGTGGAAAAGGGGAGAAATGGCATGGGAGTGGAGTGAAGATTTGTAGCAGAGGGAAATAGCAGGCCCAGCAGGAAGATACTTGGATCAGTGGGGGACTGTCAAGGTTGATGAATGTGAACAAGAAAGTCATCTAATTCCTATAAATACCCATATTTGTAGGAGTGAGAAAAGCAGATCCAAAGCTTAGTCCTACCAAAGAAGCCATTCTTAGAGTGGGGGAAAAGAGCCTAAGAACAGTCTGGATCCTCCTCACAAGTCCTATCTCCCATACAGCTGATAAGGTCTTATATGGAGGGAGTTGTATCTTTTCAGGGTGAGAAGGGTTTAAATAAAGACCACTGAGGCTGGGAAGCTGCAGTCTTGGCGTCAGATTCTTTTCCTTATTTTACCTTTCCTAGCTACCTTTTCTTTTATTTATTTGTTTCTCAGAATCTTCTAGCTCAGAGATTTTGACCACAACCATGTCAGCTCCTGCACCTGCCAAAAACTCTGTTTGCTTAATTAAGTAGCAGGCCTAGAACTCATGATGAGAGTCAACGTAGTTCAGTTGATCCTCTTTATCAAAGTACAGAAATAACCTGAAGATTTCTTTCACTCACTCAGGAGTTTAAAAGTTATTAATGCACCCTGTGAACCTTTTCCTTTTAACAAAGAGGGCAATTTTAACACAATTATATACAATAAACTACTAGTAATAAACAGTGGAGATTGAATTTCATTTTTTTTTCTTCACCACTACTGTTAATTCTGAGCCCATCTAATTCTTTCTAATTTTTCCTCTGTTCTAATTGCCCAGGATTCTTCTCTGTGTGTTGCGCAATGCTCGATAACACCCAATACTCACTCTTTCTTCCCTTTTTTAAATGAGAGAACTTTTCATAGTATTTATGGTCACCAGGTAAAGATTATTCAGCCTCCCTTGAAGATATGTACAGTTTGTTTAGGTTTGGGCCAATGCAATCTCAGCAGAGCAATGTGTTAAATTTCTAGATTATGCCTCTTCTCATAGACTGGAATATGGAAGTGGAGGAGAGTCACCTGCAAATATGCAGATGAGGGCAACATGCTCAAGATGGGAGAGCAACCAAATGAGCAAGCTTCTGTCTTCAGTACTGTTAAATAATTCTACCAGCCTTGGACTCCCTTCTGGGAGATGAATAAGGCAAACTTTGATCCTGTTTAAGTCAAGCAAGCCAATATGTTTGGAAGCCTTATTCTTACAAGCAAGCCTGCATCCTAAGTACTGTATTGTATTCTTGTCCACACCATTTTTTCACTGGACTAGTCACTCCATGTGCCAGGGTTCTTTACTACGAATCAGGCTCTTGATTTGAAAGTGCCCAAAGTTTGGGTTTTAGAGTTGCCATTAACCATATTTAAACAAGATTTTCTTCATTCCAATGCACCTACTGAAATCTCTTTTATATCTTGGGAATAATATTTCTTTGTTGTTCTAGATCTACTGGGAGCTCAGCTTGCAGATATAAAAGTTCCCTGAATGTTCAAATGGAGATTCTTTGGGAAGTATTTTTCTGTTCAATCTCTTTAAAACTTAATCACTCAGCTTATGCTCTGTGCTCCAGATCACACTCCAAAAATCAAACCAACACAGAATATAAAATTTAAACAAGCTCTCAACACCATTCCCATTGAACTTTTCTTAAAATTTTGTTTGCAGCATATAATATCAGTTTATTTTACTTTAAAAATTGCTTTAAATCCCAGACAAAATCATTTTAAATTGCTAGTAAGCCCAGCACCTGGAGTTAACCATTCCTACTGTTTTGATTTGTGTTTTCTTCTTTTATTTTTTAAAATAAATGTTACAATACATACTTTTCACATTTGAAAAATAACACAACTCTATATTATGTATAATAAAGGAATCCCAACTGCTATAACAAACAACTCCAACTGCAATGCTTAACATAACTAATATGTATTTCTCACTGAAACCATAGTTGAGAATAGTTTAATAGGGATATTTTTTGCACTCAGTCATTCGGAGACCCTGGAACCTTCCACCTAGTGGCTACGCCATCTTCTGGTGCTACAAAGTCATATACTGAATTCTCTGGATCTGGCTAACAGGTAAGACAAGGTTTAGTATGGAGGCATGAAGGATCTCATAGGAGATTTCAGAAGTCATGCTTGAAAATGATACCTATGACCTCTGCTTTCACACTATTGACCAACATTCAGTCATATGAGAAAACCTAAATGCAAGAGGCTGGGAAATGCAATTTAGCTGTGTGCTCAGGAAGTTGAAATGTGACAGTTCTGGTGAGCATCTAGTTTATCTCTACATGTTCTCATGTCAATACATATCTTTGAAAATGTGATTATATAGATGATTTTTGCCTACTGTAATATTCACATCCCTGGCTCTGATTCCTGACTGTATACCCCAGCATCCATTTCTGTTTTTAGAAGGATCTTATTAAATTTCCATTTTTTTTTCTACCCATTTCTTGTTTCTGTTCTCTCGTATTGCTTCAGCATCTCACCATGACCTTAGTGAGGAGTTTTCCACTCTAAACCTGAGTCTTAATAAACCTAATTATTTCCCAAAAGTTTAAATGTATGTGGAATAGTAGGAGGCAAAACGGGCATTTGGAAGCTGCCAATCATTCACTATTACTTGTCTGTTAATAGCTTCCAATTTTGGAGAGGGAGGGGAATTCATCTCCTCCACTGCTCTCAGGTTATGAACTTCAGTTGGAACTGACTCCCTGCTTAATTCCAGGGATAGGAATCAAACCCATGTCCAGTTGGTTACAATATCAAATTTCCTTTCCAAAGTTGTTTTTTCAAGGGAAGTAGAGTCTCCTTGAGAGTGGCTAAAACTTAGAAGAAAGCAAAGTCAATGCATACCTAATTTCAACATTTGAGAGATTAGATAAATATTTTCCTGAAATCTGTACACCAATTGATTCTTTTTTTTTTCAGTTTTATATAAACTATTGCATTCTAATTTGGGTTAGACTTCTTTCTCTTTCACCAAATAATTCTAACTAATAATAAGCCTGAAAACATGGGGAGTGATTCAGGTTTTTCAGTTCATTGAAATGTCAGTCCAGGAGGAAAAAAAAAAAGTGATATCCAGGAAGCAACAGAAAGTGTTTAAAATAAGAAAAATATTCTTAATGAATAAATCAGTAAAGTAGAAAAGTACAGCAGAAGAGGAATAAAATAACGATCAGAGTATGAAAATAAGTCCATTGTAGAAAAGATAAAGTTTGAAAGCTGGTTCAATAATTAATTCCAAGAATATTGAGTGTTTGTCATGGTGTAATGGTATCCTTTTTCACATTACTAGGAAAGCTTCATCAATGAAAACAGGAGCTTATCCTAAAGTTTCAAGTTAACATAGCCCATTTTTGTTAGCATTAAATTCCATATCTCAAGATACCAAAAAAAAAAAAAAAAAAGTTTAACAGGGTGTTTTAGCTCAACCTGAGTAGAGATTGGGTATAGACTTGGCAAAAAGGCAGAACAAATACCCAGGGAAAAGGCAGTGATTCCCCAGAGAAAGATTTGGAAAAGCAAATCTTTTTTGATTTGCTTTTCCAAATATAGCCAAATATAGCAGAGATTCTCCCTGCTATAATCTCAGAGCTTAGATGCATTTCTGTATCATGGGCTTGAGAAAAATTTTCTTTTTACACAGATTTCTGGATGAATACATGGTAGCTTACACCTAAAATCTTACCGGTACTACCTCTTAGAGCACTTAAATCTTAATGGCATTGTTAAAATATTGACAAATTATTATGAAAATTAAATATACCTTTGTGGTAGATTGTTCTTATTCCTTGGAAAATCACACAAATCAGGCATTTACTTGTACAAGTGTTTCATGGAGATGACTCTCAGAAATGTAAGTGTGTCAGAAGTTGCAGAATTCAGGTGCTAAACTGCTTGATGTACTAGTCTGAGTGTTTATTGATGTTGGGCAGAGCTGCATATCTGCATACTGTGTTTCCTTCAGAGAAGGTCTAATTTCCAAGTATGGATTTAGAGTGATGTGCCTTCAAAATACCAAGTATCTTGTAAAATTATATATGCTTCCTTTGAACTACTTTTTCACAGGAGAAATGCCATTTATCAACGTCATCGATAATATCCATCTTATAAAATTCAAGCATTAATTTATTTCCTCCTTTAAAGAAATCTCAGCAGCATTTGACACTATGGTCACCCTTTTCTTCCTGAGATACTCTTTTCTTCTAAATTTTGCATCCATGGGAGGGCCCTGGATTGCAAGTTACTGAACTCTAGAAAATCTGGCTTAAAAGGTCATTGACACAATACAAGTATGAAAAGATCAGGAGTAAAACTGAATGCCTTCAGAAAGAGTTTGGTCTGGCCTCTAGTTCCATTTATATACAGTCCTTTGAGTACTGCCCTTCTTCCAAGAGTCAGTTTCACCCATGAGTGTGTTCTTTATAATTTCAAGATAGAATACAGCCAAATCTAAGGCAAACTGCTTTCTCACCTACAACTGGAGAAAAGATAGCTTTGCTTTAATTGTGGAAAAATAAAACCCTGAGTTTTATATTTATTAAAACAGCCTAGAATAGATTTGTATAGTCAAGATAATGATATGCATTATTTGAATTAAGCCAAGTCTATCAAAACCAACTCCTGAGTCAAAGGGGATAATATTATCCTGACAGATTCACACTAATCAGGACCTTTTTTGGAGATAAGATAGGATCGATCCCATCCAAATTCCACAGCTACCACACCAGGAAGAAGGAATGAATTAGAAGACACTTAGTGAAATAGAAGGTCTATTTCATCTTTGGTGAAATCACACATCTCTCTCTCTTAGTGCTCATGACTGGCTCTCATCCGTTGAAGCTGTACATACCGGATGTTTCAGAGCTTGAACCTAGGTCTTCTTCTCTTCTCTATATTTTTTCTTGGTATGATATCATCTTGGTATGATATCACTTGGTTGATATCACCTTTTTGATGACTTTAAATACTATCAATTGGTAAATGACTCTCAAATTTATGACTGTAGAGCCCTGATCTCCCTCTTGAGCATTAAACTTATTTGTCCAACTTTTCACATAACATCTACACTAGAATTCTAATAAGCATCTAATATGTAGCATGTCCAAAAGGTATTCATTTCCCCACATTAAGTTTTCTTTTTCCTTTGTTTATTAACCCAAGTTAGCTAATAACACTGGCAGCTAACAAATGCCAAAAATTCTGAAGATTATCCCTGATTTATTTTTCCCCTTACCTCATAATTAAATTCATCAGGAATTCCTGTCTGCTTTTTGTTCAAAACATTTTGCAACTCTGATAGCTTCTCATCTTTTCTATGGTTACTTCCCTAGTCCAGTCTCTATTGTCTGTCAACTGAATGTTGCAGTAACCCAACTGGTCTCCTGCCTCTATTCTTACTTCCCCTATAATATATCCTCCACAAGGGAACTTCAAAATTGTGTCTAAAATTTCATGTATTATCACAGGCTGCTTATACTGCTTTTCCATAACACTTACAAGAAAATCCATACAAGTCTTTTTTCGTTATCTGCTCCTCCAGCTAAATTTTATCTCATGTTCCACATTCCCATTAAGCCCCATGAGCATTAGCCAAGATCATTCCCAATGGATAGGAACACTTGCTTTTCCTTCTTTTTGAAGCACTTTTCCTTCAGATATTTGCATGGCTGACCCTTTCTCACTTTCATGTCTCAGATCAAAGATCACCCCCTATAGTGGATATGGTTCCCATCCATACCCCTTTGCTCTGTGGTGCTGTCATCTCCTGCTGTGGGTATATTATTAACAACTCACAGCTGCCACATTTTCCAAAGAGTTGCCCTCACCCCCCTTATTTAAGAAGTAGTAATCCCCCCACCAAGGATGGAATGCAGCCAATGACTGATGTGGACATACAAAAGCCAGTCCTCTTGCCACAGGTGACCAATATGTGGTGCAATTCATGTTCTAGAGCTCTTGGTGGGACCAGCCTGAAGGGAGCCACAGCTGGGACCACATCCCTGCTTTTCTTTCTTCCCGTGTTTTCTTTTCTTCCTGGTTTCCCTTCTCCTGATAACATACCTTCAACAATCACTTACAGGAATCCCCATCTTGGGCTCCGCTTCTCAGAAACTCTACCCAAGACTACTCCTGTGTTAGTCAGGGTTCTCTAGAGGGATAGAAGTAATAGGATATATGTATATATGAAGGGGAGTTCATTAGAAGTATTGACTCACACAGTCACAAACTGAAGTCCCACCACAGGCCATTTGCAAGCTGAGAAGCAAGGAAGCCAGTCTGAATTCCAAAACCTCAAAAGTAAGAAAGCCAACAGTGCAGCCTTCAGTCTGTGGCTGAAGGCCTCAGAGCCTCTGGCACATCACTGGTGTAAGTCCAGGAATCCAAAAGCTGAAGAACTTGGAGTCCAACATTCAAGGGTAGGAAGCATCCAGCACAGGAGGAAGATGAAGACTGTAAAACTCAGCAAGTCTGCTCCTTCCAGGTTCTTCTGCCTGCTTTTTCTAGCCATGCTGGCAGCTGAGGGGATGGTGCCTACCCAGGTTAAGGGTGGGTATACCTCTCCCAGCCCACTGACTCAAATGTTAATCTCCTTTGGCAACACCCTCAGAGACACACCCAGGAACAATATCCGTCAATCCAGTCAAGTTGACATTCAATATTACCCTTCCAGCCGGGCATGGTGGCTCACGCCTGTAATCCCAGCACTTTGGGAGACCAAGGAGGGCAGATCACCTGAGGTTGGGAGTTCAAGACCAGCCTGAGCAACATGGATAAATCCTGTCTCTACTAAACATACAAAATGAGTCGGGCGTGGTGGCGCATGCCTGTAATCCCAGCTACTCGGGAAGCTGAGTCAGGAGAATTGCTTGAACCTGGGAGGCGGAGGTTAGGGTGAGCCCAGATCACGCCATTGCACTCCAGCCTGGGCAACAAGAGCAAAACTCCATCTCAAAATAAAATAAAATTTTATATATATTAACTAGCCACCTCCTTAGAGAGGCTTTCTTGACAACCCAATCTAACCTCAACCCACCACTATCTTCTCTATCCCATTATCTTCTCTTACTTTTGCTCAAATATACACAATTTTGGGACTTTTTCTTATTTATTTACTTTTAAAAATCTGCCTCCAAGACATGTAATAAACTTTGCATGTCTTGACGTACATACATGTGACATACATACGTATGTCATGACATACGTATGTATGTTTGGAACAGTGCCTATTTATGTGTGGTCACACAGTCAATGTCTATTGAATGGAAGGAATGCAGGCTTTAATATGGATGAAGAGGGAAAGGCCGTCTCTCCCTGGACTTCAATCCCTTGATCCTGGTCTCTGAGGTAGGTAGATGTTTTTAATATAGCTGCAGGTAAAGAAGAAAAAGGTGATCTCTACCTCAGGGACATAGACCAAGAAGAAGGCATGACATTAGCTGAGCCTTGCCAGGAAATCAGCCTGGAGTATGCTATAAGAGACGCCTGAGGAAGGCCCAAATCATGCACCAGCCCGAGATTTCTGAGTCCAAATCTGAGGGCCAAATTGGCCTGGAGGCATTTAAATAAATGTGAAATGTCATACAAACATCTAGATTTTTAGCCCCTCCTGAAAATAAGTGGTATCATTCCCACATGGCCGTAATCTGCTTGGACTGAGGTGCTAATACCCCTGTTCTGCCGGATGTGTGTTTTCAATGCTACCATATCCCCACTAGCCATTCTTCTTTTATCGCATAATATATTTGGTCTCTGTATGCCTTTGAGTTTGTAACCCTCATAATGACTGTTAAAAATCACTGTATTTAGATCTTTTTCTACAATCCCATATTCTTTTGGGGAATAACCTATGTTTAAAGCTTAAACTGTACAGTGAGTAACTAAAGGGAAAATTTGACTGATAAATAGGAGATTATAGAAGCACCCATATCTTGGTGTAAGGTGTACCCTGCACAAAGGGACTAGGAGAAGAGATCTGTTGAGAGTGTAAACTCAGCCAGAATTCCACATGCCAAGCAATGAGACAGCCTCAACCAGAAGAAGGGGTGTCCTTTTCAAAGATCATCTGCCTCTTTGTAATTCATTGGCCAATTGTGGGTCCTATGTAGCAGGTAAGGGCCAATGATCCCTTAGCACAGCATGAGAGTAGCAAAAAGAGTCCTTGTTGAAACTCTTAGTTGTTGTACAAAAAGTGGTCTGTGGCTGGGGATCAGTTCTCAAGCACCTAAAGCAGCAAAGGCCCAGGCAGTGACTCAGACAGACATGAGAGCACACGGGAAGCTCCCCACAAGGAAAACTGGACATTGAGACAGGAGTAGACTTCAGGTTTGACTGTTAAGTAACCACATTAGAACCTAGAAGCAGAATGACTCACAGGGATTCTGGTTTTGCTTTTCAGGCAACTTTTCAGTTTCATATGCTCTGCAGATCTCACATTGAGGTATATACAGCTGTTGGTTCTCAAATAAATACATTACCCCAAGTAATAGCTCTGCCTTCTGCGTGACTGACGTTGCTATTGCACTGAATAGTTCCCCTGAATTTTCTGAGTGATGTTAAGTGTAGACTATGATACAAACTGCCAAGTGGAAGAAATCAGACTCTTGAGTCATTTGAGATGCCAGTCACACAGCCAAGTACACTTGTTTTATGCCCTTGTCTCCAGTGCTCATTTTATTTATTGCCCTTTGACATAGGACCTCTGCCATCTGATCCTTAGGGAACCGACAACGTGTCTTGTCAGACAGACTTCTTGTCAGAAGAGTGGCAGTGTAGCGTCAATATGATATCTTCCTCACCATCAAAAATTCATGTTCGCTTTTCCATTGCTGACTAACATTTCACATTCTGCATTTCAGATGGTATTAATGGTAAAATCAGATGTTCACATTCCTGCACATCTTGGAGACAATGCTAGAAAACCAATGCCCATACTAAGGCAAGCATAACAGTATTGGTCAAGAATCGTATTACCCAAAGTAGAGGAGAGAGAAATGGAGAGATTATAAAGAGTAACTGTTTGTGGTCACTAATTGAACAAGATCTTAAAAACTAAGACCATGATAGATTCTCCTAAGGACAGGAGGAGGTTGCTATGCATTGAATTATGTCCCTAAAACCTCATATATTGAAGTCCTTACTCCTACTGCCTCAGAATGTTACCTTATCTGGTAATAGGGTCATTGCTGACTTAATTAGTTAAGATGTGGTCATAATGAAGTAGAGTAGTAACTAATTCAATATGATTGGTATCTTTATAAAAAGAAGTTCATGTGAAGAGACAGACATACACACACGCAGAACACCATGTCAAGATTAGAGTCATGCTGCCATAAGCCAAGGGACTAACAGAAGCTAGGAGAAAGGCCTGGAGCAGATCCTTCCGTAGCGCCTTCAGCAGGAGCACAACCCTGTTGGCATCTTGAATCCAGACTTCTGGCCTCCAGAGCTTTAAGACAGTAAATTTCTGTTGTTCTAGGACATTTAGTCTGTGCTATTTTGTTAAAACATCCCTAGGGAACTAACATAGAGGTGTTGTGAGCTTGCAGATTTTGGATTAGACACTATTCTCTTTTGCACAATTGTGTATTAATTAGATAGGAGTTACAATTTTGGGAACCATGGGAAGATATGAGAGACTTAAGAGGTGGTTCTTACCTTCAGTAAGTTTGCTGGGGAGCAAAATAATAAGGCAATAATAAATAGTAATAATAAATAATATATAATACATAAAATATTAATAATAAAATAATAATAAATAATAATAACTTGCTGTCAGTGAAGAGAAACAAGCATGATAGACAAACCCTCTAGACCCATTCCCTTCCTTCTTAGTGCTACCTTTCTCACCACCCTACACAGGGTTTCCATACAGTCATGTGACTGTTCCTGCCCTCCACAAAGGGTGTTCCTAAGACACCTACTTTTTCCGGAAAGCAGCTCTTTCTGATTACCACTGCTCCTCGGATTCATTTCACTTGGATCTATCCCAAGAGTGAGTACTGTGTTGTATCTGAATTAGCACTAGTCTTGTGTTCCTGTCCCAAATTGGACAAATCATAGAAAATCCCTGAATCTTTATTTTTCATCTGGAAAAGGGGGAATAATGACTCTTCTCCATTATATGTCAAATCATTGGAACAAGGATCAAATAAAGAAAAATGTTTGAAAGTATTCTAAAAATCTGCCATATATGATAAAATATTCATAGTTGCAGTTAGCTTAATATGTTTACATACAATTAAATATTTCTCTCTTACTAGAAGCGTCTGGGAGACCTACCACCTTCAACCAGATGGAAAAATTTGAAAATTCTGCATTTGTTTGGTACCTTAAAAAGATTTACAAAGCTTGAAAATCAAATAATCTTGTTGAATTTTTACCACAATTCAGTGAGTTATGCATTGTTATGCCTGTTTTGCAGATAAGTGTACTGGATCTTGGCAATATTAGGTAGTTTATTCATAAGTGTCTGAGGTTGTGATGTGAAGTCAAGTCCAATGCTTCTCATATTGCATTTGGAACCCCTAGTGAGAGGGTAGTTTGTATTACCCCATCCTTTCTATGGTTTTTATAATAAATCCTTAAGAAAGGCAACAGTAATGTTCATTATTACAGATGAAGAATGAGATTTTGACTTGGAAAGCCTTCCAATGACACATCAGGTTTTTATATGTGTTTTTAGGCACATTATAAAGAACTATGCTGTCAGGAGAAAAGAAAGAAAGAAAATCTTTTTAAAAGCACAAAAACTGCCTGTAATCCCAGCACTTTGGGAGGCCGAAACGGGCGGATCACAAGGTCAGGAGATCGAGACAATCCTGGCTAACACGGTGAAACCCCGTCTCTACTCAAAAAATACAAAAATCTAGCCGGGCGAGATGGCGGGCGCCTGTAGTCCCAGCTACTCGGGAGGCTGAGGCAGGCGAATGGCGTAAACCCGGGAGGCGGAGCTTGCAGTGAGCTGAGATCCGGCCACTGCACTCCGGCCTGGGCGACAGAGCCAGACTCCGTCTCAAAAAAAAAAAAAAAAAAAAGCACAAAAACTGATGGGGATATGGTCAGAAGCTTAAGTAAAATCTACTGTTAAGATGAGTCTTTTGTTCCCAGGATTGAGAGCATTGATTTGTTTGTTTGTTTATTTGTTCTGTTTTGTTTTTTGTTTTTGGAAAGAGACTAAACTGGAGATACTGCTAGCATAAATATGTCTCCAAGTATGAGACAGAAAACAAAAATAATATTGATACACTTTCTCTTCTCCTTGTGTATAACCTTAATGTTTGAGACTGGACTTCAGAAAAGTAGAAAGAGAAAGAGATAAGTGTTCTCATAGTAAATGTTGTGTGTAGTTCTTTTTGTCCAGAGTTATAGAAGTCAGGGACAAGAGGATCACTGTGCCTTTGAATCATTATGCAAGATGCAGAAAGCATGAATTATGTCTTGTCCGTCTATTTTGATTATCTACATTCTGCTCTGGGGTTTGAGTTGTAAGTGGGTGCATAAGGAAGGAAAAATATGTCAAGTTTTGTCTTGACATCTGGAAACATGCCACAATTCCCGGGCTACACCATCTTCCCCCTCCATGTCTTCCTTGGCACTGTAATACAGAAGCCACCTCCAGTCTCTCTCCATTTCCATGTGACGTTCTAGACAGATCTGATCATCTTAGTCCCTGCCTAACATCCCTTCAATTATAAGATAAAATTTGAACAAGTTAGTCTGGTATCTAAAGCATTGCACAACCATCTCAATAGTCCTATCCAGCCTCATTTCTGCTCCTAAGCATACCTGATCTTCCAATCACACTATCTTCTCACTTATCTCCAAACAGTATGGTTGACAAGCCTCCACAATTTGTTAGTGATGTGGTCTCTACCTCTATGCTTTTCCTCCACCTATAAGATAGACAAACACCTATTTCACTTTCAAATTCCAGTTCAATGTCTTCTCTTTTCCCCTTTTCAGACTTTTCTTCTTTCAGAAAAATTAATTTAATGAGGAGGATCATATCATTCTTCCTACCGCTATAATTTTCTGGCCAAATCAAATATAACAATGTTTTCTTTCATCCATAAAGCTTTTGTTGAGCTCCTAATCTATGTTAGGCCCTGTATGCAGCATTTAGAACAAAAGATCTGCCGTATGAGTTTTATGGGTTAGTAGAAGAAATACGTTAAATTCCAAAAAGAAACAAAAAACCTAGTTGCAAATTATGATAAACACTGTGTTAAGTGGTATAGTCATGTAAGAAATGATTTATCTGTTGATATGCAGAATTTGCTGCCCAATTAAGAGATGTTATATAAATGTTTCATTCATTTTTGTATCCCCACAGTGCAGTAACAAGCCAGCACATAGCTCAATAGATGTTGAATGAAGTAACGAATAGGCAGAGTGTAGCTCTTGAAATAATGTTTTAGTATTGTACATTTACGTTCAGTTGTTTAGCATTTCTATCTATTAAATAAACATCACTTGCTCTATATGCATACTCACTAACATTTGAATAGTGCTAATGCTAAAATACCAAATACATACTAAACTCTTTTCACCTTACGGTGTTTTCCACATGCCATTTCTTGTTTCTGAAACTCTCTTCCTGTCATGCTATGCCAGGCTAACTCATATTTATCTCTGAGGTCTCATGGTATATGTCACATCCCTGAGCAAATTTTTCTCAACTTATAGACTGGGTCATGTGTTTAACCTTCTTAAAACACCTAAATTTTCTTTTATAGCATCTACCAGAATCATAATAGATTTTTCTGGTTATCTCTTTATTAGCTATAATTCACACTGCATTAAGAGTTCTATAGGGGCAGGGTCCACTTAGTCTTTTCCCTCCACTATATTCCTGGTACCTGTCACATAATACATTCTCAATGAATATTTGTTGTTTGGCAAATCGATGGACTTACAGAATAAAAACGTGATTTTCAGTTATATCAGAAGCACTGTTGTGAATCCCACAATGTAGGTTTGAGTTACCCTTCTGTCACTAACTAGCTGGGTGATTTGAACAGTCACTTCACCTTTCTGACTTCAGCCTTTCCATTTATAAAGTAGGCCAGGCACAGTATCTCACGCCTGTAATCCCAGCACTTTGGGAGGCCGAGGTGGGTGGATCACAAGGTCAGGAGTTCGAGTCCAGCCTGGTCAACATGGTGAAACCCCAGTCTCTACTAAAAATACAAAAATTAGCCTTGCGTGGTGGCATGCGCCAGTAGTCCCAACTGCTCAGTAGGCTGAGGCGAGAGAATCATTTGAATCAGGGAGGTAGAGGTTGCAGTCAGCCAAGACCATGCCATTGCACTCCTGTCTAAAAGTCAAGGATTTTCATATTATTTTCATTCTTTCCAGCATGCTAGTGGGCTATAATATATTCCATTAAACTAGTAAAAGTTGAGTGCAACCAGTCATTAGAACTTAGACTCATGATTTTTAATACATGTATTCCAACTCACTGGAAAGGATTTAGGTTGTAAAGAGTTTACTGAAATTCTAAAATTCAAAATTCTGTAAAAATATACAAGATATCCCTAGATAAGTCAGGGAGTAGGGAGTATCACACAAAGAAGCCCATCAGGTTGAAAGAAGTCTCTCTCTCCCATAACTTCTATCTTATTAGTTATCAAAATGAGTGGCTAATAAAGTCAGTAGAAATATAGGCAGAAAGTAAACATTCTGTCTCATATTTGATTGAATTCTGAGAACAATTTATTATATTTCTTCAAGTTGACCTGAGGAATTTAGTAATTTGTCAGAGAGATTAAAGCCAGAAAATTTTGGAGCTGAGATTTCATGAACCATTGAAGCAGACCAATTCCTTATTTTCCAGATGGGGAAGCTGAGGCTCAGAGATCTGGCATGACATGCCTTGTATTTACCTAAGGGAAGTGGCAGGTTCAGGGCTCAAAACTAAAGAGTTCTGTTTCTTCTGCTATCCCCATTGCAACTGGAATTGAGACCATTAATGTGCCTTTAGCCTAACGGTGACATACTAATTTCTACCTTCCATTTGTGGAGGTAGACACGTGCCCCCACCACATTGCCCCCCTTTTTTTAAAATCCTCAAGAAGCAGTCCAATAGACTCTGATGAGATCTGTGGGAAAGATGGCTTTTATCTGTGACATTTATTCTTATGCACACTTTTGTTGGCTTTGTGCAAAAGAACTTCATTTGGATTCATAAACCTGTTCATAAATGTGTATAATTCCTTTTTTACCTTTTTTTTTTAATAAAATGAAAACATTCTGCCAATGCTGTAAAATTTATGGCTTCAGAAAACTGTCAAGTGTTCTTGAAGATTATGGCAACATCTTAATTGGCAGCACAGAGATTAAAAAAAAGACTGGAGAGCAATAAGACTATATCTGGTTTGCTGGGTTTTGTATTTTGAAACACAGAAAAGTAGCATAAAATATAATAAAAATAGACATGTGGATTCTCAGAATAAAGAAATATTGATATTTTATTCTTTGCTTCAGATATTCTTTCAAATTGGAAAAAGGCCAAATTTGAACTTTCTTTCATGCTTTCTGGCTTCAGGAAAAGAAAAAAAAATCAGTGTAGTGTTTCATAGTGCCTGTTGTTCTGTACTTGTTTTATGTCATATAAAATTTATAAAATATAAATAGAAAAGTAATTTAGGTAACCAATCTGAGTAACTTAGTAGTGTTAAAAATAAAAATACCTCAAGATAGTTTCCAAAATGGTCCATTGTGATGGATCTGACATTACCATCACACTTGAAGAGTTAATACCTTATATTTACTTAGCATCATAAGGAAAGGGTGCAGAGAAATGACGTTTGTTAAACACTTACGTGTTTACATACATTAAGCATTTATTACACTGTATTGATATACAGGGTGCTGTGTTAAGCATTTCATACTATTTGATTTAGTCACAAACTAACTACTAATTTGGTATTAAAGTACCATATTATGGAAGAAAAAGCAAGGCTCAGATAAATTAAGGAACTTCTAAAAGTCACACAACTATTCAGAGGCATGGACTGTAGTGATAGAGTTTAGGATATGAAGCCAAATGGCTTGGGTTCACATTCAAATTTTACATTTTAACTCTGTGACCTTCGATAAGTACCTTACCTTCTCTGTGCCTAAGTTCCTTTATTTATAAAATGAAGTTTACAATAGTACCTATCACAAAAGGTTTTTGTAAAGATTAAGAGAGTATATATATATACACACACACACACATACATATATATATACACACACACATACATATGTGTATATATACAATATAACAAATAACAACTGAGTCAAAAACTGTATCTTGGAGCTCCCTAGAGGAAACAAAGAAGGAAGCATGACAGGCTTAATGTCTTTCATGTGTAATTGTTGACAGCACATGAATGCATCACAAAAAGCATTCCTCAAACTATTAGAAAGGCAAGGATCTTTATCTAATGCACATTGGGCAAAGTAATAAAACACGTCCTCAAATGTGGTTTAACAAGACTGGAGAGATTTCTTCATTTTGCTTGCTCTCGTTGAAAGCTAAGGGTTTCATTCAATAAATGATGTGGAATATGGGCAGTGGTCAGGATGATATATCCAGCTAATGCAATTTTTAGATGCCTAGCTGCATTTAGGGAAAACCTTGGCGAAGCTTGAACACTTTAAGTGACTAAACAGTGTTAGACAAACCTTTACAAATAAGGTGTTTTTGACATAGCTGAATGAAAATTCAGGTCTGAGTTCTTGAATGAAGACAGAAAGAAAAAAATTAAAATTCCTGCTAATTATGTCACTACCAAAAGAATTAAATCTTAGTAGTCTCTATTTGTGGTTAAAACTAAGAGTAGATGAAGGAAGAAATGGAAAGAGAAAATTTACAGCTCATGAGAAGCCCAGAAAAGGAACACAACAAAAAGAAAGTTGAAGAACTGGAAACCACACTTAAAAGATTAAACCATCTCTTTACAGAGATTCAGGTACTGGAGACACTAGATGCTGGTATCTTCCATGACCTAGACTCCCTGCAGCATGAGGCTTTCTGAGGTTGAGAGAAGATTCCTCACCTGAAACTACGATCAATCAATCAATCAATTTGACATGGGGAGCAACTTGAAGACATTTCATCTTCAGGAGTTTGGAAGATTAAGAAAATTCCTTTTTCAGGGTTGTTACTTAGGGTCCTGTGTCCAGAAGCTTCTCTCAGTCACATTTGTGTCACATCTTGCTGGGCAACTGGGGACCATGTAAATAAATGCCTGAGGGACTGGGTCATCTTCTCACCAGTGAATCCTCAGTATCTCCCATAGTATGAGTGATTAATATACATTTATTGAGTTGAACAAATTAATTAGTAAGTGAACCCCAGAAAAGACAATTTGCCAGTAGTATTTCCTCTAGAAAAATACAGGAATAATAACCCACAAATGGTAACTTGATTATCTATCATGGTTATAGAAGTTGAAGATGTGTATATGTCGCTTTGCATTTCCCAAAAGGGTCCACACATTATAAAGGGAAAAGCATGCGAAGATGGTAACACAAAGATGTTCATAACACCAATCATTATAGCAGCCAAATATTGGAAATAACTAAAATGTTTCATAAATAAGGTATGGGATAGATAGATGAAATATAGTTCTTATTAAATAATTGAATATTAGATTATAGAACTTTATTATTCAAATAGGAAAATACACATGTTCTACTGTTAAATGAACATTAGGTAGCAGTAGTAAATCAAGCATAATTTTGAACTTGGAAACTAAATAATATGCAATATTATTTAATTAATAGAATGTAAGTTTTATGTGTGTTTTTCACAGAAAAGACTTTCGAAATGTTAACAGTGCTTATCCCTGGGTAGAATAATTATTGATTACTTTATTTTCATTGTTTTTAATGCTGTCCTACACCTAATGAAACTCCCCTATTCTCCAAACACTACATTTATAATCAGAAAGGTAATAAAATGACTTAAAAGTAAAAAGAAAATGCTCTCTTGCTGTGGCCAGATAGTCTGTATTCTAGTTCTATCTTTGCCTGGGGAATCTTTAGGAAGTTTACTACACTCTCTTAGACCTGTCCACCTTACCTGGAAAATAGAAATACCAATAATGATACTTGGTCTTTTAATTTTAAAAGGCAGATGTGAAGACAAAATGTGGCAATTCATAGGAAAACATTTTGCAAACTGCAAAAAAAGATACATATGATAATGAGGAGGAAAATGAAAAAAAAAAGGCAGAGAGGAAGAGGAGAAGGGGACAATGAATTTTTGGGGTTGAGAGATGAGAAAATGAATGTGGCTAGTGGTAATATTTGGAGACATCATCAGAACAATTTTTTTAGAGATGGGTGTCACTCTGTTGCTCAGGCTGGGGTGCAGTGACCATTCATAGACACAATCATAGTGTGCCACAGCCTCCAATTCCTGGGCTACAGTGATCCTTCTAGCTCAGCCTCAGGAGTCACTGGGACTACAGGCATGTTCCATTTCTCCCAGGTAAGAACAATTTTCTTATGAGAAATGTAAACTTTTTGTTTTAGAACTGGGGAAATTATATAGTGTTAAATTCAAGTCATTTTTATTCCTGCTATCAAGTTCTACAGAGAATGGCCTGGCCTGTGAACCTGCTTAAGAATTAGGCTGGGTCTCTGGCCATTGTTTCTTTATGCAGAAGATTGGAAGATATGAGTGGTGGACATGGGAGTAGTGGTAGAAGCAATAAATGGTCATTTAATTAACTCAAATAGAAATCTTATTTACAGAGAAAATAAAAATAAATGCACAGCTAGTCATCAAAATTTCTTTCCAATTCCATTAACAATCTCTGAGTCCCCTTGATCAAGTCTGTTCCTTTTATTGGCCTTCAGTGTTCTCCTTCATTCAACAACAGGTATCAACTAAATCATCTCCTAAGTCCTCTGAGCAGTAAAGTTCTATGAGTCTTAGATTTTATAGATTCTATATATAGATTCTACACATATTTACCCCTATCATCTTCTATATTCCTATGAGTTAGGGAATCTGAGCTAAATTATTTCCATTCCACTCACAAAGACATTCTTTTGGCTGCCTTGATAAAGCTTGCTTACTGCTAATTAGTTTGGCTGAAATATTATAATATAATGCCATTATAACATTTTAGCTTCTAAATTTCTGTTTCTTCATTTACAAGCTGGGAATAAAAAGAGTACCTACTTTGGATGATCACTGTGTAGTTACATGAGATCCTATACCAGAAAATGACTAGGACAGTTACCTAGCACAGGGTATGTGTGCAATTAAAATTAGGTGGTAATACTGATGTGATTTGTTTTTAGTTTTTTCCTAAATTTTTCTTTGAACTTAGCAGCAGTTGTGAGAAAACTCATTGAAATCTGGAGTTTGACTCAGAGACCTATTTCTTGATTTAAAACTCTATGGAGTCACATCTCACACAATCTAAAGAGTGCCATGTTCTTTCATTAAACGCCCAATGGTTCAAAAGGTTGTTGTTGTTCTTGAAGCCTATATTTGGCTTCATTGGAGCCTCCACCAGCTAAATTCATATTAAAGCTAAAAACTAAACAAAATAAATCCAAATTAATGTATGATTAATGCACGGCTTTTTAAGAAAGGATAAATAGAGCATTTTATTAACACTTTTTTGCTGCAACAAAATGACAGTCCACATATTTTCATTCAACACAACAAAAGCTGTGATCACATTACATCACTTTGAGGCACAAAGCAAAGAGTATTTTTTTTCTTAAGGTAAAGAATGATTTGCATTTTTTAAACAAACTTCATGTTTTATATTTGCAGTAGCAGGGCCTCCAGTCACTAGCACAATACAATGAACAGATCAGATATCCAGAATAGACAAAATACACCAATAATATTTTGAGTTGAATTGGGAAATGCATTATCATAATTTTAGAACATTATAAAGAGGTCTGATGTTAGCTTTAAAAAAAATCATTCCAACCACCCAAACGGCTACTACAAGCAAAATGAAGGTAATATACAGACAGGAAATTGTATGCATTGCACTTATTGCTTGGTACACAAATGTTGCAATTCTTGTTGAGTTATATTAAGAAATGACAAGCAAAATGCCTCTTCCCCACCTAAAATTCTATGACTCTATGAAAGTAGAAATTGCAATTCCCTAACCCAACATTAGGTGTATGCTATTTTTGGTTTTGTGTGAACATTGTTTATTATGTTTCTGTGTATGGACATGTATAAGATATACAGATATATATAGAGAGAGACCATTTTAATATAATTTATTGTCCTATATATTTAAGACAAATATTTCTTAGTAGGACCTTAAATAATAAAATTGCCTACTTACAATATCTCTATGAAGTTAATCTTTTCATATTATATATAGCTCTGTGGCACAAGTTTCATATAGTATTTAATCATGAAGGAAGAAGGATATCTAAACCATTTTCTATTTCTTTGTTCTTAATATTGCATTTTAAGGGCTATATTTCCATAGTAAATTTCTTATTAGATTCTTTGTGGTGTATATATCTCTTTTTTTTCTAATGCAAGTTACAACCAGTACAAAGTTGTAATAAAAATACATTGAAGTTTATTTCTTTTTATATTTTTTGCAAAAAACTTATGTGATATGCTACATGAAAAGTTTGATTTTATTGAAATGTGAAGTGTTTCATACTGTTAGGTAAATGGATGGAAGAACATGAAGCACACCCCTCAATTTACATATTCTCTTTCACAGAAATAAGTGTTTGTGGCCAAGCATTTCATAGAAAAGACTGCAAGATACTCCTTTTGAGGACTAACAAAATATCTTACATTATGCAATTCAAATAGTTATTCAGTACAACTTTGTAGCTGATAGTTCACAATGTACTTCTTTGAGACATATCCCAACTCCCTGATTTTCACTTAATAAATGTCGCCTCTACCTGATGCAGCCAACTTCTGTATGCTATCCTGCAATACAGTGTAACAAATATATAAGTGCGTTTTGCATGATCAAGTAGCTTTGGCTTCCTAACTTTTGTAGGATGAGATGTTGTGCTTTATTAAATAGTGATGAGTTTTAGCTCATATGAATCCAAAGGGTAACTACTTGTTTCTACAATTTTGACCAGTCAAACTTTTAAGTCACAAATGCAAGAATGGATGACTTGAATGGAAATGATGGAACTTCACAATTTTACAGATTGCACTTGATGGTAACCTCATGGGTTTGTTTTGTTTTCATTTTAACAGCAAGACTTGCCTGGTTGATATGTTTACATGTTTATGTCACGTGTTTTTAAATTTTTTGTGTAATCACATGAATTTAATCACAAACACTAAAAATAAATCCAGTAATTAGTTTTGTTATGAATAATCAACTCGGTCCTTATAGCTATATGAGTCTTGTACTTCTCCTTGTACAAATTCCTCTTTCTTTTCCCAACCACTGGGCCAACCTCCATTGGCCTGTGTTGTGGCACCATAAGACTTGGTGGTACCATAATTTATATAATTTTGAGTAATGTCCCCTGTTTCTTCATCAAGTTCATCTTCATGAATAAATCCACATTTTTCTTCACTTGTTTCCTCAGGGTCTGCCCAGGGTTGTTTCTCTCCTGAGGCAAATATTGCATAAAATATAACTCCACCATAGTGGACTAGGGCAGCGATCAGGAAGACATACTGCCACTCTTCACGTGACTGCAGTGACAAAAAGCAGCACTGTGAGAACAGACTCCCCATGATTTAAATGCCTAACGTCTTCTCTGAATACACCACCACTGAATTTTCATGAAACACTATATTTGGGGAAATCCATGTACTGATTATGTGAAGCAAACACTCTATATAACACTTCTGTAATGCTATTACTTTTATTATTTGATGTTTTAAATCTAGAAGTTTAGAAAAAAAATTCCAAATATATCTATGGCCTGCTGATTTTTAAAATATTCATAATCTCTTTTCATTTCCGTTGATTTACTTATCTTTTTATTCCATTTCTTTTGTTTCTTTACTTCTAGTAAACCAGAATTTTGAAGCTCTGCCTACACATACAAGTACAAATAGCTGATGATAATATTCTCCCTTGGACAACTGCGGAGGAATCTGAATTGAGGTTTACAAATAAAGCTCAGAAGACATCTGCTTGAGTATTTTAATAAGCCAGAGAAAAAGGGAGTTTTTATCACATCAGGGGTATCAGAATTATTAAAAAGGGTTGAGAAACATATTGCTTATTGGTTAGGGAAATTGACTTTCTTGGAATTCTTAAAAAGATTTTTTATTCTGAGTCTCATTTATCTTTCCCACTCAGAGATGTGGTGACTGGACAAGAAAGAGAATACTAAGGATAATATTTTAACTCTTTTCCAAAAAGATTATCATTTTGAGAAACTGTCTTCTATGAATAAACATCTGTTTTGGCCACCTTACCTTATTCTTTGTCATTGCACCAACAATGATAGGACAAACCATTCCTGACAATGTGCCAACACCATTCGAAATGCCCATTAAGATACTGGCATATCTTGGAGCAATATCCAAGTGGTTAACATTGAAACCTGAAATACACACATAAGTTTTGACTCAGGGGATCCTAAACTTCTTAAAAGTAAGTACCTGTAAAACCACACATCACAACTCCTTAAAATATACTGGGTTCAGAGCACGTGCTTAATTACGTTGTGATAATTTCTCTCGGGGATATAATGAGAATAGAATGAGGTATGAATTCTTATCCAACACTTAATATGTGATGTTCACTCCAGAGAGGAGGTAATGTTTTCTTAACAAAAACAAAAAAGGCAGTCCAGGAGGACATCGAGTATTAACAAATCTAAATGTTTTCTAAATATTTTATTTTTTTCATTTTCTAGTGGAAATATTTGACTATTTTTCAACCTATAAAAGATATATATGAAGATATCTATAAAAAGATATATGTATGTGCCTTTTTATCAGCAGTCAAAATCAGAATGTCCCAAGTACAAAGAAAAAATATATATCTTACCAGATATAGCAAATCCACTGAATCCCACTGCAAGTACCAAGAATGAGATTGCTACCCCTCTAGTATGAGAATAGCCAACAACCAGGAGTAGTGTGGCTTCCATGCCAAAACCTTCAGAAGCAAACACATAGAAATTCTTCAGAAATTTTTGAAATTTTACCAGTGAGCCAAAACTGCTAAAAATGTTCCAATTTATTAACCTAGAAATTCCACTTCAGAGAGTCTATCTTCCAAACTAATAACAATAATAATAATAATTTTATTTTATAATTTTATTTATATTTATTTTATTTATAATTATTATCCTAGAGATTCATGAAGCTTTCCTTGTGTTTTAATAAAAACATCCAGGCCAGATGTGGTGGCTCATGCCTGTAATCCCAGAACTTTGAGAGGCCAAGGCGGGAGGATCACCTTAGGTCAGGAGTTCGAGGCCAGCTGACCAACATGGAGAAACCCAGTCTCTACTAAAAGTACAAAATTAGCCGAGCATGGTCACCCGTGCCTGTAATCCCAGCTACTCTGGAGACTGAGGCAGGAGAATCTCTTGAACCCGGGAGGCGGGGATTGTGGTGAGCTGAGATCATGCCATCACACTCCAGCCTGGGCAATAAGAGTGAAACTCCATCTCAAAAACACAGAAACAAACAAAGAAAAACATCCAAAACAACCTAAAGTTTCAATGATGGGAAGAGGTAAGTTAGTTACAATAAATACAAATGGCTTTATTTATTTATTTATTTATTTATCTATTTATTTATTTATTTTGAGACGGAGTTTCACTCTTGTTGCCCAGGCTGGAGTGCAATGGTGCGATCTCGGCTCACTGCAACCTCTGCCTCCAAGGTTCAAGCAATTCTCCTGCCTCAGCCTCCCAAGTAGCTGGATTACAGGCACCCACCCCCACGTCAAGCTGATTTTTTGTGTCTTTAGTCGAGATGGAGTTTCACTATGTTGGCCAGGTTGGTCTCAAACCCTGACCTCATTATCCACCCACCTCGGCCTCCCAAAGTGCTGGGATTATAGGCATGAGCCACCATGCCCGGCCACAAATGGCATTATAAAGCAGTTACTTAAAACTAGGAGTTATGAAAAGTTTGACGTAGTATGAGGAAGTTATTTTAAGTGAACAATGAAGGCACAAATGCAACTGCATCTAAGTAATTTGATCTGTGTAGAAAAAGTTATTTTCTCATGTAGGTTAAACTGATTGAACTAAAAACATGTCCTTAGTGCCACTTATGTACTTACCACCACAATTCATGATCTTTCTCACTGTCGTAGTTGAAAGAATCTGCTTGCTTCTTAGAAAATCTGCAATTTGCCCCCCAATAGGCACAATAATTGTCATTACTAAGTGTGGCACAGCAGATAGCATGCCAACCTGATGAAAAACAAGAAGGGGGAGAAATAGACATAACCGTAAATAATATGGGTAATTTAATGGCCTTAGTTTCTGAATCTGTCATTACATTTTTATGGAAAAAGGAAGGAAAAATACTCTTTCCAAATGATCACTTGCTCATTCCTAGAATAAGTAATGCTTTCCACAGAATACATGAGAAAAGCTAAGCAAATTTACTTGGATCCCTTTCGACCTTCTGTGAGAAGTAATATATATATATTTTTTGCTATGTAATGCATCAGTAAATTTTGAGTATGATTCAACTCTTCTGATATTGTTAAATGTGTTTGCACAAATACATCCTTAGTGAAAGAGAGCAAAAGTGGCGAGAGAGAGACAGAGAGGAAAAATACATTTGTCACATCTTGAAGAGGCTGTATTTTAAATTTATGTTTAATTCATATGGGGAAAAATGCATATTTGTACTTTATAGATATCTTATGAGTAAAAAGCACAGACATAATTTCTGTAGAGTAAGATCCCAGATAATGCAGATAATTTCTTCAATTTTAAGTATTTTCTGCATCAAATATCAATACTTGATCACAAGTATTGTGGCATGTAGTTTCTCAATTAATTTCATGCTAAATAGCCTAATTTCAAACTTTACCCACCAGGATCAGTTAAACACATATTTTTAACCATTACTTACACACAAAGCACTGTGTTCTAAGCATTATGGGGACAGTAAGTATAAATAAAATGCATTTAAATTATGTATTACCACATATGTGGACTTAATAAACTTTGAATATGAACATATAAGGAAGTTTTTTTACTAGGTAAACTTTGAAAAACAATTTTTGGCAGATGGCATTCATAATGTGTGTTTAAGTATGTCTTTCCAATTCGATTATCGAAGGTTTGACACAAAGATTCTATTTTATTTTACACTGGTATATAGTATGATATCACAATCATGGATTTGAGTTGTAATGATTAATTGAGATAGTAAATGATTCCACAATAGGTTAACTGTTCAGGCTACATAATGATCTCTTCCATCCCAGATGGATGATATTAATAGTCTTCTTACTAAGTAAAAAAAAATTGAGAGTCAGAAGACTTAAGTGATTTTGAGAGTCAAGTTTCGAATCAGTTCTACCTGAGGCCAAAGACTGGGCTCTTAGCCTTTATACTTGGCACCAATGCCATGAGAAGGAAAAATCAAATGAAATCAGACGATATATATTAATGTGCTTAGTCTAGTACGAAACTTGGTATGTAGCAGGGACTCAACAGGTACCTAAATAAAGACGTCAGGTAAACTGACATTAGAAAAAAAAAAAAAAAAAACATTATTGCTTTTGAGACTAGCATCTTGAGAAAACTACAGGGCTTTTTACTCTTAATATGGAGTAAATATATTTCAAGCAGTCAATGTGTAGAAAGAAACCTTTGAACAACAACAAAAACATTCTGAAAGACACTATGTTAGGATTTGTGTAGAATTACATGGTATGTTTTTGGCATTTATAAAGGCAGGCTAAAAGTTTGGAAGTAACCACATTGCCTAAGTCCACGTAAATGACTCGCATTTTTACCCAGTGTTTAATAAGTCTGAAAAGTTTTTCAATTGAAAATCCTCTGTTATTTACTATATATTCGAACAATCATTTTGACTACTTTGGATAAGAAAGGAACAAAGTTATGGTTATTTTTTCACACTTTCAGCAAAGGGTATGCAAAGCACTATGGAAAATGCAAGGTGCTAACAATCTACAGGGTTAATCAGACAAGTTTTAGACTATTTTAGCGTATTGATTTAACATTTAAGGGTATTGACTCTCCTAATTTCTTAAACAATATGTGGATATACTCTGTATTTCACCTCAAAAGGGCCAAAGAGATTTCAAAAGTTTGTGAGTTATTCAGTGGTCTTTTGGCTTTTGGTGACTTATGAGGAATCACTTGTCACATGATCAAAATGATCAAAACCTTCCTAAATATCATTTATGTCAATCACATAAAAGTTTGCTTATTATTTTAAGGTTTTGAAAGGATAGGATAAATGTTTTTGAGCTTATAACTGATTTATTCTTCATAGAAACTCCAGTAATTAGATTTTTGTCCCAGCCTTCTTTTAGCTTTTCTGGGTCATAGTCTAGATCGTATGTCTTCCTATCTGATCCATATTCTGTTCAGAAATAGCAGCAAAGCACAGCCAGCCACCACTATTCTTCTCCTCCTTAAATAGGAAGCTCAAAAGGAGTGGACGTCTGTTCTCATTTGGCTTGCCCCTTATAATCTGACCTTTCAAAGTGCTGGTTAATCCTATCACTGACCTGCTGATACGCCATTTTCAAGGGCCTGAAAATGTTACATATAAGCATAGGCTGATATAATATATTAAATTATATATATATATGTGTGTGTGTTTTAGAAAATAAAAATAAAAATATATATACCTGATATATATTGTATTAGCTTATGCCAGTATATAATTATATATATATATCAGTTAAATAATATAATTAACTTATATAGTTAACTGATATAAAATCTATGTTATAATTTTATTTATATATATGGTGCTGTCTTAACTAAGTCAGTATAATTAGAATGAAGATTAAGCCATTGCACTCATGTTTCTTTCTGTAGGATACCCAATTTAACTAAAGTTGAAGAGAATGATCTTCCATGTAAATATTTTACTTACTTTACCTAAATTTGGATGCAGCTTTTAAATAATATCCTTATTATTTAATGGTATTAAGTTAATACCATTATTTAGAGATAAGAAAATTGAAGCCGATAATTACTCAAAACTATGCCCAAGATTATATACCAATACTTTGTTGTAGATCTTGAATTTGAAGCCATGTCAGCTTAGACCCGAATCTAATTCTCTGTGTTCTCCAGCATGTCCTATACAATTTTTTTCAGCTAAGTCAGAATTTTTTAAACCAATCTAATTAGTATATGAAGACCAATGTGTCTGTGTGAATTTATCCACAATTTTCGTTAAAAATATAACTAATGAATGAAATAAACCAACCCATCTGCTGGTTGATTTATAATTAGTTTTTACAAAATACCATTGCTTTTACTCAAGCATCCTCAATTAATTGGAGCTAGAGGGCCAAAATGACCACATAGTTTCATTAACATCAGTTGGCTTCGTCACTCTTCCCCCCAAGACCTGACTTTATTCATAGCCTCTCAGTGTCATATTTGTCCTAGATTATGAAAATGGACTCACACCTCCAGCAGCCTTTGTTGAGAAGTTTAACACCTCTCAGAGCTCCCAAAGGCTACCCTGGAATGTTTGATCAGCTCTAGAGAGAAGAGCTCTGTCTAAAGCAGCCATTCTTCTCCGGGATGGAGGAAACAGTTTCCTTAGAAACAGGAATTACAAAAGAGCTCTTAGAATAGCTACTCCTAAACTGAGGTTTTCTTCAGTCCCAGGTCTCAGTCTTTCAAGTAGAGACAGAATATGAATAGCGAGCCCAGCTGGACTTATGTAATGACATGAAGAGAGATAGCAAGACCATTGCCAGCACAGACAATGTATTCAGGACTCAGCAAAGGGCTTGACACAGAGATGGCATTGAGCAGATACTCACTAAATACTTGAATGGATATATGATTTACCTGAATTTGAATGGCATAGTGAAGATAATTAAACAAAAATCAAAGAATCTTTGTCTAAATTTGATTTTGTCATGCATTACTAGCGTGGCTTTAAGCAATTTAATTACTTTCCCTAGTTTCTGTTTCCCCATCATTTCAATAGAAATGATAACTGTTGTTCAACAGATCAAACAGCAAAAGTTGTTCATGAATATGAGAGTAGTTTCTAAATTTCGAGTTCCTATATAAATATAGAGTAGTATTTTTATATTCATTTTACCCTTATAGAAAATCTCAAGATGATTATATTCCCATAGCTATGAACAAATGTCTGTGGAAGTTTGCATGCTGTATTCTAATTGGTAACTTATTTTCATGTTTATACCACCAAGCTGTGAGCATTTTGAGGACAGAAACCATGTTTTTATTTCTGCATCTCACATAAAGTTCTGCACATTGTGTTCAACAAATACTTGTTAAATTAATAAATTGGATGGACAAAGTATAAAAATGTTTTCAGATTTTCTTTTACAATCCTATCTTTTCGCTGGATGAGAGTTCTAGAGCATTGAAGAATAATTAGATTGGAAATTAGTAAGTACAATTATATTTGAATGGAAAACTTTTTTTGTTTGTTACATTGTCTGTGACCTGAGACTTAAAGGGAGTTATGCTTATTTACAGGGAAAAGATTACACTGCTGCTCGCCCCAACTGGCCTGTAAGTTCCATGAAGGCAAAAACTAGGTTTGTTTTGCCTGTATTCTCAGTACCAGAGAGCAATTCTAGCAGACAATAGAATACAGTAGACACTGAAACATTTTACTTTGCTTCTATTTCCTAGCAGTTGTTTAATGAATAAATGAATAATCTCTGAAAATTAGAAGACAAAAATTTTTGTAAATGAATTTAAAATTCACTTAAATACATAGGTAATCCACAATTTATATAAGAATACATTTTACATACCTTGCTAATTTCAAATCCAAAGACTTCCTCAAAATATGCTGGCTGACTAATAAGCAATAAATAAAAAGTCCAGCTTCTGCAGAAGTTTGCAACAATTATTGCATAGACTGGCATGGATGTAAAAAACTTCCTCCATGGAGTCTTGAATTTCTGAAATTCCAAAAAGAGAGACATTATGACCATTTTAAATATTTTCAAACTTAAATGGGAATAATAGGTGCTTTGCATTTTCAGGATGAATATGACAGGTCATAAGTAAGAGGTAGAAAGATGTAGTGAAGCATTAATTATAACCACCCAGTTAATCTTAGCTACATAAGTAATCATTGGAAGAAAAAAAATATGATCTCAATCACTGCAACTTATTAGATTATTCCAGCTTTAGGAATACACAGGATTACATAATTATAGAAAATTGATTCCAAAAGCATAGGTCCTAGTTTCTAAAGTTTTTTTTTTTCCTTTTTAAATTTTTTTTTAATGGTGATAGATCGTATCTCAGCAAAAACTTATTGCCACATCAGTGAGCTTGTGATAGCCAAAACATTTCATTTAAAACATTGAAAATCCAATGTATTCATGAAGAGAAAGATACAAAAACTTAAGAGTACAGTATTCTAGACTAGACCCTACCTGAGGTCAATTATTCTACTACCAAACAATCTAAGTCAATTATTCTACTATCAATCAATCCATAAATTCTCTTGATAGCTAGTAGCTTTAACTATAAATTCTGTGACACTAGAGTTCAAGGTTCTATAAAACTCAGAACAGCTGGGTGAAAGCATTTGTCTATCCCCAGCGTACCTTTGGCACTTAACTAGTTACTTAAAATATTCAAAGCATTCAAAATTAACAACCTAAATATGATCAGCTTTGCATATGACCCCTTTAAAAAATTAAACCTAATTATACTTAAAGTTTCTGTGTATGCCAAAATGTAAGCAAGTACGTATTCTCCCCCAAGAGTAATATTTTTAGACATTAAAATATCTCTCATATTTCCCGATTATTTCTCAAGTACTTTATTTTGAACACCAAAATACTGTTTGGTGTGGAAACAGTGGCCTAAAATAACTTTGTTAAAAGCTAACTTGGGATCCTTGACCTAACTAAATGACTGAAAGAGGAGGCAAATATCTTTCACATGGATTTAACAATTATTCCTGAATGTAAAACATCATAATTGCTAGTATTGGTTGTGGCTGTAATTAAGCCATTTAAAGATCACTTTAAATGCAACACAGTAGGAAGTTATGATGTGGTGATCATAGATATATGAAAGACAAAACAAAAAAAACAAACAAAAACAAAAATCTGTCCTAATAATATGTAATGAATACTGTGGCTTTGGATAAAAAATTTTAGTGGCAGCATCATAAATAGGTTCAAAAAGTACAGTTTTTAAAAAGAAATCAATATGTTCTAAGAAAATAATTCCAGATGAGTACATTCATTTCACAGATAATAAAAATGTCAGAAGACAGAAATGTCTGCATTATGGTATTATGTTAGCATAAGAAATGACTCCAGAATATTATTAGAAGTAAAAGAACTTTTCCCTGCTGGGCAAAGATCCTTTCATTCATACCAGGATCATCTTTCCTAAGAACTTTATTCTTTACATCATAAAGCACTTCATCAAAAGCAAGAGAAAAATATCTCATCTTATACCTTAAAAAATTGTTGGGGGATTAAAGGGAAGATTATGGTATTCTGATGATGTTCTATTTATTGAACTGGCTGTTTATGTTTGGTTTATACAAATTAAGCAAGCTGATTGTTTACTATTTGCGATTTTTTTCTGTACATATGCTATATTTAAATCTATTTTTAGAGAAAAATAGATTTAAAAGACATTGCCATCAGTTGCAATGTGTGATTCTTAATCAGATTCAGATTCAAAACAAATAGCTAAAAATAAATTTGAATACAGGTTAGATATTAGAATGTAGACAGCATTAGAAATTTGAATATGATGTAGGTGTTAAATGATGATACAGAATTGTTTTTAATTATGTTAGGTGTGATAGTAGTACTGACATTGTGAAGGAGAATATTATTTTTCTAGAGATACACATGAAGTTTTTATGGATAAAGTAGTTTGACGTTTTATTTACTTTGAAATGGTTCATCAAAACAAAAGTGAAATAAATAAGCAAGATGGTAATTGTTGCACCTATGTGGTGAGTATATGATATTCCTGTCAGTATTCTTTCTCCTTTGCTGTATATTAAATTTGTTCACAAGATAAAAGTTCAAACTAGAATACAAGTTATATTCCCACAAAATCTCATTTTAAAATTTACTTTCAAGCTACAGGAACATATGAAACATCAGTAAGAAGTAAAATATTGTGTTTAGAAAAGCAGTGAGGTATAGGAAGCGGGGAGCTGAAGATTATCTGTGCTGTTTTTTCATTCTCCTGCTGTTCTTTCTGGGGTCATTTGTAGGAATTAGTTTTTACCTAGACAGAATTTCTGATTATTTTTTAAATTTATTTCTAATCTAGACATATGACCTCTCAAGAACTGGTAAATAAAAGAACATAATGAATTAATAGGATATAGATATAGGCTGATCACATTATTTTGGGGCTAGAAATCGAGGCTAAACTCAAAACTTGCCAGAAACCAATCTCCATTACCTTCTGCTCAAAATAACTGCAACTAGTGGGCACCAGTGCATACTACCAATCTTCCACCCACTCCCATATCACCTCTTGTTTCTGAGTAGCCACCATAAGAAATTATTAGTCTATTTACAGAAGGAAACACAAAGGGGAAAGTTCTAATGCCAGGCTAACTCATGGAACAACTACACAGTAAAGATTTGTTTAAACCATTGAAGTTCAACTTCTGAATTATATATGATATGGGATTTTTCTTATTCATTAAAGGCCAATTTGGCTCAGCAATAATGGGTGATAGACTTTTTTTTTTTTTTAACCTAAGATGAGACATCAAAGACAGGCATTCTCTAACAAATGAAGTAGAGAATCTGTGCTAGAATCAACCACACCTAGAATAGGGAGGGAGAGGTGTTAGTTTTAAAAGAACAAATGCATAATATGTAAAGGGCATTGACTCTTCAATTAGTGTATGACATCTTCCAGCTCTTAGCATAAGGAAACTATCATTGATCAGATCACCAAATGCTTCAACATGTCTAAATACACTACTTTTACTCAACAGTGTATTTTTGTGGGGTTTTTTTTGGTTTTTTTTTTTTTTTTTTTTTTTTAGACTGAGTCTCGCTCTGTCCCCCAGGCTGGAGTGCAGTGGTGTGATTTCAGCTCACTGCAACCTCCACCTCCCTGGTTCAAGCAATTCCCCTGCCTTAGCCTTCCGAGTGGCTGGGATTACAGGCTCACGCCACCAGGCCTGGGTAATATTTTTGTAGTTTTAGTAGAGACGGGGTTTCATCATGTGGGCCAGACTGGTCTCGAACTCCTGACCTCAGGCAATCCACCCACCTCGGCCTCCCAAAGTGCTGGGATTGCAGGTGTGAGCCACCATGCCCAGCCTTCTTTTTAAAATATAATATCGGGGGGCTTTTGTATTAATTACTATGTACAATATATCAATGTTACATAGAATACAACATTTGCATTATTGAAATAGAACTATGTTTTCTCTTTTTAAGTAAATCAGAAGGAATCAAATCATCAGGAAAAAAGGGCTTCACAACATTGCCTTTATCATGCTTGATATTCATAATAATAATCCTGAAAGATAATGATATTTTATCAAAAAAATAATTGAATTGTTATAATTATTTTATATCAGCTGTCTATTATTGGTGTTCTAATGCTTCAGTATCTCCTAAACCACAGATGACATAAATACGCATGTATTAAACCTACATTTAGAACATAGCAGTCCTCCCTTAACTGTGGTTTCACTTTTTGAAGTTTCAGTTACTACTTGCACAGTACAATAAGATTTTATGGGAAGCGGGGGGCACAGTTAACTTAAGTTTCCTTACAGTACATTGTTATAATTCTTCTATTTTAATATTAGTCACTGTGGTTAATCACTTACCCAATTTACACATTAAATTTTATCGTAGATATGTATGTATAGGAAAAACGTTTTATGTAGGGTTCGGTACTAGTCACAGTTTTAAGCAACCCAGGGGGTCTTGGAATAGATCTGTTGAGGATCCAGGGGCACTACTGTATTCAATAAACCAAAAATTGCCTTTTCATGACTGATTTGGATTTTTAAAATTTAAAATGGACAACTATTTATTGTATTTGTTTAAATTATAGACCATATTGAACTGTTTAAAAATATTGTTTAGGTTTGCCGTTACAGTTATAACCCAGTGTACATTTTTAAATGCTTAAGAAAGGATAAAGGAAAAAAAAAATGACAGATGGAGGAAACAGCTATTATTCCTAAGTCAGAGAATATGGATGGACCAAAAAAAAATAAGTTATGACTGATACCAAATTAGTTTTGCTGAAGAAGAACTTGTGAGATAGTTTGGTTGGTCAATGGGGGCGAGATGGGGATAAGATAGGAATATACACCATAATAAAGTTCTTACTTCCATTGCACCTAAAAGATTTGCACTCTCTCCAATGCTTTCTTCTATGTACCTACGTTCTTCATCTGTAATAGTAGGATGCTTTGCAGGACTTTCATAAGACACCAAAAGCCAAAACATGTACCAGACCATTCCAAAGCTTCCTGCAAGCAACAGTTCAGAAGGAGAAAGTCAAATCTATCACAAATACTTCCATTTAACAGTGATGTGCTGGAATAAAACTGCAATCATCTCATGACAAACACATTCTATTAGAAAGAAGAATTCAAGCTTATGTTTCTCCAACTGACGTTAGCCATCTTTTCTTCTCTTTTGCCATTATGCTTCAAACTTCTTAAAGGTCAGGCCTGTGGTTTTATCTCCTTGTCTCTATGAAATAGCACTGATATACAGTAAGCCATAAATAATTATTATAACGGTGTAGTTTGGAAGGTATTCATTCATCCGACAGTACTTAGCAGTTAGCATTCTAGGCACTCTGGTTAAGTGCGAGAAATATAATGAACAAAACAAAATTCCTGTCCTCAAAGAATTATTCTGCGGGTGAATCCTTTTCTTTATTGCCTGCCTAGAATATACAAAAGTGGTTTCATTTTCAGAGAAAAGAATTGCTCATTTCCCTCTCCTGTTAGCACTTCCAGATCTGGCAAACAGACTATTAAATAAAACCTAGATTATTTTAGCATGAGTGCCTACATTACATAAAAAGTGGACCTCTGTACTTAATGTGGTAACAACACTTTTTGTGACTGTATGCCATATTATTTTCACCACATAGTATTGCCTATTGATCCTTCTTTGGGCAGGTGAAAGTTATAAATTCCAAGGCCCTAAACTGTAAATCCTTTTTCATCCTCTTCTTACCATTAAAACATGTCCTTTTTGTGCAATATAAATCTGTAAGCATTAATAGTAGCAAGAATTTCAAGTGATTTATTCTAGTTTCTCAGCAGTTGACCATTTCATTTTTTTCCCTCACACTGTTCTCTTTGTCCCTTGGGTAACAATCTAAATGCTCCTGATCCCTACAACACTTTTTCTTTGGCCTATCCGATCTCTAAGAAGTGTTCCTTAACACCATACATAACTTCTGATGAGCTGTGTCCCTTCTAATTACTCAACATTGAAGTAAACATGATTTAGGTTCAGATAGTGCTTAAAAATTCAGTATAATATAGTGTTTACAGAATATAACTCCCAGATTCAAATCCTGACTGTGTCACTCATTCGCTATATGATCCAATCAGTAACTGAATCTCTCTAAACTTCCACTACAAAATGAGATAATAATTCATTTTTATGGAATTGTAGAAAAGTCAAAGGAGGTAATGTATAAATCAACAAGCACAGTGGATGGCACAAAATGAGCACTCAAAAAATGAGAGATACTGTAATTTTATAAGAATTATCATTACCACTAATGGAATTCACCTAAAGTGCCAGATATGCTGCTAATTACTTTATATGTATTATCCTTTTTAACTTAACATCACTATACTGATCTTACCTCTTTAATCTTTAAAATATGACAACTGAATGTGTGACTCCAGACCAAGTTATTGTTACACACAGCAAGTAAGCATAAGCAAGCACTATGATATGACATTTTCAGATTATCTGTTTACATTTTGTATCATTCAATGATAAATATCAAATGAGATATAACTTGAAATAATGATATTGGTTGTCTATGAGTGCCTTGTTTAAATTTGTATTCTTACTTTAAGGTCACATATCTTCAATTAAGTAATAGATTAAGGCACAAAACAAAGTATTTAATGGATAGCCATATCAACTTGTGCAATACATCCTATGAAACAAGTGCTTTTAAACTTTGTTGAATTATGCACTCCTTTGAAAATCTAATGAATGGTATAAATTAAAATCTGATTTAAAAAAATCTCCCTAAGGAAAAAAAAAGTTCACAAGTACATATATGGCTTGCAATTTAGGGCATTCATGGATCCAAAACCCATCCATGGCTTTTGAACCACAAAAAGTGTCCCTATGATAAGTGACATTTAATAACATTCTACAAGCCTAATAATTTGTTCTGATGAGAACATTTCAAAATGGGAATGAATCAGGGCAAATTTAGAATCAGCCAGATACTGTTCTACCACATGACTTCATTAATATTTCAGATTCTCTTGGCAATGTCCAAAGATGATATTAATCACTGACAATATCAGTTGAGATCCAGCTTTCCTTTATTTTTCCTTTACCATTATTAAAAAATGCCTCTTAAAAAGAAAGACTGTAGGGATATTTTGAAATAGTTACAAGGTGAATATCAAGAGTGTTTTAGATTTAGGATTACATATTTTATTTCAACATGGAGGCTTAATTCCCTTTAATTCTGGGGAAATGAGGACTGAGATATGCTGCTACAGCAGCTAACTGCTGATATTTCATCAAGGAATTGAATAGTCGCATCAGCACCACCATCCCCTTTCAGCTATCTTCCCCCATTCAATCTTGAAGAGGCAGAATCAGGAAAATGACCAAGAAGGCAATAGCAAAGAGAGGTGGGTGCTGCCTAACTCTTTCCTCTTCATCAGCTTTTAATCAAGAGATAATTTAATATTTTTTCATAATAAAGGACATAGATTTACTAAATGACAAAGTTCCTGTCAGCAATGTGGTTGCTTTTTAAAACAAGAAATAGCAATCTAAGAAAAATAACAGAGATGAAGTGTTTTCTAATCCTCTCAGAATACAAGGAAAGGATTCTTAAGAGAAGAAAATAAGTAAGTAAACATAGAAATGAATTTAGTGATTGATCTCATTGTCTGCAACCACTTTTCTTTTAGCCTATGCACATTTCATTTAACGCTATTGCATAGAAATATAACATACCATAGACATAAAACACTGAAGACCAGCCAGTGTACTGCACAAGAATGCCAGCTAAAGGCATTGCAATCACAGCGCCGGCATAGGAACCTAAAGTGTAAGGAAGAATGGGAGAAAAGTGAGTGAAATCTCACATCCCTTGGTTTATTCACAAAGACACTTGCACACTCAGGTATATGGGACTCACACCCAGACAAATTCCCACCACCAACAAACATATAAATGTATACATACGTACACAGAAACACGGGATTACACAAGTGGATACCACCTACCTCCTACCCAAGACACGACAGATATTTAAAAATAATAATGGAGCCATGCTGACTGGTATGTGTCCTGCATGTCTGTGTGCTGAACTTGGGACAGAGTGTGCCAATACTAACCAGACACCTGAAATCTATTCTTGCCACCTCAAGCATGTATCTTCTTGTAGCAAATTCATGCAGTTTCAGGTTTGTGTAGTTTTTTCTGACTTCATTTTAATTTTTTTTTCTGCCAGAGGTCTCTTTATTAGAATCCATGATTGAGGGCATATTGCTTCAGTTCTCAATGCATGGCCAGAAGATATCATCAAGGTAAGTTATCATGTTTTTCCACCATGACAAATTTGTTTTCTTTGCTATCCCATAAAACAGTTTAAAACATGCTGACAATTCTCACAATAATAGGTAGCATTCATTAGCTTTTCTAGTGAATACCACCTGATTTACATCCCTTTGAATTTTACATAGTGGGTTATTAAAAAAAAAAAAAGGTCTTAGACATATAGGTAGAAATGGCAATATTTGTGCCCTGGGATTTAGACCCAAATACAGGCAAATTCAACCTCTATAGGCAATAATACTGCTAATCTTATGGCTTAAAAATACAGTAAAATCACAGCAGCCTTAATTTCCTATTATTAGGATTATTTACAGTAGTTCTTATATCTGATTTGGAAATGGAATTGCTTTCTTGCCTTACTGCTCTGGTAGAAAGAGTAAAACATGCATTCTGCGGGCATAAAAGACCTTAAATTATACTGATTGTCTTAAAATGTTTTAAAAGTTAACAATGAACAAAAAGTAGCTTCAGATTACCAGAAAGAGCGCTACACTTTAAAAGCTGGGATTGAAGCTTTAATACATGTTCATTAATTCTACTTCCCAAAATAGTAGTAAGGTCAGTTATGATCCCAAAAATAAAAGTTCTAATGAATGGGAAATTATAGCAGCAGTGCTTAGGAGAACACTTAAAAATCATATTAATTTAATTAATTTAAATTATAATAGTTATTTTCTATAGGCATTTTATTCACTGTAATTCAAACATATAGCTGTATCAAATAAAAATTCTGAGAAACTGTTAGATTTTAACCCCAAGCAGAATTCAAAGTAAATTTAATATTTATTCATAAAAATAAATACGTAGTCTAATTATGTTTTTATCTCCGTAAACGTGTTTAAAATTTGTATTTTTACATTTTTGTGTCTAGGTAGAATAAAAAGAAAACTCTGAGGTTCTCAGAAAAATGTACTGCAGTATAAGAGTATTATAAAAACCACTCATGAATATATTTGAAATCCTAGATGAAATGGATCAATTCCTAGAAAAATACAAACACAAGAATAAATAGAAGATTTAAGCAAAACAATAAAACTAAAGAAATGGAAATGGTGGTTAAAAACCTTACCACTCACAGATGTGCACACAAAACCCAGATGGTTTTACAGGTGAGTTTACCAAATTGTCAATTCTTATTCAAGTTGTTCCTAAACTTTTACCCACCACAGCTGCATCTGCACACAGTACTCACCACAGAAAGAAGTGGTTGCCAGTCTACTCCTCTCTAGAGGTGGGGCCCATTTGCTCCATATCCCATGACATGCTGGGTAGGTAACACCCTGTGATGGAGGAAGATACACATTACCATCACCATTTAGGAACAAGAGTCTTTTTAGTATTTTGTTCAAATCCTCCCTGGCCTTCAGACTTCTTTCCACCTCAATTTTTTTTTTCTGATTAAGGTAAAAGAAAAGACTGTATATTAATCAATTTATCTGCAATTCTGAACAGTTTGAAAAAATTCAGGAGATCATTTTGTAGGCCATTAAATTCAGTAACTCCCAAATATAAATATCTATACAGAGAAAGGTGAAGTTTAAATCCTTGGAGCTCACACTTCCTGAAAGCAGTGTCTAACCTTTAAGACCTTAAAATAGTTAGTTTTTTCCTATTGTTTTGAATCTATCCTTTTTTTATATATATACTTTTGGAGGGAGAGAGGGGTTTTTGGGTTTTATTATTATTTTTTTTAAGTTCGGGGGTACATGTGCAGGATGTGCAGGTTTGTTACATAGGTAAATGTGTGTCATGGTGGTTTACTGGACCTAGCAACCCATCATCTAGGTATTAAGCCCAGCATTCATTAGCTCTTTTCCCTAATGCTCTCCCTACCCTGCCCTTCCCCGATAGGCTGCAGTTTGTGTCGTTCCCTTCCCTGCGTCCATGTGTTCTCATTGTTCAGCTCCCACTTACAAGTGAGAACATGCAGTGTTTGGTTTTCTGTTCCTACATTAGTTTGCTGACGCTAATGGCTTCCACCTCCACCTGTGTCTCTGCAAAGGACATGATCTCATTTCCTTTTAGGGCTGTATAGTATGAGAAAGGGTTTGTTTTTTTTTTTGTTTGTTTGTTTTGTTTTATTTTGTTTTGCTTTTATGTGCCTTAATAGTTTACATTATTTATCTATTTCCATTATACTCCATGGAAAAAGAAAGGGAAATTGGTAAGCCAAACTTGAGTTTTTAAGTAGAATTCTTTCAAAGTCTGCAGACTGATGGAGCAAGTTTTGATCATTAGAATTAGCTGACCCAAAAATGTATCCAATGAAATATTTAAGTGAAAACTCATATCATGATTCAAGGTCATCAGGAACTTACTTAGCATAAAACTCCCAAGATATTAATTCGTGGTTATCACCAGCAAAGGACAAACTCTAAAATTCTTATCATGACACATTAACAAAAGTCCCTGTTTTTTAAGTCAAATAGGCATTAAAATATTTCTTTAATCCCACTCAATTCTAGAGAGAAGGAGGTAAGTAGTGACATTCATAGCTTCATATCATTTATGGACAAAATATCTGATTGCCTAACATTTTCAGCGTTTCATTTTTTATTTTAACTCTATTTAGATACAACCTAATACAATATATTTATTTACAGATAAAGACAAACATAAACTGGTGGTTCTCAACTACATGCCAATCTTAAAACGACTTCACCCTGAAGTTACATACCTCAACAAGTCCCTGCAGTATTCTAACAAAGATGACACATCCATAATGCACTCTGGCTGCTGATGGAATTAGCATATTCAGGGTAGAGGTAAGAAGTATGGCAGCTCCAAAAACCCTGAAATAGAAAAGATGGGAACACTGTTTAAATGATTCAGCATCTTACATACACATATATAAATTTCTCAAGTGAAATTAAACATTTAAAGTAATAAAAAAGTGTCAATAATTTTAAGGTGGATTGTTTTCTCTAATATGTGTTCTGGATTTGACTGGCTAGCCATTGTAAATACACACATGGGCCATCTAGGAATTCTACATTTGATGCACCAAAATATAAAAGAAGGAGTCAATACGTTTACTATTCGTAAGGAGCCAAGAAATATACTATTATTTTCTTTATAGACTTAATTTAAATTGTAAATATTTAATAAATCAGTATATGTTTTGGACTCTATTTCAGTCTACAAGGTAAACTGCTTAAGGGTAAGAGCTTGTTTTTCGCATCCATTGTGTCCTTGACACTCAGCACAGTGCCTGACACACAGCTGGTAATAATTCAAGAGTTACTGGAAATAATGAATGCATAAACAAAGTTATTCCTCACATTATGCAACTATTTGTAGCTTTCCTAGAAGCTGTACATACATAGAAATTTTATAAATGAACTCATATTTTAAATGTCCCAAGAAGTCTCTTGATTGCCCTTAGCACATGTTCTCGAAATAATGCAAATAATTACACTTAGTATACCTTTCTCAGGTTTCTCATTTTTTTCTTCTATTTGAGACACATCTAGAGCAGCATACATACAATCATTCAAGAAAAAAATGCTAGAAACATCATGCCAAAGCTTGTATCCATCTATAAGTAAAAATTCCATTCCTTCATTAAAAAAAAAAACAAAAAAAAAAAAAAACAAAAAAAAAAAAACAACTTCTGGTCAGGTGCAGTGGCTCATGCTTTTAAACCCAGCACTTTGGGAGGTCGAGGCAAGCGGATCACCAGGTCAGGATCTCGAGACCAATCTGGCCAACATAGTGAAATCCCATCTCTACTACACAAAATACAAATAATTAGCTGGGTGTGGTGGTGTGCGCCTGTAATCTCAGCTACTCTGGAGGCTGAGGCAGGAGAATCGCCTCAGAGAAATCAGAGGTTGCAATGAGCCAAGATCACACCATTGCACTCCATCCAGGGCCACAGTGTGAGACTCTGTCTCAAAAACAACAACAAAAACAACAACAACAACAACAAACACTTCTATAATGTTTATACCAAGTAAGAAAAGTATTCCTTTAGCTGGGTTACTTTATAACTATTTTCTTGCAAAGATGTAAAGATGTTTTGGGACATGCTAACTCCAATGAGCTAATCTATGTATTTTAGGCAAATTTTATCAAGTCAAACATGAGCCTTAAATTCAGTCAATGTTGGTTGCCTCATAGAAGCGCTAATCTTTCTTCTGGGCACTTTTAAGAGTTACTGTTAAAGACCTGGATTTCTGAAAAGGACCGTCTATGATTATTATTAATCTGCTACAGAAAGGTGAGAAATGACATCACAAACGGCAATGAATTAAAACAACTTCTTTTCTACTGATCATATACTAGTCAAATAATTTTGTGTAAAAATATGTGTAACCTGTATCCGCCTTCCCTTAGTGGCTTCTCTCCTCTGAGATAAATGGTCACTCATGAAGTGAATATTCTGCTCCATTCTTCCACTGTGCTGTTTGCCCAAAATAGATGTCCTTTTGTTTTAAGCCAAAGATAATTTTGCATGCTAAGATTTGAGGGAAATCTTTTATCCAGGTTTATCTAGTATGTGTGTGTTATTTTATTGTTATGTTATTATCATTGTTTTAGAGGTATGATGCATAAATTTTATTTTCAATGAATGTAACGTTCTATCCTCACTTTCTCTCCCTTTTTGAAGGGTTTGTAAATACGATTGTCTTGTGATAAGCTGGTGAGAGATGAATATTACCCATTTTTTAGCTTAGTTTCTTAACCTCTTTATGATTGAAATTTGGGCCTAGATAACCCTTTGTTGTGGAGTGCTGTCCTGTGTACTGCATGATGATTAGCACCATCTCTGGCATTTATTCAGTAGGTGCCAGTAGCACACACCCTTCCTCTAAGTTATGGCAACCAAAAATGTCTCCAGTAATTGTCAAATGTTCCCTGTGAGAAAAATCACCCCCTTAGTAAAGCTGAATCAAGTATTAACTATTCATTGAATGTACACTATAGTCAGAGCTAAATTTAATGAGTGCTTATTCGACTTGCTAGATACCATATTAACACTTCACATGCCATAAACTCCACAAGCACCTAACGACCCAGCAACATGGATATTATTCATATACCAATGTTATAGATGGAAAAACTAAACATAAGATAAGTTAAATCACTAGTTCAGATTATTAGCTGGTTTTAAATAGAGAAAACCTGTTTCAGATACAGTTCTGTTTTATTTAAAACCCAGTGAGTTTTGCCACTAGGATTTATACCTGATTATGCATATATTAGGTAGTTAGTAATATACTTCAGCATTCTAACTGTAAATTTAAATAATAATCTTCACAAAGCCACTTGATATCACACTATTATTTCTGAAATAAAACGCTGAGAGATTACTTTCAATGTTTACTTTCCATTCTTGCACTGAATAATATTTCTAATTACACAATATCATATCATAATTGAAATGGTTTTAATTTTAAGTTCCTTAATTTCTACATAGTCTCACTCTGTCACCCAGGCTGGAGTGCAATGGCATTAACTTTGCTCACTGTAACTTCTGTCTCCTGAGTTTAGGGAATTCTTATGCCTCAGCCTCCTAAGTAGCTGGGACTACAGGCCCATGCCACAACACCTGGCTAATTTTTTGTATTTTTAGTAGAGACTGCGTTTTGCCATGTTGACAAGGCTGGTCTTGAAGTCCTGACCTCAAGTAATCCACCCACTTCAGCCTCCAAAAGTGCTGAGATTAGAGGTGTGAGCCACCGTGCCCAGCCTCTTAATTTCTTTGTCTATCCTTTTTTCATTATCAGTGGCTACTGCACCTCAAAATCCATTGATTTTCTTGTAACTAGTTTTGAATCCATCAAACTTTACAAACCTCATCTTTTTATTAATTTTATATAATGATTATCCTAATTAATATCTAAGTAATTAAAATTCTGATTGTCAAAATTCTTCCCCTAAATGGAAAGCCTTTACACTTTGTCTTGCCATACAGCCAAAATTAAAGCAGTCTCCCCATTCAATATTCGTTCATGCGCTCACACTTCAAACTTCTGTGAGACTGTATTCAGAGGAGAGTATTGTGTGGAGGAGAAGGTAAGATTTACAGGTCACTTACTGTAATTTCTCCATTTATATTGACTCATTTAATCCTCACAACAACTCTCTGAGTTGTTAGACTTTCCTCTCATTTTATGAATAAGGAAATTGAAACAAAGTGTGGCCAAGTAAAAAAGCAAGTAGTAGAGCTCAGATTTAAATCCACGGCTCTCTGACATGAAAATCTGTGCTCTTTCATTCACATGATGTCAGCAGGCACTTAGAAAAAGAAGATAGTGGACCTCAGTGTAGTAGGAGAGGGAAAGAGAGACAAGTAGTCCAGGGACAATGTATGCCAAGGGCCACAACATAAGTACAGATAGAAAACAACAGAGACAAACATTAATCTCAGCTGAGTTGACCAAGTCACAAACTTTTGGTAGGGAAACTTTGAAAGATTAATATAAAAAAGAAGAAAGACTTTCCAGAAACAAGGAATGGCTCAGCAAAGCTTCACAAATGGAAGAGGTTAGCTTATGTACCAGAAACTAAGGAAGTATTGAAAATGGGTGAACATAGTGGCTCAGGTGCTTAGGAGAAGGAAGAACATCTAGAGTGGGATGCTGGATGAGGAGACTTTGAGGAAGTTTAGGTAGTCCAAGAAGGTGAAGGGTGAAATCCATCAGTCTGTGACATCTTGGAGATGACTGAGTTTGGGGTGACCACAGAGGGTGACAATTATGTCACTAAAGTGAGGTAAATGTGAAGCTTACTGGGATTGAAGGGAGAGGGATGCAAAAGCTAGGAAGCAAGCGGTGGTTAAAATCCATGTAAGTTCAGGCAAGATGAGGGCATGCCGAGGAGGAAGGGGTCAAAGTCACTGATGGTAGGAGAGGGCGGACAAAGCTGACAGAACGCTACAGTAATTTTTTTAGGACCCCAGCTTTGTCGCTTAAAAATTATGTAACTGGTAAGTTGTTTAACTTCCCTAAATTTCTGCTTCCTTGTCTTTAAAAAGGACATCACTAGGTAATGGTTCAGAGCATTGATTCTTGAGTCAGACTGCCTGGGTTCACAGTTCATCTGACACTTATTACTTGAGTGACCTTGAGCACTTCATGTAACTTTCTGTGCCTCATTTCTCATCTAAACAATGGGAATATTAACAGAACCTCTGAGTTATTAGAAGTAAAACAATCAGAAGACTGGCTGGCGCACTCTAAGCATTTAAAGAATGTTAGAACTTGCACTATAATAATACTAATGTATTGTATCTCTTAAGATTGCTATAAGGCTAAATAGAATTATGTACCTAAAGGACTTAGTCTGATGCTTGACACATGAAAATAAATTCATAACTATGAGCCAGTCAGGTAGAGACAGTAATTGTCAATGGTTATTGAATTGCTAGTGTGGATATCACTTCTAGATTCTTATTTTTACTGAACAACAATATTAGAAAGCTCTTACTGCTATCCTTACTTCACAGACAGTGTGATCATGTCTGAGTGAGTTAAAATAACTTGCCAAGGTCATATAGATAGTAAGTAGAGAACTGTGGTTGACCTTACTTATCTGTTGTAGATCTGGGATATCTAATCACTAAGATCTACTTACTATAATAGCAGCAGAATGAGTACTGTCATAAACTTTGAAAGATGAAAATGTTATTGAAAGATGGATGGTAGTAGCAGTGGGAAGTGAAAGCAGAATTCTACCCCATCTCTCCTATGTTTTGAAGTAAGTAGTAAAATGAAGAGGCTCATTTATGAAAGTTTTGTACTTTTTTTTTTTTTTTTTTTTTTTTTGAGACGGAGTCTCATGCTGTTGCCCAGGCTGGAGTGCAGTGGCGCGATCTCGGCTCACTGCAAGCTCCGCCTCCCGGGTTCCCGCCATTCTCCTGCCTCAGCCTCCTGAGTAGCTGGGACTACAGGCGCCCGCCATCGCGCCCGGCTAATTTTTTGTATTTTTAGTAGAGATGGGGTTTCACTGTGGTCTCGATCTCCTGACCTTGTGATCCGCCCGCCTCGGCCTCCCAAAGTGCTGGGATTACAGGCTTGAGCCACCGCGCCCGGCCTGTACTTTCTTAAACAAAGTGTAGGTTTCAATAAAGAAATGAAAGAAGTAGTGGAACTGAATATGTAAAAGAATTTTAAGAATATAAAATTGCTTGGCGTGGTGGCTAACGCCTATAATCACAGCATTTTTGGGGGCCGAGGTGGGTGAATTGCCTGAGGTCAGGAGTTCAAGATCAGCGTGACCAACATGGTGAAACCCTGTCTGCACTAAAAACACAAAAATTAGCTGGGCGTGGCAGTGGGCACCTGTAATCTCAGCTACTCGGGAGGCTGAGGCAGGAGAATCACTTGAACCCAGGAGGCGGAGGTTGTAGTGAGCCGAGATCGTGCCACTGCACTCCAGCCTAGGCAACAAGAGCAAAACTCTGTCTCAAAAAAAAATTATATAGAGATAGAGTTGTTTAGCATATTAGTTTCTAGACTTTCACATGCATGATAAAAACCTGGGGCCTGTTAAAATGCCGTTTGCTAGATGTCAGAGTTTCTGACTCAGTAGATGTGTTTGGGGCCTGAGAATTTGCATTTCTAACCAGATCCCAGGTGATTCTAGTATTGCTTGTCCTGCTTTGGGAATCACTGGCTTAGCAGTACCATGCCAGGTATTCCCCCAGGACATCACAAAAGGGGCAAATATGGGGTAAAGACCAGACCTAGAATAAACAAAGCTGGTCAAAGTTAGACATAGTGGAAATAGAGGGCTTACACTTTATTATAGAAGGGAGAGGCAAGGGTAGAATAGAAACACTGCTAAAATGGAAGATGTCCTTTAAAAAACACAAATTGATATTAGATTGTTAGATCAAAAATGAAAATGAAGTTCTCTGTTCTGCTTTTGACCATTCTTATTGACCAAATTGAGCAGCTGCCATATTTTTCTTGGGGACATTTAAATAGCATGATATAGTATTTGTTAAGAAGACGAGTTTCTTTTTTTATTACCCTGTGAAAATCCAAATTAGAACTCCAATTTCTTGCTAAGTATGACTTTGAGCAAGTTGTCATTACTTAAATTCTTCAGCCTCATTTCTCAGTCTGTTTCTTGTCGACATTTAAATAGCATGATATAGTATTAGTTAAAAATGAGAGGGGTTTTTTTGTTTGTTTGTTACACTGTGAAAATTCGAATTCCAACTTCTTGCTAAGTATAACTTTGGGCAAGTTGTCATCACTTAAATTATCTTAGCCTCATTTCTTGATCTGTATAATGGAGATGTTTCCATACTTCAAATAAAGTATCATGAAGATTAAATAAATCAGTTATGGAAGGGGACACTGTCTGGTCCATAATAAATGGCTTGTCAAGGTTAACCATTATTATACAGAAATTTCCTAATGTTTAATAGACTTTTCAGAGAATGATTATTCCATATCTTTTTCTCCAGAATGATTTTGCACTGATTAAATAGTGTTAATTCTGTACCCATGAACACATGGGTGTTCCATATCAGGCTGAAATTCTAGCAGCTTTCATGAAGTGCAGAAGACATGTAATGGGAATTTTATCTTCCATTTTGAATTCATACAGAATTGATTGAAATGCATCAGCCTCTTAGTCTGTGCCTCAATAGTCCATCTAAAGTATCTGATGGGAAATGACCAGAAAAGAAAATTCACAGTCCTCTTTAAATCAATAACCGTCTTAGAATCCTTCCAACTTTATCCTTCAATACTTACCCATGCCCCGACCCTCAAAAACACACCTCTTTTTCAACTAGTCTCCTCTCTCCGATATTGCTGAACTACTGTAGATCACTTTTGTAAGACTTAACTCGTGAGGTTATACGTTCCCCAAGCCCTCCCATTATTTTTTCTCTTGGAGAATTGGGTCCAGTTCTCCACTCCTTTAAACCCCTTGGTGCTAGCACAATGCTTTTCATATGGCACATTCTTAGGAATGAGCATCCATTTCTTTTTGTGCAAAGACTCTCAACTGAGGGTAATTATAACTTCCTCTCCTGAGGTATATGTAGGTGATAACAGAACTTTCTTCTATGAATATTTATTTCAAGCAATTGACTATTTATTTGTTCTCTAGCTTTTAATGGGGACAGACTGCTGTTCTGGGTATACTATCAATTCTAGGAAGCTGAGTTATTTTCATAGAATAACTCTAGATTGACAGCTATGGGCTATAATTTAGAGTACTCCTGTAGATAAATCCTCACTTGAGATAGTTGCTGAGTTCAAGTACATGGCCCAGTCTGGCCTCATTCTTACATCTTGCAAAGAACACTGGAATCCCCTGAAACTAGCAGCCATCACATTGCCTTTTACTGCCTGTTCATCACTAGATCGTCATCAGCCTCTGAAACCACTGCCTCTGAAGCTCTGCTTTCAAAATTAAATTAAGAAGTAATGCTTCAGAGGCGATATGTTGTCCTCTTAAAGAACCTCACCATTCATTAATATTTAATATAGTTATATATATTATATTATGCTTGTTTCACAGTCATCATTTTTGTTTGGTCTGATGCTAGAAGTCAGAAGCATTAAATATATTTTCTGTATATTAACAGACAGAAGGAAATAGATTATATAACAAGAAACATTTAATGTTCATGTGAGTTTTGTTATCCCTAGGATTACTCTTAACTTTAACACTTAAAATTGGGTTTCACAGCACTACTGCCCTGAAAATGATGTTCATCATTAAAAGATTTTAAAGTTATTCTCTGATCAAAAGACTTGTCTAGCAATGAAAACCACACAAGTAAATCAATTCTCAAAATTGTTCCCCAGGCGAGTTCTTTCCTATTGACCTAGCCCAGCAATAAATAATAGAGTGATTTTTAAAGAAACTGTAAAATACAATACTTTTTGAAGAAAACACACAGTAAAGATACTTAATAGGAGAAATGTGTTTAGTAAAGAATGATATAATTTGAAATCAGACATCCTGGGGTCTATAACCCAGCTCTGCCTCATACCTCATAGTGGTATTTGGGAAAACGATTCTGTATTCAGTTTTCTCATGCGTAAAAGAAGTTTCAGTATGCCTGCTTTCATGGTCATAAACATAGAAATAATAGGCACTGGGGACTCCAAAAGAGAAGAGTGTGAAAGTACTGGGGGTGCTGGTGAGGGTTGAAAAATTCTCTCTCAGGTATAGTTATCTATTTAGGTAATGGGTACCCTAGAAGCCTAAACCTCACCATTGCACAATCTATCCACATGACAAGCCTATACATGTATCCCTTGAATCTAAAATAATAATAAAAGAAAGAATGCCTGCCTTATAGAGTCATGTGAGGGATAAAGATAATGTACATTACAAATGTGATATATACATATATATACTTATTATTTGATTCAATTCTAATTTCACCTGCCTCCCAAAATGTAAAACAAAGGCAATTATGAAGATGACTTTATAATATAATTTATGTCTTCTCTCTTTCCACTCTAAAAAAAGCATTTTCTGGAAATAAATACATTTTGTAAAATTAAATACTTGTTTATTTTGATTTTTTAAATTGTAAAAGTAAGTTTCATATAATATCAGGCAGTATATTTATATCATTATTATATATTAAAACAAACTATCAATGAAACACTCTGGCAAATTACACATTTTTTTAAACAATAAACACAGTAAAACATAGCTTTCTCAGAAGAAATAAAGAAGTCACACATATATATAGCTGAAATTGAAGTTCCAAATAATAAGATGAATCTCAAGCAGTCTGGTATTTCATTTCACTTAAGGTCTTTCTCCTTATAATTGGCATCTAAGGTGCTAGATTGAAAACCCACTCCTGCTGTGAATATAAGTCAGAGATAGGCCATCAGTAATTGGGCTGGGGAAAAAAAAGGAAAGAAATGTGCAAACTACGTGTAAAATAATAATGTTATTATTTCTTAAGAAAATACATAGAAATTGGTGGGTGTTCTTAATTTTTCAAAGAACAATATTACAGTCTCTGTGACATAAAATAAGGGCCATTTGCTTATTAAGGATGTTTTCAAAATAATAAACCATTTGAAAATCACTTAAATTTGTTGGGTTTTTTTTTTGTGATTTCCTCTGCAGCAAATAACATTCTCAAATAAATTTGCTGATTATTGTCAGGTTAAAGCCTGATTTCTATTTTTCTTCTACTTGTCACACACACATACACTTTCCTCTTCTTTTACAGTAAGAAATAATCACATATCATTATTTTATGCACATTGGTGTTCTTAAATGGCAGGAAGCTCTATACCACTATAGAGACTGCCAAAATCAAGAGGTGTAATAGTAATCACGACATAGAAATGTTTGGAAAGGCAAACGCAGCTGCTGAAAACCTGTATCACAGACTGCCTGATGATTAGCATTCAATATGGCCCATAATGAGTTAGCTTTGAAATTCCTAGTCATATTTTCTCTAAGCCACAGCCACAAACACCCTCAAGTACCAAGCCCACCTCAAAATGATTTTCCCAGAAGAGGTGAAAGGAGCACTGGTGACTTGTCACTTCTACAGATGATGTTCATTTTCCCTAAATCAATCAGTCCACTTCCATTTGGGCAGTGGATTGTCACTTAACAGGGAACTAGTGTTCCTCACCTCAGGTGTGGAACTAATTCTTTCCTGGAGGGTCTGCAGTAGACTGACTCGGGCTGTTTAATCTATTTAATCTAATCAAATCAGGGCTTGGATGCCTCCCTTTGTCACATCTGATGCCCCCACTCCCATATTAAAAAGGGAATACACAGGCATGAGCCAACCCTCTGAGTCCCTTGATACATCATTAAGTTGTAAAAATGACTTCATCACTCACGACAGAGAGATTAGACAGCCCCAGTGGTAGCATATGGCAGTGGGAGCATCACTCTACCAGCTGCCCACATGACTCTCTCCTTCCTCAAATCATGTCCCTCCCCTCCAGAAGCTGCCTCTGCACTGCAGTAGCAGAAGACTCTGCTGCAGCGGGAAAACCCAGAGCTAGTAAGGGGTAAGGGGATTGGAGAATGAAAAGAGAGAGAGAGAAACTCATATCGACAAAGCACATGCAAGCCCTTGGAGACCCCTCCCTCCTCAATCCATCTATTCATCTTATGGTAAAGGGTATTTTCTTTTGTCAGAAAAATGCAGGCTTCTCCTGCCTTACCCCAGATACCTAACCTATGGGGCCCACAATAGGAAGGCGGCTAGATGTTTGATTGGCAGCTAGATGCACGAGATAGAAAAAGTCACCTCTGGCCTTAAAAGACTGGGTGTTTATAAACCATTTCCATCGGAACAGCATGGTGGTCCCTTTCAGCAGGATTTATGTTCATAGTCTGAATTATTTTCTCACACATAAGGAATTCACAAATATTTCTCACTGGAAGGATTGAGGAACTCCTCCTTGCAATGAAGGTTGCAATGGAGAGAGGGAAAAAGTTATATAAATAGACCAACAGCGTGTGTGTGTGTGTGTGTGTGTGTGTGTGTGTGTGTGTGTGTGTGTGTTTGATGATGGTGCTTAGGAATTCATTTCCAATGCTTATTTCAACAATAAATAATGCACATCTTTATTGTTTCATCTCTCTGAAGAAAAAAGACAGAACATCACCAGTAAAATTGCTCCTTTCTGGGCTTAATACGTGAAGATATTATGTTTAAAATGTCTGTCTTCTTCTCTTTTTGAAAATTATTCTAGCAAGAGATTTTTCATAATTAGTCAGAATATTTACCTAAAGTATATTAAAATGTATTTTTGTAAATACAAATACACACCAGTAAATTTTAAAACCATGCTTTTGGGTTTGCTCACTTTTACATATAAATTACTTTCTATTTGATACAGCATATAAATTGAGTTGCATCAGTCAAAATCCCAAAGATAAATCGCTTCATTTCTGCAGACAAAAGTCTAATCTACACCCAGTCATGTTCAAATCTCTGCAATTTTAGTGGTAAGAGCCCAAACTGCCAATGTGTCTGAGTGGCAGAAAAAGTTATAAATACCATGTTTTCTGCTATAGAATATCAGATTATTTGTCTTCGTCATTATCAAGTGTGGAGTTTGCCTTTTTCAGAGAAAAGGGTAGAATCAGCTATGTTGTAGCCAAATAGCTTGGGAGCCAGTACACACACACACACAAAATACAGTATGATTCTCCTGCCAAAATAAAATCTAAGGATCCCTTGGGCCTGCTAAAGGCTTCTCTCTCTAATTCATGAAATTCTTCCCTGGATTTGGGGCATGATAGATTGTAATCACTCATTCAGAGAGCAGATGGCTCAGCCTACTGCTGAAAGTGTATCAGACAGAGATGTTAAATTTCATTGTAAAGGTACCTTGCCATCAAGTATTATCAGGCACGTGAGTTCTAGTCACAATCCCTTTGTGACCTCAGATACATCACTACTCCCTCATTCTCTATTTCATTTCCTGCTCTGTAAAATGAGAGGGTTGGATTAGATGAGCTCTGTCCAGCGATAATATGGGTTCCTCCTTTTGTGGGGTTCACTATATGCTACAACCAAGTGTGATCCTAAGTGTCTTATTCAAATAAAGAAGTATTTTTTCTTTAGAAAAAGTCAAGTTAGAAATTCAAGAAATACTTGAAAAGACAAAAATAAAGGATTACGGTAGGGGAAAATAAACTCTAACTTTGTATAGAGAAGTCTAACCTCAAGCTAAAATGGATTTCTCTAAGTGTATTTATGCTTGGCTAGAATTCAAAGATTGGATGCACTGAATTACTAGCACTCTATACACTTGACTAAAAATATTTTTAAAAATAGCTCTTTAAAGGCCTTCAAATAAAATTTATGGAATTTTTGGTGAATAATAATTTCAATTTGAATAATGTACATGGGGAAATAATTTTAAAGGTAGAAATATGACTCATGAAAAAAGGCATTTTTATCACATTGGAAATAAACCAATTGCATTACTAACACTTAAGGTAAATTTATACTAAAATAAGCTGAATAGTCACAGAAATTTATTTTCCTTCCATTTTTTCTAAATTTAAGATTTCATTAATAATAAATAATAACAGCCAGCAATTACCTAGTTCCAGGCACTTCAAAAAAAACTACATATATTTAGCTGTTATGATCCACACGTGGTAGGTACTTTGATTAGCCCTCTTTTACAGAAATACAAACTGAGGTGCAAAGGGGTTAAATAACATTTTATATCATTCAGTCACTAAGTAACACATTCAAGAGCCTGAACCTACAGTTTGGCTTAAAGCGTAAATCTTTCTGCTTTTTTTTTAAAGCCCCAAACACCTTGTTGTGATATTTTATTTACTTAATGAATATTTATCATGAGTCAGGTACTCTCTGAGATGCTAGCAATACAAGAGTGAAAAAGAAAACATGGACAAAACTCCCATTAGACAAATAGATAAATAAGTAAAATATTGATATGACAGGTGGTGATAAGTGCTATGAAAAAAATTAAAGCAGGGTTGAGAAATCAAGAGGACAGGAGCAGGGTATTAAAAATATCAAATAGAGTTTGAATAACATCACCACTTAAATAAAGGCAAAAACACTTTTTGTAATACAGTGCTATACATTAAAAATATAATGTTCATCAAACTCCCTTTGCTGTATCTGACCTGTGGTTATGCCTTTTGCAAAAAAATACATATATATATTTATATATGTATTATATTTATATATTTCATATATATTTTATGTATTTCATATATTATATATCTATGCTATTTGTGCCATTAAACACTTGTCCAGGTTCTTCACAGCAATTTAAATGCAGGGTAAAACCAGTCTTCAGGAATTTCATACTTGTAAACATCTGGATTACTATAAGTCCATGTCCTGTATTATTTAAAGACAAAAATAATTTGCCCCCCACATCTTTTTATTACTATATTAATATGTTCCCATCTTAAAACATCAAAGATTTTGTAAGGAATCTTCCTTTGACCTCCCACCCTAAGGCCTTTCCTGGGGTGACTAAATTCTCCCGCCCATAATGTGCAATAGCTTTTTAAGGGAAGACAAAGGAAAAAGTGATGCAAGAGCTGTCCCTCCTCTTGCTCTCCTCTTGGGAGTAAATTGGGTTTACTCCCCTCCTGACTCTTCCAACTCCTCCTCTCAATGATCAGGAAAGTAAATGTACTTAGAATCTGAGTAGTATAAGAACCAGGAGTCTGCATTGTGACCAAGAGTGGGGCTGTCTTTGCTTAATCAACAAATTGAAGAAGCCAAATAATTGCTCTTTGTTTTTCATTGAGACATTTGCCAAGAGGTGTAACCAGGAGCCCTTCTCTCTTGAGTGGCTGTCTCCACACACCTCAGTTTATCTTTCTCGGTTCCACCCACAACAGTGATGGCAAACACTTTCCAAAGTGAGCCTTTTTTACACCTAAAGGGAAAGGAATCTGTCCCCAATATCACACACAAGGGAAATCTCATTCTACTATTAAGTGATCAATATGGAGAAGCTTATTTGAACGGGTACATGATGCTTATAAGTGGAAGATTGGTTTTGCTGCTTTGTCTTTACTGTTTTTGAAAAAGAGATCATAATAGGAAACATACATCTTTCAAACAACTTGTAAAAATTTCTGATTTTGTATTTATTAAAAGCCTTCCAAGGAAAAATTCTATGTAGCATCTGTAGTACTAGTTGGACATTCACCATGTTAATAATAGGGGTATCAGGATGATTAAATTTTTATCATTTTTATGATTTTTTCTTACTAATATGCAATACTGTTTTAAACTGAAAAGAAAATGTTACACATGTTTAAAAATCATTATCACACAAGGCTTCAACTGCATTTTGCAATGTTTCATTATATTTTCAAAATGAAGCAAAATGTCAGAATCTTCAGGCAAGATAAGATAGTTGATCTCTGTAATTTTCTATAGGTTCATGATATTTTACAATACATTTTTAATTTAATTTTCTCAGTATTGTAGAACATAACATATCATATATGAAAATATTAAGGCCTCTCCATTGAATACCCATTTAAAGGTAAGATTAATTTGGGTCCAAATAGGAATTCTAGAAATTAAAATTTTTTTCTATACAAAAATTAGCTGAGTGTGGTGGTGCATGCCTGTAGTCCTGCTATTGGGGAGGCTGAGGTGGGAGAATCTCTTGGACCCAGGAGGTGGAGTTTGCAGTGAGCCCAAATCCTACCACTGCACTTCAGTCTGGCTACAGAGTGAGAATCTGTCTCAAAAAAAAAAAAAAAATAAAATTCCTTTGAGGAAACTCTACCAGATAAATTAGAACCTGAGTCAGCATCACTGTTTTCATTGATAAACATGACACAGATAGTAATGAGTTTGCTTTAAAAAAAAAAAAAATCAGAAAAACCCATTTACTGACCTCCTAGTGTTACAAAGAGGAAAAGCTGGAGCATCCCTGGTGTTTTTTCCTGGCAGGAAAATGTTAGCATTTTAATATTTGGCAAGGTGAATGTTCTGACTCTGAAAAAAACCCTTAAAGTCACCACCATTATACTTTCATTTGACATCATATTGAGTTCTTGTATCATTTTTGTTTTTTGGTGAATTGTTGCTTTTTTTTTTCTCCTGCAGTGAAAACATTCCATGCATGTATGTTTAGGGTATCTTTCTGAAAACTTTGTTTTATTTTAGGAAATACTTTCTAGGGAATAAAAGGAGTGAAGACTATATATATTGGGGATCTAAAATCCAAAAATGTAACATGTTCATAATCAATAATATTTAACAGAGTATTTCTTTAATTTTTTTGCCTAATATCAATGTTTTGTTTGATTTATCACATCCATAAAAAGGGGTTCTCTACGTAGTTAATGAGTTTCATCAAGTGTCCATCAGCAGATGAATGGATAAAGAGAATGTGGTATATATATACACTACATTGATTTTTTTGAAGGGACTATTTGTCTACTACTTGGTCTTCGTGTCAGCCATCCGAGTGTCAAGTAAAGACAGCCCCCGAAAGGCATTATTCCTAATGTATGGCACTCTCCTCTTGACATTTTAAAGCACTGCCCCAACATCCTCGCTCTAGGGATCCTTAAGACTAAAATAAATTTCCAAGAATTCCTCTCCAGGCCCTGAGGACTCTGAGAAGCCTTGGGAAGAAAAGACACCGCTAGTGAAAGGGATTGTAATTGATAAAAGCCGCAGTATGGGGCCTGAGAGATGAGGTGTTCCCAGGTTACAAAGGGCCAGGTTGCATATGACCACTATTAGGGAGGTGCCAACTTCTAGTCCTCTGCTGTTAAAATGTGACTGAAAGTCTTTCTTTGTGGTATCTAAGCAGAAAGAACAGAAAGTGCTGGTGCATATGTTCTATGTGGGTTCAATTCAGACGTGAAGAACATTTAGTTTTGTTTATCAATATACACAGAGTGAAGCAAAGGAACCTACCCTTCACCTTCTGGTGGCCAGGCTATGCCCGTCAACACCCCCACTCCATCAGTCCTTAGGACTTATGCTTTAGGGGCGTCTCTGCAGGTGCCGCTGGTGGCGCTTCTGGGAACAGGCGCTAGGACCTTGGTTGTGGACACCGCAGCAAGGCAGGAGGCCACTGAAAGCAGCTGAGGGCTCCCCCAACCCCCGCCCCTAAGCAGCTCATTAACAGGTGGAATCGCATCGCTGGTTCCTGCCCCTCCTAGAAACAAATCCTTCAAACCCAGAGCACGAACTGGGCGGGGTACGGGGCCAGCCGTTCGAGGCGCCTTGCCAGGAGGTCAGACCCTCGGGGAGCCTGGGCGACTGTGGGGAGTGCAGGAGACAGCGCAGCATCTGCCGTTCCCCACTCCTTTGTGCACTCAGGCACACGGTCCCTGCTCTGCCTGCTCTCGGTCTGCCCTGAGCTCGGGTCAGGCTATAAAGCACGTCGATCATTTCGCCAAAAGCAAGTTCAGCCACAGCAGAGGGAAGGAGGCCGCGTGCGCCGGTCCCAGAGAGCCTGCATTCGTTTAGACGACTAATTCTGGAAGGAGTCACCAGCAGCTCCAGCCCTGACAGGGTGTTGTCAAGGGACTAGAAGACTTCGCTTGGGGGTCCTCAAACCCCTCTGGGCTGTTGTCTCTGCTCCCAGCTTCTGCTGCCCCTTCGGAAGGAACAAACACCACGCCCTGAGCCCCAGCCCCGCCTGGTGCGTTACCTGTTGGCTGCCAGTCGAGACGCGATGTAGCCTCCCGGAATCTGGGTGATGATGTAGCCCCAAAAGAAGGAACCGTGGATCATCCCCACGGTTTCCGGGTCCCAGTTGAATTTGGCTTTCTATGGAGGGGTAGGAGAAATAAGTGTGAAGGGAAAGAATAGCGTCAGTGCCAAAGGCTCACTTTCAGAGGTTCACAAGCCAAAAAGCCCCCAACGCTTGGGCGCTTCATGCATTCCGGGGATAAGAGTGGCTTCATTTTCGTTTCCTAACAAAATTGCCTCTTGCAACGAAAAAACCTTGCTCATTAACAAAATGTATTATGATTAATAGTGAGGCCGCGCGCACCGGCTTTGCTCCCCGATTGCTGTCAGGCAGATCGAATCATCTGAATGGAGGAATCTAGAGGGCCCGTCTTGGAAACTCGGACTCCCCATGAAGAGATTTGTTAGCCAGATGTGGAGACGCCTGGCAGGGGTCCACTTAACGAATCCTGTCAATGCGGAGGCAGTAGTGTAGTGACTTCTAACCCTGGAGACTTAAATAGGGAAATTCTGGGGAAGGAAAGTGGGGAGGGAAGGAAGGTGGGGAGCGAAGGATGAAAGATGCAGGGCTCCTGGTGGCTAAGAGAAAGGGTTCCCCACAAATGGGGATGGATATGGGCCTGAAGAATTTGGAGTAGTCGGTGAATTGGAAGGAGTAAAGGGAGAGGGAGTCATTGCTCAGGGGTTTTAATAAATGCGGGGCAGGGGTATTTCTGAAGGTGTAGGTCTAATTCCGTTCTAATCAGCCTGGGTGACTTCCCGAGGGGAACCTCAAAGTAAACTGGGTCTCAATATTTACGTCCGAAAGGTGGGAGCGCGCTTTTCCCTCCTGAGAACTGGGGACCCTTTTTCTCCTTTGATATTTTGACACCCAGCGGATTTTGCAAGGTCTCCCGGATTCCAAGAGCCTTCCCCAGTTTCTGCTCTCAACTCCTGCTTAGTCTGGTTTACGGCAGTTGGGGTTTCTAAGAAGGAAGTCCGGACCCAGGGGTTCTGTGACCTTGACGTGACCCTCCCCTCTGGGCTAGACTCCCTGCCACCCTGGGACCCTCTTACGTTGTGGCTCCTCCTGGGAGAGGTAAACCTTCCCAAAGACCCCTCAGCCGAACCTGCTGATATGAACACAGCTGATTTTGTTTTCCAGTTTGTTTCATTTTGAATATTAAGAATGTTTTGGCGGGGACTGAATGAAGTCCTGGGAAAACTATAATTAATATGCTGCACTATTCACCCAAGTAAAACAAACACACTTCTATTTAGACTTAGTGGACATTGCTAGTCACCAACGTCTTGTATTAAGTCACAGTTCACAAAACCTGGTGAGCTAGACGCTCTTTTCTACTTTGCAGATGAGGAAGGGAAGGCCCAGACAGCAGAGCGAAAAGGGAACTGATAACACTACTGGGGTCCATTCTAGAACGACAGAGTTAGCGAGGAGCTTAGGGAGCACCCAAACCTTCCTTTCAGTGGGGAAAAACGGAGCTCACACAGGAGATACGGTTTTGCGAGGCCGCATGGCCGAAGGGCGGGAGCCAGGGCGGCCAGACGTTGCCCACCTCCTTGATGACCTTGCCCCCGCGGTGGATGGTGCTGTTGTTGACCATGTCCACAATGGCCACGCCCAGGTTGCAGCGGATGCCGAAGGAGATGCAGAAGCCCAGGCCGCTCATGATGGCGATAATGTAGCGGCGCGGCAGGCCGAAGCATGTGCAGTCGCACAGCGGCGCCTTCCTCTCGGGCACCTCTAGGGGCTTCCCATCCTCCGTCAGCTCGATCGTCTCCCTGGTGTCTTGCTTCTTCTCCAGCACCCTGCGCGGCAGAGCAGGGGCGAGTCAAGGACGTGGCGGCTTAGGCACCCCCGATGCTGACCCATTCCCATTTTTCAGGACCCGTAGGGGTTGGGAGGAGGGCCGTCGACCTCACCCCACCCTCGGGGATTAGGGTGGTGGGGTGACACCAAGCTGCAAGACCTCCCACACTCTCTCACATTCTGCAGGTGCCCTTGGCCACGGCGGCGACATCGCTTCAACTTTAGCACCTTTAGGCCTAAGGTAGCGAGTCCCTGTCTCGGGCTCCACCCCTGGGCGCTCTGATTCAGATACACAGGCCGCTTGGGCCTAACTTTCTTGCAGAGTCTGCAAGGTCTGCATTTTGTGAGGGCAGAGGTTACCAGAGCGTCCTCTGCACCTGAATAGGGACCTCCCACTCCTACCCGCGCCCAGCAGAGCTTAACCCTGACAACCGCGGTGTCCTCCTGCAACCCAGTACCAGAGGGCTACTCCGCTGCAGGCGGGCCCAACTTGAGAGCCTTTTCCACCCGCGCTGCCTTTTCCGTTTCTAGCAAGCTGAGGTTTTCCAGCTTGGCGATGCTGGTATTCTGTCCCCCAGCCCACCCCTGGAGCTGAGCCTGGGGCACCCCCGGGACTAAGGCCTCTCTAGGCCAGTGCTTGTGCATGAGAAGAAGGCCTGAGAGCTCTCGCCGAGAGTGTCATGCACTCTTCTTCCCCTTCATCCCGCTCCAGGGTTCTAGTTCAATGCTTACGCCCCTGTTACACTTCTTACTATTTTTTTTTCCTTATTACTGGAGTTGGAGACAAAGGACTCTACAGCATATGGCCGACACCTAAGCGTCCTACTGCCAGAACATGAATAATTAATTATTCACAATCTTGCGTCATTACTCTCTCTCTTACAAACACCGAAAAATGTCAAGGATCCCTTTCCCAAGACGCAAAATGCGACTCCCAGATACACAAACGTGCTCCCATATCAACTTTTGTAAGATATTCCACATCAAAGGGGAAGATCTCACTTCAATATTTGTTTTTGCATAGTGTTTCATGAGATTTCAACCATCAATTCATTTTTGGCTTTGGTCCTTGGGAGAAGGGGTAAATGAAAAGGGGAACGCGGAGAAAAGGAATGGTTTTACTAAAAGGTGGCAGTGTTCTAGTCTACAACATATTTATGAAATTTCTATTAACAACAAACAAACGAAAGGAATGCATAAGATAACATCTCCGTACGTAGCCCCTTGCGATTTATACTTTCGATATTTAAACAAAGAGCCTCTCCGTTTACAATTTGCAGAAATTTTTTCCAGTCTACCATGTAATTGTTTTTCACCTGTGCCGTTTTAAATGCTATGTGCACACCCAGTTGTTTTCACACACACGGGTGAAGCAAGCGAAATTTTTACAATTAATTTCAAATATGCATAGCTTGGAATATTGCTGTCAAGCAGTTTGAGGCCACCAGAAAAAAATGTCAGGCTTCCAAATTCTATAAAAAGCACCTGGAGAATAGGTCATAAAGGTATTTGTGGCTAGGTTAATGTTTATTCTTAAAGTCTGATCATAATGTTAGAAAATATTGCAATTTATTTTTACTGGGAGAAAAAAATTCAGCCAGTGTGTGTGTGTGTGTGTGTGTGTGTGTGTGTGTGTGTGTGTGTGTGTGTGTTTTCTTTTCCTGTATTGGCTTCGTGTGCTCAAATCTACAAAGTTGAACTCTGCGCCGGATGGCAGTTGTACTGGGAAAGAACATCCCTTTCCATGGTAGCTGTGGGACTGCAGGGCCCTTGCGGTATCTACTGCCGCATAGGTGCATAATCGTGCCTACATGAAGCCCGCCAAACCTGAAGAGATTTGGAAAATTTGGGAGTGGTTTGATCATTTTCTTTACATTTCTCATGCATTTACAGAGACTTCAATTTCCAAAATATTAAAATTAGCGCTCCTTTGTAATTCTTTTTCCTTTTATGTCTGCTCTGTCTTCTTGATTTTGCTCTAATTATTAAGAAAAGCTGTATCCATATCACATACTTGAAATGATTTAAAGTTTTGCAAATTACAGCATAATTAGTGTAGTGACTATCGGAGGATTCAATAATTAAATCATTTCTAGGACTTTCAAAGTAATGTTGCTTGTTATATTTATGGCTGTTCTTCCAGGCATTGACATTTCCTATGCAAGAAATAGACTCTAGGAGATGAAAACAATTAAAAATGCATATACATTGTTTCAGTCTTAGAGAAAGGAATTGCTTCAACTATCAATTATTGATATATTTTGATTCTTCTTCATTCAATGCAGAAGACATATTCCACTAGGGGATTCTCTACTATGCTTTCGAAGCTGAGACCTCTCTCTTTCTCTCTCCCCAACATATATATACACACACACATATATATAGAATATATACATATATAACATATATATTAATAATGTATAAACTATTACTCTTTGGAATTTCTTGGTTAATTTTTTTAGAGGGTTGTGTTTTATATTCATTTGTCTGCATGAAAGGAATTTAATTTGGGGCATTCTATGAGCACCAAAAGAAACGCTGTTTGAGCAGGTGCTGGTTATTTCTTAACTGTAAAGGAGATAAATCCTGTGTAATAAAGGATAAAACTCTGCAGTCACCAAAGCAAAAATCAAACACACACACACACACACACACACACACACACACACACACACACCAGACAGGTTCATTTAGTGCAACATTCCTGCATTAATAAGCAGGTTTCCAGAGCACCCCTGCTCCAAGCAATGGGCAACAAAAAGACTTTCCGATCATATTACAATCTTTCTGAGCCACCAGGGTTTACGGAAACGGCCCTGCAGATTTTTTCATGCTGAGCCCCAGGTAAGCAACGGTTTCCTTTGTCTTACCTGTAGATCTGGCCGAGGGATTTTCCAGCAAAATTCTTTAGCCCCTCTTTTCCTGGGGCCAAAATCCTTTGTTTTACTGATTCCATCCTTGCAAAGACTGTTGTCGGTTCTTGCCAGATTTAAATAGTGATTGCTAAAAACGGCGAGGATTGCGCATATTGTCTTAATCTCTTAAAGTAGTTGTTGGTTTTTCCTTCTCAGCAGAATGGTAGTGGCTTGCCTCCAGCAAGAGTGAGAGTGAGAGAAGGGAGGGAGAGTGAGAATGAGAATACAACAGAATAGCTGCATGCAACCCACGGGTTTCCTAATAGGAGAGTTAGTAGACACAATCAGAAAGTCTCATTGGAAGGGGAGGATCCGGTGGCAAAGGGCGCAAGCAGTACCATGGTATTTGGGTAGATGCGGTTGAGTCCTTGTCCTGGAAGTCGGTCAGCTGAAAAACAATGTAAATTCCCCGTTTTGAAGATTTACTGCTCTCAAATCTGCTGGTTTTTAAACGGAGGGGCCGGAATGTCACAGAACCCTTGGGTAACAACAAAGTCAAAAGAATAGTACTTTTTAAAATGGTGTCTTTGCCGTAAGGAACAGAGCATATTCAAAACTCATGGGAGCATCTCAGGTCTCAGGTGAGCAATGCTGCTATTAGTTTTTCCTCTCTGCCCATGATCTCCTCCCATCACGCCAGCGTAACTCTGCTCTGCGGTAGAGTCAAATTAAGATGGAGAAGGCTTGCTGCTCTTTGAGGACGTGAGTAAATAAAAGATACACCGTTCTGATTTGGGCAGCGTCAGGGAATATCTTTTTTCAGCGGCTGACAGCGCCCGTCTGGGCGGGTCTCAGTACAATGGTTCAGCACCACGGACAGAGTAAGTTTCAGGAAAAGGGGATGCTTCTTTTGGCTAGCTAGGTTGCCAACTTTCTAGGGGAGCTGGGCGGATCGCCCTGACCAAGGACCATACTGGGGCTCTTCAGGAACGGATGCTATGGAAACCATGTGGGAAGATGTCATCATCTCCAGAGTTTGCAGGGAGAATTGTGCATTTAGCTCTGCTAGGGAAGACAACTTTATTAAAAATTGACAAGTTACTTCTAGTTTGCTACGTTTTGTCCAGCATGCTGATGCCAGTATTGCAGGCAAGAAAGATTTCAATATATTTAACTTATGCTTGTGGTGTTCCAAGACACCTAGGGTCCCTTGAATATAAAATATGTGCACACAAAATACACAGTTATATTGTTCATGTGTTTGCTTTAACCTCTGACAGGAAAAAGATGAAAGAAAGAAAGGGAGAGAAGGAAGACTAGAGCAAGGGAGAAATAAATAAAAAGAGGTGGGAGGAGAAAAAAAAGAATAGCTATAAACTCGGTGAAGCTGATTAAATAAAAGAGAGTTAATTTAATATAAATTCCTTGGAATTTTAAGTATCTTTATTTAACTAATTTACAATGCACTACTGAAAACCAATATACTGATGAAATATGTGGCTATACCTTGTGCTTGCCAACAAATTGTAATTGATAATTTAAATATTTATTAACAAAAAGATTTATTCTAATTTACATATATTACATTCAAATCATATTTTATTTTTCTTTGTATCTCCTTCCCCTAAAGCATAAGTTTTGAAAGACATTCATGTAAGACTTTTGGTTTTATGTATATAGGTACAGCATCAATGAATTTATCTCATTAAGCAAAGCAAGAAAACTGTGCTAGATTAATATAAATTATTAATCTCTTTCACATGAATCACAAACTTCTTGTGTACAACTCAGGCCAATGCTTACAAAACAGATTGGCCTTGAACCACATTTTCAAGGTCAAAACCTTGGATGTCATATAAGCCAACAGAGGGAGTCAATTTTACTTAAGATCCTGAGACAAAATCTCAAAAGTATGGATCTAAATTCAGATTCAAATAATAATATTACCTGAATAGTTCAAGTGATACAATGGCTATGTATTCACCGAATGGATAGCTGGAAAAAAATGTCAAAGTAGCTAAAACCATTTGCCATTATTAAGTTTGATAGTGTCAAATTATTTTCCATTGTGAAATATGATAAGGAAAAGGATAATGAAGACATTTCTATCTTTTTTGATAAATTTGTGTTAAAATACATATCTTCAATAAAACTGTGAATTTGAATTTTCTCTAAAACCATGTGATGCCTCAGAATAATATCCATTTCTCAAGATCAAGTATAAAGGGACAAAAAAAATCCCTCACTAAACTACTACTTCCTTACAAAAAAAAAAAAAAAAGGAAAAAGATTAAAAGATTCAAGCTACTCAGGACTTGACTTATCTAGGTGTTTTCAAAATATCTGTATTTTTCAAATTTTTAGTAACTAAGTTTATTAAATTATATTTATTTAGAGATATTAATGATTTTGGAATTCTGGGAAGTTATACAAAAAATTAGAATTTACAACAAATATTTGTGAAGCTGGGGTGATGATATATAAATGATTTTCCTAAGCACTCCAGGTTAAGTTGCACCACAAATGACTAGAGATCTACCTAAACCATCAGTAAACATGATAGCTACATCTCCAATATACAAATATGAAGGAACACTAAGCAATATAAATCTAACACCAAAGCATTGTTTTTAGAGTAAAACAGTTATATTCACCTTGATTGAAATGAATGTCATCCTCCTCTCTCTTCCACTATCTTGGTAATAGGATGAGCAACTGAATCAGAATAACTGGTAATATTGATTTATTCATTCTAAAAATATTCATTGAGTGTCAAGAATAATATTAGATCTGGGAATTCTCCCTGAAATATCTCACAAGCTACATGGGAGATAGACACATAAATACAATTTCAAATAATTATGAGTGAAATTACACAAGTTAAGTAACCCAGCCTGGGAGTGAAAATGTCCAGAATATATTTCAGGAGACAATGTTTTCTTGTCTGTCTTAATAGTTAAAATAAATGTAGTTCTATAAAGATGACGGCAGTCCAGTGGAGTTTGGCAGGCTGGAGTGGTGATATTTGGATAACACCCCAGCCAGAGGGGATGTATTTAATGGTATTTCCATAAACTATGAAAAATGTTGTGTGTGGAGAATTACAAGAAATGTTACTAGACCACCTGAGACTGAAGAATGTCATTTAGGCTGGCTTTAAACCCATAGCTGCACCCAATGTAAGAAACATATATTCAGACACCATTTGCTAACCCAACAGATTTTCTTCATGGGTGGACACAAATTGCAATGCTGAACATGTGCTTTTGCAGCCCTAAATTCATCAGATTTATCTTAACGCAAAGAAACACTAGTAGTTATATGTAGGACATTAATTTAAGCATGTCAGAAAAAGACTTCCTCTCTCTGTCAAGATTTTTTAACTAAAATCCCCAATATTTTACATCCAATTTTAACAAGCCCTAAATTGCATTATTAGACCACTTTTCTTCTAGGGGAAGAATTGTCCCTCTTGTCAAGAACTGTGAACAATAAAAGGAGAAGTTTTCACTGAATATAATTAATGTAATGTGCGTACCATATTACAATTTATGAGTAGCTTTTATTTACATGATACACTTATTTATTCTTTATAATTATTCCTTAAACTAAAACAGTTGTATTCCCATGTTATCAAGGAGGAAAGTGAGATTTTGTAATTACCTGAAGTCGCGTAACTGGTGATGAGAAAACAGCACAGGTTAGAGTAGTTTCTCATAGTTTAAGGTCTTGTTAAAATACAAATTCTGATTCAATAGGTCTAGAGTGGAGCCCAATATCCAGCAATTGTAACAAATTTCCACAACTGCTTGCCTAAGGATCACATTTTGAACATCAACATCACGGAGTATGAAATGTGAAATCAGTTTACCTGAGTTTGGGTCCTGGTTCTACTGATTATCATCTCTGCAATTTTGTATCAATCGTTGAACATTAATGAGCCAGTTTTCTTACTGGCACAAATGAAGGCTTGTATTGTGTGGTTTCTATTATCCTTTCTGCTTGTAAAATTTTATGCCTTTTCATGACTTTACCCATTGATATAAAACTTCTTTTCTTTTGTTGTTTCTCCCACCCTAAGTTTTTTTTTATTATATTTGAGTTAAATGATTAATAATAAATGGAAAAAATACTAATATGTAGAAATGTGCTTCTTTCTGAAAGTTCTGTTTACATATTTAAAGAAGAGTTACCTTATTTGTTGTTTCACTATATGTATACATTGAGTATTATATGCAATTGTTTAAATAATTGCATTCATAGTATTTTTCAAGATGTACACAAGGTATTAACCAACAGCAATGTAATAGGTTTCTATTTGTTTATATCCCTGTGTGAGGACATACTTTTGAGTAATTATTTAAATGTCTTGCAAATATTGCCCTCTGGTGGAAGGATATGTTAATATTTTAGAGAAAATTGTGGTCCTTAATTATGCAATTACACCTACTGTTTTCTCTTTCTTTCTTTCTTTCTTTCTTTCTTTCTTTCTTTCTTTCTTTCTTTCTTTCTTTCTTTTGATATTTGTTAAATTAAATCTGTCTGAAACTATAAAGTCTTCTTTGTGGACAACACATTTGCAATTGCCTTAGTACTAAATGTATTTAGAAATAAGTTGATTGTCTGAGAATCCCCCAGTTAACCAAAAAGCTTGTACTAAAGGAAACTTCACTGTATTAAGATTTAGTAATGCTATGACAATCACACAGGTAAAAATGATACACAATAGAATAAACTGTGATAATTTTATAAATATTTTGAAATAGTAACCTAAATTTGATGTTTTGCTCCCTACTACCAAAAATACAAATATATCTTAAAGACATTATACTTAAGGTCATCCAAAAACTATTTCTGGGGTATTTTTAAGGCAAATTGATTTAAAAAACATACCTCAAGTACATACCTCAAGGTGGTGGTATGCATCTGTAGTCCCAGTCACCGGGAACGCAGAGGCGGGAGGACTGCTGGAACCCAGAAGTTTGAGGTCAGTCGGGGAAATATAGCCAGACCCCACCTCAAAAAGAGAAAAACAAACCTTAAGGTGACTGATTCTGAGGCTATTTTTTAATGCAACAACTTCTGTTTATTATTTCAAAAAATATTCACTCAACAGGTATTTGTACCTACTGTAGGCTAGACCCTTTTCTGGGATATAGTAAACAAATGGACTCAATACATTTTTATAGCTTTTTATATTATATGTACAGAGTGGACATTCCTAAAGACAAAACTGCTGTGAAAAGCTTTTTTTACAGTATGGCTTTATTTGACTTTGAATTCCTAAGTAAATGTTCAGTCTAGTAATTACACACTTCTTTCAGGTCAAAGCTATACAAATAAGCTCTAGAATTCATCTGTGACTTTTTCTTACCAAGGGTTTTTAAGCAGACAATTTTTAGTTCAGCTTTATTTGATTTTACTTTGCAGTGTTAGCCTCGGAGACAATTTCTAAGAAACTATCATTATATAATTTCCTTGGAACTGGAAATAGAAGAAATAATTCAGTTTGTCTTAAAAACCACACCTGTGCACATAGCCCAATACTTTACACTGCTATATTTAGTGGCCTGGTATAAAATATCTTTTGACTTCTCTGTGAACTGTCTGATTAAAAAAATGGAAGCAGGAAATATTAAATAAGGCTATATTGTTACCTTAAACATATGTTTTAATTACCAAAAACAATGTATGTAGTCATAAATGCAATGCTTCCTTTTTTGTGTGCATCTACTCTGTATTTATGATTTACTATGAGAAAAATGTAAACATCTTATTCAACCCCTTTTCTTTCTGCATTCATGGGAGAAAATAGCCTTAATTCACTAGAGGCCATTGTGTTTTGGGAAAATTAAGACTTTAAAGTGAATGGAGAACAAATGCTGCTCCTCTAATGCCAGAAAAGTATTTCTAATTATGAATTCCACACTATACACATAGAGTAACATGATAAATTACAGAAGGACTTTGAAAACATTGACATCTTCAACTCTAAAACAACTCTAAAATTCTTAAAGTAAAAGTCTGAATTGTATAAGGAAAGTTTGATAAAAATCTAAGAATAGAAAATAAATGCAAATCTGTAAAGACAGTAAAAGAAATATACACTTTAGTATGAAGGAGATCAAGGCAGACCGCCAGGACTTATGGTGTTTTACAGATAAATAAATAAATTTAATGACATGACAAAACATACTTAATTGAAATGTCTCTCCATCTAAGTCCCATAGGGATCCTATGTTACTTTTACCATCCTAGATTACTGATTCTCTTCCTTTGGCTGCCATACATTTTGTTGTCATAGACTGTGAAATACCATCTTCTTTGAAGGAAGGCTTCTAATATTATTGAAATTTCCCACGTGGCTATTAGCATCTAGGAAGTTTCTGTTTAATTTCACACTATTTTCTAAGTTACTTAAGCTACTAGAGGCAGAGGGTGAGATGGTTTCTACTTCTATAATATTTAGACTAAAATTTTCCAAAGCAAAAAATCTGAATACATAGTTTTGTAATAGAACAGAATATACACGATCCAGGATATTTCACTGCTGTAAGCATAAGTTAATCATAATTTTGAAGAAGTGAAAAAAATATACAATAGTAGTCACTATTCATATTTTCTAGCTGCTGCCCGCTAGTGGTGAAAATGAAAAATATTTATTTGAGTTAAAAGGCAGACCTACAACATTGACTTAAATCATTTGAAAGTTAGTGGGTAAACATGCTTCCCATGATATTAACATTATTTGTGGCCTTTTTTCCTAGTACAAAGAAGAAATTGTTGCTGATACAATACTAAAAAAAGGTGCCACCACTTACTCTTTTGTACCTACTTGTGGGCTTATAATAATGGTAAATACACCTTTATACTGTTGTGAGAAGTATAGTGGGAAGATCTTATTGTGTGGCATGAAGAGTTTTTGTTCACTCATTGCAGATCTTTTGATATTGAGTGTTAATTCCTTCATTCGTTCATTATGGAGAAACAGAGTCAGAGGTCTGATAAAACCACACTAAGTCCTGTTAACTAGACTGATTTTTCAAATTTTTGAGCCAATGACATTCTTCAGTTAATATTTTAGCCAGTTTGAGTTAAGGTATCTACTGCTCGCAACTGCGAACATCTTGATATGTTATCCTATAGATATTTGATAGATGGATAAACGTATGGAAGAAGGATGGATAAACAGAATCAAAGTTTAAAATACAAAGTTAAAACACTGGAAAAAAGAAAGAATCATGTAATTCTAGACCAAAATATTAGAAAGACAGGCCCAGACCAAAGGAAGCCTTGAATTTTAGGGTTAGTTAAATTAAAGTTTTATTTAACATTTCTAAGTTAAATACTATGTGCCTGGTCTTTGTTGAGTACCAGAGAAACAGAGATAAGTAAGTCACAGATCTTGCTCTCATAGAACTTTTAGATTTTAACTAAGAATGTAAAACTTTTCTTATGGTCAATTGAAAAGTTTTTTAAAAATGTATAAGCAAATAAATAATTTGCTCAAGGACAGTAACATTCTTAGAAATTTAATCAGGCAACTATGTGATAAATTGGGTAGAGAGATGGAGGTAGGAACTCCAGTTCAGAAGATGACCATTGCAATAGTCTGTGTGTCAGTTGATAAAATATTTTAAAATTACTCTTCTTTCCCATGTAATGATGACACTTTCAACTCATTCACGGGTGGGGAAAATTACCCATATACACACAGATGGTACACAAGTCCTGGAATTAGAACACAGGTCTTTTGCTTAAATCAATATGAGAATCACAACTCAAATAATATTGGGAAATTGCTTCTGTGGGTTAATTTAATTTATAATAAGCATATTTCCTTTATCCCTAGCACATTCCCCTATTTCATCTCTGTTATAACACCAAACATTAGGAAAAAAAAAAATTAACACACTTATTTAGTGAGTAGAAAAGAAAAAAATGTCAATGACGAATGGTATCAATCAGCAACCCTAACTCATCCTACACTTTAGCCCAAGGTAGAATATGCCCATCATCTAAAAATATCCTCCTCAGGGCAGATGGTGCTCTCATGGATCTGATATGATGGACTCCTCTTGAATTGAAATCTGTAAGCAAATTGACATTTATATTTTTACCATTTGTATTATTCTTTTAGAGAAAGTCTCTAAGGTTGAAATGGATCTTAAAACAAAATCAGAACGCCCAAAACGTGTCAAACAGTAGCCCCGCCATTTGAGTGGAGCTCAGGTTTCTTACAGTGCTTTCTGAGAGGCTATAATATCAGAAGAGGGAACAGAAAGAAGGGAGAATTATTTTCAATAGCTCATTACTTCATATTACATCCATTATGTGAAGAGAAATTTTGGCAATCACAGAAATTAAAGCACTATTCTAACATAGCAAGTAAGACAACACAAAAGTTTCTTGAATCCATTACATATTTTATGTCTCAATTAGCTTTTATTTTCTCAAAATAATACATATACCAAGATGTAAAGGTGAAATACTGCTTTTTTGTTTTTAAAAAAGAAGCAATTATTTCACTCATTCCATCTACTGGCAACTCTTGTAACTAGGAGACATCACTTTGGAGGAGAAAATTAAGTGTGTGTGTGTGTGTGTGTGTGTGTGTGTGTGTGTGTGTGTGTCTTACAGAATAAAGGAGTGTTTGGCATAGAATTAACACTATATGTTTTAGCTATTATGATCATTATACTGTTGTTCATTTGTTTTTTGAGACGGAGTCTCACTCTGTCTCCCAGGCTGGAGTGCAGTGGCGCGATCTTGGCTCACTGCAACCTCTGCCTCCTGGGTTCACGCCATTCTCCTGCCTCAGCCTCCCAAGTAGTTGGGACTACAGGCGCCCGCCACCACGCCCGGCCAATTTCTGTTTTGTATTATTGGAAGAGACGGGGTTTCACCGTGTTAGCCAGGATGGTCTCGATCTCCTGACCTCGTGATCCGCCCGCTTCCGCCTCCCAAAGTGCTGGGATTACAGGCGTGAACCACCATGCCCGGGCCTGTTTGTTGATTTTCAATATTTTACATGTCTGTTGACATCTTCCTATGAAAGATGAGGAACTAAATTTAATTCTCTCTCTTTCAACTGTCTCTCCCTCTTCATCTCTCTTTCCACCCCCGACATTCACATCCTACCCTCTATCTTTTAACTCATTTTATTGAAATTAAAATTCTGTTTATATAATTAGAATTGTTAAGCAATTGTCCCAAGGTCACACAACTCAGCAGCAGAGTTAAAATTCTAACTTAAGTAGCCCACTTCTTATTGCTCACAATGAAACTATAGGGCGTTTGTTTGTTTGTTTGTTTGTTTGTTTTTTGAGACGGGGTTTCTCTCTTGTTAAACAGGCTGGAACCGATCTCAGCTCATTGCAACCTCCGCCTCCCAGACTCAAGTGATTCTCCTGCCTCAGCCTCCCGAGTAGCTGGGATTATAGGCATACACCACCACGCCCAGTTATTTTTATTTATTTTATTTTTTATTTTTTTGTAGAAATGGGGTTTCTTCATGTTGGTACGACTGGTCTCGATCTCCCGACCTCAGGTGATCCGCCTGCCTTGGCATCCCAAAGTGCTGGGATTACAGGCATGAGCCACTGCGCCTAGTACATTTCCTTTTTTATATAGCATTTCCCCACCCAGGGGTTTATAATTGCATTTCTATTTGTTAATGTTATCTTATGTTTCTGTGTTCCTGTCATTAATCCATCTCAAAATGATCCCGGAGAGCTATAAAATTCCCTTAACATAATCAGACTTGTCAGATAATATATCAATTCTACTTTTTTTTCACTAGATGCTTTCCTTGGAGCGCTCTGCCCTTCTACTTCAGTTTGAACTAAATGCCCTCTATCCTGCTACACAGTTGCTGATTTGGGGTCCTCCATCATCATCATCTTGGGAAATCCCCTCTACCTCTCTTCTATGTCACCTCCTTGCTTTCTGGATCCCATATCTTTCTGGATTATATACTCCTGTAGTTTCCTTAAACAGGGGCCTGGGATGTAAACTCTGAAAACTTGTGAAAATTGATTTTTTTTTTCCTTTTCACACTTGATTGATAGTTGTTTTGCTTCTGTGAATCTAAGGGCAATAATGTTTTTCTATTTTGGCAGTTTTGTCCCATTACCTGTTATCTTCTAGTATTGCTAATGGGTAGACTAGTACCATTCTGATTCCTGAAGCCTCATGTATACTTTTAATGCTAAGTCTCTCTAGAGACTTTATGATACTCTATCTCTAGTGTTACGAAAATTTATGGCATTTTAAGAAAAAGTTCTTTTTTAATAGTCTTGTGCTTGTCACTCAGAGGCTGACTCTCTCATATCCTTCAAATCTGGAAGTGAACTAGATATGGTGTCTCATTTCTGTAATCCCAGCACTTCGGGAAGCCAAGCAGGAGGACTGCAGGTTGCTCAAGGCCAGGAGTTTAAGACCAGCCTGGGCAACATAGTGAGACCCTATGTGTACATTTTTTAAAAATTAGCTGGTTGTAGTGGTGGGTGCCTGTAGTTCCAGCTACTCAGGAGGCTGAGATGGAAGGCTAACTTGAGCCTAGGAGTTCAAGGCTGCAGTGAGCTATGATTGCACCACTGCACTCCAGACTGGGCCGCAGAGCAAGACCTCATCCCTTGAAAAAAAAATGGAAACTGTTCTTACATCATCTTCTTAATAATTCCCTTTCCTCTAATTTCTCTATTCTTTCTCACAACCTTATCAGTTGGATATTAGCCATGCTGGATTGATCTTCAGTTTTTAAAATCTTATTTCTAATTGTTTATTTCTTTTGATTTTTAATTTTTTCATACATTTTCTTCTTTTTCTACCAACATATTAACGTTAAAGTTTCTGCTATTATATTTTTAATTTGCAAGGGCTGTTTAGTTTTGAATCTTTCCTTTTTTCAATAACATCTTATTTTTGTTTTAAGGCTGCACTATATTTTCTCCCTGAAAATGTTAATTTTAGTTGTTACTATTTTAATTTTTTTCTGATTTCTTCCAGTTAATTTTCTCATCTTTGATTAGCTTGTTTTAGCTTCTTTTAGGGTCTTTCCTTAAATACCTAGTGATCCTTAGCTGTTCATTTGTATTTAAGAGCAAGGCACTGTGGGTATATAAGGCTTGTTAACTGGGATTATTTCGACAGTCCTTTACTTGTGGGCCCCAGATAGCAATAAATTCAAGCCTTTTTCTTAAGCTGATAAGCTTCTCTATATAGGAGTCCTTCAGTCTCTTTCCTAGCGATGATTAGGCATCTGGCAAACAGCATTCTAGAAGCTGAGTAGAAAGGAAGTTGAGGATAGAGTCTCACCAGTCAGTATGCAACCTTCGATTTTTCTTCCTGATTTCAGTAAGGCATCTAACCCCACATCTCAGCAATGCCTGCTGTTCTTGAGGCCTGGGTCTATGTGATTCACTCTGAAGAGATAAGCTTCCATTTCTACCATGATTGGCGAGGTCCGTTTGTCTTGCTGCATAGGCTGAGCTAGGTATAAGTCCTCTTCATGTAGACTTGCAGCAAACCATCCTGTTTATAGCCTGGGCTCACAATCCTGGTAATTCCAACTCCCAGGCTTTTCCATGGTTTGTGCATGACTTGAATTGCTTTCTGCCAAAAGGCATTTAGGTTTCATCATTCTTCACTATCTAGGTCACTTCCCCTTATCCGTCAGCTTTCCATCTTTTAAAATCCTGTTAACATCTTCTTAATGCTATGGCTTCATCTGTCATTCTCTTTTATAGCTTTACAAAAACTGCTTTTCTATCATTTTAGTGAGTCCCAGGAGAAAGTGGACACAAACTCATATGCTCAATCTTCCAGATTTAATTGGAACTCTGTGTCTGTTTATATTTACCCCTGAAAAAAGAGATGTAAACTCTGAAAACTTGTGTATCTGAAAATTGATTTTTTTTTCCTTTTCACGCTTGATTGATAGTTATTTTACTTCTATGTGTAAACATAGAAGCAAACATCTTTTTATCAGGGGCAAAGAAAACATAACACACAGAAAAAATTCTCATATTTGAGCTTATACAAGTGTTAAATTTCCTTATTCTGACTAAGACCACATGCAGAATTTTGAAGCATTTCCTTTCTAGGTAAGGCTACCTCTCCCTCATCATCTTAACTCTTTTCTTTCTTGCTCTTATATATCATGAACACAGGCCAAGTGTGTCCCTATGTTAGTGCCTTTTCACTGGCTTGCTATCATATTATCCTTTTTTAACTTTTCTTTATTCTACAACTTATCACTATCTAAAGTATCTTATTTTTCTAATTACTATCTGTTTTGTTTTCCTATTGCTGTTGTGAGGAAGGGCCATAAACTAAGTAACTTACTAAAACACAAATTTGCTGCAAGTCTGTAGATTAAAAGTCTGACATAGGGCTTACTGGGCTAATGTCATGCTGTCAGCAGGGCTTTATTCTCTGGACACTCTAGAGGGAATACATCCTTGCCTTTTTAGCTTCTAGAGGCTGCCTGCATTTCTTGACTGGTGATACAACCAACCCCCAAGTTAACAAGCAAGACCTCTGCTTTCATTATCACATCTCCTCTGTCTCTACTGCCTCTCTCTTTCACCAAGAAGATCCCTTATAATTTCACTGGGCTCAGCCAGATAATCTAGAATAATTGCCATACTTCAGGATCCTTAACACAATCACACCTGCAAAGTCCCCTTTGGCACATCAGGTAACTTATTCACAAGTTCTGGGGATCTTGAAGAGAACGTCTTTGGGAGGCTATTATTGTGGTTACCACAATATCTATTGGTTCTTTGCTTTGTTTTCTGTTCTGCCTTCCTAAGTCAACTAGAGAAAACTTCTAAATGGCAGGAACTGTGCCTACCTCATGCAGAATTCTATTTCCAGCATGTAGAAGACTCCCTGCAAATTGCTTAATTTTTTTTTTAAATGAATGTTGGCCGGGCGCGGTGGGTCAAGCCTGTAATCCCAGCACTTTGGGAGGCCGAGACGGGCGGATCACGAGGTCAGGAGATCGAGACCATCCTGGCTAACACGGTGAAACCCCGTCTCTACTAAAAAAAAAAAATACGAAAAGCTAGCTGGGCGAGGTGGCGGGCGCCTGTAGTCCCAGCTACTCCGGAGGCTGAGGCAGGAGAATGGTGTGAACCCGGGAGGCGGAGCTTGCAGTGAGCCGAGATCCGGCCACTGCACTCCAGCCTGGGTGACAGAGTGAGACTCCGTCTCAAAAAAAAAAAAAAAAAGAAAAAGAAAAAAAGAAATGAATGTCTATTTTTTGTTGAACTTATTCATGTTTTTCTGCTTAACAGCATATGGAAGTACAGCTTAACACCTCTCAATGGTCATTCCTCCTCATTCAGTGGCCAGAGCAGTGAGAGGTTCTTGGCATCTTGAACAAACAATTGAACAAAATGCACAAACAAAGCAAGGAAGGAATGAAGGTATTTATTGAAAATGAAAGCACTCTCCACAGTGTGGGAGCAGGCCCAAGCTCAAGGGCCCCATTACAAAATTTGGGAGAGTTTAAACACCCTCTAGAGGATTCTAATGGTTACTTGGTGTATGCCCTATGTAAATGGAAAGAATGAAGTAAAGTTACAAAGTCATTTACTTGGTGTCCACCCTATGGAGAGGGTATTTCCTGTCATAGCTGAAGTGTGAATCGTCCTTATGTTCCCTGCCTCCAGACCCTATTTTCCTGCCTCAGACTCAGTGCCCTAGTCTTCAAATGAGGACTGCTAGATAGGCACAGGGAACAACTGAACAACTTTAGATCAGTCTCCAACCTCAAGTTGAGTAGCAGCAAACTCAGCAGTTAGAGCACTACATTCATACTGAATGTACAATGACCCTTCCTTGGTAACAGTCTTTCCAGTAGAAACCTGCTCTCTCCCTTTTCAATCTTTTCAAGATCTCTGTAGAAGTAGAGATCAGGCCTGACCTCACGTTGGTCTTACATGGAGCGGCACATATACAGAACTTCCTGGGTCAAAATCGATCACATCAGCCCAAGAAGAGCACTCTCTTGTTGTTGCATGAGATGGCAATATCCACCTACTACAGAGAACAATCTGTGTCACACAGAGAAATGATCAGCTGGTTTAAATAAGGCGACTCTGTGGAGTCTGGTGGTCAGCACTTACATCAGTAACCACCAGAAGACTTTTTTTTTTTTTTTTTTTTTTTTTTTTTTTGAGACGGAGTCTCGCTCTGTCTCCCAGGCTGGAGTGCGGTGGCGCCATCTCGGCTCACTGCAAGCTCCGCCTCCCGGGTTCACGCCATTCTCCTGCCTCAGCCTTCCAAGTGGCTGGGACTACAGGTGCCCGCCGCCGGCTAATTTTTGTATTTTTAGTAGAGACGGGGTTTCACTGTGTTAGTCAGGATGGTCTCGATCTCCTGACCTCGTGATCCGCCCACCTTGGCCTCCCAAAGTGTTGGGATTACAGGCGTGAATCACCGCGCCCGGCCCACCGGAAGGCTTGATTTCCAGAGGCTGCATGGATCTGGCTGGTGAAGTTTCTGAGAGTGAAGCACCCAGCAGTAGGACTGGCTAGCAGCAATAAGAGTGACTAGCAGCACAGTGGTTGCAGAAGACATCAGCACAGCTTGCTGGGCGTTATTGCTGGAGGAAACAACACTGACATCAGCTAGATGTTCAATGGCAACAATGGCATGAGTTGCCAACTGAAGCTTCCTCCAGATCCTTTTAAGATTTATGATATAAACACCATTACTTTTTCTTTTGTAGATGTACATTTTAAGGTTTTGGATGAACATGAATTTTGGGGGGGATACTATTCAAGCCACTACAGTTATACATATACAGATAATAGATACCATTACTTTTTCTTTTGTAGATGTACAGTTACATTGAAAGTCAATATTGGTGCCACCAAAGTGAACTCTTGGAAGGAATTTGAGAATATCCTCATCCTTCATCTACAGGGCTCCAGTGTCCATTTAAGTTACTATGGGAACGCAGGACAATGTCAGAGGGACCCCTCTTTGGGTAGCATGGGAAGGCTCAACAGGTATTTTTTGAATAAAAGAATAATTGAGGTTTGATCGTAGAGTTGTTTTCCAAGGAGTGAGTAGATTTTGTCCCCCTCTCTTGTGGCATTTGTCTCCCTAAATAGATACCTGATCAAAAATCTCTCCTAGTCTCCAGTCCATTATCACACTCTTGAGGAATTCATCTCCCTGAAGAAAACCCTGATCGTTCACTTGTTTTAGCAATATCTTACAGGACTTTAATCTCTGTAAGGAAAAATTTCCCAGCTCCTGACATTTGCTCATTAGTCAGCAACTGGTCTGAATCTACAATTCTAAATTGATTTCTCACTTTCATCTGTTAGTGTTCTATGCACTCCAACAAACTGGAGCCCTATTATATACAGAAACCCCATTCCCTGATCCTCTGTCTTTTTTTTTTTTTTTTTTTTTTTTTTTTTTTTTTTTTGAGACGGAGTCTCGCTCTGTTGCCCGGGCTGGAGTGCAGTGGCCGGATCTCAGCTCACTGCAAGCTCCGCCTCCCGGGTTCACGCCATTCTCCTGCCTCAGCCTCCTGTGTAGCTGGGACTACAGGCGCCAGCCACCTCGCCCGGCTAGTTTTTTAGTAGAGACGGGGTTTCACCGTGTTAGCCAGGATGGTCTCGATCTCCTGTCCTCGTGATCCGCCCGTCTCGGCCTCCCAAAGTGCTGGGATTACAGGCTTGAGCCACCGCGCCCGGCCGATCCTCTGTCTTTAAGCTCACTATTATTCTCACCCATAATGACGTTGTCTTTGCCTCCACTTACCAGTGTCCATCATTACTGATCATTCAAAACCTGTATCAGATACATTTTCTTGAATGAAGTTTCCTTCTCTATCCTTCCATTGGAAATTGGAATCTAATGCTGCCATTGGAAGAAACACACAACTTTGGAGAAGGTAATTCAAATTATTTAAGACTTATTTTACTTATCTAAGTGGAAAGAATTATGTATACCATTTTCAGATTAAATAATGCATGTAAGCCACCTCTCAGTGTCTGAAACATAAGTATACTTAACATATGGGAGTGGCAATTATGATTCTTTATTTAAATTTTTAATATCACCCATCACTTTCTATCTTGCCATCTTTGAAGATGGGGTCTATATTTGCATAATCTATATGGTCCATAACTCTTGCCAAAATATCTGACACATAGTATAAACAGTAAAAATGACTGAATAAATGAAACCTCCTAAACTTTGTTACAAGGCTGTTCTGTAGCAAAGGGTGTTGCATTAGTTCCCTGGAGATGCCATAAAAATTACCACAAATTCAGTGGCTTAAAATAACATGAATTTATTCTCTCATAATTTAGAAGGATAAAAGTCCAAACTCAAGGTATCAGTAGGATTGATTCCTTCTGTGAGGGAAAATCATTCCATGTCTCTCCTACCTTCCAGTGGTTGGTGGCAGTCCTTGCAGTTCTTTAGCTTAGAGATTTGTCATTCCAGTCTTTGCCTCTAACTTTACATTGCTTTATTCTCTGTGCTTTTGTGCCCTCTCTTCTTATAAGGCCATAATGAGTGATTAGTTTTAGGGCATACAGTAAATCCAGAATGATTTCATCTCAAGGCTCTAATTACATCTGTAAAGGTCCTATTTCCAAATAAGGTCACATTTTAAGGTTTTGGGTGAACATGAATTTTTGGGGGATACTATTCAAGCCATGACAGTTATACACAAGGTTCCTCCCCACTTAAAAATTGAATTTATATATTTAAGAATATAATTTTAGAGCTGGACTGTCCAGGTCCAGGCACCTGCCCATCCTTACTGGATATAAGGCTTAGGCTATGTTACTTTAATTATGCCCAGTTTCTCTTTCTGAGTAAACGAAATGAGGATAATGGTATCTACCTGGAAGGGTTTCTGTAAAGGTCGAAAGATATATTCCTTGTAAAGGGTTTTGTATGGCCCGGTTGTCATAAATCCATCAACAAATGCTTGCTGCTTCTTTCCTTTACCTTCTATAAGGTGGGTCCCTCTGCCTGGGAAACTCAGCACCACTCCCACCTTTTAGCTGACTAAATCCTTATAAACATCCGTGTCTCTGCTTAGGTCTCACTTCCTCAAGGAGGCATTTTCTGACATCATCAATAAAATCTAATAACCTGTTATACCTCTTTTCATCCCTTATCACAATTATGTAACGATTGATTATTGCAATCAAATCACAACCAACCAAACACAAGGGAGTTAATATGTAATATCTGGTTCCTTGATGATGATATACATCTCATGGTGACAAGAATTATGTTTAGTTTGATATAAACTCAGATTGCCTGCCATTGAGTTGTGGCTTCTTCACTTTTTCTACTTGGATAAATTCCTAAATCTGCTTAAATCTCAGTTTCTTCATATGCAAATGGTGATAATAATCTTACTTATTTCAGTCAATTGTTGTGAGCATTAAATGAAATTCTGTTTATAAAACACATAGTTCACCATACCTGGCACATCCTAAGTGCCTACAATTTGCTAATTAGTATTAATATTTTTTCAACTCATGGCACTAGTCAGTTAAACGACTGAAATAATACTGAATGAATGAACCAGGTTATTGGCCAAATCTAGAAATACAATCTGTGCCACAGAATTGTGTGAAAATTCAATAGGTTCTAGTTACCTTGTCCTCATTAGAGGTTTTCTCTAACCAAAGGGACTTGAAACCCCGGGGGAGGAACTGACTAACACCACTGCCCCAAATAATTTCCTGTATTATAACCCCTACAATCCTATTTAGAACCAGAATTGAAAAAAGAAAAGAAGGTTTGGAAAATCCAGTTTGTTTCTAGCCCTAGGGTGGTCTTTCAGAAATGGAGAAAGGCTTCTGGGAAGGTAGTAAAACATATCAGGCTAAGGCAAGTCTTGTTCCTTAGCAGGTGAAGCATGCCTTGAGAGAATAATGCTTTGGTGTGAGGAGAGATGGAAACACACCAGGACTTTGCAGATTTTAACGTGCATCTCTATGGTCTAGGAAAACAACACTGTTGAGTAAACATTTAAAAGTAGCTTTGAAGTTTAAAGGAAAATTGGTTCCTAAGAACAAATTGGTGCTCTAGAATAAATATGCCCATTGAGGAACGCATTTATTTCTGCATTGCCTTTGCAGTACAGACAATTTAGTGGCATAGCTTTGACATCAGACTGACCTGGTTTAAAACTCTGGTAGAAATGTCATTTTCTTTTTAAAGTGAGTCATGAATTGCACAGATTTTAAATCTACTTTTTGGGGGCTGACAGTTTGATGGTTGAAGTCACTTATATTTCTTTAAACAGAAGGAGCTGAAACAATGATGATTTTTGCTGAGCCACATAATTTTAGAACTTAAGCCCAAAGTTCTCAGTTCACCAGTGATAAAACTGAGGAGCAGAGAGGTTACCTGATGCATCCAGGGCCACATCACAATACCACACTGGTATTTTCGATTCAGAGTTGAAAACCAGGTCTATTGTGCACTTAGCAGAGATTCTCTCCTTCCCTGGGCTCGCTTACTAAGGAAAGCTGTTTCATTTACAGTTAAGATGCAATGTCATGCAACTGCTGGACTAGAAGAGCTTTGAGGATTTATTTCATCTCATTGCTGAGTTTCAAGGGTCCTTTTATCTCTAATACACAAGAGTCTATTTTTATATTTTATTTGTATAGAGACCCAGGACACATCATAGACTGTTGCTCTCTTTCTTAGTAACAAACTGTGTTTAATAACTGCAAAGGATATGTGGATAAAATACAAATGCATTTTTATTTATAGAAACACTATATATAACATTTAGCAGGAGGCATCTGGCTTCCTTAGCTCCACCTCTTTTCTTGTTACTCCCTCAATTGAGAATGTATTACTCAGATAAAATTTAGAACATCAGTTAGGCCACATGTACCACTTGAGCACGTTACTGAGATAAAGTATCAAGCACTGCTTTTGCCTTTTATACCTTCGTCATTAATGCAACTGAGGGAGTAAGTTAAGCAGATGTGGCCTTCTTGTTTCATTTGTTTTGCATTTCTTCTTTCATATGATTGTACAAAGCTTGGTACAATTTTAAGAATTAGATTGAGAGGAAGGCATCAAGTTTTACCCACAAGCTCCATCCAGCTGCATGTCCCACCTCAAAGGTCTGTATAGGAACACCTAAAATTTAACACCTATAATAAAACTTTTAATAAAGGGGTTGTTTGGTTTATTTTTGGAAACTAATGTATGAAATTCCTACAGAGGAGGGGGATCGTTATTAGTAGGACAAAATTTAGGTGTTTCTCAGGTTCTTCAATATATTTCAACCAAAACTCAATTAATTCATTTACACAAAAAAATATTTATTAAGCATCTTTTGTGTGCCACACTCTATTCCAAGTACTGGAGACAAAGAGGTGAGCAAGAGAGACAATTTTCCATCTTGATGGAGCTTTTATTTTAGTTGGAGAGACAAAAACAAACAAACGTATCAATATGTCATCCAATTTCCAAAAGCATTGTGTAACTGTGATCATTCATCAAGATTTAGGTACTGTTTGAAGTATTTCTAAATGATATATCATTTCATCCTTATTGCAATCTTATTAAGTAGGTATATAATAAAGTATAACATGATATAACATGTTATACTACTATATTACATAATATAATAATGCAATATTTCGCAGGTGATAAAGCTGCAAATTTTCCAAGTTTCCACTGCTCTTCAGTGTCTGAACTAGAACCTAAACTCAGAGTCATCTGAATCAAACTACATATAAGTGAACTTATATTTTTCATTTACCATTATTAGGAAGCAATCACAATGTGTTGGGTGCTATGATAATAGTGGAAATATAAAGACAAATAGGAAAGGTCTTTACTATCAAGAAACAGCCAGCTGGTAGAGGAGACAACTGTACAAACAAATTATTGTAATGATGTGCTATGAGAACTGTGGCTGAGAGCTGTAAAGGAGGCAGTGGGAGAAAAAGGAGAGAAAGAAGGTGACACAAATTGCCAAGAAGACAGGGTTTCCAAGTTGCATCTATCACTGTGTTGAATGCCCTTTTACATCTGGGTGCCACTGAATTTAGAGTAAAGCAGTTATGCGATCACAGTGGAAGGAAGGAGACAAGTCACCAGTTTTCTAGATAAAACTTTGTTTCTAACTGACAATGTGAGAAACAGCTAAAACCTCTAATATTCTGAGGGTTTGTTTTTCATGTATTTTTTTTTCATATTCACAATCAAATGAAACGCACCTGCCTTATCCCCACATGGAGTTGTATGCTGTAAATACAGGATAATTTGTATACTGTAATAGTAGAATAAGAAGTGAGCAGTTATTTGGCAAAAGATAATGTGTCATAAGAATATGCAGCATGTTTAATATTCATAAATATTATTAAATAACTTTTTCACTTTTTAATCTTCTCTTTTCTAGGCCATATCATTCAAAATCCATAGCCTGTCTTCACACAGCCTGAGTGCAGTTATTTATGTAAAAATTGTTTCTCTTGTGCCATCACTTTTTCACTGCATGCCATCAGTTTCTGGAATTTGGCATTACTCCTATAGAGTTTTATTCTCGTTCCTTATACATGTCACCCATATATTTATCCATTCTTTCTTTTATTTTACTTTGATCAAAGTATGAGTGTTTTGTCTGATTCTGCCTTTACAAATTTAAAAACTGCTTTATAAATTATTCTTGTGTGTTCCAAAAATTCAAACCGGAGAATAAAATTCTAAATTCACCTAAAAGCCTGCTATCCAGACACGGCTCCCATTTACATTTTGAAAACTTTCTCTCCATATTGGTAATTCCCAGACTTTAATATGCTTCAGAATTACCTAGGAAGCTTTTTAACACTGCAGAGTCCCTCAGGACTTCACTCCTAGGGGTTTGCCTTAGTTCATTCAGGGTGAGTCCAGTATTCTGAGTTTAAAATAGCAAGAGAGTTTTTAAAAATCTGAGGCAATTCTGATAGTGATGACCTGCATACCATATTTTGAAGAAAAAACAAAACAACAACAAAACTACTGCCACAGACAACATTCTGTGCCACTGTAGGAAAAGGTATACAAATTCACATAAATGTTCTTGTGGTAGATATCATTGGTTGACTCCTCCAATGTGATTTTCAACTTATTTCCCCCAGGAGTTGGGAATCCCAGTATTAATTTTTCTAATCTCCTCTGCAGCTACAGTTGGCCATGTAACCCAGTTTTGCCCAGCAAGAGCTTCTGGGAAATCTAATCTGCTTTCTGATAAAACAAAAAGGTACAGGAGCAAATTGATTGTCACTGCCCCCTGACCCTTTGAAGTAGATATTTGTATTTGTTACTATCAATCATCTTTTGGATTGCCTAGCATAGAAGTTAGGATCTTGTAACTGATCAGGTGTACAATCTAAGCCCCATCAGACACCCTCATGAGGATGATTTGGAAGCGAGCACTGTTTAGGAAACAGTCTCTGTGTGGAGTTTCCACCCTGTTATAGGTGGTTGATGGCTGAGGTATCTGGATTTAGGCATCATCTGTGGCAATGATGGCAGTTTCCTAGAGATAGTAAGATAGGGTAACCTACTAATACTAGTAGTAAGATAGGATAACCTACTAATCTTAATCCTTAGTTTTGCTACTGGAAGTCTTGTGTCCCTAGGAACTCCCTTAGTCACAGGTAAATCTGAACAGTTGGTCACCCTGTGACTAGGGTAACATTCCTGAAACAGGTGTGGTATTAGTTTGGTGCAAAACTAATTGTGGTTTTTGTCTTTTACAAGTAATGGCAAAAACCACAATAACATGTGCACCAACTTGAAAGTAAGCTCAAGTTTCAGTTAAAACAAGTTCCTAAAATTTAGGGGTAAACAATGGCAGTAGCTGTAGTTTCCATACTGTTTTGTGATGGGACTTGGGGATTTTTTTCTCCTGAAAGCTGAGACTAGGCCCTATTTTCTACCATCCTCCCAATAGTTTAATGGGATGCTGAATAGATTGTAAACTATTTTTAAGCTTAAACTAGCAGGGATGAATTTTTTGTTTTCAACTAAGGTACTTGACTAATGCTCTTTACTTTTGCCTTAAATACCACCATGGCATCGAGAGCTAGAGTAGCCATCTTATAATATGAAATGATGAGAATGAGGATAAAAATAAACAGTTAAGGAAGGCGAAGTGGAAAGGAAGAATGAGCTTGTGTTCTTGCTGGTATGACTGAAACAACAAACAAGTCTTGGAACTGCCTATCTATAAGACTTCTTCTATCTGAGATAATATATGTCTGGTTTTAAACCATTGTGCCTCAGTTAAGTAAATTTCTTAACTGTTAAGGGCTCATGTTAAGCATGCTGTTACGTAACCTGTAACTTCTTTGGATGCCTAACTTCACTTCCCACAAAGTCTTGTTCATCGGTTTTAAACTGTTTTCTTGTATTTTTACGCTTTTGTCTCGTATTAGTTACCTGAAAAAATTAGTAAAATTTGTGGGTGAAAATATTAAGTGATATTTGAATGTATTGATAAACACAAGATGTATTAAATAAAATAGTTTAAAGGACTGGTTAAAAACTTATATAAAAGCTGATGGATAATTTCTGCTCATTTGTTTTGTAGCCCATATTTCTGCAGGAGGAAGGAGTTACTTTATGTCTTTTTTATTCCTTCAGACTTTATGTTCTGACTGCAAAATTGGTCCTGGAAAAGACAGTTAAAGCACCTTTTATCTCTTTTAAACAAGAAATGAGACGGTTCTCAGCTGTGAGAAGTTTTAATGGGTTGCTCTGATCAGATGACTAAAAGACAGGATAAAGAAAAAAAGAACAGGGAGAAGGAAGGAAGGAAGGGAAGAAGTAAAGAGTGAGAGAAAGAATAAAGGAACACACATAATGAAGGATGAAAGGGTAAGTCAACTTGAGAGCTCCAGTACAAAAAACAAATGATCACAGATAGACATCATCTGACTTGTTTAGAACTGTCCCCTTTCCTGTCATCATATTTAATTTTTTTTTCAGATAATCCTATAAGTGTTTTTCCTTTCAGGGTATTAGAGACTACATAAGAAGCAAGGTCACCTCTATTTTCCCAGAAAGAGCATTTTGCCAAGACAAGAAACTGTCAGCAAGGCACAGTGCTTCCAGCCCAAGTCTCCCCTACCTTGGAATCTTCCTGCCACAATGGCAATCTTCCTGCCACAATGGCAATCTTCCTGATGCAGACCTTTTGTTTCTACATATGAAGTGCTGATCCACCAGGATCCAACATCTACCAAAGACTCATCAAAGGGACTTGTTGCTGACAAGGGGGAGATTTTTTCTTTTGGTATCAGGAATCTGAAGCCACACTTATGATAGCCCCTTGTTGGTGTCTGTGCCTCCACTCAACTTGCTTTCTCTAGAGTCCTGGCTCTTACCTGCGCAGTTAGTGAGAATAAAACTGTATCGTTTCTGACGGAGTCTGTCAGGAGGCGTCTGTCACAAATCTTCCAGGGTAGCCTACACAAATAATTTACCTTCTAACTGAAATCCCCAACGAGGTATGCTACTTTTCAGCCGGCAGTATATCTCTTTTTAATTTTTTATTTTATATTTATTTATTTATTTTCTTGAGACAGAGTTTCACTCTTGTTGCCCAAGTTGGAGGTCAATGGCACAATCTCGGCTCACTGCAACCTCCACCTCCTGGTTCAAGCGATTCTCCTGCCTCAGTCTCCTGAGTAGCTGGGATTACAAGCACTTACCAGCACACCTGGCTAATTTTTGTATTTTTAGTAGAGACAGGGTTTCACCATGTTGATCAGGCTGGTCTTGATCTCCTGACCTCAGGTGATCTGCCCCCCTCAGCCTCCCAAAGTGTTGGGATTACAGGTGTGAGCCACCATGCCTGGCCTTATTTCATTTTTGAGCAGCATTTGAAAAAGAAACCATTGGTCCATCATTGTCTACTTGGGAAGTTATTTCTTCCCTCTGAGTCTCAGTTTCTTTATGCATAATAGAAACATAACAATCTCTACTTCATAAAGTTGCATTGATAAATAAAAAAGTGTATTAGTCTGTTTTCACACTGCTGATAAAGACATACCTGAGACTGTACAATTGACAAAGGAAAGAAGTTTAATGGAGAACTCACAGATCCACGTGGCTGAGGAAGCCTCATAATAATGGTGGGAGGTGAAGGAGGAGCAAGTCAAGTCTTACATGGATGGCAGCACACAAAAAGAGAGCTTGTACAGGGAAACTCCCGTTTTTAAAACTATCAGATCTCATGAGACTCATTCACTATCATGAGAACAGCACAGGAAAGACCTGCCACCATAAGTCAATCACCTCCCACTGGATTCCTCCCACGACAGGTGGGAATTGTGGGAGTTATAATTCAAAATGAGATTTGGGTGGGGACACAGCCAATTCCTATCAGTGAAGTTCTTAACATAGTGGCCAGCACATAATCATAATGTAGATTTTCTCCTCCTGATCCCACTTAACTTAGGATGGGAGTTTCTAAGAAAGGCTTATGTTTTGCCCAAGTAGAAGCCTAGAAGGAATATTCTTAGAAACATTTCTAACAAATAGAGTGGCAATAACAGACTCAAAGATTCTGAGTCTGGAGATGAAGAAAGTTTTCTGGAATAGGATATGACATACCTTAAAACAACCTGCTCTAGCAGAAGATAATATTAGAACTTTGTCAATGACATTTTTCTTTAGAAATTTCTCCAGTAAAGAAATTCATGTAGGTGGACAGTGGTGAAAAATGTAGCATAGTAGTTAAGAACAAGTTTCACTTCATCCTGAGTCCAAATTCTGTTTCTGGAATTTTCAACAATACCTGGATAGACGATTTTACCTCTCTGGCTAAATTTCCCTCTTCAATCATTGGGAAATACAGGGATAATTCATGAAATACAGGGATAACGTATGGATGAAATACGATGTTTATGATGTAGCCAACATATCTTGAGACTTCTCAGCCTCTGTAATTGTGTGAACCAATTCCCCATATATTCTCTCTCTCTCTCTCTCTCTCTCTCTCTCTCTGTCTGTCTCTCTCTCCTACTGGATCTACCTCTGTGGAAAACCCTTATTGATACAATGTCTTTGAAACAGCAAGCATTATTAAGTTTGATAAAGTTAAATTTAAAATTGTCTTTAATGATTTGGGTTTTTTTATGTGTGTGATGGCTGTAGGAAATTTTTATGTAGCCAAAGATGCAAAGATTTTCTCCTGTGTTTTTACTTCTGAAAGTTTAAGCTTTAGCTCTTAAATTTGGCATCATATATTTCGACTTACTTTTTGTATAAAGTGTGAGGTAAGGCTTGAGACTCATTTGTTTCCTTGTGAATATCCCATTATTGTGGCAGTTTGTTTAATAATGTATCATTTCCCTATTGAATTGTTTTGACACTTTTATAGAAATAGATACACCATTTAAGTATGGGTCTATTTTTGGACTCCCCATCCTGTTCTATTTATTTATATGTCTGTCTTTATGCCAACATCACACAGTGTTTCTTACTGAAGTTATATTTTAAGTCCTGAAATCAGGTAGTGCAAAGTTCATCGTAATTATTTTAGATTTCCTAGGCCCTTAAATATAAACTTGAGAGTGAGTTTGTTAGTTTCTAAAGGCAAAGAAAAACAAACTAAAACAGCCTTACAGGCTTTTCATTGGTTACATAATAAATCTATTGATCAATTTGGGAAGAATTAACATTCTACCAATTTTGACTCTCCCAATATGTAAACACAGTATATCTTACTCATTTATGTATGTTATTCTTAATTTTACCAGCAATGTTTGGTAGTTTTCAGTTTACAGGTCTTGCCCATATTTTATTATGTGTATCTCTAAGTATTTCATGTTTTACTGCTATTTTAAATGAAATTGATTTCTGTATACCGATGTCTCTTACCCTGCGAGTAGATCTAAGCTTCCATCTGGTATAAGCTATTTTTTTTCAGTATGTGGTACTTTAACTTTTCTCATAGTGCAGATCTGCTGACAAAAGATTATTTTTAAAGTATTCATTAGATATTTTTATATTGTAGAAGTTCTCTTTTATTTCTAGTTTCCTGAGCATTTTTATCAGGAGTGGGTGTTGAATTTTGTCATAGATATTTTTTCTCCTGGATCTTAATTAATATAATCACGTAGATTTTCTCCCTTATTCTTTAAGTATGGCCAATTACATTGATTAAATATTGAATATAAAAATCAACCTCACACTTTGGGATAAACCTCTTTCAGTGATGATGTGTTATAATATGTGTATGTTGCTGATAAGAATTTTTGTTTCTATGTTAATGAAGGATATAAGCCTGTACTTTCATGTTTTTGTAATATTTTCTTTTGGTTTTGGTATGAGAGTAACACCATATTGTACGGCCTTATAAAATAAGTTGGAAAGTATTACCTCTTATATTTTCTGAGTGAGTATATATAAGACTATTATATTTTCCTTTATGATTGATAGACGTCACAAATGAAACCATCTGGGCTTCCAATTTTCTTTGTGAGGAGAATTTAAATTACGAAGTCAATGTTTTTAATAGATTACAAACTATTACAATTTTCTATATTTGTCTTTGTACAAGTTTTGTAATTTGTGTTTTAAAGTGCTTTAATAATTTCATCTAAATTCATAAATGTATCATCACAAATTTTTCATAATTTCTTAATATCTTTTACATGTTGTTGACACTTTTGTAAAAATCAGTACAACATCTTTTGGAAACCTTAATGACATTCCCCTCTTTGTTTCTGATACAAGCAATTAATGCATTCTCTCCATTTTTTCCATTAATCTTTCTGGTGGGAAAGGTATCAATTTTATTGATCATTTCATAGAACTAGTTTTTAATCTGAATGATTTTCCCAATTGTTTGCCCATGTATATTTTATTGACTCCTCTTTATTATTTAATTCCACTTATCTTGGGATTAATTTAATTTCTTCTACACCTCAAGGAGAAACCTTAAGTCAATGATTTGTATCTTCTTTTCCAATATAAGTAATTAAAGCTATAAATTTTACTTCAGCCATTTCTCTAACCATACCCCACAAATTTGAATATGTTGTGCTTTCATTGGCTTTCAGTTCAAAATGTTTTAAATTTTGTTTTGAGTCATAGGTTATTTAAAAGCGTGTTGTTTAATTTTCAAATTTGCTGGAATTTTCTAGATATTTTTTGTAATATACATTATTCAATTCTATTATAGCCAGACTATTTTGTATATTTAATTACTTTAAAATTATTAAGACTTTTTAATGGCCCAGAATACAGTTTATCTTAGTAAACAATTCACATATTCTTCAAAAAAATTAGGTTTCTACCCATTTTAGTTACAGTGATATAAATAATATAAATTAAATCAAATCAGCTGATAGTATTTTTCAAGTTTTCTATGTCTTAACTAATTTTTTATATACTTGTTCTATAAATTACTGAGATACACATGTTAACAACTTCAACTGTAATTCTGTAATTTTTGTTTTAGTTCTACGTATTTTTGCTTTAAAAACTTTGAAACTCTGTTATTAGGCACATATGCATTCAAGATTTCTTGATCATGACTTCTAGTTATGGATTCTTGATGTACTGGGGATCTATATTCATGTGAACACCACTACAGTTAAAATATAAAACAGTTGCCTAATAAGGATTCCTCATGTTCTCCTTTTATAGGTACAACTTATTTCCAAATCCTTGACAGTCCCCAATCTTTTCACTATCCTTATAATTTTGTAATTTCAATACTATAATATAAATAGAATCAAGCAGTATGCAACTTTTGAAGACTGGATTATTTTACTCAACACAATTTACTTGAGGTCCATTCAAGCTGTTTTTGGTGTATCAATAGTAGTTCCTTTTTTACTGCTGAGTTGTATTCCACTGTATGGATGTACCACATTTGTCTACTCATTCACACATGAATGATATTTGGGTTGTTTCCACTATGGGGCTAATATGAATAAAGCTGCTATGAACATTCATGTACCAGTTTTATGCAAAAGTTTAAGTGCTTTTTTTTTCTTGCATAGATGTTCAAGTATTCAATTGCTGAGTTTTACGGTAAATATACGATTTATAAGAAACTGAAAAACTGTTTTCCTGAATATATATACCACTTTAGATTCTCAGTAACAATCAGAATGATCCAGTTTTTTTACATCTTCACCAGTGTTTGGTGTTATTACTATTTTTTATTTTAGCTATTCTGATGGGTGTATTGTGATGTGTCATTGTGGTTGTAATGCACATGTGTCTAATGATGAATGATGCTGAACATCTTTTCATGTGCTTATTTGCCATCTGTACACTCACTTAAGGAAAATGTCTTTTGCCCATTCACTAATGGGATTGTTTTTTTCTTTTTTGACTGTAACTTTGAGAGATTTTTATATTCTATATATAAGTACTTTGTAGAATATCTGGTTTACAAATATTTTTTCCCAATATGTAGCTTGGCTTTTCATCTTCTTTACAAGGTCTTTCATAAAACAAAATCTTTTAATTTTGATGAAGCCTAATTTATTCAACCTTTCCTTTTGCAGATCATGATTTTGTTGTACGGTTTAACACTAATTTTTCTAATCTTAGGTCCTGAAAATTTTCTCCTATTTTTTATTTAAAAGTTTTATGCTTTTACTCAGGCAAGGCTGTTTTTTTTTTTTTTTAATTTTGCCTATGGCTGTCAAAATGTTCCAGCACCGTTTATTGAAAAAACTATCCTTCCTCTATCAAATTGCCTGGCACCATTTTCAAAAATTGTTTAGGCATATTTGTGTGGATCTGTTTCTGGGTTACTGATTATAGTTCTTTAACATATGTTTTTATTCTTCCGCCAATATTCTTGATTACTGCAAATGTCTTTTAAGCCTTAACTTCAAGCAAAGTTTAGTGGTTTTATCTCTTCTAGCTCCCTAGCATTTCCATATAAAATTTAAAACAAACTTATCTATGTCTGCATAAGAAATATATGCTCTTTTTTTTTAATAATTTAATAAACATGATGTTACCAATATAGTGGACCAATGTGATATTCTCTGTTTTACAAAATGGTCAACATATTCAGACTAGATTGTGGCAGAGAATTAAGAACTTATAGAGCTGTAAGGTGAGGTAAAAGATATACTATTATCTTTCTAGATTATATATAATAAAATGTATATTTACTGTACATTTTTAAAAGCCAACTTGGTTGAGGTGTTCTGTTGTTTGCAACTTAAAAAGTCCTCTTTAATGAATAAGATGAATGTTGGAGTAAGACTAACTTGGATTAAATTCTTACTCTGACATGAATTACATAACTTTGAGCAGAATACTAAACATCTTTGGGCCTTGGTGATTTTGAGCATGAAATAATAATAATTAAACCTATCTTATAGATTTCTTGAGAAGATGAATTAGAACATCTGCCTTAAGGTTCTAGACCAGTGTATGTAACACAATAAACGTTCAAGGAATGGTTGCTATGATGATGACGACGATGAAGATGACAGCAATGATGATGATGAAATGAGTTGGTAAGTTATGTCATTGAATCAGTTCTTAGCTTTCTAGATTCCACAGTCAAGAGAAAATCATGTTTCCGAGATTCCATAGTAGCCCCACAAAGGCTGTGATGTTAATTTTTAGTTTAAAAAATACTTCGGAGAGGACCATACACAGAAATTATTAAGAAGCTTAATAGCTTAATAGTCTATGATTTCAACAATAGTTTTAGAGCAAGGCAGTGCAAATTTAACTGGGATATTTCTAGTTTTCAAATTTAAAATTGTAACTCAGTTAAGGTATCACTTCAAAGCATTCACCTACTGTGATCTAAACATGTGAGTTCATTCTAGAGTAATATTTAAATTTTATAAGAGTTTGGCTAACTTTCAATATATATTTCTATCACCTAGCCTTTAAAAATGAATCTATTATATATTCCTCATAATAAAATTAAAACAACAACTAATTTCAGAAAATGAATAATGGAGGTACCTCTATCCTACCCTGTAGAAGCCACTGCTGATGTGTTACTGTGCATTCTTACTAAACTTCTTTTAAGTTCATACAGTCACTGACATATATATATGTATATATATATTTATATACAATAGAGAATAATGTTTTGAAAATTATTTGTGTACTTTTCCATATTTCTAAGTATACAATATTCAGCTTAGTCAAAATAAGCTGTTTGTTCAGCCGGGTAATTCAAATTTTTTCAAAAAAGAATTTAAAGACAAAGTATAAAGTAATACTCAGTTTCAAGTACACAAGATGCAGTTTATAGGACTTTAATAATCATAAAATAAAGGCATTATATATAGTAAAATGATAGGTATCTAATAAATTTATTTGGTTTCTTACATGATTAAACATAGATTTACCATTTGACCCAGAAATTCCATGCCTTAGTATATAGCCAGGAGAAATGAAAACTATGTCCACAAAAAAACTTGTTCATGAATGTTTAAATCAGTATTATTCTTCATAGCCAAAAGACTTTAAATGGATAAATTCTATGGAATGTATTTACATCTCCACAGACTGTCTTTTAAAAAATAAATTCATTCAGCTTCCACTTAACAAATCAAGAACTAAGGCTAGAGAAATCACCTATAGAGTTCTTCCAGTGTATAGTTGAAGTCAATCTTGATTTAGTATTTAAATCCTAAGCAAGACTGGATGTAGAACTGGGAAGAAACGAGGTATAACACAGTAGAAAGAAGTATCACTGCTTGTACTGGTAGAGGATAGTGATAATAAAGATGAAGTCAGAAGCAGAATAACATATTAATAAGATATAGATCTCTAAAATTAGATTACAAATTAAATTAGATCATAAATTAAATTAGATCATATATTGCTGCTAAATACGTTATCAAAATACTTCCTGTTTTCTGAGGTTTTGAAGTTCAGAGTAAGTCATAAAAATGCTTTAATTATTGAGCAGTAGGAGAAAGAGAATTTTTTTTCCCCTTTCCTCTTTCTTGGCTTCAGTCCAGAGCGGAATATGTGCCCTAATAAAGTATGAGGATAACAGCAGATGCCATTGGTGTCCCACCCAAAGCTGCAAACTTACTTAAAGTTTATCTGCAGCTTCAGAGGGCAATTTCCATAATGACTGATGGCATTTTACCCTGGGTATGTACTTACACCTTTTTACCTTAATGATTTTTTTCTAGCTATGGGAATGTGCTTGGCTGGTTGGGACATCTTGGACTGCTAAGGACTTACCATTCCTAGAATCAGCCTCAATCAATGAGGGATTGAATTGGTGGATAAAATCCCCATCTTGCTCATCTCTTCTATGTGATACTTCTGAGCTTTATTTCAAACAGTCTTTCAGAGGGCTTCTCAGCAGGACATACTGGTTTCCCACAATGATAACCCACTGATAAATACTTGCTTTATTCCTTTTCTCACTTGCTCACTCCCTGGAATCCTATCCTACATACAGCACTTCACCCACATCCTTATTGCACTTTCTGCAACAAGCAAGGGAACACTGAAAGCAGGGAGGTAGTTGCACAGTTTTCCAGTTGGGGTATCCAGTAGGAAACCAGAAGTTGTACAGAGGACTCCACATAAATGTGGGTCAGCTCAGCATAACAGCAAGGAGGAGTGGGTGGGTATAATATATATATAGTTGTCCTCCTCAAGCCCCTCTCAATTTTTTGTGTTCAGTAGACCCTAAGCTGAGAACCTGTGAAGCTGCCATTGAATGCACTGTGGAAGAATGAAGGTGCTATCTAGAGAAGTTTATAGCAGAACACTGGACCAGGGTATATATGAGGCACATAACATAAACCCAGGAGCTTTTAGCCAGCAAAACCTAAGAAGAGTAGATTTGGCAAGAGGAATATAGTTGCTTTTCACAATAAGTATTATCCAAGTAAAAAGAATATACTACAGATTTATTTGCCATAGGATGCCGGTAAGGTTATCAGTGACCAAACCAACAACGGCTATTTTACCCAAATAACAGCGGTGGCCTGCACCTGCAGCTTGTACACAGTCCATATTCATAAACCAGAGGCCCTTCTTTTCCCATGCCATTTTCCTCCTATTAATAAACTGGGACACCATATTTGCCACAGAAGCATGAGGGAGATGCAGGATCTCCAAGAAACTAAGCACTTTCATCTAGGAATTTCTGAAAACCACCTAAACGGAGTATTCATTTCTTTGGATCCAACCAAGTCGGAAACCTCATAAACTTTTAAAATTGTATTTCCCCCTGCTGACCAGCAGGTGGCAATCAAGATAAGAAGAATTAAAACATTTTTGCTGCTTATGTGAGTTTCTAGTGTGAATTAAATTGGGAACTCAACTGCACACAAATGAGATTACACTATATCTACAGCTTTGTAACTAGTTTTTTACTCGACAAATATAATAGAACACTCACGTTAATTTTAATTAATGGATTGTGTTATATCCCATAATATTATTTTTAAAACTAATTATTGTTAGGTTGTTTCCTATGTTTGCCTATTACAAACAACGCTGCAAATAATAAAATATACTTACGCTATCAACCTTCTACCCACACCTTTATATCTACAATTTACAAATTTGAGTATTTGTGTAATGTAGATTTCTAGAATGAAATTGCTGGTCAGATGTATGCAGTTTTTGTGCTCTTTTTAAAAACCCTTTATTGTAAAAAAAAAATTCAAACATACACAAAAGTAGAAAGAATAGCATTTAAAATATATATGCCACTCCTTACTGAGCTTCAACAAATATGAACGGCTTGTAATCTTGTTTTATTTATCCCCTCTGATTTCACCTCTCCACCCCCATCCGGGATAATTTTGAAGGAAATCCCAGGCATCATGTCATTTCACCTGCAAATATTTAGGATGTGTATTTAAAAGATATGTGCTCTCAAAGTCACGGCCATAATACCATTATCATATCTAACATTAAAAATAATTCATCATTCATTTTGAGGTAAACACTAGATAGTCATTTCTCAGATATGTTCTCCTAATTTTTCTGCTGCTGTTCAGCTTTCTCTTCCTCCGTTCTTCTTCTTCCTCTCTTTTATCTCCTCCTTCACCTCCTGCTTCTCAACCTCCTATTCTTCCTCCTTTTGCTCTTCCTTCCTTTGTTGAAGTTTGCTCAAATCAGGATCTAAAGGAGATGCATACATGAGTGATAGGTTTCTTAAGTTTTTTTTGTTTTTTGTTTTTTGTTTTTTTTTCATAGGTTTCCCTCCACCTCTTTTCTTTTTGCTTGTAATTTACTTACAAAAGAAAGCCAGTTATTGGTCCTATGGAGGTTTTGTAGTCTAGATGTTTGTGGCTCCATCATGTTTAATAATTTCCTCCAACCCCTGTATCCCGTGCAAATTGATAGATCTAGATACAAGTAACAGTTTTGTTGATTGCTTTATGAGTTATACATATTTTATTTCTTTAACCTATATTTTTCTGACTACAACGTCCATGTGGAATAAAAAGGGTAATTGTGTGATTTTTTTAAACCAAATTTTTATTTTAAAAATTTTCAAAAGTACAAAAGCTTGAAAATACTGTAACTAAATGTCAGTGTACTCACTAATTAGATTCAATAGTTTTTAATAATTTGAGTCATTTTCTTTTATCTATTTAATACGTATTTGATGAGTCATTTGACATTAAGTTTTAGACATCATGTCACTTTGTCTTACCTACTTCAATGTACATCTTTTAAGAATAACGGTATTATTCCTATTTAACCAAAATACCTTTATCAGAATTAACAGTGATGAATATCATCTCATAATCCATGTCCACATTTCTCCAATTGTCCACAAAATGTTATTTTTTTAAACTTTATGTTTTGAAATAATTTCAGACTTACAGAAGAATTGCAACTATAGTGCTACCCTTTACCCAGCTTTCTCTAATATTAGTGCCTTACACAACTGCAGTACAATTTTCAAAAGCAAGGAATTAACATTGATACAATAGGATTAGCTACACTACTCGCGTATTTTAATCTCACTAGTTTTCTCATTGATGTCCTTTTTCAAGTGTAGGATCCAGCCCCAGATCTCATATTTCACTTAGTACTTGTCAAGTTTTTTTACTCTCCTCTAATCTGTCAGTTACCTGTTCATTCTTTGTTTTGATGATTTAATCCTTTAGTAGAATGTATCTTAATTTGACTTTGTCTGATTTTTTTTTCATAATTAGATTGAGGTAATGCCTTTTTGGCACGAATACCAAAGTACTGATGTGTCCTCAGTGCATTATACTGGGATACATGATAGTAATACGTGTTATTCTGGTGATGTTAATCTTGATTACTCGGTTAAAGTAGTGTATGACAACTTTCCCTATTGCAAAGTTGTTATTTTTTTCTCTTTGAATTAAATCAACAAATTGTGGGTAGTGATTCTTTAAGTCTTTTCAAATGTACTATTTTTATCATGCTTTCTCCTATTAATTTTAGCCTTTAACAATTATTTCTGTGGTTTATGTTTAATATGATTTGTCTCTCTCATTCCTTCCAATTTATTATTTGGAATTCTTCAATATATTTTCCCTCATTTGGTCATCTATTTATTTGTTTGTATCAGCGTTAACTAGTGGGTATCATTATTATTATTACTCATTTTGTTGCTCTAATTTTTCTAAGTTTAGTTATTAGGAGTTCCTGCAGGTTGACTTCTGTGTCCTTTGACATGTCCCATCATTTGTTGAGCACTCTCTTACTTTCTGTCACCAAAAAATGTTTGAGACTCCTTTTGTATTCTCTCTGCTCTAGTCTTTAGAATCAAGTATTTTTCCCCAGAGTCCACTGAGGCTAGTTTGTAGTCTGCACTACTGTCGTGTCATTGTTTCCTGTGCTCTCTCAGAGAACATAACTAGAAAATATAAGCATGTACATTAAAATATGCACATCTATATTTTTATATCTATCTATCTATCTATCTATCATCTATCTATCATCTATCTAATCTATCATGAGTATTTTGTTATCTTTAGTTCCAACTTAAAACCATACAGTTCATTTCTTCTTTTCTCTTTCTGTTATTTGTAACTTCTTTCTCTGACAGTGATAAACCCTATTCTCATTATCCACACTGTATTTACTTTTTTTTTCAATTCTAGTATATATATAAGTAATTTCAGAATTGCCAGTTAATATTCCTGTGAGAAACACATTAACTAACTAGAGTATAGTATGTAAGTATAGTTCTTTCTGTATTTAGCTGTACAGCATATAGTCAAATTAAATTGTTTTCCAGGTACTTAGGTTATTTTTTTTTCTTCCCCATGCCCTGTAGAGTGGATTTATTATTCACTTTTAATATAGTTATTTATTTTTAAATTTGTATTCCATCTGAGGTTTGTACCCTACATCCTGATGGACTTTGTTGTTGTTGTTGTTGTTGTTGTTGTTGTTTTTTTTTTTGGTATTTTCAGCAGAGACAGGGTTTCACTGTGTTAGCCAGGACTGTCTCGATCTTCTGACCTCGTGATCCGCCCGCCTCAGCCTCCCAAAGTGCTGGGATTACAGGCGTGAGCCACCGCGCCCGGCTGTTGTTTTTTTTTTTTAATTTCAAGGTTTGTGAAACATTACCGTAGTTATAACAGTCAGAGGTATTGAAAAGGTATGCCTAGAGAAACATTGTTACTCATCATCCCTTCTACACAATATTCTGTCCTTGTCCATTTCCTGTAGGTAAGTAATATCATTAGTTTCTGATTTATTCTTCTATTTCTTTTGCAAAAATTAGCAGATATACATACATATATATATATATACTTTTTTTATCCAATTCACTTTTACACCAAGTGTAGCATACCATAGGCCCTCTTTTGGATTTTGCTTTTCTCACATAACTATATATCTTGCAAATCATTCCATATCCATTCAGACAGATTTCTTTATTCTTTTTTACACAGTTGAATAATATTCCATTGTGTGGATGTGTTACAGTTTACTTAAGCACTCACTCTTCTATGTATTAACATTTACATTGTTTTTAATATTTTGCAATTATAAACAGTGTTGTAAAGAATAACCTATTGCATATGTATTTTTGTATTGTTCAAGATACATCTTTAGAATAGATTTCTGGAAGAAGGAATGTCAGGTGAAAACAATGCATATGTAGTTTTGTTGGGTGTTACAACCATTATAACATTTCACAAACCTTGAAATAAAAAAATAATTAAAATCAATCAGCATGTAGGATAGAACCCCCAAATGGAATAAAAGCTAAACGATAGGTCGGGCGCAGTGGCTCACGCCTGTAATCCCAGCACTTTGGGAGGCCAAGGCGGGCGGATCACGAGGTCAGGAGATCTAGACCATCCTGGCTACCCTGTCTCTACTAAAAATACAAAAAAAATTAGCCGGGGGTGGTGACGGGTGCCTGTGGTCCCAGATGCTCAGGAGGCTGAGGCAAGAGAATGGTGTAAACCCAGTAGGAGCTTGCAGTGAGCCGAGATCGCGCCTCTGCCCTCCATCCTGGGCGACAGAGACCCCATCTCAAACAAACAAACAAACAAAAAAACCCTAAACAATAAATTATCTTCTTGGTGGGTTGTATAGTTTATAACTCACTAGGAATGTAAAAGAGTGCCTTTTTCCTCAGAGCCTTATAAAGAACTCATCATCAAACTTAAATATTTACCAATCTGATAGGAAAAATTCTGCCTCAGTGTTGTTTCAATTTGCATTCCTCTAATTATAAGTTCAACAATTTTCATATATTTGAGGACCATTTTTATATAGTTTTCATTAATAATCTGTTCATTTCTTGTCCCATTTTTTCTATAGGCCCTCAGTCCTCTGTACTTTAATTTTTAGGGTTCTTTATAAAATAATTATTTTTTCTTTGTCTAATTTGCAAATATTTTCTCCCAGTTAGTCATTTCCCTTATGGTACCTTTGTAATGCATTTTTAAAAATTTTTATGAAATCAACTTTACCAATCTTTTGCCAATCCAGTGTCTTTGGATTTTGAGTCATGATTATAAGACTTTTTTGAAGTAACACATTCTTTGAACTCTCTTCCCTGCATTCTGTGTTCTGATCTGCCCGGACGCTTTTCGAGTATTTCTAGACTTTGATGTACTCAATTTTGGGGGCAGCACTTTTATATCAACATTAGGCCCCTTTGATAATTTTCTATTTGTCTTCCCTGTGGTTTTTCCATTTGTTTGCTTTTGGTCTAACTTCGTTCACAGTAAAGCCTTGCTGTAGGATGGGTGTAGAGCAGGAGTACGAAAGATCGTTAACTGGGATTTGGTGACTTACCTACCTTTACTCACAGTTAATGTGAAATTTCAACCATTCTCTTTCTTCAAGATATGCTGAAGCATGGATTTGGTATACATTTACTTTTCTCTTTTTGTTGTTTTGTATTGTTTTGGAAGAAAATATTGGCAGACTGGCGGCACTACTATTATCTTCAGCTACCCTGAAGTCTATAGTTTGTGTTACTTTTAAATATCAATATTATATCAAGGCTAATGTTCTCTTTTAATCTACAACAGCATTCCTCCTCTATTTTTCATTACATTTAATGTTTTATGGCTATAGGTCTTATAAGGGTATACTATATTGTGCATTGGTTTCATGGTTCCTCACCGTGTTTGTGCTTCTATGCCCTAGATTTCCTGTAAACTAGAAGTCTAAACATACCTCAGATGTTATGCTCTGTACTACATGTTTATATCTTGTTATATAATATGATATTAACTTGTTCCACAATTAGCGATGCTAAGTTTGATGATAAGGAAAAGGTTGATAACCATAAGATTTTCCCATTGTAAAAATACATAGTTTTCTTTGCAATTAGTAAGTAGTATGTGAAGTGATACTTCGGTACCATGTAAATATTGTCGGCTTACAAACCCTTTTACTATACAATATATTTAGCAATTAATGATGATACTTTCACAGATCAATTACTACATGAGAGGACTGCAAAATAATGATTTTTTTTTTTTTTTTTTTTTTGGCGGGGGGGACGGTGTTTCACTCTTGTTGCCCAGGCTGGAGTGCAATGGCACGATCTCCTGCTCATCGCAAGCTCCACCTCCCAGGTTCAAGTCATTCTCCTGCCTCAGCCTCCCGAGTAGCTGGGATTACAGGCGTGAACCACCACACCTGGCTAGTTTTGCATTTTTAGCAGAGATGGGGTTTCTCCATGTTGGTCAGGGTGGTCTCGAACTCTCAACCTCAGGTGATCTACCTGCCTCGGCCTCCCAAAGTGCTGGGATTACAGGCATGAGCCACCATGCCCGAGTCAAAATAGTGATTTTTAAAATCACTTCTTCCAAGTTTAATAGCTGACATTCTTTAAGTTTTCTCTTTTTAAGTGTTTTATAGACCCAATGTATATATTTATTCAATGTGCTGTAATCATATATAGTTAGTATGTTTTTTGGTGCTCAGATTTTCTCAAATTTGACCATAAGGTGCTCCTTCAGGCTGACTCTGTGTGTGTGTGTGTGTGCGCGCGTCGAGCCAGTCTTGCTCTGTCACCCAGGTTAGAGTTCAATGGCATGATCTTGGCTCACTGCAACTCCCCTACCCGCCCTGTCTCCACAAGCCGCATCCGGTCTCAAGGGGTCCTCCCACCTCAGCCTCCCAAATACCTGGGACTACAGGCGAACGCCACCACACCTGGCTAATTTTTGTAGTATTTTGTAGAGACAGGATTTTGCCACATTGCACAGGCTTGTCTCAGACTCTTTTGACATGATCCATCAGTGCTTAAATTTTCCTTTCTGCTTAAAAATGAATTTAAGGTTTATCTTATTTTCTTCCATAAACTTGGAGTCAGTCTTTTTTTTTTTTCAATGGGGAGACCAATTTAGAAGCCAAGATCTGGGTGCTATATGTCCTTATTTATAATAGGTTCTAATTTCTTCTTGACACTTTCAGTAGATACACGAAAGACATTAAATAATCATGAGTTCATGTGGACAGTTCTCTTTCAAATTTAATATTAAAACTTAAAAAAACTTATTTTATATTTTTATTTTTTAATTGATAATTTTCATTCCTAATATAAACATATTTATGTGCTTGTTTAAATGAAATAGTTTCAAACTCAAAATACCAACATTTCGACTAACAATAAAACTACAGAGTGAAGTTTAAGGTATCTTTGCAGTTCTTTTTATATTTAGAACATACCACACTAAGAATGCACAGAATACTATGCACCAAATCACTTGAAATAATTATTTTTCTTTTGTTTAGTTTGTTTAATTTAATTTACAACATTTAGTGCGATTTTTAAAATTTTTTGATCTCTCTTTTTTATGTTTAAAATATTTACAGCGTTCAAAAATCAAAACATTACTATCAAAGAGACATATTTCCATTTTTCTTTTTATGGCTCCATCTGCCACCCTTAGGTAACAATTTATATTAAAGATTTCTTTATTTCTTTGTAGTTGACAAGTAAAACATGCATGTATTTATGGTGTCCAATACAATGTTTTCTTATAGGTATGCATTGTGGAATGACTATATCAAACTATTTAACACAGACATTATCTCACATACTTTTGCGGTGAAAACACTTACAATCTACTCTCTTATCAATTTTCAGCTATATATTTATTAACTCATGCGATGACATACAACAGATCTCTTAAACTTATGTCTCCTGTCTAACTTGGTGTTCCTTGATCAACATCTCCCCAATACCCCACCTGCCCCCGCCTCTGGTAACCACCATTTTACTTTTTGTTCCTATGAGTTCAACTGTTTTATGCTACACATATATGTGAGATCATGTAGTATTTGTCTATTTATTCCTGCCTTTTCTTGACGTAACATCATCCACATTCATTCATGTTGTAGCAGGTGGTAGGATTTCTTTCTATTTTAAAGATGCATAGTATCACGTTGTGTTTATATACTACACTTTCTTTATCCATTCTTCCAATGATAGACACTTAGATTTACTCCATATCTTGGGTATTGTGAACGGTACTACAATGAACATAGGAGTGCAGATATCTCATTGACATACTGATGTCATTTCCTTTGGATACATATCCAGTAGTGGGATTCCTGGATCATATGATAGTTCTATTTTTCATGTTTTGAGGGGCCTCCATACTGTTTTCCATAATGGCTGTCCTAATTTACGCTGCACCCCGCACAGTGTGCAAGTGTTCCCTTTTCTCCACATTCTTGCTAACACTTTTTATCTCTCTCTCTTTTTTTTTTTTTTTTTTTGATAATAACCCTTTAACAGGTTTAAGGTAATATCTCATTGTGATTTTAATTTGCATTTCTCTTATGATCCGTGATTTTGAACATTTTTTGTATATCTACTTTCTATTTGTATTCTTTTTTTGAGAATGTCTATTCAGATCATTCCTCTATTTTAAAAATCTAGTTATCTCTTTCTTTACTATTGATTTGTTTGCATTCCTGATGTATTTTTAGATGTCAACCTCTTATCATACTCATGATTTGCAAATATATTCTCCAATTTTATCATATTAGTTTTTGTTTATAATTCCAGTATTTATTTTCTCCTTCACAATTCTTTAGTGTGTATTTCCTGTAAATACACAGTTTCCGCAGAAACTCAATACAACCTTCAAAATTAGGATATTAACATTGACACATTTCTCCAATTTAATCCTCAGATAATGTTCAAGTATTATCAATTATACCAATCTTGGTTTTTGTAGCAAAAACATCGGGGTCATAATCACATACTGTGTTTGTCAAATTTGTCAAATTTCTTTAGTTTACTTTGATCTGGGATAGTTCTTTAGTCTTTTCATTAGTTTTATGTCTTTGCTACTTTGAGAATTAGAGTGATTTAGTAGAATGCCCTTCAGGTTTCGGTTTGTTCAATGTTTATTCATGATTAAATTTAGGTTATGTGTTTTAAATCTGGCTCCTATATTCTTTTTACAACACGTTGAATCATCCTTTGAGAATTTTCTTGCTTTCTAGCATAATGAAATGTTTCAGGGTCACCTTGGACATTGCCTGCCCCCGTCTTGCCATTTTGTGTGTGAGTGTGTGTACTCACATTTAGATTTATTTCTATATCTACATATGAAAAATCCTTAGTTCTATCCATTACCTCTAATTTCAATCAAACACTAGAGGAGTCGTTCTATGGTTCTCCTTTAGAGATCTGTAACTCCCATCACCAGCTGATTATATCCTTAGTGTTTTCACATACTTGATTAAGCCTTTGTATATAACCTATCTTTCCCATCGCCCCTACCACCCCTTTCTCAATGTGCATGACCTCCTCATTCCTCTCTGAGCCCCAAACCTCAACTCAGCTGCCACCATCACAGCCTGCAAGAATGACATCCCATCCTCGAACTGCCTCACATTCAGTTTCTGACACTTTCAGATAATTTGGCTACCTGTGTGAGTCCCAGCTCACCCCACCTAGCTCCATCATACTATGTCAGGTCAGGACAAGTTCCCTTCCCTCAGCCCAGCGTTAGCACTATGTGGGTGCTCTCTTCACATCAGTTGGGCCTCAAAACTCCATGTCATGTTACCACCATGTGTGTCCACACTCCTTGCCACATTCTGACTCTTATTTCTTCCTCCAGGCTACACCTTTTTGGGGATGTGGTCATCACCTGGTTTGGGCTCTGACTCTCTGTGCTGGGTTGGCATTGCATAGATGCCCTCCTCACCTTTTTTAGGATCAACACCTACAGCCAGGACCACCTTCATCCTGTGTGAATGCACTTACGCCATTCCCACCATTGTTGAACTAACTCTCCGAACCAAGCTGTTCTCCCATGAATTCACCAACCTCACTATGTTTGGGCTTTGAGACCCCTACTCTGGGGTGCCCCATTTTTGGCAAACTCTCTTTGATCTGCTTGGCCTTTGAAATCTTGTGCTGAGTCATCCCTCTGCATGGATTTTTTTCACATGCTTGGATTCTCTAAAAACAATGATTTAACTGATTCCAACAAATCTGAAAATGTAAATATTCATTTTTATTTTCAAATGTTATCTAATATTCATTGAGATTTCTTCTCTGATCCATATATATTGAGAACTGTGTTTTGCTTGCTTAGTTTCCAAACATTTTGATGATTTTCTAGTTATCTCTCTGCTATTGAGTTCTAGTTTAATTTACTATAGTCAGAGAAATACGCTAAATGATTTCAGTCCTTCAAAATTAATTTCATCTGCCTTAAGGTCCAGGATACGATCATTCTGGAAATCTTCCATGTACACTTAAAAATGTGTGTTTTGCCATTGTTGCATGTTATTTTTCATGTTTGTATGTGTGTGTATATATATATGTGTGTGTGTGTATATATGATATATATACACATATATGTATTTGTCAGTGGTCAAATTGATTGATTGTACAGTTTAAATATTACATATCCTATTGTATTTGTTTCCGTTGGTCTATCAGTCATTAAGAGCATGTTAACATCTCCAGATAAAATGGTGGGTTTACCATCTCTCAGTTCTGTCAACATTTCTTGATAAGTTTTCCTGTATGTTATTAGATGAATACATGTTTAGTTATGTATTATTCTTAAATTTATCACTTTATCATTATACAATATCTCAACCTCTACTATTACACCTTGCCTCACACTCTACTTTGCCTGATGTTAGTATAGATCAATTTTATTTTATTTTGGTGTTTCCAAGGAATATCTTTTTTCCCCTCATGTTCATTTCAACCCTTCTGTGTCTTTATATTTAATGTCTCCACAGAAAGTACTGAAATTTTACCAGGGCTTTTTATCCTTGATAGACCCTAATATTTCTCCCAAGTCGTAATTGAAAGCTCAGCAGAACCTCTCTTTCAGCCTTTTTTTTCCTCTTGAATCTACAATTTCCTCAAGGGAAAATATTGTTACAAAAAACAGGCTTACTTCTCTGCTTTTTTCTCCTCTCTTAGGTATTATTTCTATGAAAACCCTTTGTATTTTATTTTTCTGATGCTTTCAATCATTTTTAAAAACATGTTACCAAGTTTTTCTAGTGTTTTTTGGGGTTGTGATAGTCTGAAAAAGTAGGCTATTATTGCTGCAAGTGTGCTTTCTTATTGCAAATTATAAAGGGTATAAGTCTAGTATGTTCCCATTAAGGATATTGTTTTCTGTATACTTTTCAGTAACTCCTCCTCTTAAAATGATTTTCCCTTCCTTGTACATTTTGTTTATACTGCTGTTCTCTAACTTCTTTAGATGCTTAACTTCTTTGTTCTTTTTTTAATAGCCTAATTAAATGCTATACATTGCTTCTAAAACCACCACAAAATATATTTAGTATATCCCACAAAATTTGAGCTGTGCAGTATTTTTGGTATAATTAATTAAAAATTATCTTCTAAACTTTGATTACCATCTTTTTAAATTTTTTTATAATTTCATTCTATTGTGGACCGAGAATATTATCTGATTTATATTGGTCATTTGAGATTTGCTGGGTTTTTGTTGTTGTTGTTGTTGTTTGGGTGGGGCTTGGTATTTGACCAGATTTTGTTAGTGTTTGTTAGTATTTTGTTAGTATTTGTAAAGAAATCCCTATTCCTCAGTTATTGAGCACAACATTTAATGAAAGCACATTGTGTCTATTTTATTAATCATTTTGTTCAAATGGCCAGTAGCCTTACTAAGTGAAGCTGGAACTGCACTGCTCAAAGACTTTTCTTTATCTGGTGTCAGGTTAGATTTGTACAAGAGGCATACAGAAGTAAAGCAACAGAAAGATTTCTTTCTGGTCTTTGAGGACAGATGTGATAAAGGACATGCAAATTGGAGTCTAGTGGGCTTTACCCTCTCCTCACTCTTTTTCACTCCATGTCCAACTATTCCTGACCAGCAGTGTGCTCCAAGTTTGTGTATGATTCTTGGCTGCAGATTCATAGAAATAGTAGCTAGGATAAATGTAACACTTCCCCATAGACTTCTTCATTAGCTTTCCTTCCCAGTCTCACTTCAGCACATCACATGGATCTCTCTACAAGCTTCAAGTTCTCTACCTATGGCAGTGTTTCAGGAGTGCTGAATAGTTATTCTTCTCTGACTCTCTGTATTAGTCCATTCTTACACTGCTATGAAGAAATAACCAAGACTGGGCAATTTATTAAAAAGTAAAGAGGTTTAATGGACTCACAGTTCCACATCACTGGGGAGGCCTCACAATCATGGTGGAAGGTGAAGGAGGAGCAAAGGCATGTCTTATATGGCAGTAGCCAAGAGAGCGTATGCAGGGGAACTGCCCTTCATAAAACCATCACATGCTGTGAGACTTATTCATTACCATGAGAACAGCATGGGAAAAACCCATCCCCATGATTCAATTACCTCCCACTGGGTCCCTCCCAGGACACATGGAGATTATGGGAGCTACATTTCAAGATGAAATTTCGGTGGGGACACAGCCAAACCATATTATCCTCCAAATCTTTCTTCCAGACCGTTGCTTTCCCGTTTCTTTCACAATTTAAAAAGGGCTATTTTCTATAAACAACCCTTTATTCCATAATATTCCTAACAGCTTTGCTTTCTTGATTAAATGTTGTCTGTTAAACTCTGTTCTATTTGTTCTTAGAATGGGATGTATCCACCATAATTTTTGTCCAGTCTACACTTTTATTTTTTTGAATATATTGGTAAAAGCAAATAAATTTAATTTACTTCCTTTTTTTTAAAAAAAAATAGAAACTAAAGGGCTAGAGCTCTTAGGCTGTAGGATTTTAACTACTTCCATATACAACAGAATTGGAACAGTTCTACAAATTTGGAAACCCTGACTACCTGTCTTAACATACTTCTTCAATGGGCTGGAACAATAAATTAATGTTTGAGAGTCACTGTAGAAATACTTTGGGCTAGGGAATTTGGCATCTTATGAAATTACCATCAGTATTATTACTCCCCCACCCCTATTCCCCAAAACATCCCCCAAAAGAGATTTTTTAAAGCGTCTCTTCCAAAGACTCTGTTTCCAGAGATCTGGGAATAAGAGACCTAGGGGTATGCATTTCTAACAAGCAACCCAGATAATTCTGATGAACAAGGTTGTGGACTTCTTTATGAAAAACATGGGACTAGAAAAAATATGTGTGAGCTATTTCTGTTAGCAGTGGCAGACATCCAAGTTACCCTGAGTTACCAGAGGCGAATCCGTATGGGTCCACAGCAACTTCAGTCCTTGTCTCCTCAGAAGAAAGAATTCAATTGAGGGGCAAAAAGCAGAAAAAGAGACCAAGGCATTTTGGAGCAGTGGTGGGACTTTATTTTAAAAGGCTTTAGAATAGAAAAAAAAAAAAAGGAAAATTCACTGGGTGGAGACCTAAGTGGGCACCCGAAGCTCCAAAGGAGAAAAAAGGCATTTAACCATGATCCTGGGACTTTATCGGCTTGTCTCTTTCCCATGATTCTTCCCTTAGTGTGGACTTTCTGCATCTGCAGTGCTCTCCTTACCCTTTGGAATTAAACTCACGCCCATCTGAGGCTGTCTTCCTTTTTCAGGTGGAGTGTGCCTGGAAGATCATACTTCGCCATTTTTGTCTCTTAACATGCATGCCCAGGAAGTTGCTTCTCCCTGGGGCCTGCATTCAAGTAACACTTTTAATGTTAACAGGTGTGGATCATCAGGAGGTTGCCTCTCCCTGGTTGCAGAATTATCATTTTTAGAGAAACAGTATGATAATCGTGTAATCATCACCTACATTCCTAGTGAGTGTGTCGGGAGCCCTCTCTTGCCCCGCTCATTGCCTATCTACCTACCTGTAATTTTCAACATGCAATTTTTCTTTTTGGGGGACTCTCTGTTCACCCTTATCTTCCAAAGTAGTAAAAATAAGACAAGACAACAAAAACTACCACCTTCTCAAATTTTTCTAGATTATGCAGCTTTCTACTTAAAGGAATTTGCATTGTCAATATGCAAACATGTACATGTGCAAAAACATGTAATTTCATGAGTTAAACATGTTTTATATATATATATATATTTTTAATGTTTCTAAACAAATATGACTCAAAAAGGAATAAACTCCAAAAATATCAACATTTTACTGTAAGAACAAATTGAGTTCATGTCAAAATGTAGTTTAATATTAAGTATTACTTTATTCACTGTATAAATTTGATTCTCTTGAGATTTATGTACACATTATTTAAGACAGCTTTTCCTGCATAACTGCATATTATTTTTCCTGGAAGAAAAAAACTTGGAAGAAAGAAATGTTAAAAAGGAGCACTCATTTCCTGGGTTAACACCAGGGGACATAATCTCACACACAGGAGAGATACACCTAGTCAAACCTTTGAGGAAGATGGAAGCAGGTATCTCACACCAATTAAACCACATTATTATTTTCTTTTTAACATTCTCATCATTTTTCACATAATGCTGAAATAAATAGAATACTGGAATTATTACTCATAAAAGTAGAGGAGTCAAAATTTGTCTAGAAAAAGAATAACACAGTAGTTATACCGATTCATTGTGGCTGACTTGTAAGCCTGACCAATGGTGCTTTTTGCAATGCTATTTTTCTTCATAACATTCTTAGTTATATAACAACTATTAACAACTTAAAAAAATATGAGAGTTTCTTTCAAAATAATAGATTCCCTTTTTGAATGATTGTTACAGATTTCTCACCTTCAACTGGAGTCAATCAACAGAGATCCATACCTACTCATAGCGCCCAACGCTACAAAATCACTTTGGAATCTAAGTTTTATTTTGACACATAATAGTTGTCACATTGAAATTTTCTTTAGCTTTTCTCTCGCTTTAATTAGGTGTCTTTGTTAAGAGATATACCTCTTATCAACAGCAGCTGGACCAAGCTTCCTTGGAACAGCTCTTTCCTCCAAAGAAACACACACAGGATTCATAAGGAAATAATTCTTTCCTCCCTCCTACTCTTTCTCATCTCCCGTCACCTTCATCTGTCCTCCTCTTCCTTCTCTTCTTTGATAACTTGCAGAATGGCTTGGTTAAAAGAAGAATATTAAAGCTAAGAAGTGTCAAAAGACACAGCAAAAGTAAGACAGCATTTCATTTAAGTAAAACATTCCCTTCTTAATGGATTCCTCTAAAATAAATGTTTTGAAGTAGATTTTGCTTCCTGTGTGCAAAGGAAAATTGTTGAAGGCAAGGATGAAAGAGGGCATTTGAAAAGAGTTAAGTATTGTTTTGGCTTTGGCACTTAAAAGTTTATTTCACATAAAATCTCAAATGTTCCCGAGAACATTCTGAATACAAAACAAAACAAAACTATGCACTTGGTCAACGGATATAATCACCTGCCATGCTGGTAATTATCAACTTATAGGTGGTGGTTGGGCTCTCTTAATGCAGCCCTCCTATAAAAACCAATGGTTTAATTGGATGAGACACATCTATCTGAATTGGTTTGGCTCCTGATTTTGGTTAGCACGCTTTCAGGAAAGCGAGGAATACCTGTATTTCATTTTTAAACCTGAAAAACAAAGATAAACTTCTTGGTAAGAAATTTAAAGGTGAATAAAAAATATCAGTCCATAACATTTTAAAAGGAAAATATCTATCAATCATGGGAATTATTTACTCATCTTAAAAACAATTTCTTTCCTTGCTGTTTTCTCCATACACTTCCAGAAACCCAAAATTTAGTTGGTATATTTTAAAATTGCAGGGTACAGATAACTTTGTGAATTAAATCTGTCTTTATTTATCATACAGTCTAGCTCTATGAATACTTTTAAGCTTTAAAAATTAAAGTTTATTATATTCAAGAAACCAGTTTCCATACTCTTTCTTATTTTTATCAGCACCCAGGAAGGAAGCAATATGAGCTGTGTGCACTCTACACTGTAGCAATGGAGAATTTGATTTGACATGCCAAAAATCCTGCATTGGTGGCAGATATCATGGTAACTCTGACTCCACATATGAAATCATCTTTCAATAATGAGATCATTTCAAATTACTCAAAAATATTCATAAAGTCTACTCAGTGGATGACAAATCAGTACCGGGCATTAGTCCCAGTCCAAACTGGGGTGACCGTCTCATAGTTTATAAAATCCATAATCCCCAGTTGTATATGCTTACTATTGATTAGTAGTTAATACCATCTGCCATATATTTAATACTGGCAGTACCACAATAATTTATTAGCATTAGATAATGAAATGTTAGTTTAAAATATTGTGATAAAATTTCTTATGTGTGTGATTATAAAACAATATTCTTTTGGAGGTGAATTATAATTTGAAACTACAGATTCAAATACTATATAACTTGACTGTATCACTCTAGTGCTAATAATTATTTATATAGATATGTGTGTGTATAGATACACAAATTTATATATACTTAGTTTTTTTTTTTTTTAAGTGAAAAAAGAACAAGGATTTTTGTGCATGTAACACAAGCCTAAATTTGAGAGGAATAATTCAACAAACATTTTTACCCCTTAGATTATTAAGTCTATGAACTCATTCTTAGTTGGTTGATTCACTTTTGGTGTTCAAGTCTGTGGTTGCTGTTATACTGACAATTTCTTTAAGACAAGCTTACATTTAAGATGTTACATCACATCAAATCACTAGCTAACAACATGACTTCTTCTGTGTCAGAGGTATTGGAACAAGGCACTGAGCATTGTATAAGATGACACATCAATAGAAAAGATTGTAAACTTATTAAAAGATTTGCAATTATTTTAAAGCAAAGAAATGTTTATCATAAACAACTTGTACCTAACTTATACAAACAGGCTTCATGATGTGAAATTGGCATTCCAGAAGAAAAGTGATTTTTAAGAAATTTAGCAATATTCTAGATTAAAATCCACAAATTAATCAATATACATTGTCTTGCATCCATTAACTACTAAGAAAACACATTTACTTCTCTATTGTATCTTTGCTTGAGAACCTGAAGCAATCTAACAGCTTCATAATGTTGTTTTCCAGATAAGATCAGTCTTGAAACTATTATGACCAAATTATTATCTCTAAGAACTAAGTTGTTTTATGTTGAAACCCAAAATTCCAGTCTCGAGAAAAGGAATTCTGCATTTACTGGGAAGAACTATCTGGGATTCTGATTGTAGTTGAATGTGTCAGGAATAAACCTCCGCTATGATCCATTAACACTTTAATGTGTGAGTTTTCTTATGTCATCCGATCTTGGCAATTCATTTGCACATTTTAAAATGATAGGATATACAGGGCTCAGTCAGCCTCTTTGATCCCTTTCTTTTTGCCCCAACAGTTTTCTTAATGGGGAAGGAGGTATCAAATAACCCAAGAGAAGACCATAAAAATAAACAGATGCACTGGAAAGTGATGGGACAGCCCAAGGCCAGTGTTTCTTACTAAACTGCAAGACTCCATAATATCCCAGTATTCTGATTCTACCTGCACTTTCAACAGTCATTTACAGCACCTCAGAAAACATCTGAAGAGGGCCCAGTCAATGAAGCAGAGAAGTAGTACATTTCCAGCATCACAAAGTTGGCCTCTATAAAAGTGTATAAAAACTTTTGAGTTAAAAAAAAAAGGGGGGGGTAAAATTGACACATGGCTTCTGACCTCTGGCCCTAAACCCAGAGGAAAAAGTGAAGTAAGGCAGACCACCTGCTGCTTCCTCATTATGCTGATTAGATTGTTGATTTAGCCAGCTGTGCTTTGTTTTCCTCAATCATGACATGCTTGGCAAATTCATTAGAATTAATTCCCAAGTTCTCTTTTAATTTGTTGAGCTCAAAATCATGGAGAATCTTGATAGTCATTAACTTTTCTCGCTTGATTCTCTCCACAACATCTTTTGGAACATCAGGTATCATCCAGGCCAGCAAAAATTTAACTAAAAACACAACATGCTAGAGGAAATATAAAGGAAAGATTAGACGCTGTTAGAAGTGTCGCATGTTCAGCAGAAAGTCTTTAAAAATCATTTCACTTATTTAAAAAACTGCTCAACATATGAGGTAGAAAGGCAAGCAAGAAGATATGGTCCCTGTCCTAGAACTTTCATACAAAGATCAACATTAAACAAATAAATATATACTTAAATATGTAACTAGCAATATTCCAGTTGAACATGATTATTAAATATACTCTTTATCACTGCTCCTTCCTGAAAAGCTGATAAAATATTTATAAAGGAATTAGATATAAAGGAATTAGACTCAAAAGATTGAAAAAGGCTAGCAAACTTGCAAATGATGATGTGGTGACTGACAGTGGAAACCAAAAAGACAAAAGCCAATTTTGTTTTAGATTGTCAGAAAAGTTCAGGAAAGAAGGCAATAAGGACTTTTGAAGGTATTAGTGTGAGTTGGAGTTGAAAACAAGAGGATTAGATAAAAATTTGCATAAGGAGCACTTGAATTTTCGGAGCCTTTCTCCCATCTGTATCCAGGTATTCTTTTACTCCATACTACCCCCTGGAAGCAGCTGAAGAGTTTATTTTCTGCAGAAATTATACCAGAAAGCTGTGAATCCAGGGGCACCAGACACAGTGGATGTATGAAAACATATTGGAAAAAAAAATGTAAAAACAGTGAAATTCAGCACGATGAACTGTGAGATACTTAGTCCCCTCTGCGTTGCTCAAGTCTTAGAACACAGGCAGCCACAAAATATCTCAATAGGCAGATTTAAAGAGTTTTCTCTGGGAAAAGTAACTACTCTGTAAAAGCAGAACTGTGGATGTCAAAATTTTGTAAGGATCCAATGAAAATGTCAGCTCACTTCCTTATCAACCTACGGTGAAACCCACCAAGTGACACCACTCCTGTATGCACAAAATGCTTAAAGTCAGCTTTTCACTGCCACACTCTTAAACATGAGCAGAACCACCCAATACGTAGGAAAGTCTCTGACATGGAAAAAAAAAAAAAAAAGAACCAGATATAAGGAAAGGAGTAAAAGAAAAAAAGTAGAATTTTTTAAAAGATATTAATCCAGGTTTTCATAGAGGAGAAAACAAATAATTAGAATTTCAAACTAGAAAGTGTAAATTTGAGTAACAGCAGTTCCAGAGAGACAGCACAAAGAAAGAAAAAAATTTATCAAAGAAATTATGCCAGCAAATTGTCTCAACTTGATGGGTAAGTACGTTTTTAGATCTAAGGGGCTCAATGAGTGTTTAAAACAATGAATGTTGACAAATAGCAAAGAACCACCTTGTGAAGCTTCATAAAAATGGGGCTAATGAGAGAATCCTAAAACCGTATTGATTTTAAAAATAGTTAATACACAAAGACTGGGGAGTCAGAATAGTATTGCATTTTGTAGCAATACTGGAAGCTGAATGAAAATGAAACAATGTCTTCAAAACTTCAGGAATACCAAAATAATGTTGATTAAAATTTTTTCAAGAAAACAACTTTTAATTATAAATTCTATTCCAAATAATCACATGAAAGGAAAGAAAAGAAATTTTCAATATTCAATTCCTCAAAAATGGACAGCCCATAATTTTTCCTCAGATATTACTGGAAGATGTGCTTCACCAAAATAAGCTAGAAAACCAAAAATGGGAGAAACATAGATTGCAGAAAATATAGTCTCCAATAGAAGACAAGATGAAGAGAAGTCCCAGGATGATGCTTGGTTGGAGCCTGCAATTATTACAAAAAATTAATACAAATAATAAATAAATTAAAACAAAAGAATTCCTGAACTAATTTACTGGCTGAAAGGTGATCTAAACTTCTGATGCAAAATGTTGGAATGAAAGACTGATAAATTCATAAAGAACTAAGAGACAGAGGGAGAAAAGAAAAGCAATATTATAATAAAAGAAATATGTTCAGAATGTAAGACAGGAAACAGATGTGACTAATATTTATAAAGTCATAATTTATAAACCCTGACTATTGTATTTATATAAAATATCTTACTCAAAACTGATGGACAGAAATATTTCAGAATTGAGATTAAATATCAAAAATATGTAATTTAGTATATAAACAGCAGGGTCTCAGGTGGCACTCTGTATCAAAGACTTAAATATTTCTGCAGCGAAGTAAATGAAGAGTCACTCTAAAAATAATAAATAAAGGCTATCAAAAGCCTTAAATTAGATCATATATTGCTGCTAAATAAGTTATCAAAATACTTCCTCTTTCCTGAGGTTTTGAATTTCAGAATAAGACAAAAAAAAAAAATGCTTTAATTATTGAGCGGTAGGAGAAAGAGAAAGTTTTTTTTTTCCCTTCTCTCTTTCTCTCTGGGTGGGTGTGTGTGTGAGAGATCTGCCAAAGTAGAATGTCAGTAATTGATACCTAAAACTAAAAAATAAAAATATATAACTGCGAAATCATGTTCTTTTGCCATACAAGGGTAACTACTAGAAGAGTGAGTTTAAAAAGTTGAGATGTTTACTTTGGATATTAGAATTTTAGGGTAGGCAGGAATATTATGTACGATTGCTCTTTTGTTTTTTTGCCATGCAGAACTATTTGATTTTTAAAATTACATGTGAAACCTTGATAACAATAAAAATAAATTAAACAGAAACTGGTTGGAATGGCATGCTCTTGGGTTAGGATTTTCTTTTATTAGGCTTTATCCAGGGTGAAAAAGTGCCTTTATTTTACTTTTCTCTCCCTGATCGGCCTTTTTGCCATATGATTTGTATCACTCAATTTGAAATTTTGTCCAATACTGCCTCTGTATTGGTTACCTTTTCTTCCATGCCTTATCTCTATAATTACACTAGATATTCCACAAGAGAGGAAGCATAAAAATAATAGATAGAGTACAAACTTGGGAGTGAGGCACATTTGGCATTGAGACCCAGCATTAATGTTAGTTAGTTAACGTTAAGCCAGCTACTTATTTTTGCTGAATCTCAGATTCCTTTTTCAAAGGTGAGCGATAAGGTCTAATTTACAATATTGTTACGATTTAATACTGCCTCTGGAACTAGTAAATAATAGGTACTCCGTAAAATCCGTGGGTTATTTCCCCTTTTCCTGACTTCAAGGGAAAAAGACCGTATTTGTTTTCCTTTCCTTTTCTGTCCCCATGGCATGTTCAACAGCAATAAGTGAGTAATAGGCAATCCATTGTACTGAAAATATCCCTAAGGTTCTTTTTATGACAACAAATACAATACTTCCTTCAAGAAAATTTATTGAGATATTGCTAACTTTCTGATGAGAGGTTACCTTTGGAAATACCTGCCTAAAGAGAGGAGAGTAACTGGAATGAAAGTTAAGAACAGCTTACTTCCATAACAATGATGAAGGTCATCTTGGCAGCAAGGACATGCCAGAATTGCATATTATGAAAATATTTATTCTCATGATCAGGAGGATATCTGTAATCTCTGTACCTGAAAAGTGGAAGTAAATGCAAAAAAAAAAAAAAAAAGTTATAGCTTCAACTAGAGAGACCTAATATAATTTATTATTTCTCTTAACAGACCTGTCTAGCTGATCAGAAAAATCAGGTCAAAGTTAATTGATATTATGAAACATTTATCTTTCTTGTTCACATAAAGTCAGGGTATATGCTACTTACATGCAAAATAGAACTAAGAAGAAACACACAAGTGAAACTTCTCTCTTGCCCTTCAAAGACAAGCTTCTCAAATAAGTTATTCAAAATTTGCTGCTTCCACTTCCTCTTTTCCCACTCCTTAACACTCCCAATCCTTTCCTTCTCTCCTATCCTTAAATTGCAGGTATATATTAATCCTTTGATTTGACTTTCAAAAATAAGAATATTATAGGCCACTTCTATCTTCTTGAAACTCTATTTTCTCTTGGCTGTTCTGATGTTGTATTGCTTTGTTTTTCCTAACACAATTCTGAAATTTTCTTAATGTCCAACTTTGTGTGTTCATTCTCTTCTATAAAGTCACTGGATACTGGTCTTACTGAAATAGTTAGTCCAGCTAGTGGGTAATCACATCTAGAAATCTGACACCACTGGCCATGCTCTTAAACACATTAGGCTATGATTTCATTATACTCAAATATGTAATATAGCAATATAATAATGTCTGCTTGTCTTGCAATATTTTGCTCTTTTTTTTTTTGGAGTCTCAAATGAAACAGCTGGTTTAAATTAAGGGGCCTTGATAAGCATGTGTGTGTGTGTGTGTGTGTGTGTGTGTGTGTATCTTTAAATTGTATGGTGAAAAGATCCCATAGTACATGATACACTGAGTGTAAAAACAGTAAGTTCACATATGCAATTTTATATTCCCTATACAGAATAAAACCTTTTAGCAGGATAGGTGGTGAACTAATCATATTATTATATCATATTATTATATCGTTATTTCTCTCTCACACACTCTCTTTTCTGAGGACACAGATAAATTCAAGTAAGTTAAATGTATATACAATATGACAATGTTGTATGATCTATAGATTATTGCAGCTTTGGACTAAGGGGCACTTGTTGGTGACAAACCCTTTTGATAAATTAGAAAGAAAAAATTTTAAATTAATGTTATCTTTACCCATAATCTCTTAGTTTTTGCCATTTTACCTTTTCAAATCTGAATCATGCAATGTGTGAATTCTAGAATGGATACAATTTATTTATACAGGATTTTTGTTGCCCTAAGAAAATCCTTTATATTGTAAGACATAAAGGTAATACATAACTTAAGAAATACACTTAAAGGATAAAACTAAAACCTAAACAAACAAACAAATCACCTGCAAGTGATGAAGTCTCGTTTTTCCGAAGGTGCAGTGTGGTTTGGAAAATCAGCTATCAGGAATACTGACAGGCTATTATTCACATATCCTTTCATAGGCTGCGTGGCATTTGTTGAGTAAGCATAGTAGTAAACTAGACGGGGAATGATGTCCGACGTAAATGCAACAATAAAGGCCTGAAGAATAAAAAAAGAGGAAAATCATGGGCTGCCAATTTAGTTTTAATAATGTCTGACTTGTACATCTCTCAGTACCTTAAATTGTACAGATGCAAAATAATTAAATACTATTACAAATCATAGTAATATGCAAGTCTTTGTCCTGAAACACAAAACAGCTCATTTACAGTGTGTGATCAGTACTCCAGGATTTCATAGCTACAAAGTGGCTAAGTAGAGAGTCAGACCAAAATGTATCTGTCTCCAAGAACCATGTTCTTTCCATCAAGCCTTGCTATTTCTTACATTTCTTATTGTTTAACAGCACAGTTCTACTATCCTTAACCAAATTCACTTTCTTAGACTAACCCAATGAGGTAGGACTGCAGGGTGTGGGGTGTGTGTGTGTGTGTGTGTGTGTGTGTGTGTGTGTGTAAGAGATTAACAGGAAAGGAATGAAGAAACTGAATATCATGTGTTTGCAAATTTCTCACAGTTCAGTGCAATTAATTTCAGTATTTGATTCCACGGGAATGATATTTTCCCATCCTTTCCTAAGTTCCGGAATAGTATAAATAGCATATTTCTTTTAGGTTAGATATGTCAATTAAAAACCACCTGGCTCTGGCACCTATATTTTTAGTGCTATGCTTTAAAAATTCCATTGTAATTTCTATGGCTAATGGTCCATTCGGGCTTTCTATTACTTAGTGAATAGATCTGACATTTTGCTTTCTAAACAAGTGGTCATTTCAAATATATTTCAAAATATATTGGAGTAAATTGGTACACAACAGTCTCTCATACTTTTTTTTCCAGAGTTTTACTTACTTTGTCTAGCTCTTGATTTACTTAGCAATTATGTCACTTTTTGTTTTCTAATTTGATTATTTCTGATTACATCTTTATTCTTTTTTACTACTTTCTATCAATTTGATTTACAATTTTTGATAGTGTCTTAAGTTATATACTCAGCTCATTTTCCAGTCTTCTTTTAATAATTAAAAATGTATGGCAATGGAGTTTTCTGTAATAGTGGTTTTGGCTCATTCCTATAAGCTTTCATTTAAATTAAGCTCTGTGATTTCAATTTTGTTTTCTCTTATATGAATCCTACTTAAAAGTATTAGATTTTCTTTTTTTATTATCTTATTATCAACTTCAATTTGTAAAGTATATTGTAAGTTAAAATGCATTGTAAAAGTTATACTTTTGGAAATTTATTTTTCTTACATTTTAAGTGTTTCATAAACATAACAGGTAAATGTACATTCTCTGTAGTATACAAATACAAATATAATCATTTTTAAATTATTTTATCCAAACACATTATACTGTTACTTATTTTCTGTCTACTTTGTCACATGCTGTGAAACTGTCATTGTTCTTGTATTTCTAAGAGTTAGCATGACATCGGTTTTTCTGTATTGGTCAGTGCTTAACAGTTATTTTGGGATCTTTTAGCTTTATAAAGTATCACCATGATAAAATCAATGTAAAGATTAAGCATCATTCGCATCTCCCCGTGCCCCCCAAAATGAAATACAAAGTCACCCCACTGAAATAGGTCCACTTACATTAGTTGCAACAGAAAGGACAGCCATTCCATAAAGAATGTCTTGCCAAACACCTATGCTATGAGCTTTAGAAGCTACAGTTCTCCTGTATTGAGTGGTAAGTTTCCAGGCATCCACTCGAATCTCTACAATATTATTTATGAGAGCAAGAAGAGGAGCCAAAGGAAAAGAGGCCACAAATAGTGTAACAAATCCAAATTGAATAACTGTAGAGAAAAGAAAAAGGCATGAAGTCATTATTGTGAAGGAGAAAGACAAGAACACCCTGTCCAAATCCTGCTACTTCCTTCATTTTGGAGTGATCCACACGAATATGACAATTCAGGCTTCTGTCTGTCTGTCCAATTCCTCCTCTCCACAGGGGACTTACCTGCTTGCTAGAACTGGAAGAAAGAAACTGGGCATGCATGGTTGAGTTCCTTCTTTGCTCTTCTATTAGAAACATGCTTGTTAGAACAAAATCTATTTCTCTTTGCCTTTTATTATGGGCTAAGTTTAGGTTTATGCTTGTCTAGTCTTTACATTTGTATTAGCAATTTAGTGAGGTAACCAAGTTTTTCAATCTTGCTAGCCCATCTACTTTTATGTATGTATGTATGTATGTATGTATTTATTTTTTTTTATTATACTTTAAGTTCTAGGGTACATATGCAAAACATGAAGGTTTGTTACATATGTATACATGTGCCACGTTGGTGTGCTGCACCCATTAACTCGTCATTTACATTAGGTTTATCTCCTAATGCTATCCCTCCCCTCTCCCCCTACCCCATGACAGGCCCCAGTGTGTGATGTTCCTCTTCTTGTGTCCAAGTGTTCTCATTGTTCAGTTCCCACCTATGATTGAGAACATGCAGTGTTTGGTTTTCTGTTCTTGCGATAGTTTGCTGAGAATGATGGTTTCCAGCTGCATCCATGTTCCTACAAAGGACACGAACTCATCCTTTTTTATGACTGCATAGTACTCCATGGCGTATATATGTCACATTTTCTTAATCCAGTCTGTCACTGATGGACATTTGGGTCGGTTCCAAGTCTGCTATTGTGAATACTGCTGCAATAAACATATGTGTGCATGTGTCTTTATAGCAGCATGATTTATAATCCTTTGGGTATATACCCAGTAATGGGATGGCTGGGTCAAATGGTATTTCTAGTTCTAGATCCTTGAGGACTCGTCATGCTGTCTTCCACAATGGTTAAACTAGTTTACAATCCCACCAACAGTGTAAAAGTGTTCCTATCTCTCTACACCCTCTCCAGCACCTGTTGTTTCCTGACTTTTTAAAGGTCGTCATTCTAACTGGCATGGTATGGTATTTCATTGTGGTTTTGATTTGCATGTCTCTGATGGTGAGTGATGAGCATGTTTTTATGTGTCTGTTGGCTGCATAAATGTCTTCTTTTGAGAAGTGTCTGTTCATATCCTTCACTTTTTGATGGGGTTGTTTTTTTCTTGTAAATTTGTTTGAGTTCTTTGTAGGTTCTGGATATTAGCCCTTTGTCAGATGAGTAGATTGTAAAAATTTGCTCCCATTCTGTAGATTGCCTGTTCACTCTGATGGTAGTTTCTTTTGCTGTGCAGAAACTCTGTAGTTTAATTAGATCCCATTTGTCAGTTTTGACTTTTGTTGCCATTGCTTTTGGTGTTTTAGACATGAAGTCCTTGCCCATACCTATGTCCTGAATGGTATTGCCTAGGTTTTATTCTAGGGTTTTTATGGTTTTAGGTCTAACATTTACGTCTCTAATCCATTTTGAATTAATTTTTGTATAAAGTGTAAAGAAGGGATCCAGTTTCAGCTTTCTACATATGGCTAGCCAGTTTTCCCAGCACCATTTATTAAATAGAGAATCCTTTCCCCATTTCTCATTTTTGTCAAGTCTGCCAAAGATCAGATGGTTGTAGATGTGTGGTATTATTTCTGAGGGCTCTGTTCTGTTCCATTGGTCTCTATCTCTGTTTTGGTACCAGTACCATGCTGGTTTGGTTACTGCAGCCTCGTAGTATAGTTTGAAGTCAGGTAGCGTGATGCCTCCAGTTTTGTTTTTTTGGCTTAGGATTGTCTTAGCAATGTGGGCTCTTTTTTGGTTCCATATGAACTTTAAAGTAGTTTTTTTCCAATTCTGTGAAGAAAGGCATTGGTAGCTTAATAAGGATGGCATTGAATCTACAAATTACCTTGGGCAGTATGGCCATTTTCACGATGTTGATTCTTTTTATCCATGAGCATGGAATGTTCTTCCATTTGTTTGTGTCCTCTTTTATTTCGTTGAGCGGTGGTTTGTAGTTCTCCTTGAAGAGGTCTTTCACATCCCTTGTAAGTTGGATTCCTAGGTATTTTATTCTATTTGAAGCAATTGTGTATGGGAGTTCACTCATGATTTGACCCTCTGTTTGTTATTGGTGTATAAGAATGCTTATGATTTTTGCACATTCATTTTGTATCCTGAGACTTTGCTGAAGTTGCTTACCAGCTTAAGGAGATTTTGGGCTGAGACAATGGGGTTTGCTAAATATACAATCATGTCATCTGCAAACAGGGACAATTTGACTTCCTCTTTTCCTAATTGAATACCCTATATTTCTTTCTCCTGCCTGATTGCCCTGGCCAGAACTTCGAACACTGTCTTGAATAGGAGTGGTGAGAGAGGGCATCCCTGTCTTGTGCCAGTTTTCAAAGGGAATGCTTCCAGTTTTTGCCCATTCAGTATGATATTGGCTGTGGGTTTGTCATAAATATCTCTTATTATTTTGAGATATGTTCCATCAATACCGAATTTATTGAGAGTTTTTAGCATGAAGGGCTGTTGAATTTTGTCAAAGGCCTTTTCTGCATCTATTGAGATAATCATGTGTTGTCTTTGGTTCTGTTTATATGCTGGATTACGTTTATTGATTTGTGTATGTTGAACCAGCCTTGCATTCCAGGGATGAAGCTCACTTGATCATGGTGGATAAGCTTTTTGATGTGCTGCTGGATCCGGTTTGCCAGTATTTTATTGAGGATTTTTGCATTGATGTTCATCAGGGATATTGGTCTAAAATTCTCTTTTTTTGTTGTGCCTCTGCCAGGCTTTGGTATCAGGATGATGTTGGCCTCCTAAAATGAGTTAGGGAGGATTCCCTCTTTTTCTATTGATTGGAATAGTTTCAGAAGGAATGGTACCAGCTCCTCCTTGTACCTCTGGTAGATTTCGGTTGTGAATCCATCTGGTCCTGGAAATTTTTTGGTTGGTAGGCTATTAATTATTGCCTCAATTTCAGAGCCTGTTATTGGTCTATTCAGGGATTCATCTTCTTCATGGTTTAGTCTTTGCAGAGTGTATGTGTCCAGGAATTTATCCATTTCTCCTAGGTTTCCTAGTTTATTTGTGTAGAGGTGTTTATAGTATTCTCTGATGGTAGTTTGTATTTCCGTGGGATCAGTGGTGATATCCCCTTTATCATTTTTTTATTGTGTCTATTTGATTCTTCTCTCATTTCTTCTTTATTAGTCTTGCTAGTGGTTGATCAATTTTGTTGATCTTTTCAAACAACCAGCTCCTGGATTCACTGATTTTTTGGAGAGTTTTTTTGTCTTGATCTCCTTCAATTCTGCTCTGATCTTAGTTATTTCTTGCCTTCTGCTAGCTTTTGAATGTATTTTCTCTTGCTTCTCTAGTTCCTTTCACTGTGATGTTAGGGTGTCAATTTTATATCTTTCCTGATTTGTGTGCATTTAGTGCTATAAATTTCCCTCTACACACTGCTTTAAATATGTCCCAGAGATTCTGGTATGTTATATCTTTGCTCTCATTGGTTTCAAAGAGCATCTTTATTTCTGCCTTCATTTCATTATGTACCCAGTAGTCATTCAGGAGCAGGTTGTTCAGTTTCCATGTAGTTGAGTGGTTTTGAGTGAGTTCCTTAATCCTGAGTTCTAGTTTGATTGCACCGTGTTCTGAGAGACAGTTTGTTATAATTTCTGTTCTTTTACATTTGCTGAGGAGTGCTTTACTTCCAACTATGTGGTCAATTTTGGAATAAGTGCGATGTGGTGCTGAGAATAATGTATATTCTGTTGATTTGGGGAGGGGAGTTCTGTAGATGTCTATTAGGTCCACTTGGTGCAGAGTTGAGTTCAATTCCTGGATATCCTTGTTAACTTTTTGTCTCGTTGATCTGTCTAATGTTGACAGTGGGGTGTTGAAGTCTCCCATTATTAATGTGTGGGAGTCTAAGTCTCTTTGTAAGTTTCTAAGGACTTGCTTTATGAATCTGGGTGCTCCTGTATTGGGTGCATATATATTTAGGATAGTTAGCTCTTCTTGTTGAATTGATCTCTTTACCATTATGTAGTGGCCTTCTTTGTCTCTTTTGATCTTTGTTGGTTTAAAGTCTGTTCTATCAGAGAGTAGGATTGCAACCTCTGCCTTTTGTTTTGTTTTGTTTTCCATTTGCTTGGTAGATCTTCCTCCATCCCTTTATTTTGAGCATATGTGTGTCTCTGCATGTGAGATGGTTCTCCTGAATACAGCACACTGATGGGTCTTGACTCTTTATCCAATTTGCCAGTCTGTGTCTTTTAATTGGACCATTTAGCCTATTTACATTTAAGGTTAATATTGTTGAATTTGATCCTGTCGTTATGATGTTAGCTGGTTATTTTGCTCATTAGTTGATGCAGTTTCTTCCTAGCATCAATGGTCTTAACAATTTGGCATGTTTTTGCACTGGCTGGTACCAGTTGTTCCTTTCCATGTTTAGTGCTTCCTTCAGGAGGTCTTGTAGGGCAGGCCTCTCAGCATTTGCTTGTCTGTAAAGGATTTTATTTCTCCTTCACTTATGAAACTTCGTTTGGCTGGATATGAATTTCTGGGTTGAAAATTCTTTTCTTTAAGAATGTTGAATATTGGCCCCCACTCTCTTCTGGCTTGTAGAGTTTCTGCCGAGGGATCCACTGTTAGTCTGATGGGTTTCCCTTTGTGGGTAACCTGATCCTTCTCCCTGGCTGCCCTTAACGTTTTTTCCTTCATTTCAACTTTGGTGAATCTGACAGTTACATGTCTTGGAGTTGCTCTTCTCGAGGAGTACCTTTGTGGCATTCTTTGTATTTCCTGAATTTGAATGTTGGCCTGCCTTACTAGGTTGGGGAAGTTTTCTCTGGATAATATCCTGCAGAGTGTTTTCCAACTTGGTTCCATTCTCCCCATCACTTTCAGGTACACCAATCAGATGTAGATTTGGCCTTTTCACATAGTCCCATATTTCTTGGAAGCTTTGTTCATTACTCTTTTTTCTCTAAACTTCTCTTCTCGCTTCATTTCACTCATTCATTTCATTCATTTGATCTTCAATCACTGATACCCTTTCTTCCCATTGAAACAATTGGTTACTGAAGCTTGTGCATTCATCACGTAGTTCTCGTGCCATGGTTTTCAGCTCCATCACGTCATTTAAGGACTTTTCCACATTGGTTATTCTAGTTAGCCATTCATCTAATCTTTTTTCAAAGTTTTTAGCTTCTTTGTGATGGGTTCGAACTTCCTCCTTTAGCTTGGAGAAGTTTGATCGTCTGAAGCCTTCTTCTCTCAACTTGCCAAAGTCATTCTCCGACCAGCTTTGTTTCATCGCTGGCGAGCAGCTGCGTTCCTTTGCAGGTGGTGTGGGGGGCACTCTGATTTTTAGTATTTTCGGCTTTTCTGCTGTTTTTTTCCCATCTTTGTGGTTTTATCTACCTTTGGTCTTTGATGATGGTGACATACAGATAGGGTTCTGGTAAGGATGTCCTTTCTGTTTGTTAATTTTCCTTCTAACAGTCAGTACCCTCAGCTGTAGGTCTGCTGGAGTTTGCCGGAGGTCCATTCCAGACCTTGTTTGCCTGGGTATCAGTAGCAAAGGCTGCAGAACAGTGAATATTGCTGAACAGCAAATGTTGCTTCCTGACTGTTCCTCTGGAAGCTTCGTCTCAGAGGGGTTCCCAGCCATGTGAGGTCTGCCCCTACTGAGGGGTGCCTCCCAGTTAGACTACTCGGGGGTCAGGGACCCAGTTGAGGAGGCAGTCTGTCTCAGATCTCAAACTCCGTGCTGGGAGAACCACTACTCTCTTCAAAGCTGTCAGACAGGGTCATTTAAATCTGCAGAGGTTTCTGCTGCCTTTTGTTTGGCTATGCCTTGTCCTCAGTGGTGGAGTATACAGTGGCAGGTAGGCCTCCTTGAGCTGTGGTGGGCTCCACCCAGTTTGAGCTTCCTGGCCACTTTGTTTACCCCTCAAGCCTCAGCAATGGTGGGCACCCCTCCCCTAGCCTCGCTGCCATCTTGCAATTAGATCACAGACTGCTGTGCTAGCAATGAGGGAGGCTCAGTGGGCATGGGACTCTCTGAGCCAGGCACAGGATATAATCTCCTGGTGTGCCGTTTGCTAAGACCCTTGGAAAAGCACAGTATTAGGGTGGGAGTGACCTGATTTTCCAGGTGTCGTGTGTCATGGTTTCCCTTGGCTAGGAAAGGGAATTCCCTTACCCCTTGTACTTCCCAGGTGAGGTGATGTCTCGCCCTGCTTCACCTCTCGCTCGGTGGGCTGCTCTCATTGTCCTGCACCCACTGTCCAACACACCCCAGTGAGATGAACCCTGTACCTCAGTTGGAAATGCAGAAATCACCTGTCTTCTGCTTCACTCATGCTGGGAGCTGTAGCCTGGAGCTGTTCCTATTCTGCCATCTTAGATTCAATCTACTTTTTGAGATCAGGCATAATGACTGATTCATTTGTATATTCCCAGCAGCCATCTGTGTGTGTGTGTGTGTGTGTGTGTGTGTATGTGTGTGTGTGTGTGCTGGAAATGGAAATATACATCTTCTAGAATAAGAAATTTGTTAAGGTCTTGATTCTCCTTACTATCATGACATCTTTCTAAATAAGTTTTATTCTCTGTCTTCATTAAGACTCAATGGAGGATCACATCTGTGTAAGTTGGCTTATCCCCACACTTTTATTCTTTTGTTTACAACAATGTTTTGGGTAAAAGAACCCATGCAACTAACAGCCCAAGCTTCCCAAATGATTGAAGAAAAAAAATAAAAAGCCACTTAATGGAAATGGCTTTCCATTAAAGGAGAAAATAAAAAAAATTCCATTATTCTTCCATTTTTAAATATGTTTCAAATGTTTCTGGAATTTAGTTTCTCTCATCTGACTGAATCGGTCTTGTTATCAAGTGAAAAAAGTACATATTCATTTCCTTTTTTCCCTGCTTTCTCTACCTAACCTACGAGGTAGAAAATGAAGAGGAAGTATTCTGTAGAAGCAACACGAACTTTCTAGGTTCACATCTAATATCTCTACCTAAAATCTTTGTGGTCCATAAAAATCTTATTAAACTATGCAAGTTTCAGAATCCACAACAATAAAATGTGTAGAATAATGAATACTCTGCAAAATTGTTTCAAAATCAGAGATAATATATAAAGTTTTCAGAATAAATTAATTATGTCTTAATAAGTGGTAAACAATCTTAAGAAACCTTTGTTTCAACTTTTTAATGTCAGTAATAATCTCTGATGCAGGTATGTGCAAATTGATTTGAAACTTACACAATTAATTAAAAATTATAGCCTCATCACCTTATAAAGCAAAGATTATCTGAGCTTACAAAGAGTTGTATAAAATAGATTCTATTTGCCCTAAATTTATCTTTCAATCCATGTGTCACATAAATGTATTGCACTGGAGAAGCATGAAGAATTTTGGATCATCTCATACATTCTACCATGGTTTTACGGGCTCTTGAAAGGTAAGAAAATTTTTTTCTTGGCAGGACACTGGGGCTTACACCTGTAATCCCAGCATTTTGGGAGGCCAAGGTGGGCGAATCATGAGGTCAGGAGATCGAGACCATTTCCTGAAGCAGGAGAATCACTTGAACACAGGAGGCAGAGGCTGCAGTGAGCCGAGATCGGGCTGCTGCACTCCAGCCTGGGTGACAGAGCGAGACTCTGTCTCAAACAAACAAACAAACAAACAAACAAACAGTTTCCTTAATTCTATGAGAGAAACAGGGAAAGTTGCTTGAGATAAAACACTCTGAGCAGACCATATAAGCAGTTCCCAGAAAAATCTCTCTGAAAGTTGCTCCTCAAGAGTCTCTTCTCTATTCAAACCTTGCAATGTTTTAGATGTTTCTTGTGTTCAGCTTGTATTTCCCTTACATAATCACTTTTAGCCTTACTTTTAGCCTCACAGAAAGGACATACACTAACTGCAAGTCAAACTCTGGAAATTTTTCCAAGCAACTTATTTTGTCTTTGAGCTGTCACTGAGGCAAAGAAATGGAGAAATAGCCATCAAAGCGAATTTGAGATGGGTGTTAAAAAACGACTCTTACTTGATTTGGTTCAACAATATTAACATTCAATTAACAGGAATTATGTCTCTGAGATTAGTGTTTTGAAACTAAACTTTATTCCACAGTCTGTTTGATGGAACAGGGAAATAGGGAACAAATTTTCTTTATATCCCTCCACTTATCGTTTTTGCCAATCAGCCAGTGATTTATTGAACACCTACCACGTGCAAGGCAGAAAGAAATATCAGGAGCTGAAAAACCACTCATTCATGCCGACTCTATGTTTCAGAACAGTGGTTAAAAATTACCTGTTTCTAAGTACTCATAGAAAAGCCCAAGGGGTCCAAAACTTTCAAGGTCATGATCCTGCTCCCATCGACTATACAGCTTCTCAGAGTTTGTCCGAGCTTTTCGGCGTCTCCACCAATTCAAAGCCAAGCTGTTGGAAATGATAAAAGTTAATATTATGAAATGTAACTAACAAGAAAACGATCGGAGAATCAGAGTGTTAGATCTGGAACCTAGCAGAAATTAGAAATTGAGAAACTTAAGATCACACAGTAAAGGGAAATGACTCCAGCCAAAGCGCAAATCAAAATCTAGTGTTCTTTTCATGATACATGCAGAAGTCAAGAGTTCTTTATTAGGGTGATCGAGAAAATAAGACAATCTTTACTCTGTTCAGAGAAATATATTCACTCAGAGACAGCATGGCTAAGGAATAAGTGGAGGAGAGGGTTATCACTAAAAACCACTTACTAATCCTGATGCTGTCATGATGCTCGGAAGAAAATTCAAACAAATATGAAATTGATTATAATAGGAAATGACTTAAATAATGTGAAAATAAATACAATAACATTAAACAAAATTTTAACCAACTGTATTCCATGCTATATAAAAAGATGATATATCTTGAGAATGTATTACTTTTTTAAAAAAGAGAGTTTTAAAAAAGAAAATAAAATTAGCAAATCAATAAATATATTACATTGACTGGTTTGAGGTGAAAAATATAAAATCATCTCAATTGATGCAGAAAAATGTATTTGACGTATTAAAACCTACTTAGGAAAGAAAAGTAGAAACAGAAAAAAAATTATTTCAATCTTATCAGAAATATCTACTAAAATCCTAGGGCAAACTTTTCCTTCCTTCCTTCCTTCCTTCCTTCCTTCCTTCCTTCCTTCCTTCCTTCCTTCCTCCCTCTTTTCTTTTTCTCTTCCTCGCTTCCTTCCTTTCTTTCTCTTTCTTTTTCCTTCTTTTCTTTTTCTTTCTCTTTCTTTTCCTTCCTTCATTCCTTCCTTTTCCTTCCCTTCCCCTTCCTTCCCTTCCCTTCCCTTCCCTCCCTCCCTCCCTCCCTCCCTCCCTTCCTTCCTTCCTTCCTTCCTTCCTTCCTTCCTTCCTTCCTTCCTTCCTCCCTCCCTCCCTCCCTCCCTCCCTTCTTCTCACTCTCTCTCTTTCTCTCTCTCCTTTTATCTTCCTCTATGTCTGTCTCCTTTATTTCTTTCTTTTTTGAGACAGGGTCTCACTCTGCCACTCAGGCTGGAGTGCAGTGGTGCAATCACAGCTCACTGCAGCCTTGACCTTTTCTCCTGCCTCCACCTCTCAAGTAGCTGGGACTAAAGGCATGTGCCTTCATGCCTGGCTAATTTTTAAATTTTATTCTGTATGATGGGGTCTCATTTTGTTGTCCAGGCTGGTCTTGAACTCCTGGGCTCAAGCGATCCTCCCTCCTCAACCTCCCAAAGTGTTGGGATTACAGGCATGAGCCAATGCACCAGGCTGCAAACATCATTCATAATAGGGAAAAGTCTGAAGCATTCACTTTAGAATCAAGAACAAAATAAGAATTTGCATGATCACATTCAAGATTACTGGAGATCTTAGGCGTAAAATAAAATAAGAAAGGCAAAATCATTGGAAATAAAGGAGAAATCTGTGATTATTAACAGTGATGTGATTGAATAGAAAACCCAAGTGAAGTCAGACAAAATAATTAGAAATAATATTAGGATTTATTAATATATTTCATTCCTCTATACCCACAACACACAAGTAGAAAACGTATATATTTTTTAAAATATATCATTTACAATAGCAAATAAAAACTACCTAGAAATTGATGTGACAAAAGATTTATAAGACCTATATGTAGAAGTTTAAAATATTTATTAGAATTCATTAAAGTCCATTTTAAGTGTTCACGAGTAAGAAGGCTTGGTATTATTTTTAAAAATTCAATGGTTTATATTGAAACAATTAAAGTATAATTTCAATGAAAAAGCCAAATTATTTTTCCATGTAAAATCTGACAAGATGTTTATAAAATTTATATAGATTGATAAAAGACCAAGAATAGCCAAGACAGTTCTACAGATAAAAAATAAGTTGATAAATGTTGCCCCACAAGATATCAAGACTTAGAAAACTGTATTAATTAAGAGATTGTAGTACTGTATTCACAATAGCAAAGACATGGAATCAACCTAAATGTCCATCAGTGGTAGAGTAGATAATGAAAATGTGGTACACATACACCATGGAATGCTAGGCATCCATAGAAAAGAACAAGATAAGATCATGTTCTTGGCAGGAACATGGATGGAGCTGGAGGCCATTATCCTTAGCAAACTAATGCAAGAACAGAAAACCAAATACCACATGCTCTCACTTATAAGTGAGAGACAAATGATGAAAACACATGGACACATAGAGGGGAACAGCACACACTGGGGCCTATCCGAAGGTGGAGTGTGGGAAGAGGGAGAGGATCAGGAAGAATAATTATTGGGTATTAGATTTAATACCTGGATGATAAAATAATCAATACAACAAACCCCCATGACAAAAGTTACTTGTGTAACAAACCTGCACATATACCTCTGAACTTAACAGTTAAAAAAAGAGAGAGATTGCTGTACTGGTACAGGGATAAACAAATCTTGGGATAGAATGGAAAACTTGAAATAGCCTTGCACTTGGTATAATTGTAGACAGTATTTATATGGCATGTAGATAGTGTTTATATGGCATGTGGATAGTGTTTATATGGCATAAAAAGTATTGTAGATAATATTGTATGTAGATGAATAGTATTCTAGATGATGGAGCACAGGAAAAAGGAACTTTTCAATAAATGGTAATATAAGGGTTTATACAATATATAGTTTATAGATATATATACACATATATGTACAAAACAGACTTGTATCTCATATCAAACATAAAAATCCTGTCCATATGTATTTAGAATTTGAAAGTGAAAAACAATAATGTTAGAATGTATAAAAAATTTAGAAGTAAGTATATGAGAATATATTTGTATATGTCTGTGTGTTTCCATATAACTTTTTATCAGTACATCTGTATATCCAGTATTTTGCCCAGAACCTTACTTTTGGCATAACTTTAACAGATATAGGAAATAATAATGAAAATGTCTTATAATCCCGGGTAGGAAAATATTTCTTAAACAATTGTTTAAAAATGCTAACCCACAAAATAAAAGACTGATAAATTCTACCATATTAAAGTTATGTAATTTTGTTCATCTAAAGCAATGGTCAACTGGGAGTAATTTTGCCCACAGTGACACAATTGCACTCTCTGAGGATATTTTGGTTGTCCCAACTGGAGAGGGATGGGTTACTGGCATCTAGTGGATAGAGTCCAAAGATGCTGTTAAACATCTTACAATGCAAAGGATAACCCGTACCCCACAGCTAAGAATTATATCAATAATTCTGTGGTTGTGACACTGTGACCTAAACATACTATTAAAAAATAAAAAGATGACAGTTATCTTAGAATAAAATGTTTTCAACATATACAACCAAAAAAGAAGCAAATAAACAAAAACCAGTAACCAGAAGTTTAAAAGTATTCATAGAAATAAATTGAAAAAAAGATTGACAAGTAGGAAAATGGTTAAACAACATGAACAAGCATTTAATCGAAAAGAAAACAAATATGGCCAAAAATGCTTATTCGTGTTGTTAATCAGAAAAAATTATACTAAAATGAGATATCATTTATAGCCTCCAGTTGACAAAAATTAATAAGACAGTATGAAGTACTATAGCAAATGTGGATTAAGAGGAACATTTATATATTGCTTATACTCAAGCTAAAACACAAAGAGGAAAAATGAATGATGTACAGAGGAAAAAGCACCTGTGATTTCTGAGACACTATCAAACAGATGAGCATACTGTAACTGAAGTCACAGTGGAAAAGAGATCATCCAGTTCAAGAAAGAGAACATGGCTAGAAATTTCGGAAGCTCTTTCATGTGCTTCATTCCATTTATAAATTCTTCAATCCCCACGTCCATAGCCATTATCTTAAATTTTATAAGAATCACTTCCTTGCTTTTTTAAAAACTAGTTTTGCCTATGATCCATTTTGAGTACATTTATGAATGAGGTGTAAGTTTCACATAGCTTTTTATTATTTTGCACATGGGATGTCCAATTGTTCCAACACCATTTACAAAAAAGCCTACTCTTTCATCAATGAATTGTTTTTGCACCTGTCTTAAATTAAATGGTCCTGTTTGGCTAGAGCACAAATTTCTGCAATAGCTGTTTCTACAATCTCTACTCCGTTCCACTGGTTTAAATAACTATCCCTTCACCAACCCTACATTGTCTTGATTAATGTAGTTTTTAGTAAGCGTTCAAATTGAGTAGGGTATTTCTTACAGCTTTATTCTTCTTTTATCATACTTCTTTGGGTTATTTTAGTTAATTGGCCTTCCATATACATTTTAGAATCCACTTGTCTATACCTATAAAAATTCTGCTGATATTTTGATCATAGCAACAATAAAGCGATATATCAATTTGGGGATAATTGACCACCAACATGATATTTCTCACCATTTATATAGTTTTAAAATTTATTTAAGATTTTATAGTTCTCCCTACACAAATTCTATATGATTTTAGATGCTACAAAATTATTTCATTTGTTTGGAGCTAACAAATTCTGTGCTAACCAATGTTTCTTCCATCCTGTACTTTCACTTTGTGATCTCCTTTTGCTTAAGAAAATCTTTCAGTAGTTCTTTCCATGACAATCTATACATGCAAACTCTCCTAGTCTTTTCATGTCTAAAAATGTCTATTTTACCAGCACTGTAAATAATAGTTAACCTGGTTCTAGAAATGAAAAGGGAACATTATTTTCACTGAGAACCTTGAAAATACTATCTTTTGGCATCTAATGCTATTGATGAGAAGCTGATGATAGTATAGACGACATTCATTTGAATAAAGTTAATCTTTTTCATCTAAGATTTTTAAAGATTGTCGGTTTATCTTTGGTGTTCTGTAGTTTCACCATAATGAATCAGGGTGTGAACTGAATTATATTGTCTTGAACTGAATTCTAGTATCTTGATTCATACTCAGAATTTGTTTCCATTTCTGAAACTTGTGTTTTTCCTCATTTTTGAAAAATGTTCAGCAATTACCTATTCAAATATTTTTTTCCTTCACCATTCACTCAATTCCCTTTTTCTGGAACTACTAGTAGATTAATGTGGAAGCCTCTTAATCTAACATAGCCTTATTTTATTTTTATTAAATGTCATGTATTTGTTACACTGTATAAGGTAGGTATTTCTCACTATTATTTTCCAATTCACTAATACATTCTTCAAACATGTCCAGGCTGGAATTGTACTCTGGAATTTTCCCATCTATTGTATTCATTATTTAAAGTATAATTTTTCACATATGTGCAATTGCTTCCATTTCATATTTACTTATTCTTATTTCATTTCTGTCCATTTTTATTTATTTCCTTATCTGTTTTAATGACAGTATCACCTTCCCTTATGTTGTTAGTATTATCAACATCATTTTTTAAGGGCTTTGCTAGAATATTCTAGTTAGAAATATCAGCTGGAGTAAGTTCGCTTTCTAATAATTGATTTTGTTCACAGCCTTTGTAGCATTAAATATTATCACATTTTGAAATTCTGGTTATTAGGAAAGCTCGGGGTTTTTGTTGTTAATTTTTTTTTTTTTTTTTTATTCTTTTACCTCCCCTGTCTTTTGTCTCTCTCCCTCTCTGTGCATATGTATCCCTCATCTTCTGTTTGGTTTAGGTATTGCCTCCATTCAGTCCTCCGGGTTCTCAATCTAGAGCTAGAACTTAAAATAAAAGTTTGGGGGCCAGGCACTGTGGCTCACGCATGTAATCCCAGCACTTTGGGAGGCTGAGGCGGGTGGATCACCTGAGGCCAGGAGTTCCAGACCAGCCTGGTCAACATGGTGAAACCCTGTCTATACTAAAATTACAAAAACTTAGCTGGGTGTGGTGATGTGTGCCTGTAATCCCAGCTACTCAGGAGGCTGAGGCAGGAAAATTGCTTGGACCCAGGAGGCAGAGGTTGCAGTGAGCTGAGATTGCACCATTGCACTCTAGTGTGGGCGACAGAGTGTGACTCTGTCTCCAAAAAAAAAAAAGGTTTGGCTATTTCTCTTATGGATGTGGTATATCTAAGCATGAAACTAGAAGGTTAGGCTCACATTTATTGCCATTTGTGAGGATAAGTCCGTGCTCTTCTTTTGTTAGTACTTGAAATAGAGCCCTGAGTGGCACTATGAAAATGTGTATATATTGGAGGTGCGAAGGTGCAGGGATGGTGTTTTCAATCTTCTTTCATGAGTGAGAATAAACCCAGTCTCTGGCTTCAAGTGCAGTTAAACTGGATGAGCCGCTGTATTAAGTGGAGCACTTTTACTCCACTTTATATTGCATACCAAGCCCCGACATAGTCATTTCCTAACTAGGAGCCGTGCAGGATCGTAGACTTATGATTTTATAATTCTTTCTCTTTTTATCCATGACAATGTCCATCCACTATTTGAGATAAATTGTCAGTTTAGTTTTCTCTTTTTATAATGTATTCATTATTGCTGTGTTTTGATCAGAGAGCAATCTTTCATTGACCTGAAAGTCTCCATCATTTCATTTACAATCTATTTTTACGTCTAGATTGCATGACACATGGATATTTTTACAAAGTTCACCTTTTAGTAATATCCAGAAATAATACACAGCGTGTAGAATAAACTGCAGAGGATATAGCATTTAGATGTCCCAGTGAAATCTTCACAGGAGAGAAAAGTAACAAAAATGCACATTTAAAAGATTGTATTCATAACATTATATTGTACCTCATAAATACAGATAATTATTATTTGTGAAATAAATTTTTAAAACCTTGCCAGCCATGGAACCAAAATAAATAAATAAATAAAAATAAGAGTTTATATTACCTTAATGCAACCTTCACTGTTGATTAAAAATAAAGCTTTCTTTTGGCTTAAACATTTTCTAACGAAGGCATCATGATAATCAAAAAATTCCATCTTGTTCCAGAGGAAATCTCTCATGGTTACTTAAATCAAATAAAAAGCTTGTAAGTCATACATACGGATAAATGGCTTCTTTAATGTTTCCAAAAATCTGTTTTCCGGTCATTATAATGGTCAGTTGCGTTGTCAATTCTATAAGACAGCCTCCAGGATCACACTAGTCAGAAGCAAGATGGGAGAAAACAGAATTGAATGATCAAAAAGATGGAAATTTGCAACATCTAAAGGAAACCCTAAACCATAAGATTAGAATCTCGAGGTTTTGGTTGGAAGGGTTAAGAGATATTTAGTCCAATAGCTCCAAACCTGATCACAGACCAGTGCCGGGCTAGCTGCATTAGATTCATCTGTGAACTGTGTTAAAAAACACAGATTTCTGGATCTCATTCTTAGAAAATTCTAAGTCTTTATATCTGGGTTAGGGTTGGGAGTTGTTATATCTTCCATTCTCCAAAATTTGGAAACCATGGATCTGTTCTAACTCTACTACCTATAGTAGAACCATTTCTACAGAAAGTAATCAGTCTTCCCTTGCAGGAAATTTTTAGGAATAAAGACTTTATGTCATTTTATGTCTCATATTTTACTGCCAAACCATTGGCAAAATGTAACTTCTTGCTCAAAAATAAACTGAGAAGTTTATCAAATGACAGGATTCATCTGTGAACAATACTCTCTATGGGTACAGTCAGTGTCTAGGTATCTTTTGTAATTTTTTTGCATGTGAATCAGTGCTTGGCACACAGAAAGTGGTTAATACTGAGGTATTGAAGCTACACACCTCACCTCACCTCTTAAGGAAATTCTTACCTCTTCACTTCTCCACTCATCAAATAAATATGTGTATTTTCCGGGATAGCCTACGAACTTCCCTTTAAAGAAAGCTACGTAGAAGCAGGATGAGTAAAAATTTACAAACTGAAACAGGAACATTTTCAAGGTAAGACTGCTCTCATACTCCTGGTATGTTCGAGGAATTTCTATTAAGTAAAAAAAAAAAAAAAAAAAAAAAAATCGTTCAGTGCATCTTTTTATTTTTCCTTGAACTTCGTACTCCCTGGGACAAGTGAACATCAAGTAACTACAGATTTGTGTTAGATTTTCTGTTATACACTTTGTATTAAACTAACCACTGGAAAAGCCTAGGAAGCTGTTATTACCACAGTCAGAGAGACAGCATTCTTGTCTTGGGGTTACACAGAATTTGAAATTCAAACCCAGATGATATGGTCTGGCACTCTGTCCCAAGCAAAATCTCATGTCAAATTGTAATTCCCACGTGTCAAGGGAGGGACCTGGTGGGAGGACATTGAATCATGGGGGTGGTTTCCCCCATGCTGTTCTCTTGGTGTTGAGTGAATTCTCAAGAGAGCTCATGGTTTTATTTATTTATTTATTTTTGAGATGGAATCTCACTGTGTCACCCAGGTGGAGTGCAGTGGTGCGATCTTGGCACACTGGAACCTCTGCCTCCCAGGTTCAAACAATTCTCCTGCCTCATCCTCCTGAGTAACTGGGACTACAGACGTGTGCCACCACGTCTGGCTAATTTTTTTGTATTTTTAGTAGAGACAGGGTTTCACCATGTTGGCCAGGCTGGTCTCAAGCTCCTGACTTTGTGATCCACCCGCCTCGGCCTCCCAAAGGGCTGGGATTACAGGTATGAGCCACTACACCCGGCCAATTGAGAGCTAATGGTTTGAAGGTGTGGCACTTCCCCATGTACTCTCTCTCTCTCCTGCTGCCTTATGAAGAAGGTGTTTGCTTCCCCTTTACCTTCCACCATGATTGTTAAGTTTCCTGAGGCCTCACCAGTCATGTGAACCGTGAGTCAATTAAACCTCTTTCCTTTACAAACTACCCAGTCTCAGGTAGTATCTTTATAGCAGTGTGAAAACGAACTAATACACCAAATAAGAAAACGAAATAATACACCAAATAAGAAACTTATGCTCATCTCCAAACACTATCTGCTATCCTATAAGCCACTAGAACTCATCTGTTTACAATCAGGTTTGAAGAAAATAAGATCACGTCAAGGGCAGGGATGATTTCCAACAGAATTGTGTTGCCCTCTCATGAATTCAATGGCTATATTAATTTTGAAAATAATATGATTAGCAAATAGTGGCAGAAATAGTACACATTTTCCCTCTCCTTTATTTAAAATGCATGAGCATGATCTGTCATTTAATGAATTCTAAAGATAACAAACTATTAAATTATCTTCACCCTGCAATAGAGGGTCATGAAGCACAAAAATGTAGAAAAGTATGTTTTCCTGAGCTGATGATCTCCCAGTAGCATGAGCTGATCCAGCCAAATCATGACATTTTCAGCAATACTGAAAGTATCACAAAATATTTTAAAGACACAGATAACTCCCCCATTTTAGTGAAATGTAGCTGTATTCCTACAAAACTTGTAATGTGAACTTGAATGATTTTTTTTTCCCCACTGAGGAAAATAGTGAGTTTTTAGGTGCTTTTATTTTTATTTATTTATTTTTATTTTTTAAATTTATTTATTATTATTATACTTTAAGTTGTAGGGTACATGTGCATAACGTGCAGGTTTGTTACATATGTATACTTGTGCCATGTTGGTGTGCTGCACCCATCAACTCATCATCTACATCAGGTATAACTCCCAATGCAATCCCTCCCCCCTCCCCCCTCCCCATGATAGGCCCCTGTGTGTGATGTTCCCCTTCCTGAGTCCAAGTGATCTTATTGTTCAGTTCCCACCTATGAGTGAGAACATGCGGTGTTTGGTTAGGTGCTTTTAAAAGCAATTTATCTGCTGTGATTTTCTCACTGTTAACAGCAGAAGTAAAAATGAGAGAGAACTCCAAATTTGAAGATAGTATATAATGAAAGTCTCATCTCAGTGCTCATTCCAGCGCTGACTGAATAATGTGGTCTTTTGCTTGACATCGGCCATGATGCCTATGTACAACAGATTCAAAGGAGCTTGAGCCCTGGAGTGAACTCAGAGAAGAGGCTGATGCCTTGATTTGAGTCTCCGATCTTACTGCTAACTTGCCAGGAAAAAGAGCAAAAGCGACTGTGCTCTGTGCTGCTCTACCTAACTCAATCTCTCACTTAACCTGTGATCCCTTTCGATTACTTTCCTTGTGGCTTTAAGTAGAAATGTTAATATTTTAACAAGAAAATAATCCAAGTTCTATGAGATGGCAGTAAGAAAGAAAAGCACTAAAATTTAGATTTATTTAGGAGAAGCTGACTTTTCCGTTTTTTCAGAATAACTTCCAAAATCAATACTTTCTAAGAACCATACACATGAAATAACAATTATCTGTGTCTTCAGTAAAGTGATTATTTTTCTTAGGATTCAGCTAGACCCATCAAGGGAGAATTAAGACAAGAATACTCAGAAAGATAAATAGAGTCCAAATTCTTATTTTTTTTCCAGTTCTTTTTGCTGCTTCCGTTATAATGGACCTTGAATTGTGGCTCTTAAGCAATTTTGAAATAGCAGATACGAATCTACCTATAGAGAAAAATTGCCTTAAAAGGTACCCTTTGAAAATGAACTCCTGGGGAGCTGATCCAAAATAGACATATAGCATCAATAAGAATCATTCTTCAGAATCACACTAATGATTTGGCGAGCTTACCCATTTTTGTGATCCATGCAGATATCTTTTCATAAAAGAAATTCAAGATCAAGATGACAATAAAGTTCAAGCATGATCCTGTGAGTGATGTGGTTATCTGAGGAGTAAGGAAGCTTTTGACCTGCTTTAAGGATGCATCACTTTCCATGAAACTAGCAAGTGTAGCAAAGACTGACAGGCGATACACAATTACAGCTACCATACTGGTGACAACAAGAGACATCTGGGAAAGGAAAACAAAGAACTGCTATTTGGGTCTCTTCATCTCTGTTAGGAATACATATCTAACATATTGATTATTCTGTTAATCTCATTTTATGAAGTTTAGCAGGTCTCATGTGCAAAGGAAACTAAGTCAGTCTCTCTTTCCCTAGATGGCAAGATGTGAACACTGGCAAGGTAAAAGGGTTAAAGATAAGGCATATACTAGCTGCTGGTTAAGTCTAAAAGAAATGTCTTCATTGTTCATCCTCTAGGCTTATTCTCTAGTAGGGAGTGGCAACCTATAGTAGAAGGCCAAATCCTGCCTGTGGCCTTGCCTGATCTTATATGGTCCTTAAGTTAGGAATGTTCTTTTGCATTTTTTTTTTTTTAGACAGAGTCTCACTCTGTTGCCCAAGTTGGAGTGCAGTGGCACAATGTTGGCTCACTGCAAGCTCCACCTCCCGGGTTCAAGCGATTCTCCTGCCTCAGCCTCCTTAGTAGATGGGACTACAGGCGCCTGCCACCACACTCGGCTAATTTTTTGTATTTTTAGTAGAGATGGGGTTTCACCGTGTTAGCCAGGATGGTCTCGATTTCCTGACCTCGTGATCTGCCCACCTCGGCCTCCCAAAGTGCTGGGATTACAAGCGTGAGCAACCGTGCCCAGCCTTCTTTGGCATTTCTAAAGGTTATAGAGAAAAGTAAAGGCAATTATGTTCCAGAGACTATATGTGGCACAAAGCCAAAAATATATATGGCTCCTTTACAGAAAATGTTTGCTGATGCATGCTCTACATTGAAGTTGAAGATGTAGAATCAAGATCACTTATTTTCCTAAGAAAAATACATGCCAATATTGCATTTCACTTCCCCTCAGAATATTGCCATTAGTGCTCTAATATGCCTGGTAGTTTAGAAATTTATATAGATTCTGTATAAATTTTGTACACTTCCAATATTGCAAAAGCACAAAGATGGCTTTCTATCAATCATTAGAAATTTTATTCTAAAAGTTGAGGAAATGAGTCAAATTAAATGAAAACTAGAAATCAAAACCAGAAAATTTTCTGGGGATATACTCCAGATTTCTCAAAAGAGAGTCCTGAATTAATGATTCTCCCCGTTTTATTTTATCACATCTCCTTAATAATTATTACATAATCTAAGAAAACATATTTTTACTGTTTTAAAATATGAAAATAATTGATTTATCTTTAACAAGAAATGTTATCCTTAACATTTCTTGTTAAAGATAAATCATATGGGGTTTATGGACTAGTGAGTCTAAACTATAATCTACAACTGTCAATTATTTATATTTCAACATGCTAACTAACCCCTTAGAAGGTAACACTGCCTGTTTTCCTAAAATTAAACATTAACTGTTAAGAGGGAACACATTTGGAAAAAGGAAGAGCAGGAAATAAAGTGGAAATAAATATACATTCATGATTTTTCTAAACTAACCAAAGAGTCTGGAATCAGAGTAAGTTTGTTATTCTGTCCTGATTTCAAGTGATCACTTAAATGAAGTGTTGTGAGGCAGGGAGGGACAGGCTTTAAGACAAAGCATCTCATCTTCCTCGAGATCTTTTCCCAAAGTTTAATTATGGAAAATCCCTATAAATTACAGTTTATTTTGTGTAAGAGCTATAACCAAGATAAAAAGACCAGGGAGGGAGAGGGAAAGGAAGGACTCAAGAGACATTGCAGATAACACTGTTGAGATAGCTCATTTAATCACCTGTTGAAGAAATTATAGCAATTTTTAAAGAAATGCTCACCCATAATGTCACTGTGGCTCCTGAAAGAAAGTACCATGGAATACGTGCATATAGAGGCATGTAAGGTTCCATCTCCTGTGATGTTGAAGAAATCACAAAGAAATTCAAAATCTCCCCTCTAAGTCAAGACTCCAAGCACTAGTCAATATCATAGAGCCCGGTTAAAGCAGGAACCTCCCAAAAGGGCCTACTATAGGCCATGGAAAGCTACATTATAGGAATGGTTCCTTCTCTTGAAGGAGAAATCTCTAGGCGTCCTAGATGGGGTATTTTACACATGATATGAGACAAAATGGATACACACAATTTCCTAAATGCTGAATTACGATGTTTAGGGCCTGGCACTCAGTAAATAAAGTCAAATAATGAAGGTTGCTGCTTAGGCAGACATGCTTTATGATGTTTAATGGTGTTATAATTTTATCTAATTGAATCGAATTGCATTGCTCTGCAATTGCTCTGCATAATGTTAGATGCTTTCTTTATATTTTTCAGATAAACTGTGTTCTTCCACATAGCTCAGGAGCCAAGACTTCCACCTTTAATCTTTAAGAGTCATTAATGAAAGATATTGATTATACAGCTGACATTCTTAGGCACATCAAGAAGCAAGTAGATTTTACCTAAAAGAGGCAAAAAATAATAAAAGAAAAAAAAAGCTGTCAGCAGAAATCAAAATCATGTAATTCTATAACATAATATTTCACATTTTAAGAATTTTAAGAGTGTTCTGAATAAAAATACGACTCTCAACAGGCAGGGTAGGCTGTCCAAGAGTCCTACAGACCTCAGAATGTGTGTGGATGTATGTGTATATGTGATTGTGTACATGTATATTCATGTATGCACCCAATGTATGTGTGCTCATGCATGTGTATGCATATTTGTGTGGGTGCACGTGTGTGTTCCCAATGCAGACTTAAATGTGACGGTTCTGGTTGCCCTTAAACACTGAAGAAGCACTGCAATAATTAAAAATAAATACATAAATAAATAAATACATAAAAAATTCTGTTTCTTGATTTCTAAACCACGAAAGCTAAGTGAAGTCAATGATTCACAATGAATCAATACATATGGCTTTTCAACCGGATTCAAATGTAAGCATTCAATACATTTTTTTTCTGTTAATTTTTGGCAAAGCTGATGGGACTGCTTTTGTTTTATTTTTTTATCTCATGAAATAGGAATAAACATCATGTCATTATTCTGTCAATATCTTTTAATATATTTTCTTAATTTCAAACTGCCACCCAAATTGTTAATGTATTTTCTGAGATGCTTTCATGCTCTTTGGAGATGTTTTTGTGATCTTCCAATGAAACTTAGTAATTGTTTAGTGAAGCCTAAATGGTGAAAATAATTTTAAATGTTACATTGCAAGAAGAGTTTTCTGAAGAGAAGAGGGAATTCTACTGAAGAGAGTGTATTTGGGACACATATTATTTTCTTTTAAATAGCAGCAGGAAACACAGTGATTGTAGATTATGGAAAAATAGGGGCTCGAAAAATATGTAACCAAGATTCTGGTCTTTAAAGGAAAGCACTTCCATTTTCACATGAAAAAAGTGAGGTACCAAAAAGTTAAACAACTCAGTTAAGAACATACAGCTGGTTTGTCAGCTAAGCATTCTAATACATAGACTTCTTCCCCCACACACCAATACAATGATTGTCAATATAATTAATTAAAAGGGGCCATGTGAAGAAAAGTTAATCTAATAAAACAATCACTCATAAGACCTCAATCTTAATATAAATACTATGTTAATTTTTATATATCACTTAGGATCATTTCAATGTCTATACATTTATATACAAAACCCACAGCATACACACTATTTTCCTTTTTGAACTTAGTTTAATGTTATTATGCCTTGGATTTGTTTCAAAATAATTTAGTGACACAAAGGAGTATGAGTATGAATGAAACAAGATTGTCCATGAATTAAAAATGATTAATTCTGAGTGATGGGTTCATCCATGTGGTTCATTATACATTTCTATCTACATTTGAAAGTGTTTGAAAATTTTCATATATATACATTCATATATATGTATTTATATACATGTATGTATATTAGAGACAAGTAGTTTATGTCATTTATATGTTGCAGAATACTTTAAAGGCAAATTAAACTATGATTATATGAGAAGAAACCTATGGCAGTGTGTCCATTGAGATATGCTGCCCATTTCACAGTATTCTAGTCTACCTTGGTCACTGGATTCAATTTCCTGTGTTTACACATAGCTTCAAATTCTGGTCTCAGCTGAAGCTGCTGCTGTTCCTCTTCAAAGTCCACCAGGTCCCACTCATATTCCAGTCTGGCTTGTCGTTGTTTCCAAAACTCCAAAAATAAGGTGACTACAGGTAAACAAATATATATATTAAAAAAGATATAAAAAAAAGTTAAAAACTTTTTCAACTTTTCCCTTTAATCGCTTTGGTTGCAGGATGGTTCACATGTTTCAGGTGGCTATTGTTTCACTGTTGTGTTTGATTAAAACTTCATCAATTATTAATGTTGGCATAATATTGTGTATCCGATAACACACTGAAAAAAAACTCATACAAAAATTTAAATTAATTTCTTGGTCAGTGGTCCAAGCAAGAATTATTTTCAGACATATTAATAGATTTCTTCATTCAGATAATTTGAAGTAATATTTAAAATTAGCTTTTTATTAACACTGAATTTTTTTTTGCATGTATCTTTTATCTTTTATGGAAATCATTTAAGTCATTGTACTGCTTTCTCAGGCTTAGGGAAATATACCTAGGAAGCATAAAAGTCAATCCCCAGCACAATTACTCTCTCTTTTAAAATACATATATTATGTATACACACAAAACTTCAGCTTTCTTTTCATGTCTTTATTTGAGTCTCCTTCTGTCACCCAGGCTGGTCTCAAACCTCTGGCCTCTAGTGATCCTTCCACCTCAGCCCCCCCCGAGTGCTGGAATTATCAACTTTCAATTGAAGAATATATATTTACAGAAAAGTACACAAAATATAAAAGTACAATTCAAAAAACATTACAAAATAAATATACCCATATAATCAGCACCAATATAAAAAATATTCCATTACAAATGGATTTACATAAATGGTATACAACTGATAGTTTTTCGTGTCAAGCTTTTTTTTTTTTTTTTGGTTCAACTTTGTTGCTGTGTGCAGTGAAAATTCATTTATTTTCATTGCTGCATAGTATTCAACTGTATGGTTAAATTGCAATTCTGGTTATATATTCTTGGACTGACAGACATTTGAGTTGTTTCCAGATACCTGCTATTACACATAGTGTTGCTGTGAACATTCTTGTAATCTACTGGTGTGCATATACATGCCTTTCTATTGGGATATACTTAGGAAGAGAATACTAACATCTCCAATATGAACTTATGATTTTATCATCTATAAAAGATTCAACTTTCTGACTCACTACCTTTTAAACAATGTAAAGAACTATGGATATCCATACATTTTTTAAAATCCTAATTATATTTTTATCATTGTAGTCATTTAATTGCTGTCTCAGCTTCCAAAATATATTTTTCCAGTGCAAATATATCTATCTTCTGACTGTTGGTTTTTTGTTTATTTGCTCATGTATACATTGGCTTATGTTTTCCTTTGCTCATTATTTAAACTTTAAAGAAATAGTTAAACATTTATTAAGTGGGAAGAACACTGTAGACTAACTACTTAACAATTTTAAAGTGTACAATTAATTATTGTGGACCATTAGCACAATGTTGTACAGACCTTATTCATCTTGCTTAATTGAAACTTTAAAGTATGCTTACTGATTAATAACTGCTCATTTCCTAATCCTCCAACCCCTGGTAACCACAATTCCACTCTTTGATTCCATGAGTTTGGCTATTTTAGATACCTCATATAACTCCTCCAGTCAAAAAGTAATTCAGCCCTCCTCTGTACTCCCTCAGCATTTACAATGCACTTCTATGAAAGTAGACTTCAGATTCTTTCCCAATTAGATTGTGACTTTCTTAACCATAGGTTATATTTCATTCACTTATTCATACTATCATTTAACACTGGTTGTGAATTTCATGAGGCAGAAACTTTTACTCTATTAATTTCATTACTGCTGTATGCAGTAAATACATTGTTAGCAGGGAGAACAGTTTCCTGAACTTGGTACTGTTAAACATTTTAATATTTGCTTGTTTGTTTATACCACAACAGGACAACTACCATTAATTTTAGAAGCAGTATTTGGTTACCATGGCTATGCAAGAGATTGGATGTCATATACATAATGCTAAAACTTTTAAATACACTAAGCATTTAAAATTTTTTGTCTCAAAGTTTGTTAATGCTGAAGTAGAAATAAGAAAGTTGGCTGACATAGAAGGGATTTTGAGATAAATTAATGATGGTACAAAATAGCTAGCAAAAAGAGTACTGTAAGGAAAGAGAAATGATATGGACTAAAACCAAAATTGTTCCCATGATTTCTATGGACTTTTGTGATTATAAGTATATAGGAATCACAGGATTCACATATTTCCTGAAAAGGATTTCAGGAAATTAAAGAGACCCTTGGTTTGGGCCTTACATTTTATGCCTAAATAGGAATTGACCTTTTTTATTTTTAAGAAGAAATACAATTAGCACTTAAATTATTCATTGATGCAACATATATTTGAATACATACCATATGCCTAGCCCTGGAACTATGGAGATGAAAGCCATGGTGTTTGTACCAAAGGAGCAAGTAATCTAGTGATGAACCTGGCTTATACACAATGACAATCATGGAGGCATGTACACTAAAAATGTGTCTTACAATCAAGGACTATGTATGTGCATATTTAAATTCCTATTGCCTAGAATAGTACCTGTTCCAGGGTAGAAACTTTAAAAACTAGTTGCTGAATTATATTAAAGTATAAATAGAATGAAATCATTAAATTTCTGAAATAAAGCATAGGTGAACATCTTACATTATCTCTGAGTGGGAAAGGTGTTCTAAAGAAACACAAAAACAAGAAAAACCATAAGGAAAGTTTTATGACCAGTAATATATATTAAAATGTCCATTGACTATGAATGAGATCAAATGTAAATTACAAACTGAAAAAAATATTTGCAATTTCTGTGGCAGACAAAGGATTACTGTACTTATACAAAAGTACCTGTGAATTATAAAAATAAATTAAATACTTCAAACATCAAGGAGAGCCAATGGTCAGTAAATATTAAAAACGTGAGCAGTCTCACTTGTGATTAAGTAACTGCAAATAGTGCTGTGATAGTGCTGTGGGGTGCTCCACACACACCCACTCTTCTATTTATGATGTAATATAAGGCAGGTGTTGGTGCACAATTTCTCTCCATGGAAACAATGGAAAATTCTCACAATGCATTTGTTTTAATCATGCACCTATCATTCATTTTCGATTCCAAGTAAGGAGAGGTAGGATTTGGCAGCCTCATGATAAATAGATGTATATACAACAACTTACAAAAACTGGGGTTGCTGTTAAACCATTAATAAGATTTCTAGATTCTTTGTTCTCTTTGAATCTAGGGTGCTCTCTTCAGACCACAGCAGCCAAGCAGAAATGAGAGAAATCCATAAATCCCTCTGCTTTGCACAAATACCTAAAAATTTTGATGTTATTTGCCTGGATAATGCAGCCCTTGCCCAGTTTTTTGTATTTTTTGTTTTTTGTTTTTTGTTTTTGAGATGGAGTCTTGCTTTGTCCCCCAGGCTGGAGTGCAGTGGTGTGATCTGGGTTCACTGCATGCAGCTCCACCTCTCGAGTTCACGCCATTCTCCTGCTTCAGCCTCCCGAGTAGCTAGGACTACAGGCGCCTGCCACCACACCCGGCTAATTTTTTTTGATATTTTTTAGTAGAGACGGGGTTTCACCATGTTAGCCAGAATGGTCTCGATCTCCTGACCTTGTGATCCGCCCACCTGGCCTCCCAAAGTGCTGGGATTATAGGCGTGAGCCACCGCACCAGGCCACCCTTGCCCAGTTTTGAATGGCACATATTTGTGTTTGTTAGAGGTGTTTTTTAATTGAGAAAAATGTCTAATTTACACCCACGAATTCCAAGTTTTGTGATATATTTTAGACCAGTCTTTAGGTCTCTTCTAACAAAGTTATTCTTACAGAACATATTTTCCTTGCTAATGATAGGAAAAACTTCATGACACTTTAACTTTCCAAATGAAACGGAAAATATGAAGTCCTGGGCAGGGCATTTTCAAAATTAAGGGAAATTCCACTTTATATGAAGGTTTTTAATGAATGAATGTGGAAGTGGAAACTATAACTTGACAATTTAGATGAAATAAATGTTCATTAGTCCTCAAGTTTTTGATCCTTGTTCCAGTTTGTATACATGACTCAATGTCTTCCAGCCACAAAATATTTGTTTACTCTCTCCTGAATTAAGTACTTTTTGAGCCTGTTTTTAACATGGCACTGAAAGACAGTGAGAAATTAATGTATTTGATGTTTCAAAAATTATGAGAAATGAGAAATGAGCTGATGTTTAATAGAGACCTTTGTGGACCAAGAACCAATGGCCACTAATATGCACTCCATCACTGTATTAATGCTAACAAAGACCCAATGATCTAAAACCACATTTGGTATGTAAGATATTTCATCTGTCATATGTTATATGGAGACAAAACAACACATTAATAGGAAGAAAGCTGTTTCTTTATGGGACTATTTACTCACCCCAAATTCCCATGAATATTGCAAAGAACACTGTTGACTCATTATCAAACAAATGGGAGAACTGTAAAAATAACAATAACAATAACACAAAGATAATTTAGTACTAAATGTAATGAAAAGGAGGAAAATTCAAAGCCTTTTCAAGATATTACAATGTATACATACCTTTGAAGCCAAACACGTACTATTTAGTCTCCAATAATCACACACTTGATCGCAGAGTGGGCACATGATCATCTGACCACCAATCTCAGGGTCACAGATTTCAGTGCTGCAAGAGGAACAGCCAAGTTACTGAAAAGTGATAGGCGTTTAGGTAAAAGTCCAAGCTGTTCTTATTAGAACAACTACTTATATAACTTCTCACATATAATAGAGGGGGCAATCAAGCAGCAATTTCTATAGTGGGTCAAGTCATGCTTTGAGGAGTAGACTTTTCAGAGCCCATCATTAAAAACAGATTTTCCATAAAGCACCAGGTGAGAGGCTACTGTTATGTTTGAGTAGTTTTTGGAAAACATCAATTATCTGCTGCTATAAGGAAACATTCTGAAGGAAACACCAGGGAAAGAATAACAACAGCTTCGTTTGGCACAAGATAAAGACGTTTTCTCTATCTGGGCAACTCAGGTGCACTTACCTGCTTGTGTTATCTTCCATTGATAATAAACCATAAATAAAACAAGCTAAGCCAACTACAGCTGCAAAGAATAGCATTTCTGTGTAAAATCCAAGAAAGACAAAATAGATACCAATTTTTTCTCCATAATAATTCCTGTTGAAAAGAGTAAAAACAGAATCAGAATATGGAAGAATGTTATAGTACAGAGAGCCTTGATTTTTTATTCAGACAGGCATATATTCTAATTTTGGCTCCATTGCTTTCTAGACATATAATTTTGGTGAAGTTACTCAACTCTTTAAACTTCAGTTTCCATATCATTATCATGTTTTAACACAAGATAGTACTTATTCCATAGTGAAAGGGCTGATACAAGGATTAAAAGGGATAACGGATATAAGTAGAAAGTCAATTAAATGGAATTTAAATTTACAATTTAAATAAGATAATTTGGAAAGCCTCTGTATTATAAAGATAATTTAAATGGTCTTTAAATAAACTACAGAATATTCTACAATGTAATTTCTAGGAATGAACTTAACAAATCAAAACCATATCCAAAATCTGCATGGACTTTTGCTTTATCCCTCTTTCTAAAACTGAAAACATTTCTCTGACCACATTGTAGGTACACATTTCCATCTTTCTCCAAGTCTGAATCTTGGAAGTTTACAGGATTATAACATAGGTAGCAGGCCAAGGAATTAAACATGACTACTTTAGCAAAATTCTATGAAATATGGAGCTCAGCTCTTGGTTTTCAAAGAACTGAAAAGTGACAGCATTTATTGGCACAACCTTTTAATTCTCGCAACCGAGTATTTTGTTTTTAACCGAGTACCCCATTTAGCAATGAGAGAAAGTAGTTTTCTCCTCCTCAGAAAGTCAGGTTTTCTTGTTATTGTTGCTGTTTAACCTGATTAATCCTCCTCCTTGTTCATATAGATCCCAGCTCACCAAATCTGTGAGTCTTTCCACAGTTTCCTAGGCAAAAAGATGTGATACCTTTTGTGTTCTAGTAGCGTGCTATATGATTCTATGAAAGTACTTAATATTAAATTGTAATTTATATATATGCTCAACAAGAACACATATCTGAACATAACAGTTATAAATGTTTTTTCACAATGATATTTTAAAATATATTTATCATATACAATATTAATTTTATTGAACCTCCCACTCTTCATATTTCAACACTCTTAAAATAAGCAGATATCTTTCTGCTTATCCTGTCTTTTTTCATGCTTTTCAGTGATGATGAACATTTTTGCATTGTTAATTTCCCTAATTTGGTTTTCCAGATCACTATAAACTTTAAATTAAATTACAATGCTATAATATTCCCCTGTTAATCTGCCATTCACAACTTCCTTAGCTTACTCATACTTAGAGTGAATGAACTTTGTTTCTCCCAGTTTTTTGCTGAAAAATGTAGAAAATACTGTGATAGTACATAACATCAAAATCAGAAAAAAGTACAAACATATATTTTATGAAATTTACTGTTTACCATGTCTATTTTAATGTTTTAAAAATTACAGAATCAATGTTATTAGAAATATAATATCAACATTATTGCTATAGACTTAAACATTCTTTAATAATTCATAAGGAAACTGGATATTTCAACAACCTTAGTTTTAAAGTACTACTTTTTTCTCCTTTTTGATTGTCACAATTCTTATTCCTTCAGCATAAAAAATAAAATCCCTCAAGAACTCTAGACCTGTCAAAAAGAGAAACTGCTGAGAATTTACTAAATGAAATCAGGCAAGTATTTATTACATGTGGAAATATACAAATTATTTTACTAAATTTTGGACTTGGGTGTCTAACAGTAACAGATTAACACTAAATAATCTTTCAGGATCTCAGAAAGCAAGAGATATTTATTAGACTTGCAATATGGTTAAAATGTATACATTATTGAAATCACATTTAATATTTAATTTAAACTATCTTGTTGGTCATAACTAAGAAAATAAGAGAAATCTAATAACATGAGACACTATAAAAGCTCAAATATAGGGAGAGACTTCTTTTGAGTATTATTTTTTAGAAAAATATGCCATATATTTAAATCTATGATCTTTTTTAACCTGTCCATTTTACTTACTAGACTTTCAACTGATTGTGGCACTGCACCATCTAATATAGCATCTGATAGGTAGAAGAGATTCAGTAATATTGGTTGCAAGATACTGTGTGAGGGGACTGCCCTCATTTTGTATTTCCAAGATGTACTACTTAGTCGAAAACATAGTAAATAATCAAAAGAATGATGATAGAATTAAATTGAATACAATCTTGAGAAATCAATCAATAAATGCAAACTTTATTTCTAAAGTGATTTATTTTTACAATGAATCCATAAACATCTGAGAAACTTAGCTTCAGTATTATCCTCACATTGTAATAACATTATCCGTACCACACTGTATTTAGTCTATGCTATTTAGTATGTGGCAGTATTTCAATTTTATTTCTAAGCGTTAACATACAACATATGGATATCAAAAAACGTTACATGAAGTGTAAGCTGGAAGGAAAAAAATGAGCTGATAGACCTGATGTGCCAGTGATCAGTCTTCAATTTTATATGCTCTATCAGCCCATTTTTTTCAATCTTGGCATTGCCATCTTCCCCAAAATTATTATCTAATGTGACAAAATTATCTGTGCTCAAAAGGCAGAAAAGCCAGTTCCAGATATCTGGACACGAAAGTGATGTCTGATGTAGACGTAACATGAAATATGTGAAATCTAGGAACTCAGATTCCTATAAACTGTATCTCTTTCTAGACACCCTATCATGCTGTCTTCCTTATTTTTATCCTCCGTATCCAACAATCCATTAGGTCCAATGAATTCTGTCATAAAAATATTTTTCTAATTCATAGTCTCCTCTCCTTCCCGTTGCCAATGCCTTGAAAAGACTTCTAATATTTATTGCTGAACAATTTTAACAACCTCCTTACTTCCCTGAGTTCAATCTTATATCCATCTAAATTATCTTTTGTTTCCAATAAAATGATGTTTCTAAAGTAAAAACTGAGCAATATCCTTTTCTTCCTTCAAAGCTTCATCTTTTTACTTCAGCATTATCCTTCAGGATTTTGTTCCTGGTAAACATTCAAATCTCCTTTGCCGACACTCCTACATGAAGAACTAAACACACAGTGCTCTTGTGTGTTCTCTTTGCCTGAGATATTCTTACCTAACTTCTTTACCTACTATCCTGCTACTTATCTTTCAAGACATAGTTCAAGAATGAACACTGTGAAGCTTTCCTAGAGGTTGTCATGAAGATAGGTGCTTTTCCCTCTGTATTTTGTTTGGAGTATTACTGTGCTGTAACTAATATGCATTTGTGTGTGTTCCTGCAAACAAATTCATGTTAGGAAACCACAATCTGATTATCTTTGTAGGCACAGTATCTTACTTGATATGTAGTGATGCTTAATAAAGTCTCATTAAAATAAATGTGTAAATTGTAATTATGCATCTATGAATAAATTCTTTCTTTTCTTTTTTTCTTCTTGAAACAGGGTCTCACTCCGTTGTACTAGGCTGGAGTGTAGTGGTGTGATCTCTGCTCATTGCAACTTCTGCTTCTCGGGTTCAAGCAATTCTACTGCCTCAGCCTCCCAAGTAGCTAACAGGTATGTGTGCCACCACACTGGGGTAATTTTTGTATTATTATTATTATTTTTAAAAATAGAGACGGGGTTTCACCATGTTGACCAGGATCGTCTCAAACTCCTGACCTAAACTGATGTGCCTGCCTTGGCCTTCCAAAGTGCTGAGATTACAGGCAAATTCTTTCTATGTTAAGAATATTTTAACTTTTACCAGGTCTACCCATAAAACCTTTACTAAAACCCATGAAATCAACAAGGAGAGGAAAAAAAATCCAAACTCAATACAGGCCTTCAGTATTATGACACAGAACATCATGATCATCAAATTACCTGTAAGTAAGGAAATAAACACAACTTCAACACCTGCTACTACAAACCTAAGATACAGGAGAGAGGTGGGGATGTTTAAGAAATTATAGGGGAAAAATGTAAAGTAGGGTGGGAAACATAAAGAAATACAGCTAAAATAACGCCTAGAGAAAAGTTTAACTAAATCCCCTAATGCAGAATATATGTTGGGATTTGGTCATTTGTAATCTATAAGAAACAATCTGAAAAGAGCAGGACTGGAAGTGGCAGCCTGAGAAAAGCAATATTTCTTGAGAAGAATCAGATACAAAGAGAAGACTGGTACTCCTTGGAGGAGTGGCAGTAAACAGAAAAAAAGGAAATAAGAGAGGAGAGTTGGAATGGGTGCAGCACACCAACATGGCACAAGTATACATATGTATCAAACCTGCACGTTATGCACATGTACCCTAGAATTTAAAGTATAATAATAATAATAATAATAAAAAGAAAAAAGAAAACCTGCAAAAAAAAAAAAAAAGTAGTTTGTCCAAGGTCATAACTAGAGGGTAAGGAATTAGGAAAAGAAGGAGAAGGGACAGAAATGAGGAAGGGAACAGAGGGAGAAAATTACTTTTCAGGAAACAATCTTGTTCAATATTTATCACAATATTCCTTTCTGTAAATGGGATTTCTTGTAAAACAAATACTACTTTTCCACTAACTTCTTTTATTGTAAAATTAAAAACAATTCTTTAAAAAAATAACCCATGGCCAGGCGCGGTGGCTCACACCTGTAATCCCAGCACTTTGTGAGGCCAAGGTGGGTGAATCACGAGGTCAGGGGTTCAAAATCAGCCTGACCAATACGGTGAAACCCTGTCCTTACTAAAAATACAAAAATTAGCCAGCTCTGGTTGTGTGCAAAAACAAAAACAAAAACAAAAACAAACAAACAAAACCTACAACAGCATAATTGAAAACCCTGAGGCAAGGGCTAAATTAAAAGGCCAAGAGCTAGATTAAGAGGCTCACCAGGCTTTGAGGACATTATATAGAACCTTCTTACTTCTGGATCTCCTGGTTACTGTCAACATCTTGCCCGGATTACTGACCATCTACAATGGAACTTTTCTGATACCTCAACTCAGCTAAGTTTTGGAACATACAGCCATGGAGAGACTGTAAAATGCATTTTTGATGGCAGGTGCTTTAATCGTGCTAACCTAAAGATTCCACAGGTTTAAGATATGTTATGTGAAAACAAGTAAGTACCTTATTTTGAGGTTCTATAAGGTCAAACTCTGTAAAATTAAATGCTAGTTAAAAGGAAAAAAAAAAAAAAAAGAAATGAAAGAAATAGGCTTCGCAGGGCAAGGGAAGATGGGTGCCCACAGCTCTGAGACTCACAGGAAGCTTCAGGTCCAGCACACACAGAAACAGATTCTCCCTCACTCCCATTCACCAGGTTGAGCATTCCTCATCTGAAAATTCAAAATACAAAATTCTCCAAAATCTAAAACTTTTTGAGTGCCAACATGATGCCACAAGTAAAAAATGCTACCCCTGACCTCATGCAATGAGCCAGAGTCAAAACACAGGCACACAATGATGAAAATGACATTTTTAACACTGCAGAAAATGTGTCTACAGACAATATTTTGAGAATGTGTGATGGACTAACAGAGAAGGGCATTCTAGTGCTAGAAACTCTGTTCATAAATTAAAAACAAATTGAAATATGTAGACCACATCCACAAAAAAATGTAAAACAAAAACAAAGTCAAAAATGTGAAGTAAATTATTTAGTTTGATAATTCTCCCCAAATAACATGAAATTGAATAATACTGTAATAAAAACCTAAAAACGGAGTGAACTCTTCTCAAATAAATATTTGCTGATACAAGAAAACCCCAGAAACATAAAAACTAAAAAAAGGAATAGAGAAGAGTGGAAAGATATAAAACAAAAATTGATTGAACACCAGAGATAAGTAGAGCAAATTATAAATCGTATCAGATCATATCAGAAGTAATACTGAAATTAGCAAGTAACAAAGGTAATACAGACAGAGTGCCAGTGATCAGAAGGGGCTCTCCCAGGATCCCGAAGCATACCAGGAAGGAGAGAGGGTCATCTCTCTTTTCACCCCACCACAGAGCACTGCTGTGAACAGGCAGAAATACTGAAGCGCTGCAAGGCGGAGCCTATTTGCTGGCTCTTACTCCTAAGTGCCATCTACTGGATAATAGCCCAAATTACAACACCAAAAACACTGCCAATATACAAAACTGTGAAACTCAAGGCAAGAATCCTGCCACAAAGACCCTGTACAGAGCCTTGGCTCTCTGAAAATACCCAGTAATGAAGCCAATTGATTATACTTAACTTACACTACAGTTAATGGAACACCAGCCCTCTCAGGCGAAAAAGATTCAGTGCAAGAACTCTGGAAAATCAAAAAGTCAGTGTCCCCTTATCTCCAAATGAACTTCTCAGCAATGGTTCTTAACTAGATGGTAACGACAGAAATGACAGACATAGAATTCAGAATCTAGATGGAAATGACACTCACTGAGAATCAAGAAAAAGTTAAAACCCAATCCAGTAATCCAGAAATCCAGTAAAACAATCTGAGAGCTGAAAGATGAAATAGCCATTTTAGGAAAAAACAAAACTGAACTTCTGGAAAGGAAGCAATCACTACAAGGATTTCATAATATGGTAGGAAGTATTAATATCAGAATAGACCAAGCTGAGGAAGAATCTTAGAGCTCAAAAACCAGTTCTTCAAATCAACTGAGCCAGACAAAGGTGAAAAAACAAACAAAAAAAAGAACGAAACCTCCAAGAAATTTAGAATTATATGAAGAGACCAAACTTATGATTTATTGGCATTCCTGAGACAGGAAAGTAAACAATCTGGAAAAAATATTTGAGGATATAGTCTATAAAAATGTCCCCAATCCCACCAGAAATTGATACACAAATTTAAGAAAGATGGAGAACCCTAATGAGACACTATATCCCCAAGGCACACAGTCATCAGACTCACCAAGTTCAACACAAACAAAAAAAATTTAAAGGCAGCTAGAGAGAAGGGTCAGATTACATACAAATGGAAGCCCATCAGGCTAGCAGCAGACCTGTCAGCAGAAATCTTACAAGTCAGAAGATATTGGAAGCCTATTTGTAGCATCCTTAAAGAAAAGAAATTCTAACCAAGAATTTCATATCCCAACAAACTAAGCTTCCTAAGTGAAGGAGAAATAAAATCCTTCTTAGACAAGCAAATTCTGAGATAGCTTTTTACCACTCTACAAGGCTTACAAGAGGTCCTTAAGGAGTACTAAACATGGAATGAAAGAACAATACCTGCCATCACAAAACACAGTTAAACACATAGTCCAGAGACACTATAAAGAGACTATACAATCAAGTCCACAAAACAACAAGCTAACAACGTGATGACAAGATCAAAATCTCACATATTAATACTAACACTGGATATAAATTGTCGAAACACTGCATGTAAAAGACATAGAGTGGCAAGCTGGATAAAAACACAAGACCCAACTGTCTGCTGTCTTTAAGAGACCCGTCTCATGTATAATGACACTCACAGGTTCAAAGTAAAGGGATGGAGAAAGATCTACCATCTAAATGGAAAACAAAAACAACAGGAGTCTCTATTCTATCAGATGAAACAGACTTTAAACCAACAAGAATTAAGAAGGGCAAAGAAGGCCATTACATAACTATAAAGGGCTCAATTCAACAAGAAGACTTAACTATCCTAAATATATATGTACACAACAATGGAGCACCCATGTTTATAAAACAAGCCCTTCTTAACCTATAAAAACACTTAGAGAGCCACATAATAGTAGTGGGAGACTTCAGCATCCCACTGACAGCATTAGACAGATCACTGATGCAGAAAACTAGCAAAATAATTCTGGATTAAACTCAACACTGGACCAATTGGACCTAATAGGCATCTACAGAGCACTAACCAATCACATAATATATATTCTCATCTTCTCAGAGATCACATGTTTAGTCATAAAGCAAATCTCAATAAATTTAAAAAGACAAAATCATATCAAGCACACACTCAGACCACAGTGCTTTAAAAATAGAAATCAATACCAACATATCTCAAATCTGTACCAATACATGGAAATTAAACAACTTGCTCCTGAATAACTCCTGAGTATAAAACCAAATTAAGGCACAAATCAAACAATTCTTTGAAATTAATAAAAATAAGATCCAACTTACCAAAATCTTTGGGATGCTGTTAACGCAGTGCTAAGAGGAAAGTTTACAGCTCTAATATGCCTCAATTAAGTAGTAAGAAAGACTTCAAAATAACAATCTAAAATTCCACCTAGAGGGACTAGAGAATAAGAACAAACCAACTCCAAAGCTAGCAGAAGAAACAACTAAAATTATAGAAGAATTGAACTAAGTTGAGACATAAAAATCTATACACAAGATCAATGAAACCAAGAATTGGTTCCTCAAAAGAATAAACAAGATATATCACTAGCTATATTAACAAAGAAAAAAAGGAGATCCAAATAAGTCTAATGAGAAATGACAATGATGATATTATAACTAATCCTATAGAAATCAAAAATCCTCCAATACTGTTATGAAAAATTCTATTCACATAAATTAGAAAATCTTGAGGAAATGAATAAATTCCTGGAAACACAAAAGCTCCCAAGATTAAACTAGGAAGAAAGTAAAAACCCGAACAGACCATTATAAGTTTTGAAATTTAATCATTAATTTAAATATCTACCAACCAAAAAATTCCCTAGACCAGATGAATTCACACCCAAATACCAGCAGACATACAAAGAAGAACCGGTAGCAACCCTGCTGAAACTATTCCAAAAACTCAAAAAGGAAAAGCTTCTCTATAACTCATTCTACGAAACCAGCACCAGCCTGATACCAAAATCTGATAGAGACACAACAACCAAAAAGAGACAATGTCAGGCCAATATCCCTGATGAATATAGACACAAAAGTTGTCAACAAAATACTAGTAAACCAAATCCAGGAGCACATCAAAAAGTTAATACATCACGATCAAACTGGCATTATTCCTGAGATACGAGCCTGATTCAACAAGTGCAAATAAGTAAATGTGACTCACCACATAAATAGAATTATGAGGAAAAACGATTAACATATGATCATCTCAATAAATGCAGAAAAAACTTTTGATAAAATTCAGCATCCCTTTCCATTCATGATAAAAAAGACCCTCAATAGTCTTGGTATTGAATGAACATACCTCAAAATAATAAGAGCCATCTATGATAAACCCACAACCAACATCATACTGAATGGGCAAAAGCTGGAATCATTCCCCTTGAGAAATGAAATAAAACAAAGATGTCCACTGTTGTCACTCCTATTGAACATAGTACTTAAGTCCTAGCCAGAGGAATCAGACAAGAGAAAAAAAAATTAAAGGCATCCAAATAGGAAAAGAAGAAGAAAAGCTATCTCTCTTTGTTGACAAATGATTCTATACCTAGAAAGCCCTAAAGACTCCACCAAAAGTCTCCTAGACTTCATAAATGACAGATAAGAGACTTCAGTAAAGTTTCAGGACCCAAAAGCAATGAACAAAAGTGAGTAGCATTTCTATCTGTCAATAATGTTCAAGTTGAAAAGTCAAATCAAGAACACAATTCCATTTTCAATAGCCACAAAAATGAAATATCTAGGAATACAGCTAATCCAGGAGGTAAAAGATCTCTACAAGGAAAACTACAAAACACTGATGAAAGAAATCAGAGATTAAACAAATAAACAAAACAACATTCCTTGCTCATGGATTAGAAGAATCAGTATAATTAAAATGGCCATACTGCCCAAAGCAATTTACAAATTCAATGTTATTCCTATCAAACTACCAATGACATTTTTCACAGAGTTAGAAAAAGCTATTCTAACATTAACATAGAACCATAAAAATGGCCAAATAGCCAAAGCAATCCTAACCAAAAAGAACACAGCTGGAAGCATCACACTACCTGGCTTCAAACTATGCTATAAGGCTGCAGTAAGCAAAATAGTGTGGTACTGGTAGAGAAGCAGACACATAGACCAATAGAACTAAACAGAGAAATCGGAAATGAAGCTGCACACCTCCTACCATCTGGTCTTCAACAAAGCTGGCAAAAACAAGCAATGGGGAATGGATTCTGTATTCAATAAATGGTACTGGGATAACTGACTAGCAATACACAGAAGAATAAAACTTGGACCCTTATCTTTCACCATGTAGAAAAATAACTCAAGATGGAATAGAGTTTTAAATGTAAGACCTCAAACTATAAAAATCCTAGAAGAAAACCTAAGAAATATCTTTCTCTACATCGGCCTGGGTAAATAATTTTTGGCTAAGTCACCAAAAGTAAGTGCAACAACAAAAAAAATTGACAAGTGGGACCTAATTAAACTGAAGAGCTTCTGCACAACAAAAGAAACTATCAATAGAGTAAACAATCTACAGTATAGGACAAAACATTCACAAACTACACATCCAACAAAGGTCTAATATCCAGAATCTATGAGGAACTTGAACAAATCAACAAGCAATATCCAAATAACCACATTAAAAAATTGACAAAAGACATGAACAGACACTTCTCAAAAGACGTACAAGCAGCCAACAAACATATAAAAAATGCTCATCATCACTAATCCAGAGAAATGCAAATCAAAACTGCAATTAGATGCCATCTCATACCAGTCAGAATGACTATTATTAAAAAGTCAAGAAATATCAGATGCTGGTGAGATTGTGGAGAAAAGAGAACATTTATACACTGTTGATGTGAATGAAAATTAATTCAGCCACCGTGGAAAACAGTTTGGAGCTTCTGCAAAGAACTTAAAACAGAGCTATCATTTGACCCAACAATCTCATTACTGAGTATATACTCAAAGCAATATAAATTGTTCTACCAAAAAGACGCATGCACCCATATGTCCATCGCAGCACTATTCACAATAGCAAAGACATGGTATCAACCTAGGTGCCCTTTAATGGTGGAGTAATAAAATGTGGTATATATAAACCAAGGAATACTACACAACTGTCAAAAAGAATAAAATTATGTCCTTTGCAACAACATGCATGCAGCTGGAGGCCATTATCCTAAGCAAATTAATAAGAGAACAGAAAACCAAATGTTGCATGTTCCCCCTTGTAAGTAGGAGCTAAATATTGAATACACATAGACATAAGGATGACTACGATATACACTGGTGACTACTAGAGGAGGTAGTATGGGAGAGGGGTGTGGGTTAAAAAACTCCCTATTTGTTACTATGCTCACTACTCGGGTGGCAGGATCTGTAACCCAAACGTTAGCATCATGCAATATATCCACATAAAAAACATGCATGTATACCCCCGAATCTAAAATTAAAAAGTTGAAATTATATTTAAAAATTGGGACAGCCTAATGTTTTTCAATAGAAAAACCAATAAATGAATTATGAAAAATTTACAATAAGGTATTCTGTGTTCCACTAAATAGTATCAGACAGATCTTTGTGTATTCATAGAAAGATATCAGTAATATACTATTTAGTGAATACAGAAAAATCTTAGCATGAAAGAGAAGAGAAAGATGCCATTGCTCTCAGGAAAAAAAAAAAAAAGTTTCTCTGCTTTTTTATACATAAAAACAAAAATAGGACTAAATCAATATTATCCAAATCAAGTCTAGTTATTTTTGTGGAGTTTGATGAAGGTAGAATTTCACTTAAAACTTTGTTAATCTCCTAATTATTTGAAATGTTTTTGATAAATATTTTAGTTTCATAACTTAAAGTATTAAATGATTATTATTCAAAACAGTTAAAATAATGATTCAAGAAGGAGTTAGCATGATTTATCAAAAGCCCCAGTTTATAAACTGACTAACTGACATTTATTTTTCAAAATGTGTCCTCTAGTTTCACTTAAACATACTGTTGAGATAACATTTCAATTGATTTGGATGGATCCATTCAAATCAGTCTCATGAAACAGATACTGTGATGCTGTGTAAGCATAGCAATGCAAGTATAAATCACCAAGTAAAAAACACTGCCTATAGTAGCAAGAGATCTCTAATCTAATAGCTCATTGAATAAAATCACAGAAGTCTCCTAATATCCTGTATGCTTGTAGTATTGCTATGCTTTAAAGCAATAACCTGCAACCATAGTCTTCTTGCTTAGCTAATGAAACTGTCTAAAGGATTGAGGTCATAGAACAAATGTCGTCACAGCTCACTGAAAGCATACACACAAACATCAATACACAACCTTTGTCTTATGTTCCAAATTTCTAGACTTCAGGAGAAACAAAAACTAATATGTACTAAACACTAAGTGCTAGTCCCTATGCTAAAAAGTAGTAATATCGCTATTCCCATTTTACAGATAGTATAGATACTATAACTACCATGCTAAAAAGTAGTAATATTGTTATTCCTATTTTCATAATGGTTAAGTAACTTGACCAAATTCATATAACTTTCAAGAGGCAGAACTTGGATGAGAATTCAGCCTAGTTAAATGCTAAGGTCTAACCTCTTAACCACTATACGATCTCTGTTGTATTTCATCAATTTAGCAACAAAATTTTCCTAAATGAATTGCTAATTGATAGTGTAGATATGAAACCAAGAAGTTGTGAAATGTAGTGGGTGAAAATAGTAGTTAAATAAAACAGAATATTATGCCATTGTGAATAAAAATCACATTATCAAGTTTTAATTGGTCTGATCCTATGTATGAAACTTACTTAATCAAGTCTAATGGCTGCTCCTTGTAGAAATAGGAAAATCGAGCCCAATTCTGGTGAAGTATGTATCTTTCATTGGTGGGATTGGGAGGTTCTGATGGCTTCCAATATTGACCCTGCAGATATTCAAGAGGAGGGTACATAAAAGATGAAGCAAAAGACAAAGGTGAAGTAAATAAACACTGCTGTTCTAAGAAGGTTAGTAAACAAGGGTATGTTTTCTTTTACTTTTAGATTTCATATTCAATTGATATGAAATTATTTCACAAACTATAATAATATTTATTTATTAAATTATCACACAAAGATATCTCAAAATACAAGTAAAAGTGTAAGACTTTGGCTTTACTCAAGCTATTCTTTCACGTGGAATGCCCTTTCTTCTCTGCTCAAATCCTAATGCAATATTCCAGGCCCAGAGAGCCATATCACTATATAACTAGACAGGACTTTAGAAATGGGCTAACACTTTTTTTATAGATGAAAAAAGTAAACCTCAAGGAACGTTAAGCAATGAATCCAAGGTCATACTGCTATTATGGGAAGAGACTCCTGTTCTGTCCTTTCTTATAGCCACTTGCCAAAGAACTTAAAATATTACAAAAAACTTTAGCATTTAAGGGGCTCAGTATTGCTTCATGCATAAGCTCTTCTCCCATTGTTAGATACCGACTAATATTATTTATATATTTTCATGGCCTAGCAAAGTATTGTGTACACTGTGGCTGTTTAAGACATTTTGTTTTCACCGTAGACAAATGAACTGCTGAAGGCAGCACTGAATAGATATCCAGTTTAAAATTTAGCACATGTGAAAATATATATATGATAAGGCGTTAAATTTTGCATCACCAAGATTCCAACCTTTTTCTTCTTCTGTAGGTAATTCAACTGAATCTTAAGAAATTAAACAACCAAAAAAGCAGCCTATGTGGGTATTTTGAAAAATGATTCTGTAAAGCACATAAGGGAAAATCCAGTACCTAATGTTGCATTCAGAAGAAAAGAAAGATTAAAAAGTAAAATCAATAGTAAGTTATAGCTATCTCTAGTGACAGCTCAGTGACATTGCATTTCCAATGAGCCTATATGACTCTACTGAAAAGCTACATGTATAGTTTAAAACTGGTGATGACTGAAGACATTAGTTTGGCTTTATGATATGGCATTGTAAGGATAGAATTAATGCCCTAAAAATTAATTGAAAAAAACCCTCAAAATCTCTAGAAAAAAGAATGAGCCCTTTTGTGAAGAAAGATTGGCACAGAATGCAGTGCAAAGTGTTTATTAACCTACTTTAGATCTCTGCTTTACCAAATGTCCATGTTATTGTTTAGAATCTATAATCTCCTAAGAGTTTCTTTGCCCCAGGAAAAAAAAAATGTGACAGTGGGCCCTCTGTATCTGCAGGTTCTGAATCCTCAAATCTATCCAACAGAAGATTGTAAATAATTTTAAACAGCAGTAAAAAAAAAGACATAGCATAACAACTATTTACATTTATATTGCATTGGGTATTATAAATAATCTAGAGATGAATTTAAGCATGTTGAAGAATGTGTGTAGGCTATATGCAAATACTACTACATTTTATATAATAAACTTGATCATGCTGGAATTTTGGTATTCAAGGGTCAGGGGATTGGTTCTGGAACCAATCCTCAGTGATTAGGTACTATATATGTGTTCAAGGGCTGTTGAATAAAAGAAGAGGCTGTTTGTTTTCTCTAATACTAAGTTACTAAATTGACACTCCTGTTGAAAATGGTGACTCATTTTGGAAAATTTCCTTTACTTTTACAGGAAACACATAAAGAAAAAAAAAAAAAAACTAATCAGTGTCGAACTGACTTAGAGTAAATTCTCATACTACTGAATAAATATTGCATATTGGCCAGTTGTGGTGGCTCATGCCTGTAATCTCAACACTTCGGGAGGCTGAGGCGGGCATATCATCTGAAGTCAGGAGTTCAATTACAGCCTGGCCAACACAGCAAAACCCTTTGTCTACGAAAAATACAAAAATTAGCCAGGTGTGGTGGTATGTGCCTGTAATCCCAACTACTCAGGAGGCTGAGGCAGGAGAATTGCTTGAACCCAGGAGACGGACCTGCAGTGAGCCAAGATTGCACTACTGCGCACCAGCCTGGGGGACAGAGCAAGACGCCATCTCAAAAAACAAAAGTAAACAAAACAAAAATTAAATATTAACAGAGGAAAACTAGCACAACAGACAAAGTCCTAGAAAAGGAAGAGCTTGGCTTTGGGCTTTTGGGAACTATTACAGCAACACTGTTCAAAAAATGGGGAATTATTTAGCTGCCACTTGTTCAATTAAAATATTTGTTTCTTCTATTACTGAGAACTATATTTCTTGCAAAGAGAATACATCATCAAAAAGTCTTTTTAAGTATGGAAGAGTAAAACTGTAACAAAAGAAACAATAAAAATAGATGTCCAAGGGATGATCTCAAAGTAGAATATATACACATTGAGCCAAAGGATTTCTACTGTCAATAGGTGGTGAAATTTAAACACTGGCTATTCAAATGAGAAAGTTTCCATCAAAAAGTTTCCATCATCTGAGGTCAGGAGTTCAATTCCAGCCTGACCAACATAGCAAAACCCCGTCTCTACTAAAAATACAAAATTATTGTATTAGGCTAAGAAATTAGGCTGAGTACTGGTTCCAAGGCCAAGTTTTCAGGTTTGGTTCAACAGGCGAATCATGTAAAATGTCACTTCTCTATTAAACTTATAAACTCAATGTTTTTGTACAATGATTTGCCAGCCCCCCCAAAAAATTCTTCTGAATATCAGTTGTCATAACATCTGAAGCATTCTTATGCTTTAGTTTATATTGCAATTGTACGCATGCTTTATTTCTAGGAGAGTCCTAGACTATGAGCTTGGATTCATGGTTGTGTTCCAATAATGGCTAACAGAATGCTTTACATATAATTGAAGCCAATCATGTATTTGATGAATGAATATGTGAATGCATGTAATTTAAATTCCTTACAGCTTCAAAACTTTATAAATGAGAAAAGAACTAATGGACTCAGATAGAAATTTCCAAATATTATGTTCTAAAATGTTCTTTTAATGTGACTGCTATTTTCAAAATGGGTTCTAATAAAGTCTTTTGCAAATGTAAAAGTTTTTAAAATACGTGTCCATTTGAAACTTCAAAGACACATTTAGTATATATCTCGGCATAGCTGGTAAAGCTCTCAGCTTGGAACCAGGAAGTCTTTGGGGATTTTCCCACCAGGAGAGAAAACTAAGCAATTTGAAGTAAAGGAAGATTCTCTCTCCCAGTAATGAACATGGCAGTAGGAAAATGAGCTCAGAATTTCACATTCAAACCTATACATACATCGTGGAGTGGATAGGCAGATGAATAAGTGTTAGAGTTTAGCAGCCTTTCAATCCCAAACCTTTTCTTCCCATCTTCTATGCCGAAAGGACATCTTGAGAGAATATAGTACACCTACAAGGTAAGTACAAAAAGACACTATCACATTTCAGAACTTATGCTTTCCACATTCCTTTAAATAACAATTTTAAAATGTCTACATTGAATGTAGATACAGGTTCTAATTATAGAAGGAAGCTTCTCTTGGTTGTCTGGAATATGCAGAGTGTGGGATTATATGGAGTTTGCAGATATTTTAGCTTCTGAGTCTGAGAGCTCCCCATTCCTTTGATGGGGTGAAAAGGTGAACGGACCATAATTTATTGTTTCTCCTGTCCAAACCTCCTCTTGAGTTCTTTGTGCCAGAATTTCTACTATAATTAGGGCTTCAAGTAGGAGACTAATGTCACTACTGACAGTTCAATTGGGGGAATATGGAGTAGAATTGATATTTATCCAAGCTGTCTTGAATACTTCTTCAATTAATTATTTTTACAAGGCCTTTTACCTGATATCTGAATGTATTAGCCAAGGTGATCCTATCTCTACAGCCACTTTGCAATGACTTGCATATTTCTATCAGTTTTATCCTGAATATAATTGGGCTTTGGTGTCCTCTGTTCTTATATTTCTGTGAATTCAATCTCATCTGCTTTTTGTCTTCCAGCAACTCTTCAAAATTTCTGTATTTCTAATTGCTAAATTTGTTTTTATTCAGCACTGTTTTATACATAGTCCCCAACCTTTCCTTTCTTTTACATTTTACCATTCAAAGACTCTTTGATTGGAATGGTTGTAGTTCTTGAATCATCATCATCTAAACTCATCATCCATGTTAAGAGCACCTCAATATCCCATCTTGGTAAAGAAATCATAATTTATGCAAGGTAGTTTTAATTTTTATAAACAATGTCATAAATATGACCTGTTTTACATATTTTGGATTATTTCCTTAGGAAAGGTTCACCAAAGTAAGAACTCTGTTTTGGGATGTTAACAAAGTGGAAATATTTATACTACCAGGTATTAAGATGTATTATAGAGCTATGATAATAAGTAAAGTATAGTATTGTAAAATTTAAAAAAAAACTGAATTTAGGCCTGAAAAGACATTATTTGAAAAAAGTTATTGCAACAGGTGGAGAGGGACTATTGCAATAGAAAGATTCAGAGATCTGCAAACATCTGAAAGGTCGGGCAGAAAAGTGATCTCATTAATAGGGAGAAGTAAGCAAGTGTCAGGGATGATCTTTCTTTATGCTAAGGAGGAGCTGCTACACATGACAATATTGGCTCAAGCTGAGGGTAGGTTAATGTCCAGGTTCTTATAGGGAGAAGAGAAGCTTAATTAAAGTTTGATCAAGTTAAGGTCAACTTCTTGTTCTGATGGATCAATAAGGATAAACAGTTCAGCTAACCATTTATAAAATGAAGAATGAGAATTTGGAGAAAGTGAAGTGTGTCTAGTCTTTGTTACCATAAACTGTTAGTAACAACAAAAGGGAGATACTGCAGGAGGAAGGATAGATGTAAAAGAAGTAGATTTTCCCTGGTGCCAAAAGGGAAAGTGACTTCCCCTACCTCCTTTTTCTCAGGATACAAGGGAGTCTTCAAAAGACTCATGAAAAATGGATATGTGTGGTTTTCAAATTTTATGCACAAAATTAAACTCATACTAACTTGTTATAACATGTCCGAACAGGATTTAGTTTGAGGGACTAAGAAGGACACATCAGTTTGAAAAGGGCCGCTGTCAGAGCAACATAAATTCTGCTAAAATTGAAGCAAGAACAAATATCAAATTTATGGTGAAGCTTGAGGGGAGGAATGGTGACCTCACTGATGCTTTACCAAAAGTTTATGAAGTTTATGAAGACAATCCCCCTAAAGAGATCAACAGTTTATAAATGAATAACTCATTTTAAGAAGGGATGAGATGATGTCAAAGATGAAGCCCACAGCCGCAGACCGTTCACATCAATTTGCAAGGAAAAAAATCCACCTTGTTCATGCCCTAATTGAAGAGGACCAAAGACGAACAGCACAAATAATAGGCCAACACCACAGATATCTCAACTGGTTCAGGTTTCACCATTCTGACTAGAAAATTATAGTTCAGCAAACTTGCCAATCAATGGGTGTGAAAATTGTTGTACTCAGTTCACCTGTAGACAAAAGCAGTTTTCAATGGAAATTTTAAATAAGTAGAATCAAGATCCTTAAGAATTTCTTTGAAGAATTATGACAGGGATGAAACATGGCTTTGCCAGTGCTATCCTGATGATAAAGCACAATCAAAGCAATGGCTACCAAGAGGTGGAAGTGGTTCAGGGAAAGCAAAAGCAGACAAATCAAGAGCAAAGGCCATGGCAACAGTTTTTTCGGGGGATGCTCAAGGAATTTTGCTTGTTGACATTCTGGTGGGCTGAAGAACAATAGCTTCTGCTTATTATGAGAGTGTTTTAAGAAAATAGTGCCAGGCACTGCTCAAAGCTTTTTATGTCTGAACTAATTTAATTATCTAGGTAACCTATGAAGTGGATATTATTCCTGTCTAAGCACAAAGAAATAGTGGCACAAAACCATGATTCTTTGTGAGAGAGGTTTTAATGGGAAACTTAAAGATCCTAGGACTTCAAATGCAGAGAAAACAATACTATTTAGAAGGCAGAAAACAGTTTTAAATGAAGGAAAAAAAGTTTTGAGGTTTCTCAAATTCTATCCATATATAAAGAAATTAAAACATTTCATTTCCATTTGGAATGATAAATATTTCCTTTATTATGCACTGACTGTATAAAACCAAACTCTAAGACTATAAAACCATTTTACAAAGATCTTACAAAATCAAAGTCCTCTAGATCTCAATTAATTGCTTTTTCCAATACTGTATAACATCTCTTCCTTTACTACATCCATACCATGAACCACTCATTTTTAAACAACAGTTTGAGAGTTAGGGAGGGTAATGAGTTTATGTGGTCTAATTACACTTTCAAACTGCTCAATATCACCAAATGCTTATATCCTATACAGAAACACCTTGCAGAAATGGTATGACATCTGCACATGTATAAAAGCACACACAAGCATACATCTTGGATTCAAAGGGATGTGCCCAAAGGTCTTCTCTACCTACAATTCTGTTTCTTGACGAGGATGGAAAGAAGGTTGCCTGATCTTCGATGAGGAAGAGCTCCTGCCGATGTCTGCTGAATTGGGCAGTAAAGTATTCAGGATGGGGATACTTCACACTCGTTGGGAGGCTCACAGGCCCAAGCACATAGCTCATAGGAGTTTGCTTAGGTCGGGGAATATCACTCTCCTTAATAGGCATTTTGATTCCCAAGACTTCAGCATAGGTAACTAATACCTCCCAAGGGGCATGGATCTTGACAAAATAAGTTCTTCCATCTTCAGAGTCCTGCATAAAAAAAAAAAAAGCAAAATAGCAGAAAGCTTACTGATCAGTTTGTTACTGAGCTGATTAAATAAAATAAATAATATTTTATAAAATCTCAAACACACCGAAGTATTTTCAATTTTTTGAAATTTTCAGGCAAAACTTTGAGAAAACAAAATTCACAAAACATATAGTTATAGTTACATAAACATGTGTATATGTATACATATAATGTGTGTATATATGTGAGAGACAGAAAGAAACATATAAAGACACACACAAACAGAGAAAGAATATTTTTAAAAATATATTTCATGGTCAATGTATACTCATCTCTAAATCCACAATTACCTATGTGGTTCCGGGCAATTTCTTAAGTTTTTAGTAACTAGCTGTAAGTTCAAAATTTTACTTAGGTTATAATATAAGGGATACATATAGACTGTAAAATGTACTCACTCTTCTTACCCAACTTCTTTGTTTTGCCTACACAAAGAGGAAGAACTTTAGATAATAAAGGTTCATTGCATAGGAAAAACTACGGATTGTATGGTATAATAATTTATTAGTTCACTGAAAATGGGAGAACTGGAGAGTAATGCTTTAGGTTTTCTTTTTTCTTTTCTTTCTTTTTTTTTTTTTTTAAGATAGAGCCTCACTCTGCTGACAAGGCTGGAGTGCAGTGGCACAACTATGAAACTCCTGGGCTCCAGCAATCTTACTGCTTCAGCCTCTCAAGTACTGGACTACAGGCACAATGCCCAACTAATTTTTTATTTTTTATTTTTTGTAGAGACAGGATCTTGTTATGTTGCCCAGGCTGAAACTATTAGAAATTTCATAGATAGGGTAAGATATTAAATAGGACTTTAAAAACAATATTGAAGGGAATTCTAGAAAAACAGTAAAAATCAGTTTAAAAAGAAAACTTGGTATATTCATGAACAGAAAGAATGTCTTGGCTTAAACAGCAGGTTATGCTGCAAGACAGCCTGGTTAATTATTTAGGGGACCAGATTATAGCCAGACTTCAAAATGAAACTGTTATGAGAAAAAGTCCACATCTTCTTTTTCTTTGTATCCTGAATGCAAACTGTGTCCATTTATTACTGCATATTCACAGTACTCATCTACTTACCTGTAAGACTACAGGCCTTATCATCCCAGTGCACATATCTGTAGCCAAAAGAGCTATTGTATTGCCTCCAAACACAGAGTCTATCCAGTCAAAGGCCAGAATAGGATAAAACAACACTTAAAGAGTCTGGTATAAATTATCAACTACATTTACCCTTTTGTCTTCTATTTCCAACTCAAGACCTGTTTTTCTCAGATTTTTTTCAAACTCTTTTCTTCTTTCCTATGACAAAAAAAAAAAAAAAATCAACACAATTATGTAGAACACTTTTGTTTTATTTGCTCAGTATTGACAGATTCAATATACAATGGCTGTGACTTTGGATAGCTCTCTGCCTCTCCCATGGTTGTATATAAAAGTGCTCCATCTGAATGTCAGGTACTGCTTTTCTCTTGTGCTATAATTCGCAACAACTACAAAAATGCCGTATATCCAGGAATAATCACCAGGAAATACGCAGAGCCTCTATCTGAAGAAATGCACAAAACTTTACTGAATAACGTAAATTTAAAAACTTTATAAACAGAGAGACATGCTCCAAGTTGAAAAGACTCACTATTACAAAGATCAATACTCTTCAAATAAACTATATATTTAATGGAATTTTAAGCCAATATGTCATCAAGACTTTTTAATCCGGAAGGACAAAATGGCTTCACTTAGCAAAAAGTAAACTTAAATTTAACTATAGGTCATTACTGAAAATAACCACTTGGGTGCCTAGTTTTTCATTTGTTTGTTTGTTTGTTTGTTTTGTAGTGACAGGATCTTGCTCTGTCACCCAGGCTGGAGTACAGTGTTGTGATCACAGCCCATTATAGCATCAAACTCCTGGGCTCAAGTGAACCTCCCCAGCCTCCTCAGTAGCTGGGACTACAAGCAAGTATCTCCACACTTGGATACTTCAAAAAAAAATTTTTTTATAGAAACTGGGTCTCATTATCTGCCCAGGCTGGCCTTGAACTCCTGGCCTCAACTGATCCTCCTGCCTTAGCCTGCCAAAGCACTGGTATTACAGGTGTGAACCACCCATCCACCTTTATTAAAGCAATGTATTGATGACAAAAAAAAGTATTTTTATATTTTTAAGACATTTTTATTGAGTTAAAATACACATATATAACTTACCATCTTTACCATTTTTAAGTGTACAGTTCAGTAGCAATAAATACATTTATACTGTTTTTCTCCCTTTATCTCCCTCCTTCCCCTTCCCTTTCCTGGCTTCTGGTAGCCACCAATCTACTCTATCTTGAGATTCACATTTTTACCTCCCACACATGAGTGAGAACATATGACATCTGTCTTTCCGTGTTTGGTTTATTTCACTTAACATAATGGCTTCCAGTTCCATTGATGGCTGCAAATGATAATATTTCGTTTTTTCAATGGCTGAAAAATATTCCATTATATGTATTTGCCACGTTTTCTTTACCTATTCATCCAATAATGGGCACTTTTCCTTTGCTGTGCAGAAGGTTTTTGGCTTGATATAATCCCAGTGGTCTATTTTTCCTTTAATTGCCTGGTCTTAACCAAAGAAGTCTGTCTAGATCAACATCCTGGAGCATTTCCCCAGTGTTTTCTTCTAGTAGTTTCAAAGTTTCAGTTCTTACAGTCAAAGCTTTAATCCACTTTGATTTGATCTTTTGTATGGTAAGAACTATGCGTCTGGTATCATTCTTCCATATAATTATCCAGTCTTATCAGCATCATCTATTGAAAAGCCTACCTTTTCTCCATTGTATGTACTTGGCCCCCTTTTCAAAGATGAGCTTGTTTTAAATGCATAGATTTAAATCTGGATTCTCTATTCTATTTCATTAGTCTGTGTGTCTGTTGTTATGCCAGTACCTTATTGAAGGTATGAGATGCAGGATAGTCATTTAGTTATGCACAGTTGGAAGAGAAATGTGGACTGGAAAAGTAAATTCAGGGATTGTATGATTAATGTATATAAAATCATAAAATATATTATTTTAAAACAGTAAGACAGAATCATCAAATACATCAGCGTAAGTTAAGGAAAGGTGAGGATTAAGGACTGTGCCCTGAGGCACTTCAATACTAAGAGATTTAGGAGAAGACTGAGAAGGAGCAACTAGTGAAATAAGAAAAAAACTAAGATAATGTGGAGTCCTGGAAGCCACATGAAGAACATACACAATAGAAAAGAGAAGGATCAACTGTGTCAAATATTGCTAATAGGTCAAGTAAGATGAGGGCTAAGGCTTGACCACTGGATTTTATACAAGGAGATGGGCAGAGTGGCTGGGACGAAGGCTTGAAAAGAACAGGATTAATATATAATTGGGCAGAAAAAAATACAGAAATAGTAGATAATAGGAAAACTGGGACAAAAAGAGGGTTTTTATTCATAACTTTTTAATACAGAAAAATTAACAGCCTATTTGTTCATTGAAGAAAATGGCCTAGTAAAGAATATCAAATATAATTTAGGAGAAAGAGGAACTAATTTTAGGAGCAATATCCCAAAATAAGTTTACAGAAATGAGTTAACAAAGCAGGCATTAAACTCCTATCCTTAGAAAGGCCTGGCTGCAACTTTCAAAAGGTTGGTCCTAGTGTCTGGGACTTGCTTTTCTGAAGAGTTCCTTCCACTCCCAGAACTGATAAGAGTGACTCATTTTGCCTATATTGTTTTTTCAAATAGTGTTATTTATGCTGAATATCTGCTTTCCTTCTGGGAGTATGAAATTTTGGTATGTGCTAAGCTGAAGGGGACAAGGTAACCAGCCCCTAATAAAAACCTAGTGCACTTTAATGGGCTTGCCCAATAGATATTTCACATGTGTTTTCATACATTGTTGCTGGAAAAAGTAAGTGTATATCCTGTGATTCTACTGAGAGAAGAATCCTTACAAGCTTGCTCCTGGTTTCCTCCAGACTTTGTCCCATGAGCTTTTTCCCTTGCTGGTTTTGCTTTTTATCATTTCACTGTAATAAAATGTCTCCATAAGCATGACTATAAACTGAGTCCTGTGATTCTTTGTAATGAACCCCCAAACCTGAGGGCTATCTTTGGCACTCCTGAATAGTAGGCAAGAAGAAACAGAATGCAGGGCACACGTGGAGGAGTTGCCTTTAGGTAGAAGGATAAATAGTTGGTCTATGGTAACAGAGAGTAAGATAGCTTACACAAGCAAAAATCCTGGTGGATGGACAGATGTGGTAGTAGAAATTTATAGGTTTTCTCTTCTTGCTTCAGTTTTCTCAATGAAGCAGAAAAATGTGATCAGCTAAGCTTGAAGATGGGAGGAGGTGTTGTAGGTGTGAGAGAGAAAAAACATTATAAAACAGTCATCTAAGAAAGTGGGAGGCAATAGAATATGGAAGGAAAGTATGATTGCCACAAAGCATAAGGACCCAGTTAAGGTCCATGGGCACGAATGTAAGGTAAAGTCAGTCAGTAAATTGTAAGTTTTCCTTTCTGCATGTGTGCTGGCATGTAGTAGGTGGGGCTGGGTTTAACTAAAGTTGTTGTTTTGTCAAGCACAACTGGGAGAGGGGAAAGGGACTTGATGAGATATGTAACACAGTAATTACAATTGTTGACCATGAGACATAAACTGAATAAAGAGTGAGAGGGGAATAAGAGCAGCAAAAATCAGTAAGATGATTGCATCTTATCTGGTCCTGGTGAGGTGGAAGGAGGAAGAATGTGGATCAGAAAGATGTGAGGTGTAATCAGACAGTTGTACACATAGAATGAAATTATAAATAGTTGCAGTTATTAGTAATGACAAGTTCTAGGTGAGTGAATGGCTGAGTAGAAGCTAAGATCATTGGAAAAGGGAGTTCAAGGAACAGAGAGGCCAGGGTGTCAAAATAATCATCCAAGTATGAATTGATATTATCAATGATTTAAAAAGATTGCTGGAAAGACTGACAGTGATCTAGGAGCTAAAATTGTTGAGGAATAGAAGATGCAGAGACAGATAAATAACAAAAACAATTCAGGATAATAATAAATTTGATGAGATTTAAAGCTCAGGAATTTCAGGGACAAGTGAAGGAGAACATTAGCGACAAGATACAAGGAGGGCAAGCAGCACTTACCCCATCTCTAGGGAAATGCTCTGTAAAGAAAAATAACCATCATTTGAGAGGACTGCTACAGGAATGTTCAGAGAAGAGACGAAAATGATGACGGTTCATGAATTTCAGAGGCCTGGTAGAAGGCTTTCTAGACAGTGGGTGGAAAAAAGGGACAGACCTGTATGTGTACAGAGTCTTGGGGGAATAATATCTTTATTTTTACTTTTTATTTTATATGACATTTATTTTGTAAGTATATAAGTAAATGTGTGTATAAAAATGGATTAATTTATGATTTCAAATACTGAGTATTTATCGAGCATCCATTATAATCCAACCACTGTTCTAGGATTTGGGTATATAGTACTTGGGTATAAAGTACTTGGCCTCATAAACTTAATTTATAGTGTTGGAGACAGCAAACAAGTAAAAACATGAACAAATAAGCTCATAAAGTGATGTGTAATACAAATAAAACAAAATCAGGAATAGAGCACAATATAAAGGCTATACCTGGAGGAATAGATTAGTCATACGTTTCCAAAATGAAAATATCATACAAAAGGCAATTATCATATTCAGACACATACCTCAAATTTTGGATGTTACATTTAATACTAAAGTGAGCTATAAAAAGAATCAGATACTTGGAAGAAGAAGAAAAAGAAGTTAGCATGCAAAATATCCAAAAAATAACATTGACTTTACATGTCTCTTCTTAAGCTGCCTACTTTACAGTTATCTCGCTCAGTTTAAGGTTTCAGTAACACTTAAGGGCTTTTCACTTTTACAACATAATTCAATGCAGATATCCATGTGAAACTATAAAATGTGCTTCTTTTTATTATTCCCACTTCTCTTATAATGCACTTACCGCCTTTAACTCTGCGTCTTTCTTTATGTCATCAGCATAGGAAAGCACAAAATCGATTTGCCTAATCCCGTCTCGGAAGAAGATAGAATCTTTGCTTTGCTGATTTTTTTGAAACTGCCGGAGACATAAATGACACAATTGTAAATTATAGTTTTATTCTGAAATGGCAAAAGCACAAAAGGAATTATTTATAATTTGGTCACCAGCTACTTTTTTTTCAGTCTTGAAATGACAAGTCAAGACAAATAACCAGAGTTTTTAGCAACAGATTATGTTTTGTTTTATAGTGAAATTCCATATAAAAGATTAAGCAATAATGACTTAGGAAGAAGATAAGCATGTTAACTACATGGACATACAACAAAAATGCTGCAAACATACCAAAATATGAAATGGATATATACACACACACACACACACACACACACACACACACACTGATCCCAAAATGCACAGAGACTGACTTGTTATCTTTATTAAACAACATCTCACGTAGTCCACTAAATAATTCATGGCTACACGCAAATTTGGGGGTACAATTAATTACAAACCAATTAATGGAGTCTCACTATAAGAAAACAAATGTATGATTAATGTTTATTCTATGTTTTTATAAAATTGTCACTTCCTAATTCAGCTTTGTAAGGATTAAAATAAAATCAAGGTGCAGTTAAATATTAGAAAGCAAGTAGCTTATTAGCTGGCATCACAAGTTAAGTTTCATGCAACTCGCCCTTCAACCTCAATTTCACAGGTGAGCAAAAATCAATTCTTTGTTTAAATTGGCAAGAATTATCTCAGTATAATAATTACACTTATAAGTCCAACTTTCACATGTTGTGTAGTTAGTTCATTAGTTCCTTCACTTTAAAAACAGCAAAAATATGACAGCGCTTCAGAAGAAAGAGATTTCACGTTTGACTGATTTGGTTTTCTTTTAAAGTTTATATCTAATATTTAATATTCATAATAGCCTACATGTATTATTATACTTAGAATTATGCAAATAGATAATACAGTGGCTGTCAATGAGATAATCTTCCAATTGCTTTAGCTCACCTGCGAATGAGTAACTATATGGTTTTAATTTTGACAACCAGTGTTTCTATTAATTTATGAGTTTCTTTTATTGTGTACCCTATGGGATTATTTTACCCAAGTCAGGTGAGACAGGCCTCCCAGAAAAAGGAATGGATGAGGATCAGTTATATGCGAATAAGCCATAAGTCTCATGTTTGATCTGTGGTCTATGAACAAAGTAAGAGCATTTACATAGCTAATGAAAAGCTGATGTGTCTCAGAAAAAAACTAGCTCCCAATGCACAGGAAGAAATGAGTGGAAAAGGGAACAAATAAATTTAAAAAAAAAACATCTAAGGAATCTAGAGATTAAGTGCCAAGATATAGTGACTCAAATGTTATGTCTGAGTTCTCTTCACCTCAGCCAAAGAATGCATAACCATCTTCTATTTCCTAAAAGAAAGTAAAAGAATCTGAGAAAAATCAAACTGCTATCACACTACACTTTGCTTATAAATCACTAAAAATTGAAAAGAAAGAAAAAACAAAACAAAACAAATCATTGGCACTCTTGTAAATCATCACAGCGTTAGCATCTTATGAAATCCACCAAAATTCTTGGAAGGCAACTGAGGCAGAAATAATATACTACTTAGACTAAATAAAATCAAAGCTCAAAACTTAGAAGAAAAAAATAGTACTCTTGCTCTAAGTCTGTGACAGTCACATTTTGTATGATAGGGGTTTTTTGTTGTTTTTGTTTTGTTTTGTTTTCAAAAACTAATATATTAACAGGTACTTATATTGTTTACACAAGCTAAATCTGGGTACACAAAGAGCAGTTCTGGTGACAGAACATGTGCACACAGGAATTAACAAAACTTATATTCAGAGTATTTGACTAGAAAATAGACAAAGTAGCTAAGAGAATAGTAACTCCAATGATTTTCCTGAGTGCTCAGTCAAAAATAGGTAAACATACTGTCGTCCTGAAGGCCAAAGGCTAGCTAGGAAAACCCGAATTTCTATCATTATATCACACCCTGACGATACACTATAAATCTGTTTTAAATACGGGAAAAAAAATCACTGGGAGCCTTGTAAGTCACCATGAGGGACATGTCTCAGGACTACCAATAAAAATCAGTTAAGGCTGAGGCAGAAAAATCTGATAATTCTGTCACATATAACTGAATGTTACTAAAACACATCATGATTTTGTTTTGCTCAAAACATGACATAAATACATTTTGTAGTATGTGTGGGCATTTGTGTTTATACTTGGCTTGTCCTTAGAAATACCTATTTGTAATTATGTAAACATCTGAGTGGCTTCTCTGTAAAGGATGTAGTTATCCTGTGGTTCAAAAACCTGAATTACCGGCTGGGTGTGATGGTTCATGCCTGTAATCCCAGCACTTTGAGAGGCTGAGGCAAGATGATTGTTTGAGCTCAGGAGTTCGAGACCAGCCTGGACAACATGGTGAAACCACTCATCTCTCCTAAAAATACAAAAATTAGCTGAGCATAGTGGCATGCCCTTGTGGTCCCAGTTACTCAGGAGGCTGAGGTGGGAGGATTACATGAGCCCGGGAGGTTGAGGCTGCAGTGAGCCATAATTGCACCACTGCACTCCAGCCTGGGCGACAGAGTGAGACTCTATCTGAAAACAAAACAAAATAAAACCCTGCATTGCTGATGAAAGTTCATAAACCTCTGAAACTGTATGAATTGTGTGTGTGTGTGTGTGTGTGTGTGTGTGTGTATACATTTTAGGAAGAGGATCTACAGATTTAATCTAATCCAAAACAAATTAAGAATCACTATTCTTAAACTTCAGTTGCCTGGGGACTAGGAATCAGTGACAACGTTCCCCTAAATCAAAGTATTCTATTAGAAGAAAAATAACTAAGGCTACCACTGCAGCCATTCAGAGCATAAGCAGCATCATTCAGCACTGGTTTTACCATAAGCCGCCGCCTCAGGAACAAATTGAATCGCTTTGCAGGCTGTGAAGCAACCAACAAAGAATTAGCAATTCCTGCCCAGAATTACAGTAAAGATTCCAAAAACAGACACAGACAAATTAACCCTCAATATGATCATTTTATAAATGTATGTGTGTGTGTTTGTGTGCATGACATTTCAAACTGGAGGATACAAATTAGCAAGGAAAAGAGAAGAAAAAAATGGGAAGAAAGCAATTAACATGTAAAGAAAATAAGGAGACTTCAAAGTAAATTTTCCTAAATTCTTTAAACAGAGACTAAACATAACAAATATTTGTGGATTTATATTTTATTATATTTATTTCAACTTTTTTTTAAGTTCAGGGGTACATGTGCAGGATGTGTAGATTTGTTACCTAAGGAAATATGTGTCACGGGGGTTGGTTTTACAGATTATTTCATCACCCAGGTATTAAGCATAGTACCCAGTAGTTATTTTTCCTGCTTCTCTCCCACCTCCCATCCTCCACCCTCCGAAAGACCCCAGTGTGTTGCTTCCTTCTATGTGTCCGCGTGTCCTCATCATTTAGCTCCCACTTATCAGTAAGAGAACATGCAGTATTTGGTTTTCTGTTTTTCTGTTAGTTTGCTAAGGATAATGGCCTCCAGTTTCATTCATGTCCCTGCAAAGAACATAATTAAGGAAGAGAAAAATAACGATAATAAAGGAAAACATGAAAATAATAAAAATATAGAGTAAAAGAGATATTTTGTTAAGTATGTCTGTATATAACCAGGAAAAGAAAGTAAAATTACTACATTTATACTGAGATGATGTGTAGTATGGAAAGTTTACCCAGGGTTGTTTTTTTTTTTAATTTCATGAACATGCAATATACTAGATTACAAAAAAAGTCATTCAGTTATTCAAATGCTGAGTTGTCTCCAATCTTCAATTACATGGTCATTATTTAAAACACAAGGTCAATTACCTAAAAATATCTGGGATACTCAACTATATTTGAAAGAAAACCAAACCTATAGCATAAATGAGCAAGAATTGAGTGTATTTTATACTGTAATGAATGGATAAATAATCCAATACAATTTCTTAACCTAGTCTCTTCCTGGAATAGGCTGAAGAAGTCTAAGCAACTGGTGAAACTATTGGAGTGAAAATTTCTGCCCTGTAAACTAATGCCTTCCATATGTAGATAGAGGAGTTAATATTGCTGTTATTTAAAAATACAAAAGATATAAGACAAACATTGGTCATTGCATAAAATATATTTTAAACTATATTATTTTGATAGCCTGAAATTTTTCACTTCAGCATTTTTATTTTCTTGGCATCTTTCACGAGATTCACAGGTTACTATTTTTCTCAGATGCTTTCCCTAAACTCATTAAAGAATTGTTAAGACAAATGAAAGAGTCCCACACTAAAGGACCATGCAGGGCCATATTATGACTTCCATGGATCATAGACCTAAACATAAAAACTAAAACTATAAAACTGAAGAAAATCTTAGAAAATCTCCCCCACTTTGGTGTAGGCAAATATTTCTTAAATAGAACACAAAAAGCATGGATGATAAAAGATAAAATATGAGAAATTGAACTTCTATACTTCTAAATGTGCTTTTCTAAGAACACTGCATGTAAACGAAAAGGCAAGCAACAAATTGGAAGAAAATGTTCACAATAAGTAAGATTGACAATGGTCTCGCATCCAGAATACATAAACAACTCTTACAAGTCAATACAAAGATAATCAACTCAATTTTTTTAAATGCAGAAAAGATTTGAATGGTTTACAAAAGAAGATCTATGAATGTCCAATATGCCCATGAAAAGATGGGCAACATCATTATTTATAAAAGAAATGAGAGTTGAAATCACAAGATATTACTACTCATCCACTAGAATTACTGAAATTAAAAAGCTATCAATATCAATATCAAATGCTGGTGAAGATGTACAGCAAATAGAACTCTTATACATTGCTGGTAGGAATAAAATATGGTACAACCACACAACTGTGTGACAGTTTTACATAAAGTTACACCTATATTTTCCACATGACCCAGAAATTCTACTCCTAGGAAATTACCCAAGATTAATGAAAACATACATCTCTAAAAACACTTCTTACATGAATGTTCATAACAGCCTTATTCATAATGGTCTTCAAACTGAAAACTATCCAAATATCCATCAGTGGGTGAGTAGACAAATAAATTTCAGTATATCTATACAATGAAATATTACTGAGCCATAAAATAAAGTAAACAATGATATCTCTAGTACAGATATATTCAAAAAGAATCAATTTACTAGTAATATTGGAGTTTTGGATGAGTCTTAGAAGCATTATGATGAGCAAAAGCAGCTAGAAGCCAGATACAAACTAGTGTATACTGTAAAATCCCATTTATATATTATATTAGGAAGAAAAAAAATCAGCAGTTGCCTAGAATAGGGTAGGAGGAAAACTGCTAAGGGGAACTTTTTGAGGAAAAGGAAATCTTCTACATGAATTTTGTTAAAACTCATCAAACTACACACTTAAAAAGGGTGAATTTTATTGTGTCTAATGTAGAACCAATGAAGATAAAACCTTTTTTTTTTAATTTCGGACTTGAGCAATGAAAAGAATATATTGCGTGTTGTTGCTGAGATGGAAAAGACTTCAGACAAACAGGCTTTTTGGTAGGGGAAGATCAAGAATTACATTTTGGACATATTAATCTTGAGATATCTTTCAGACATCCACATGCATATAATAAGAAAGCATTTGGATATTTAAAACTGAAGTTGAGGAGAAATGACTACACTCGAAACTTAAATTTGAGAATTGAGATGGCATATCAATTGTATTTAAAGCCATGAAACTGGATGAAATCACTAGGAGACTGAATTAATGACTGTATCATAAGGTGATAATATCTAAATATATTCACATATCAATTATAAATACTGTGCCAATATTCACACTAATTGCTTCTTGTCATTTTACTCAAAGGCCCCTTCTGATTGGTTTGTGCCTATGCCATATCAGTTATTAAATATTTGGAATATCATCCTTGAGGTTAACAAGGCCCATACTCCTTCAAAATCTGCTAATTGCATATCTGTCATTATTTAAGCAAACTTTAGTGTATCTTTTCAATTCCCATTCTTTGCTTACTAAACTCTAAATACTTACCTAACTATTCTGTCCAGTCCCATATAGTAGTCACTTTAAGATAGGTTATCTTAAGCATAATAGTTTCCATCTTGCTATATTTCATTCAGTGGCTTTACTGACCTTTCTATACTCACAATCTGTGTAACTATTTAGGTACTCATCCACTTTTCACTATTTTATTTCAAATAGAATTTTACATTACATTAATTATTCTATATTTATAAAATAATTGATATTGAGTTTCTGTCATAATAATCACAGTAGAAACCGCAAGACTCTATTTTTTTACCCAAAAACATATCCAGTGATATTCCGTTGGTTTATCCCAGCACATTCGCTCTCCACTCGTCTCCATCCTGCTTTTGTCCTGTGCCAAAGAGCTCCCTTGACCTCTTGGTTCTCACGAATGATTGGAAAGAATAGATAGTGTTTTCCTTCCTAAGGTTGAATTCAGGAAGGCTGTGTCCCCTCACTAAAGGTCATTGTGCCCCCTGATAATGTCTTTGGTATATGACTTTTTCCTTTTGGGTTCCAATAAGTGCTCCTTACACTATTCCCTTCAGTTCTATGGATTTTAATAAATTCAAGATTACTAGACCTATATATACAGAGATTCCCTTACACTCCATTTTTATAAAAGTTTTTATGAAGTCCTTCTTAAATTATCCTACACTGAGTAGGCCTAACAGGACCCTGATTTATACAGATTTTTCTTTTGTGATATTTCTATGATAGAAAAGAAAAAAAAAAACATTCCTTGGGCACACAGTTGATTCTAGGACTGAGGCAGGAAATGTACCAGATGAGCTTGGAGCATCTTGTCAGAAAGTAGGAAAATACTCAAAACAAAACTAAGCACAACAATAGGGGTATGCCCAGGGAATACAGGAGTCAACTGAAAAGCTCCTGGCCAAGTGATATGCCTTATGTCTTGTAATTCCAACCACTCAGAAAGCTGAGATGGGAAGACTGCTTGAGCCCAGAAATTTGAGAGCAGCGTGACCAACACAGTGAGATCCAATTTTCAAAATAATAATAATAATAATAATAATAATTAGCTGGGTGTGGTGGTATACTCCTGTAATCTCAGGGAGGCCAAGGTGAGAGGATTACTTGAGCCCAGGAGTCTAAGGCCACAGTGAGCTATGATCATGCCACTGGACTCCAGTCTGGGCAACAGAGCAAGACGTTGTCACAAAAAAAAAAAAAAAAAAAAAAAAAAAAAACTTCCAATAGACAAAGCTAGAACAATTTGAGCAAGAAAGTAAAGTAGTATTTGGTTTATAACTGGTTTATAACATAAAGCATAAAATAAATATCCAGAAGTACATACTGACAAAAAGAAAGGAAGAAAGATCTCCCACACACAAAAAACAATTCCAAATAATGGATTCACCTATAAGGAGTGAGAGCATAATCCCAATCTTTTTGTGTAGGCTGCAAATAGTGACTTTCATCCGAAGAATGCAGTATGGAAAGGGAGAAAAAAACAAAAGAGTAACTTTACAGTGAAGAAATCTGTTAAACGTTACTTCAAACCAGGTAATCAAGGTTAAAACATTAAGGGTGATTAAGTCATGTTGACAGAATATACCCTTGATATGACATGAAGAGAACGACACTTCTATTATCTTCCTCCAAAAACACATAATCCAAGTCTAATCATAAAAAAAAAAAAAATCAGGAAAGTCCCAATTGAAGGACATTCTACAAAACACCTGACCAGTACTCCTTGTCAAAGCTGTGAAGGATATAAAAACCAAAAGTACATGAAACTGTCACAACCAAGAGGAGCCTGAGGAGACATGACTACTAAATGCAATGCTGCATCCTCAATGAGATATTGGAATAGGAAAAGGATCTTAGGGGAAAACTAAGGAAATCTGGATAAAGCATGAACTTTATTTGATAATAATGCACCAATATAGGTTTATTGTTACAAATGTACCATACTAATGTAAGATTCTAATAATAGGAGAAAATGAGTGTGGGGTATAAGAAACTCTGTTTATATTTTCTTTATAATAAAATATAAAATGATATTAAAATAAAGTATATTTTTAAAAAGAAGCCTACTGTTAAACAAATTACTATTTAATCAAAGACAATGTCAACATTAGTGAATCAAATACCATACATCATTTTAAAGTCATTTAGAATTTAAAAATTAAATTATATGTATTTAACATATTTGGGGAAAGTATCTGCAACTTCTGTCACAGGCAAGGAGATAACAATAAATATGTAAAGAGCTCCAAAAAAATCAAGAGTAAAAAGAAAACTCTGACAGCAAATGGACAAGATATATGAACAGAGTGATCTAGCAAAATAAATTTAAATGACCACTCAATGCAGAAAAAGATGAATATCTCACATATGTTGTGAGAAATGCAATTTTAAATGATACTAAGAATGGTGCTAAGTGAAATAGCTCCCAATAGCCATTATCTATCTCACTACCATGAGACAGGCAAGAATCTAGAAGTGTAACAACACACTGCTGATAGGGTTGTGGGAAACAGGCACTCTCATAGGTTTTTACAAACACAAAAGGCAGGGGAATTTGGCAACATACTTGAAAATTACAAATTACATATACCTTTATTCTCTGATAAATGAATTCCATGTAGAAAAATAAAATGACCAAAATATTATAAGACTAATTCCCAAGAGTATTCATTTTAGCAACATTTGTAATAGCATTGGAAAAATAAGCCAAACAAAAATGGTAACTATTATATAAAAAGACTGAGAGGACAAAGAAGAAAGATTTCTCTGAAAACACTTTGTTTCATATTTTTAACCTAAGATAGATTTACCTTCAAGCTAGTAAAGTATGATCTTCAGGGCATCTTACTTGCATCTGCCCCTTCCAAGGGTTTAGGAAGGACTCTAACAATGTGTTCTCATGATAAAATATTTTCGTCAATGTTTTAAAGTAAAATATTTTTCCATATGTTTCTTAAAGAGTGATACCAAAATTGTATAAGCTTTAGGCTCATCTAAATGTTATCTGATCTGTAGATTTCAACTTTGGAATCCTGTAAAAATGCTTTATGTAGTTAAAAAAAAAAAAAAGTAAAAATAAATTAAAAAAGAAAACAAACCAACAACATTTCAATTGTTTTAATTTGATCAATATCACAATCCTCATTCCAGAACACTAAAGATTAGTACCCTAGTGAAAAGCAAACTATCATCCTTGCTAAAATTATCAGTATAAGAATATAACTCTATTTCCCTATCTTCCCAAATGGAATTTTTTACTTACTAGGCAACTAATGAAAATGTTCGGGTCCCTTTACCAGCCTTTAAATTGACATTTAAGTTTGATTTTTAAATGAATTGTAATTTTTCATGATTATCTGCAGGCATGTACTTAGAGACAAGAAGAGTGATGCAATGGAGAAAGAATACTGAACTAAGCCTCAGAAACTTGAGTGCTAGTCAAGCATCAGCCTTTTAAACATATTGATAACACTGGTCAAGCCATTACACCTCTTAGACTCTTCATTTTCTCATAGAAAAAATAAAATCCAAGCAAAGTGTTATACTTAGTGTGTCATTCTTATTGATATGTCTGATGTGTTTCCCCCCTCAAAGAAACTGATTTTTTTTTCCTAAAGTAATACATTATCAAATACCATGTATGAGAGCATGTCAAATAACTGAACTGGAAAAGAGCATCACCATTGCAGACTACAAAAAATGCCCCATCTGTGTCCATGCAAGAAAGGATAGTACTGGTTGTTGCTTACCGTTGTTTCTTCATTGATGAGAAAGCTGGTCTCTCTGCTGCTCAGGCTCTGCTAACAGTACCAGGGAAGATATAATGTTATTATTAATAGTGCAGGTGGAGCAAAGGGAACTTTTACATTTCAGTAACAAAAACTCTGTAATCTCTATGCAGAAACACTTAATCTGGAACCATGTTAAATCATATGCAAAACTGTAGGCATATATATACATATATATATATGTATACATAGGCATGTGTGTCCATGTATGTGTCCTATGTATCTGTAAATGTGTCTGTGGGGCAGGGTGTGTTTGTCTGTGCAGTGAGGACAGACAGTGAGCTTCAGAGAGAAGCAGTATTTGGGAGGTAGCTTTCTCAAATCATAAAAAAAAATCAGATGCAAGAAATGGTTAAGAACTACTACATTACTGAGAAATAACAAGGAGGTCTAATCTTTTTATGATGCTGCATCCTGAACAGGACCAACAGGAAGGGCAGAATTAATCGGCTATTTTACGCCCTTCAACAATTATTTGAAATCATTAAAGGGAATACCTTGGAAAATACACCATCAGGATTCTTAAGAATTTGAATTTATAACTCCTCCAAAAAAAGCCATACATGTATAAAAATACACATAAACCACTTATAATTAACACAATAGGGATGCCTCCCTCTGTGTATTGGGTAGATTCCCAATTCCTCAGGTTACATGATGGTCCACACACCACAGGACACAGACCTGAGATAACACCCAATCACTTCTCAGCAGTCTCTAGTGACAGGTAGGTATGGAGAGACAGCAACTAACAGAAATGATTGGAAATTCATGTCCAGATTGGAATTCACTTACCTTATTCTTGGAAAAATCACAATCAGTATCTCATTACACCCAAATAATGCTGGGCAAATCAGTTTTCAAAATAGCAGATAAAATGTGCAACAGACATATTTAAAACATACTCAAAGAGAACCTTGGAAATATACCCAGTGCTACAAAAGTAAAGTAACAGAATGTGGCAAAAGGCAGTAATTTCTCTGTGTTCTTTAAAAGAGAATGAAAGATAATTTTGAAAACATACAATTTTCATACTACTATATTTAATATAAATTACAAGATAATGCAATCTATTGTACTAAAGTAATACTGAAACGGTGGGGGGGAGGGAGTGGGAAGACTGAGAATCTGTGAGTAAATACAGGCCTAAAATACAGTTATAATTAGAATCCACTTATATGTGATTATATCTACTTGTGGACCTTGAATGAATTCCACTAGCTTGTTTAAATACAACAGATAGCAAATGAAGTTAACAAGCATCTTGATCACTTAATTCTGAAATAGTGGCCTCTAAAAATACACTGTGCAGCTATATTTCTACTAAGACAATAAATAAATTTATTATAGCTTCATTTATATTGACTCCTGATAAGTTTTTCCAATTATCCTAGAGAAATGTTAGTTGTTTTGCTTACAGAAGGATAGAAGAAAACCATATATTCAAAAGCAACCAGGCTAGTCACTTTACAAGCTCTCTCTTTAGGAAAAATCTTTGCTCTGATTTCCAATCAAAAGACATCGTTATAACTTCACTTTGCAGAATGTAAAATAAAATAACTATTTTGCTGAGTATGTCATTGTCTCATTTCTTACCAAGCTTAGTCTTAAGCAAAACGAGAATCCTTGATGTACTTTCAGACACAATTCTTAACACAGCATTCTTAAAGAAATATTAAACAGTGAATAAGGAGCTTTAGAATCAGATTACCTGTGTTCAGAATCCCAGCTTCAAAACATAGGAGATATAACAATAAAACAATTTATATAGTTTCAGTTTGCCTCATAACTTTTTTCTTCAATTATATAAAACCCATTAAATATGTATGTAAAACTGATTACATTTGTAAACTTGAGCAAGTTAACCTCTCCAAACCATAACTTCCATACAGTGAGATTAAATAATACAAGGGAAGTTCTCAATAAATTTTGGCTTTTTAAAATTAATGTTTGTTACTATTGAGTAATCATATAATAAGTATGTTAATAATGTGATACATGTTTAATTCACATGCATTTTCTGATTTCCAAAAAGATTGTAACAATGTCCAATGATGGACTCATACTAATTGTAAATCAGAGGTAAAACTAGAATAGCTCTTTAAATATTTAAGCAATCATGAAGTACAGAAGACCCTTTCAAAGTATAAAATAATTTTGAAATAATGAACCTAGAATTCCTACATATTCTTCTGTCTTGTAAAAGCCTAAACATTCATAATATCTATAAATTTGTTGCTGGACAAAATCCATTGATTTCTAGTCAATTCTGCCTCAATCCAATAGTTGAATGAATATGCTATAATACTTATTTTTTTGAAAATTGCCTGCCTCCTGTCCATAGATGGGGTGAAAAACAAATGACTGCAATGTGTAGAGCCTGTTTTTATTGCATTTGAGTGTCAGAAAAAATATAATTTAGCATTGAGGAAAGCGAAATAAGTTGTATTCACTTTTTTTTACTTTTTATTTTGCAATAACTATAGCTTCACAGGAATTTGCCAAAATAATACACAGAGATCCCATGTAACCCCTACCCAGTCTCCTCCAATGGTTATTTTCATCTTACATAACCATAGTAAAATATAATAATCAGGAAGTTGACACGAGTAATGTGTCTGTATAGTTGAAAGTAATTTTGTCACATTGGTAAGTTTGGGTAAGACTCAGCCCTGTCAAGGTATAGAGCTATTTCATCCACAAAGATCTCCCTCATACCACCTTTTTAAATTTATGTCCATTTTCCTTCCCCTCAACATCCAAGTCCCTAGAAATCACTAATTTGTTCTCCATCTGTATACTGTCATTTCAGGAGTGTCATAAAAATGGAATCATAACATATGTGTTCCTTTAAGATTTTTTTTCCACTTAGCATAATGTCCTGGAGATCTATCCAAGTTGTGTTTATTAATAGTTCATTCCTTTTTACTGATGGGTAGTTTTACATGATACGATTGTGCCACACTTTAACTATTCACCTGCTATAGGACATTTAGGTTATTTCCAGTTTTGGCTACTACAAATAAAGCTGCTATGAATATCTGTGTTTAGGTTTTGCGGGTGAGTATATTTTTACATTTCTGCCAGATAAATCCCCAAGAATATGATTACCTAACTGACACGAAAATTACAATTTAGGTTTTTAAGAAACTGCCCAACAGTTTTCCAGAATGACTGTATCACTTTATATTTCACCAGCAATGTATGAGAGATCTAGTTTCTTTGCACCCTTACCAGTAAGTTGTATTGTCACTATTTTATATTTTAGCTCTTCTAATAGGCATATACTGATATCTACTTAGATCTTATTTTGCATTTCTTAGTGGCTAGTGATATTGAAGTTCTTTTCATATGTTTATTTGCCATCATATTTCCTGTTTAGTGAAAGATCTCAACATGTTTTTTGCCCATTTTCTAATTGGGCAGATTTTTTGTGTAAAATATTTAAATTGTATGGGTTCTTTAAAAATCACAGATATAAGTCCTTTGTCTGATATAGGATATGCAAATATTTATCCCAGTCTGTAGCCTGTCTGCTCATCATCATAATAGGATCTTTCACAGAACAAGAATTCTTACATTTGATAAACTCCAATTTATCAATGCTTTTCGTTACTGTTTTTGTTTGCAGATATGAAATGACTACAAACTCTTCACCAAGACCTAATCTCCAAACAGTTTGATCCATTTTTTCTTCATAAAATTGTATAGTTTTATGTTTTACATTTAGTCTATGATCAATGTTGAATTAATTTTTGTATAAGTTATAAAATTAGGTTAAGTTCATAAGTTTGCCTACGAATATACAAATGTTCCAGCCTGTTTGTTCCATTGAATTGCTTTTGCATATTTGTCCAAAATCATTTGGCTGTACTTGTGTGGGACTATTTCTGGGATCTCTATTCTATTTCATTAATCTACATGCCTATCCTTCTCCAAATATCACACAGTCTTCATTAGACTGCAGCTAAAAAACAAGTCTTAAAATGAGATAGAGGGTTTTCTCCCACTTTCTTCTTTTTTTCACAATCATTTTCTCTTCTACTTCCTTTATATTTCCATAAAATTTTCTGAATAATCTTGCCTATGTCTATGAAATGTCATACAGACATTTTAACTTATATACCAATTTGAGTTTCCACATTCTTATTACTAGTATATAGAAATATAACTAATTTCTATATAATTTTCTCATTTATTACAACCTTCTTAAACTCAGTTGTAGGAAATTTTGTTTTTGTCTTTAATTTTGTAGATTTCTTGGGATTTTCTATGTATTTTGTCATGTCACCTGGAAATGGGGAGAGTTTTATTTGTCCCTTTCTGATCCGCATACCTTTCCTTTTATTTTCTTGTCTTATTGCAGTAACTGTCAGTACTATATTTAATGAGAAGGGTAAGTGAGGACATTTTGCCTTGTTCCTGATCTTAGGAAGAAAGTATTCAGTCTTTTACTATTAAGTATACTATTAGTGTAAGTGTTGTGTGGATGCCCCTTATCAGGTTAAAGTAGTTCCTCTCTATTATTGATTTTCTGAGAGTTTGTGTTTGTTTTTAATAAACGGAAGTTAAATTTTGACAATATAATTTTCTAATAAAAATCACATGATTTTTATTCTTTAGCATTTGGTGAATTATGTCAATTGTTTTTCAAAAAAATGAATGGAGACCAGGCGCAGTAGCTCACGCCTGTAATCTCAGCACTTAGGGAGGCCAAGGTAGGTGGATCACTTGAGGTCAGGAGTTCGAGACCAGCCTGACTAATGTGGTGAAACCCCATCTCTACTAAAATTATAAATATTAGCCAGGTGTGGTGGAACCTGTAGTTCCAGCTTCTTGGGAGAGGAAGGAGAATTGCTTAAACCTGGGAGGTGGAGGTTGCAGTGAGCCAAGATCGCACCACTCCACTCCAGCCTGGGTGACAGAGCAAAACTCTGTCCCTTCCCACACACACACACAAATGAATGGAGCCTTACATCGATACAGTAAACCCCACCTGGCCATGTTGCATAATTATTTTTATATTACTGAATTTTATTTGCTAATATTTTACTAAGGATTTTTGTTTCTACATACATGAGAGATAAAATTTGTAGTTTTGTTTTTTTGTTTTGTTTTGTTTTGTTTTTAACTGTCTCTTTTGGTACCAAAGTAAAGTAGGGCTCTGACATGAATTGAGAAGCATCTGTTTTCCTTCTATTTTCTGGAAGATATTGTATAAAATTAATGTTAATTCTTCTTTAAACATTTGGTAGAATTCTCCAATGAGACCATTTAAGCCTGGAGATGCCTTTTAGGAGAATTTAAAAATTACACATTCAGTTTACTTAGTAGCTACAGGGCTATTCAAATTATTGTTTTAATGTTGAGTGGATTATAGTAGTTTGTGCTTCTTGAGTAATTGGTCCATTTCATCTTAGTTGTCAAATTTATGTGTGTAGAGTTGTTAGTAGTATTCCTTTATTATCTTTTTGGTATCTACAGAGTCCATATTGATATGTCCTGTTTTATTCCTGATATTGGTTATGTATGTCCCAGCCCAACCCCCTTTCTGCCAGTCTGGCTAGAGGTTTGCCAATTTTATGTATCTTTCCAAAGAAACAGCTTTTGGTTTCAATTATTGTCTCTAATACTTTCTGGTTTTCAATTGCTTTTATTATTATTTCCTTATTCTACTTGCTTTGGGCTTGTTTTGCTCTACTTTCCTATTTATTTATTTATTTATTTATTTATTTATTTAGAGACAGAGTTTCACTCTTGTTGCGCAGGCTGGAGTGCAATGGCGTGATCTCAGCTCACTGCAACCACTGCCTCCTGGTTTCAAGTGATTCTCCTGCCTCAGCCTCTGGAGTAGCTTTGATTACAGGCATCTGCCACCATGCCTGGTTAATTTGTTATATTTTTAGTAGAGACAGGGTTTTAACATGTTGGACAGGGTGGTCTTGAACTCCTGACCTCAGGTGATCCACCCGCCTTGCCCTCCCGAAGTGCAGGGATTACAGGTGTAAGCCACCGCTCCTGGCCTCCATTTTCTTAAGTTGGAAGCTTATTACATATTTGAGACTTCTCCTCCTTACTAATATAAACATTTATTGCTACAAATTTCCTTCTCATTACTGCTTTGGCTACATCTTTCAAATGATGATATGTTCCAATTTCCCTTTTATTTAGTTCAATTTTATTTGTCCCCCACCCCTCTCCTTGAGAACTTCTTTGACCCTCTAGATTATTTAGAAGTTGTACATGCTCCTGTTACATTTCTAACTTTATTCTATTGTGATCAGAAAACATACTCTGTATGATTTCAATTCTTTCAAATTTGTTGAGGTTTGTTTTATGGCCCAGGATATAGTCTATCTTGGTATATAATATGGTTTGATTCTGTGTCCCAACCCTAATCTCATCTAGAATTGTAATACCCATGTGTCAGGAGAGGGACCTGGTAGGAGGTAATTGGATCATGGGGATGGTGTCCCCCATGCTTTTCTCATGATAGTGAGTGAGTCCTCATGAGATCTGATGGTTTAAAAGTGTGGCACTTCCTCCCTTGCTCTCTCTCTCTCTCCTTCTCTGTCATGGTAAAGACATGGTTGCTTCCCCTTCGCCATCTGCCATAATCGTGTTTCCTGAGGCCTTCCAGTCATGCTCCCTGTTAGGCCTGTGGAACTGTGAGTCAATTAAACTTCTTTTATTCATAAATTAACCAGTCTCAGGTAGTTCTTTGTAGCAGTGTGAAAACAAATTAATACAGTATATATTCTTTCATCACTTGAAATATTCTACTGTTGTTAGGTGGAGTAGTCTATAAATATAAGTGATATCCTATTGGTTGATGATGTTGAGTTTATCCATGTCCTTGCTGGTTTTCTATTTAGTTGTTCCATCTATAGGGATACTGAGGTATCCAGTTATAATTAGTTATAATTACAGATTTTGTGTAATACTTCTTTCTTTTTTATTAGTTTTTGATTAACATATTATGATGCTGTTATTTTGTGCATGCTCCTTTAGTACTGCTATAGGTTCTTATTGGATAGACCCTTTTATCATAATTAACGTCCCACTATGTCCTGGTAATTTTATTTTCTCTAAAGTATTCTTTACATATATTAATGTAGCACTCCTTTATTATAATTAATGTTTGTATAAATTTATTGTGATAATGTAGTTTTTTTGATGCATTTATTATCATGTTTTTACTCCACTTTGCAAATCTGTCTTTTAATTGGTATGCTTAGACCATTTACATTTCATGACATTCCTGATGTATTAGGAATTAATTGTGCCATTTTATCTTTTTTGTTTTTGGTTTATTCCCTATGTCTATGTTTCTGTTTTATTTTTCAGGAATTTATGTGGATTACTGGAACATTTTTTATAATTTTATTTGAGTACATTTCACTGTATAGTTTTTTAAATGGTTGCTCTTGATATTACATAATATAAATTTATCACAGTCTAGATGTGTACATACTTTACTAGTCAACTGAAATAGAAAATCCTTAATTACCTTTACAGCCCCAAAACTTCTTTGTTTATAATACACTTGTATTAAATATTTATCTGCATATATAGAGAACCACAACAGACAGTTAAATTTTTTAATTTGACTATAAAACAGTTTAGAAAACTGGGTGCCCTACATCCCAGCCACTCCAGCTCCAGCCATGGCTAAAAAGGGTGAACATACAACTCAGGCCATTGCATCAGGGGGTGCAAGCCCCAAGGCCTGGCAGCTTTCATGTGGTGCTGGCCCTGCAGGTGTGCAGAAGACAAGAGTTAAGCTGTGGGAGCCTCTGCCTAAATTTCAGAGGATTTATAAAAACACCTGGATGCCCCAGCAGAAGCCTGCTGCAGGAGCACAGTCCTCATGGAGAACCTCTACTAGGACAATGCAGAGGGGAAATGTGGGATTGGAGCCCTCACACAGTATCCACAATGGGGCACTGTCTAATGGTGCTGTGTGAAGAGGACCACCACCCTCCAGATTCCAGAAAGGTAAATCTACCCACAGCTTGCATCACGTGTCTGGAAATGCCACAGACACTCAAGGCCAGCCTATGAAAAGAGCCACAGGGGTTGTCCCTGCAGAGCCATAGGAGCGGAGCTGCACAGGTCTGTGGGAACCCACCCCTTGCAACAGTATCCCCTGGATATGAGACAACGAGTCAAAGGAGATTTTGGAGCTTTAAGATTTAATGACTGCCCTACCTGGTTTTGAACTTGAAAAAGGCCTATGGCCCCTTTGTTTTGGCCAATTTCTCCCATTTTGAATGGGAACATTTACCCAATGCCTGTACCCTCATTGTATCTTGGAAGTAACTAACTTGCTTTTGCTTTTACAGGCTCACAGGCAGAAGGGACCTGCCTAGCCTCAGATGAGAGTTTGGACTTGGACTTTGGGTTAATGTTGGAATGAGTTAAGATTTTAGGGAACTATTGGGAAGTCACAATGGGTTTTGAAATTTGAAAAGAACATGAGATCTGAGAGGGACCACGGGCAGAATGATATGATTTGGCTCTGTGTCCCCACCCAAATCTCATCTCAAATTTTTATAATCCCATGTGTTGAGGGAGGAATCTGGTGGGAGGTGATTAGATCATGCAGGCAGTGCCAGTTTCCTGTGCACACTGTCTCTCTCTCCTGCTGCCTGGTGAAGAAGGTGCCTCCTTCCCCTTTGCTTTCTGCCATGATTATGTGTTTCCTAAGGAACCATGAGTTAATTAAACCCCTTTCCTTGATAAATTACCCAGTGTTAGGTAGCATCTTTTAGCAGTATTAAAACAGACTAATACAGCTATAGAATTCTGGATTGATATTTTTGGGGGGCATTGGAAAAATTTCGTACAACTTCTTTAGCCAGTCTAGTTTATGACAAAAAATCTGCTATCATTTTAATTATGTTTCCCCTATAGTTAAAGTGATGTGCCTCTCTCACTACCTTCAAGATTGGTTCATTTTCTAGTATTCAAAACTAGTTTTAGTTTGATTCATGTGAATTTCTGAATTTCTTTGAGTTTATCCTGATTACGGTTCCTTCAGCTTTTTGAATCTGTAAGTTTATATCTTTTGACAAATAAATGTTATCCTGGTTTTTTTTTTGTTTGTTTATTTGTTATTGTTTTTTGGTTTTTTTAGCTCCCTCTCTTCCTCCTCTCTTAGCACTCCAATGAGACAAATGTGGGATCTTTTGTTACAGTCCCACAGGTCCCTGAGACTCTGTTCATTTTCTTTTCTCAATCTATTTCTCTATGCAATTTGGATTGGGTAATTTCTACCTTTTTATCTTCAAATTCAATGATTCTACCTCTAGCAGCTCCATTTAGCTGAGATTTTTTTTAAGTTATTCTATTTTTCAATTCTAAAAATGTCCATCTTGTTCTTCTTTGTAACTTCTGTTTTTTGCTGTCACCTCATCATTGGCCCTGTTTACTGTCTTTTCCTATTCATATAGAGATTTTTCTAGTTCTTAGTATTATGAGTGATTTTCTCCAGAAATGTGAACTTTTAGGTATGATGAGACTCTGGATGTTATTTAAATCTTCTGTTTTAGCAAGGCTTCTCTGACACCACTCTGTTGAGTTAAGCAGGGTGATGCCTCACTACACAGTGGAGGTAGAAGTCCAGATTCCTCTCTCTGCCTCTGTGTAGAGTATTGAGTATTGATGAAATGAGTATTGAGGAGTATTGATGAAATGAGTACTGATGAAAGGATTCTCATTGTTGCTGGGTGGGGGTGGAAGTTCAAACTTATCACTAGACCTTCAATGATCCCAATCTTGCTGAGAAAGGTAAGGGTACCTCATTACTGCTCCCAAGTGACCTCTATCATCTCCACACCATGGTAGAGTGTGGGGTGGAAGCGACTTCTTTACCTCCAGGTGGTGGTGAAATTCCTGAGTCTCCATCAGGCCACCTCTGTCACCACCCCATCAGAGAAGGGTTGTGGCATCTTAGTACCACTTGTGATAGTAGAAGTTCAGGCTTCCCCCATGGACTCCATTAACACCATGCAGGGGTGTAGGGGGAAGGGATGTGTTATCCCCCAGGGGAAATGAAAGTCCTGGCTCCCCAGTCAGCCTCTTCTGACACAAAACAGGGAGTTATGGCACTTTGTTGCCAACAGGTGGGGGGGACAGTCTAGTCTCCCCACTTGAGCTATAGTATAAATGTTGGTGTAGGGCCACAGTATTTTTCTGTGGTGTTTGGCTGTAATAGAGCAGTTATTGACTAAAAGTTTACTCTATTTCTAGTTGACTCTTTTCCTGTTCCATTGGCTAGAGATAGTAGACATTTTTTGAGGTTTTATTTGTTTGTGTCACTTAGCATTTCTGGACTGCTGGCTTCTCCCTCACCTGTTCTGCAATATGTCAAGCAAAGAGCAAACTTTTTGAGTCTTGAGGTTGCTAGCTGCTCTGCCTTCTTATTTTTGACTTTCAAAGCCGCCTTATGTTTGTTTTATACAGAGTTTCCAAGAGTTTTAACCATAGGTAGCAAAATGAATAGGGAAAACTTTTTCTACTCCATCTTTCTGGAAGGAAGAGCTGTATTCACTTTTGAAATGATTAATTCAATACTATATCCATTTGATAATTCTAAACATTAACAGCCAATTTTTGTCTTTGTTTCAGAGAGATGTTGGTTTTACTCCAAAATACTTTATATTGAAAAAAAAAAAAAAAAACATGCTAAACCTAACTATAAGTTGTGTCTAATAGGAATTTGGTATGACACTGCTATTCTCCTAAGATTGAATCCATTGCTATTACTTGCTTTCCTATAAAAGCAAAATTAAAAGCAAATAAGCAAACAAAACAAATCTAGAAGTTATATTTTTGCAGTATTATAATTTAAATTTAATTAAATATGTTTCTAAATTTGGCAAGTTAAACATAAAGCCTTAAAAATTTGAGCAAAATTGTTTCAAGTGAAAACCTGAGCTTGAAGCCAAGAATGCACTAACCATTGTTCTTGAAATGTACAAATGGATACAAATTAGCATACAAATGTCCCGATGAAATTCTTTTTGTGTTTTAGAAGCTTATTCCTGGAACATATATAAATGTGAAAGGTGCACAGAAGCAAAAAACATGAACTGTAATTAAAGTTAACTTGAACAATACTTATACAGATCTGTGAGGAGCACATTATTATTATGCTAATATGAGCAAACTGAAAATGACAACATATTTGTTATCACTTAAACTGGATCAATCTTATGAAATGAATCTTTCTTCAGTCCACTCCAAAGACATGAAAATTTTAACGTTTCATATTCTTTATTTCCAAATAATTTTCTTGACTCACTCACTTACTCAGTAAATATGTACTCTGTGCCATATTATGTCACTTCAGTTGTGGAGACACTGCTTTATGACAGTGGTTTTCAATCTTTAGTGGCAAGAGGAATCACCTGGAATGCTTTTTTGTAGTCACAACCCCTCAGTTTATTCCCAAAGATACCGATTTAGCAGTCTCAGCTTGGGCCCAAGAGTCTACAGTTTTAAGAAATTCTTCATATAACTCTCATTCTTATTTGTATATTGGTCTGCAAACTACACTATAAAATCACTGTCCTATATAATCTTCGTAGTTCCCTCTGGTTCTCATATTCTTTTTCTCTCAGCATTTAGGTCATTGAACTTTTCTTTGTTAAGTTCAGAGATACAAGTGCAGGTTTGTTACATACATAAACTTATGTAATGTGGGCCTGTTGTACAGATTATTTCATCATCCAGGTATTAAGCCTAATATCCACTAGTTGTTTTTCCTGATCCTCTCCCTCCTTCCACCCTCCATCCTCCAAAAGGCCCCAGTGTGTGATGTTTCCCTCTATATATCTGTGCGTTCTGATAATTTATCTTCAACTTAAAAGTGAGAACATGGGGTATTTGGTTTTCTGTTCCTGTATTAGTTTGCTAACCATAATGGGCCTTCAACTTCATCCATATTTCTGCCAAGGACATGATCTTGTCATTTTTTATGGCTCCATAGTATTTTATGATATATATATGTATCACATTTTCTTTATCCAATCTATCACTGATGGGCATTTAGGTTGATTCCATGTCTTTGCTACAGTGAATAGTGCTGCAATGAACATATACATGCATGTGTCTTTATAAAAGAATAATTTCTATTCCTTTGGACATATGCCCAGTAATGGGATTGCTGGGTCGAATGGTATTTCTATTTTTACATCTTTGAGGAATTGCCACACTATCTTCCACAATGCCTGAACTAATGTACACTCCCACCAACAGTGTATAAGCATTCTTTCTTCTCCATAGCCTCACCACCATCTGTTATTTCTTGATTTTTTAACAATAGCCATTCTGACTAGTGGGTCACTGAACTTTTAAAGGAACCCTGTAACTTCTAGGAATGTTAATGAGCTTATCCAGCCAACTATCAAATAACCAACCTATTCTAGAAGGATGTGTTTTCCAAGCAGAAATTTCAGTCATTCCTGGAATTTTTTTAAAATCCTGTTTATATCTGGCTGGACATCCTGAAACCATTCAGGGACGTCTACCTCTGTGAGAGCTACACATGGGATTCTGTATCACCTAGAGCCATCAGAAAAATCATTTCATTGAAATGCCTTTAACATGCTTATATTCAATATAGAAGCAATATAAATTGTCTGTATCTTTCTTAAAATTTATATAAGAAGGTCTTTGGGCCGGGCGCGGTGGCTCACGCCTGTAATCCCAGCGCTTTGGGAGGCCGAGGCGGGCGGATCACAAGGTCAGGAGATCGATCACAAGGTCAGGAGATCGAGACCACGGTGAAACCCCGTCTCTACTAAAAATACAAAAAATTAGCCGGGCGCGGTTGTGGGCGCCTGTAGTCCCAGCTACTCGGGAGGCTGAGGCAGGAGAATGGCGTGAACCCGGGAGGCGGAGCTTGCAGTGAGCCGAGATCGCGCCACTGCACTCCAGCCTGGGTGATAGAGCGAGACTCCGTCTCAAAAAAAAAAAAAAAAAAAAAAAAAAAAAAGAAGGTCTTTGGTTAAAAGAATTCTGTATTTTTACAAGTTGTATTTAATTTATTTATTGTTCTATTTAATGTGTTTATGCAGTTCAGGTTGAATCCCAGCATAGTCATAGATAAGCACCAATCATACTAATAACTGTAAAATAATAAGCTATCACTGACTACACTAACATTACATTATAGCAAAATTTTAACCAAATACTAGTATCTTGCATATCAATGATCAGCATATCTGAGTTTATTTCACAGGGAGTCTCAAAACAAATCAAAAATCTATTTGTTCCCTTATAACATTTAGAAAAGATCCAATATTAAATCTGCATTGAACATGGAACTTGCTTTAGCTACTAAAAAATGAATAAATTAGAGGACAAACTAGAAGGTATTTTAAGTAGGTAAGTACAAAGACTTAACCTTATCTTGATTTTTTATTCTGACTTATAAGGAAGCTAATACATATATATTTAACTTACCTCACTCATTTGGAAAGAGTAGTCTATATGTTTATTGGCGTGTCCCCCTAAATTAAATAAGAAAGAGAAAAACACGTTAAATTAGCCAACTGATCAGAATATGTTCAGAAGTCTGTGTAAGGAAAAAATATGAATTGAATGAATTAAAAAATTCAAAGGAAACATACTAGAAGAAAAGATGCAAGGTTATTCAGGAGCTAAATTGTTTAAAACAGACTCCAAAAGAAGTCTTACCTAAAACTGCCTATAAAAGGAAAAGCATATAATACTGATGTGTAAAACGCAATCTCAATTACTGAGAAATAAACTTAACTCTGATCAATGCAGTTATCAATCTATAACCACAAAACCACTAAGAGTAAAATACCCAATAAAGTGTCCATTGATATCTCTTAATTCTCACCATGTGAGATTTAATATTCTCTCGGCTTGTTTTCCTGATGTCAAACCAGACAGGTTGCATGTAGAACACTATCAGTTTCTAAATAGGCCAAAGTACTTTCCGGACATACAGATAGCCCCGTAATGGTTATGCATTTAGTCGTTTGCCCTAAAATACATGTTCAGATAAGTTTATGACACTAAAAAAGTTAAAGATAGAACTGAAATTCTTATTCTTATTTTCTAGTGGTTCCAACTTGAAAAAGCCCTAAGATATATTTAAGCCAAAAACTACATATATATATATACACACACACATACACACACACACATATATATACACACACACACATATATATAGGAGAAAATATCACAATGGGAACCGCATAAAATGCTAGCACTTTAAGTACAAGTTAGTAACTATAATTTTAGAAATAGGATAGAAAAACTGGTGAATGAAACTGAACAGAGCCCAGAACAAGACACTTTATTATATGGAAACTTGATATTGAACCATTGTAGGGGTTGATTAATGTCTCTCCTACACCCAAATTCATGTCCATCTCAAATCTCAGACTGAAACCTAATTTGGAAATGTAGTCTTTACAGATGTAATTAGTTAAGGACCTAGAGATAAAGTTATACTGGATTTAAGGTGGGCCTTAAATCCAATGATGGATGTCCTCCTAAGAAAAGAGGAGGGAACAGAGGCTCAGAGGAAGGCAATGTGAAGATAAAAGCAGAAATCAGAATGATGTGTCTACAAAGCCAAAAAACACCAAGTATTTCAGGTGCTATAGTCTGAATGCGCTCATGGTGCAGAGCTCTTGTGAATGGTAATAGAGTCCTTATTAAAGAGATTCCAGAGAGCTGCCTTCCCTCTTCCATCATGTGAAGACACAGTAAGATGTCATTAATGAGCCAGGAAACAAGCCCTTACCAGACAGTGAGTTCACTACCATGATCTTAGACTCCACAGCATCAAGAGCTGTGAGAAATAAATGCTTGTTCTTATAAGTAAAAAATAATAAAATAAAGCAATTGTATAAACCCAAAAAATATTTTAAAAATCTACTATTTGTATAGCTTATTCACAACCCAAGTATAATCGTCCAATTCCTTTTCATAGATCACACAAATCACTCAGTTATTCTCTTAAATAATTAAGCCCATTATATATATTAATTTATACTTGACAGAAATTCAACTATTATAGGTTGGCTAGGGAGTAAGGTCCAAAGTTTTCTGCAGAGGAATATTTTGATTTTTGATTTGTACATTGGTTAAAACAAGGCTTGGATGTGAAAATAAACACTGATTTGCAAGAAAGCTTTATTTTATTTATAATTTTATTTTATTTTAAAAAGCAGATTTATGGTTCATAGCTTTGTTGGTATAAGATGGGGTTATTCTTGATATAAGTTTTCTGCCTTTGGCAAATAGTAAAACTCTTTAAAATTAACTAAAACCAACCTATGTCTCCAGCCTCACCCTTTTGCGCTCTTAAGTCTGGCCCACTAGTCTCCTTTCAGATCCTTATATCTTCTTTCAGTTTCATTCTACTTCTTTGTGGGGCCTTAACACACAATTCCTCTGTAAGGAATGCTCTCTGCTATGGATTGAACGTGTCCCCCAAAGTTTGTGTGTTGGAAACAATCTGCAATGCAACCATGTTGAGAGGTAGGACCTTGAAGAGGTGATTAGGTCATGAGTGTTCTGCCCTCATAAATGAATTAGTGCTGTTATCACAGGAATAGATGTGTAACTACAAAAATGGATTTGTTATGAAAGAAAGTTAGGCCATCTCATGTGTGCATGCTCTCTCACCAAGTGATGCCTTCCACCATGTTATGACACAGCAAGAAGAGGCTCACCAGATGTGTTCCCCAATCTTGGACTTCCCAGCTTCCAGAACATGGACCAAATAAACTCCCATTGTTTATAAATTACCCAGTCTGTAGTATTCTGTTATAACAGCACAAAAGAGAATAACACACTCTCTCACTCCCGACCTTGCCCTGGGTAATTCTTCACATCCGTCAGATATCAGCTTGAAAGTCACTTTCTCCCCAGGGAAGCCTTCTCTCATCTATCTGGCTAGTTCAAAGCATCTGATATATCTCTACTTGATGGCACTTGTCAGGGTTTCAATTTTACATGAATATGTGTGCTTTTTTATTAATATCTTTTTATCCCCAAAAGAAGATAAGTTTCTGAAAAGTGATCACAATTTCTAATTTTGTTCTTTTAGCATACTGATTGGCAAACGAAAGATGGCTGATAAACATTCATTAAAAAATTGAATGAGCAAGCCAACAACGGAGCCAAGTTTTTCTACCACTGTGGCTGCAAATGAAAAGCGAAAATATAATCATAACTTGCCATGCACCAGGCACTGTGCAAAGAGGTATAACAAATATTTACATGGCATTTCCTTTGTATTACATATTATAAGTAATCTAGCAATGAATTAAAGCATGAACAAGGATGTGCATAGGTTATACGCAAATACTATGCCATTTCATATAAGGGACTCGAGCATCCTTGGATTTTGGTACCAGTGGGATATCCTGAAACCAATGCCTGTGGATACTGAGAGACAACAGTACTCACACACATACATAACACACCGACACAACTTCTCCTTCTAAGTGATAATTCAAATCCTATATCAGCAATTTTAAAGTACTGTCTGCCAATCCCTGTCAAGATACAATTTATTTTACTTGCAGTATGTGTCACATTTACATATTTTATTATTTATTTAAAGTTTTATAATAATATTAAAACCATATTTGTCTTTTCAATTCTGTCGACATTTGCACCAATGATGCAAAAACAATGGGATAAAAGTGCTGGTCCCATCATATGAATCAACTCCATGGCACCAGACTATACTAGCAGTCATTATATTCTCCTCCATTATGCACTCTCAGCATAAAAAGAAACAAAAATGTAGTTTAACTTAAAAATGTCCTTGATAAACAGTAAAGCTTATGAAGTTTATAAAATCTTGACCCTGAACACACAAATTTTTAATAATCTGTAAAGAAACAGGAAGAATGCATTAAGCGCTGCTGCTGCATTCCAAAGTACCATGGTTGCCTCATGAAAAAGTACTTTACATTGCAAGGTAAAGTAGCTAAATTTTTCACAAAAGATCATTTTAGTTGAAAGCATGATGGGAAAACATATAGGGTCATACAGACCTGACTATTTGTCAGATATTACCTCAAACATTAATGACATGAATCTATCATTTCATGGAAAACGCCTGAGAGTATTTATTGCCAATGATAAAATTTGAGTTGCAAATGAAATAATTTTTGTAAACTTGTGTCCGTCACTGTGAGCTTAACAGATTCCCAAGGCATTCCTGATGAAATCAGTGATGATGTTAGCATTACGTTTTGGTGTTTTAAAATGAAATATGTCAACATTTGGAAGATCTGTATAACTCAGTAGATAACTGTTTTCCAAATAAGCAATACATGATGTTACAAAACTATGCATGAGAAAAAGATACATTCAAAGTGAAGGAAAGACCAATAGATTTTAATGTAGCAGTGAAATAAAAGTTCATTTCAGTGGTTTCAAATTCTACATTATATCTAACTTTAAAGAACCTATTATACATTGAATATGGAGGCAAATCAGAGAATATCCATAATTACTCAAAAACTCTTTAAAAGTATCCTCCTTTTTCAACTATAGATCTGTAAGAGGCCAGAATTTCTTCATACACTTCAACCAAAACACAACACATCACAACAGAGTGAATGTAAATGCAGATATGAGAATATCTATATTTTATCAGGCCAGAGATTAAAGAGATTTTTTTTAAAGTAGAACACTGCACTCGTATCACTAAATTTATTTTGTTTTAGAAAATATACCTATTTTCATAAAAATATGTTAAGATGAAATAGAAGACTCCTAGGCATGAGAAATTTGAGAAGATGCCATTTAAGAAAACAGGAGAGAGTGTTAATGGTGGATGACTAATACAGCAGAGGCTGCAGGCTACTGACAAATATCTTTCCTCGTCCTCCTCCTTCTTTCCTAATAGAACCTAATTATATAGTGTGGTAATGTACTCAAGCAAGCAAAACATTTCCTAGCCTCCATTGCAAGAGTATGACATAAATTCAAAGCTCTCAACTGTCATAAGTGGTATGTCTATCTCATAATGTTTGTGTACGCACTAAATAGATAATGCATGTACTTGGCATATAGGAGGTAAATGGATGTTATTCTTGTTGATATTGTTGTTATTATTCTATTCTACTATTAAACTTCAAAACTGCTGTAAATTCCTTGGGCTAAGTTTCAGAATGTCAGAATAAAATTGAAATAACTCCTTTCGTATTCAGATCTTTGTGTGGCAGAATCTGCTCTTAAAATGTTTTACTCTAAGCAAAACATGAAAACTAACCAACTATACCTATACCACTTAACTTTCTGAGTGCAGGCTTTCTCATGTAAAAGATACAAATGTAAAGAGAAATGCTCTGAAAAATATTAAACATCATACAATATTACCGTCAATGGGTTTTACTCATAATTACTGCCTAAACATATAGCTCAAAACTCAGTTGATCCTGATCCTGATCATCTCTCATTAGATCTGTGAATGAAAAGGAGACCAATTTAGCATGGCTTTATAATGAATTGATAAAGAATAGGATTCTAAGAAATACAAGCCTTGTCTCTCAAGATATGATAGTTGACATTGACTTAGAGAGGTTTTTTTTTTTTTTTTTAAGGACAAAAACAGTCACTATTATGCCAAAGAACAAAGCATCAAACAAAATATAGTTCCAATCACAGAACAATCAAGCAACTGCAAACCTTAAGCTAGGTTTAAAGAGCTTTACAATTCTATTTTTACAACAAGAAAGTTGAAAAACTGCAAACACTCGTCCTTCTTTTTCCTAATTATTTTTGCTCCATTTAACATAAAACAAGTAGGTGAAAAAATATTTTCAAGCTGCTATTACAATTTGATGTAATGCATTTATTTGAGAATGTGGAAAAGGGACAATATGAATCCTCCAGATCACCTCCTATTGTTACTAGCTCTCCCTTCACACTGTAACCTTTAAAATTGCAGTTTTCTTTCTCTAGAACTAGCACTTGTTTTCTTCCCTTTCTAACTCTTGCTTATTTTTCACATTATATAAACCTAGACCCCTTCCTTTCAGGCCTTACCTGAAACCTCAACTGTCCCCTGGGTTGGCCTCCCACCAGCTCCCATACCACCTTGAATGCAGCCCTCTCTGGACACCTAGCTCAATTATACATCCCTCCACAAGACTGTCAGCTCCAGAGAACCAACAGGGACACATTTTGTCAACTGCATCCTTTTGTTAAATACCGGGACATTCAAGAGGATAGATTTATTTTCATACACACCATGCTCCCTCTCACCCCTGCACACTTACTGCTCGCTAGCTCTCTCACATCCATGCACCCTTGCAATTAGATATTTACACAGACCATAGACTCAGACACTTTCACACTCCCTCATGGAGTATAAAGATGCCGTAACTATGCATAATCACCAAACCTCTGTCAAAACAGAGGCCTGACTGAAGAGGCGGGATTTGAAGCCAACAACTCTGTCAGTTTCTTTCTATTCCTCCAACTTCCTCTAAAATGAATGGATAAGAGTATACTCTCCCTACAGGCTAGATTCCAGGGATATGACAGATTTGGTACCAATCGCTGTGGAGAATCATCAAATATGTGCTAAAAGTAAAGCCAGCCTAAAGACTGAGTCTTGAGTTTTCACTGAAAGCACATTACTAAGAATACACACTCCAGCAAATCCACAGCCCCAAAATAGCACTTGTATTTACCAACTGATCTTCTCAGTTTACACTCTTACTAGCAGTATAAAATAAAATATTTCTAATCAAATATTAACATTACTAAAGACAGGTGGCTTAGTTGAACACAATGCTTAACATAGCTGTAAAGATGCAAACAACCTAACATTCAACTTTTAATCTACCTTTTCCGATATTAAACTCTCAAATTGTCTTTTCCAATACTAACTATATCAGAAATCAGCTAAAGAATGAACATTTCTTGAGGCTATGGTGAGCTATAATTACACCACTGCACTCCAGCTGGGAAAACAGAGAAAGATCTCAAAAAAAAAAAAAAAAAAAAAAAAAAATTAAATTCCAGCAATGACATTTTACTGGCAATGTTTGTTTATGTAACTAATTAAGTGCTCTATTACCTTCTGCCTTTAGAATTTCATTTTTAAAATTAGAAGATAGTAGGAAATTAGACAGCTGGAGATCACTGATTCCTTATGTGTTTAATTGTGAAAAAAAGTAGAGAAGATGTAATAAATCTTAGATCTATTACATCTAAAAGGAAAAATGTTACATTGTCTCTCTTATAATCAATTTTATAAATTAACTCTCATATTCAGTATTTAAAGGTGATTTAGAAAGCACATATGAAATCAACGCTTACCGACATGGGTAAATTTAGTCTAAAAAGTCTGCTTACATTTTAAAACATAGAAATGAAAGTAGCTACTAAAACTCAATGCTCTGGAACTTGAATTTTTCAGCCTTCTTCAGCCAACACTTTTGTTTTCATAACAGTGTCATCTGTTTTATTTTGTATTTATTCTATTTATTTATTTATTTGAGATGGAGTCTCACTCTGTCGCCAGGCTAGAGTGCAGTGGTGCAATCTTGGCTCACTGCAACCCCCACCTCCCAGGTTCAAGGGATTCTCCTGCCTCAGCCTCCCGAGTAGCTGGGACTACAGGTGCATGGCAACACACTCAGCTAATTTTTGTATTTTTAGTAGAGACGGGGTTTCACCATGTTGGCCAGGATGGTCTTGATCTCTTGACCTCACGATCCACCCGCCTCGGCCTCTCAAAGTGCTGGGATTACAGGCATGAGCCAACACACCCAGCCAACAGTGTCATTTAACTCAAAGAGAAAATATATCTGGAAGTAGAGTTCTAAAAATTCACTGGAATGTATATATATATATATATATAAAAAAAAAAAAAAAAAAAAAAAAAAAAAAAAAAAACCTCTCATAACAATGCACTTTTCATATGCCCTAGTGCTATGGTTTAAATATCCCTCCAAAACTCATAGTGGAATTTAACTGTCATTGTAATGGTATTAGGAGGTAGAACCTTGAAGAGGTGATTACGTCATGAGAGCTCCATCCTCCTGAATGAATTCATGCCATTCTCATGGGAGTGGGTTAGTTATATCAGAATTGGGTTCCTAATGAAAGGATAAGTTTGGACACATTTATCTCTTGGTCTAATGTGCTCCCTTGACCTTCCAACATGTTAAGAGGCAGCACAAAGATGTCAGATGCCAGTACCATGCTCTTGGACTTTCCAGACTCCAGAACCAAGAGCCATATATTTTCTTTATAAATTACCCAAGCTGTGGTACTCTGTTATAGCAATTAAAAAAAAAAAAAAGTGGTCTAAGACACCTAATAAGAACACAAGTCTCAATAATGGGCAGTAAAACTAAACCAGCAAAAGAACTGACATGCTAAGAAACATCTAAAAATATACGAGTCATATGAGTGGCCTGAACTATGTTGCTCCTTAGGCCCTGCTCTCATCAATGCCACACTCCTCTGCTGCTTGGATTCTGGATCTTTGAATATACCTAGATACAGGAATTTGGGCAGAATGCAGTAATTAGTCCCAGCCATCAAATATAGGGTATTCCTCATCAATATCTTTTTCTCTCACCTCCACCCTAATCGGAGGCACAATTTGGATCACATGCAAGCATAAATAGATTACAAAGGCCTTTTTTAAAAAATGGGGGAGTGTGACTGGGCATTGTGGCTCACATCTGTAATCCCAGCAATTTAAGAGGTCAAGTCAGGTGGATCAGCTGAGCTGCGGAGTTCAAGACCAACTTGGGCAACAGGGTGAAACTCCATCTTCATAAAAAAAATAATAATAATTAGCTGGGGAGATCGTGGTGCAGCACTTATAGTCCAAGATACTCCAGAGGCTGAGGTGGCAGGATCGCTTGAACCTGGGAGTCAAGAGGTTTCAGTAAGCACAGATGATGCCCCTGCATTGCAGCCTGGGCAACAGAGTCAGACCCTGTCTCAGAAAATAAAATAAAATAAAATAAAAAATAAGGGGGGTATGCTTCAACTGACACCATCAAGAACATAGAATGATAACACTCAGAATGGGAGGAAATATTTGTAAATCATATATCTAATAAGGCACTTGTATTCAGAACACATAAAGAATTTCTGCAACTCAATAATGAAAAAGACAACTCAGTATTTGTAAACAGGCAAATGATCTGAATAGACATTTCTCCAAAAACATGAATAACTAATAAGTAAATGAAAATACTTGCTACATTAGTCACTAGGGAAATACAATCAAAATCACATTGAGATACCACTGTATAACCACTAGGATGGCTATAATAAAAAAGACAATAACAAGTGTTAGTGAGGATGTACAGAAATTGGAATCCTCATACATGATTGATGGGAAGGTAACATGCAGATGCCTGGAAAACTGTTTGGCAGTTTCTTAAAATGTTCCATATAAAGCTACCACATAATCCAGCAATTCCACTCCCAGACATATACCCAAGGAAAATAAAAACATATGTTCATATGAAAACTTATACATCAAGGTTCATAGCAGCATTATTCATAGAAGCAAAAAAGTGGAAATAACACAAATCCTACCAACTGACGAATGGATAGGTATGCTATATCTCTACAATGGAATAATATTGGGCAATTAATAAGAATGATGCACTGATAAAAGCTGCAGTATGGATTAACTTCAAAAACATTAAGAGAAAGAAGCCAGTTACAACAGACCAAATGTCGTATAATTCTGTTTATGTGAATGGGCTTGAATAGGCAAATCTATAGAAGCAATAAAGAGATTACTGTAGGAAGTGAGGAGTATGGGAAGTGACTGCCTAAGAGGTTTCTATTTGGGGTGATGAAAGTGTTCTAAAATTAGATAATGATGATAGTTAAAAACTCTGGGCCGGGCGCGGTGGCTCAAGCCTGTAATCCCAGCACTTTGGGAGGCCGAGACGGGCGGATCACGAGGTCAGGAGATCGAGACCATCCTGGCTAATACAGTGAAACCCCGTCTCTACTAAAAATACAAAAAACTAGCCGGGCGAGGTGGCGGGCGCCTGTGGTCCCAGCTACTCGGGAGGCTGAGGCAGGAGAATGGCGGGAACCCGGGAGGCGGAGCTTGCAGTGAGCTGAGGTCCGGCCACTGCACTCCAGCCCGGCGACAGAGCGAGACTCCGTCTCAAAAAAAAAAAAAAAAAAAAAAAAAAAACCTCTGTAAATACACTAAAAAAATCCAACCTTACACGTCCAATAGGTGAATTTTACAGTATATAGATTATATCTCAAAAAAGCTGCTTTAAAAAGGGAACGAGGAGGATGCAGTAACACACGGTATTTCCCGGTGCCTGAAATAGACTGAATAGTTATGATCAGATCTTCTGTCACTTTGGAAAACGGTTTCCATGTTTAAATCCAACACTAAACAAGACACGAAAATAAAGTATCATTGAAGAAACTGGGGTCCTGGAGACAGTAACAAAATAGTATGTGCATTTTAGGGAAAATACGTGTATTAAAATAGGTCCACGGAATACAGGTGGTGTAAAGGCTTTGGCAAACAATGGGTAAATATTTCTCAGCGGAACTAAAGAGCTTAATGAAAGCTGTTTAAAAGCAACGGCAGCAGCAGCAGCAGCAGCAGCAGCGGCAGCAGCGGCAGCAGCAGCTTTTCCAAGTGCCTATTGCTCTCAGTATCTCAAACTGACAGATTTTAGGATCTGCTACTCCTACAATTAACAAGCATCTCAAAGCATGATCAGTAACGGGAAGAGAGAGTGAGGTAATAAGACTCGAGGACCAGCTCCTTACACGTGGGATAACTGTCTTGCACTCTATACTGCTACTTTCTTTGGGAAAGCCTTGGTTTCCAGTGGCTGAATTCGGAGGCCCAAGCACCGCAGCGCTAACGTAGCAGCCCCGAATTACTCGGCGGTTCCCAGGCCTGCAGGGGAGCAAGGAGGGTGTTCCGCAACCATAGGGGTCACGGGTCGCAGGTCCCTGGCGCGCAGGAGCAGCAGAGAAATCTGTGGGGCGCCGAAACCAACCCCACTCACCCCAGGCGGGGGACTCTGCCCTGCAGTCCTGGTTTCGCGCTGGGCACGCCACGCTGCGAACCTCCCTAGGACTCAGGCCGCAGGGCGGCCAACGTCCCCCCGGGCCCCCGCGCCGCGGGTGGCGGTGTGCAGGAAGCCAGCCCGGCTCTCCCTTGACGCCTCTTGGCGCGGTCCTACCTTCCTCAGTCAACACTTCGAGGAGATTCGGGTCGCCCATCTTCGCCAGCTCGTTAATGACACTGGTGCCCGAGAGGCAGCAGGAGACGCGCAGCTGAGACGGGCGTGGAGATCTGGACCAGGTGCTGAATCTGATTGTGGGCAGCCGGAGTTGCTGCTGCTGGATTTCTAAGGGACTGCTCTTCCTTCTGCAGGCCTCCTTCTCCTCCTCCTCCTCCTCTTCCTCCTCCTCCTCCTCCTCCTCGGACTCCACAGTCTCTGGGCACCTCAGCCAGCCGGCCTTCTTCTCCAGCGGGTACTTCCACTCGACCCGGTCCCCGACAACCTGCTCCGTGAGCTTGGTCCCGGGCTTCCCCACCCTCACCCGGTAGCGCTCTTGGGCGCTCTCCCAGTACTTCTCCAGACACCTGTCCCTGTGCCTGCCCGGCAGCCGATCTGGCAGCCGCCACTCCTCCCGGCGCTCGCCAGGGTCCTTTCCACTCCCGCCCTCTGGCAGCTTTCCTTTCCCCTTCGCTCCGTTCCTGTTGTTTCCACGCTTCTTTCCCCGCCTACAGACCGCAAGACCGGCCGGCGCCCCACCCTCGGAGACCGCCATCTCCCCGCCCCCCGGCCTGGCTGGCTCCACGCCAGCCACCTCCTCTCCGCTCAAGCAGTCCCCAGGTCCCTGCTCTGCCGCCTCCCGCACCTCCTCCGGACTCGCAGCCTCCCGTCCCTCCTCGGAACCCGTCGCCTCCGGTCTCTCGTTGGGACCCGCCGCTTCCCGTCCCTCCTCAGGACCCGCGGCCTCCGGTCTCTCCTGAGGACCCGCAGCCCGCCGGGCATGTTGGCCGGCCTCCTCCATTCTCTACAGGCTTCGCACGTCCTTTTCCCCTGGGTCCACCCACGACCAGGAATCCTGGTTCCCCAGGGCTGCCGCCTCCCTCCTGTCGGAATCCTCTTCCTCCGATCCCCACAGGGGGTCCTGATGCTCCCTCAGCCGGTTGGCCAGGTCCTCATCGATCCGCTTGGCCCTAAGCCCACCCTGCGTGCCACTCGGAGAGAACCCCCCTCCCAGTTGGGAGTTACTTTTTGTCGCGTGGGGAAAAGACCCTTTCCCTTAAAGGAACCCCTCCCTATTTAAGGCCGGCGCATGGCTGGAGACCAAGATGCCAGCAGCCCCTTCCCCATAGCGTCTGGAGCGGGAGTATTACCTTTTCTCCTGGCCCTGCCTGCTTCCTGGGCTCCCAGCAGGAACTCTGCCCTCTACAGGTGAGGGAAGGTCATTCCATGTGGCCTGAGTTCCAAGTCAGCCTCTGCCCCTTTGTTAGTGTGGGGCAAGTTTCTCTAAGTTTCAGTTTTCACATCTTTAAAGGAGAATGATAATAGTACCTACCTCCTAGGGTGTTGTGAGAAGCACGGTGCACAGTCCTTGGCAAAGAATGTGTTAAACATTTAACTGCTATTAAGATTAACCCATATTATAGTCCAGCTGGTATGATACCTGTCATCATCTCAGCTGGACGATATCGCTTGAAATCTCAGGAGTTCGAGACTAGCCTGGGCAACACAGGGATACCCCTGTCTCTACAAAAAATTGGAAAATTAGCCGGGCATGGTGGCAGGCACCTGTGGTCCCAGCTACTCAGGAGGCTGAGGTGGGAAGATCTCTTGAGCTTAGAAGATTGAGACTACAGGGAGCCACAATCATCCCACTGCACTCCAGCCTAAGCGATGGAGAGCAAGACCCTGTCTCAAAAGAAAGTGAAGAAAAGAAAAAAGAAAAGAAAAGAAGAGGGAGGAAGGAAGGAGAGAAAAGAAAAGAAAATTAACCCATATTACATTGATCCCTACTCCATTTCAAAGGGTTGCTTTGTTTCCCCCCTCCACTTCCTGCCCACCCCAACCAGAACTTTAACCTCAAGAAGAATGGGTCCTTCTACTCCTCACAGGCCCCTCTGCATTGGTTCTGTGCTTTTGAGACCCGATCAACTGCCAACTACACAATAATTGAGAGACTAGATTCACTGTCTAATTGTGGGGGGAATAAGACTGATGATGAACTAACGGTGAGGTAGAGGTCTCAGCTGAGAGCCTTGAGTGCTGAGGAGGGAGTGACTGTATTAGTCTGTTCTCATGCTGCTAATAAAGACATACCTGAGACTGGGTAATTTATAAATGAAAGAGGTTTCATGGACTCATAGTTCCACATGGCTGGGGAGGCCTCACAATCATGGCAGAAGGCAAAGGAAAAGCAAAGGCACGTCTTACATGGAGGGAAGGCAATAGCTTGTGCAGGGGAACTCCCATTTATAAAACCATCAGATCTCCTGAGATTTACTACCACTAGCATAGTATGGGGGAAATCACCCCCATTATTATCTCCACCTGGCCCTGCCCTTGACACATTGGGATTATTACAATTCAGGGTGAGAATTATTACAATTCGCTGGGCACACCATGCAGCGAACCAGATCAGTGACTGAGTTTAGGACAAGGATGGGGTGATTTGAAAGTCAGGATGAGGTAACCAAAGAAGTCTTGACCTTTCTTCATTTTTCTGCTACTGCATTCCCCTCCCCGCCACCATTCTATTGATGTTTCAGAACTGAGAATCACTTTTTGCAAATGAGAAAACAGGCCTAGAGAGAAGTGTTTTGGTAAAGGTTATGATTAACCAGAGAACTGGAAATCAGTTTTGCCCCTATACCTTACTTTCCTTCTTATATGTCTAGGAATACATGAGCTCTTGTCAAGTGATTTGATACTATATGTAGGCAATTCCTTACTTGATGTCATTTGGAATTGTGTTTGAAAGGTGACGATACATAAGCATAGACTTACACATTAAATTATAAAGACTAATTGTGATAGAAGTGTTTGGTTATCATCTCTTGATTATTAATCCTTGTTTGGGCTTCTAAGAAAATTTCTACAATATGAATGTTTTCTAATATTTTTCCTGTATATCAGGTATTTTTCTAGGTGCTATGGACATTGTGAGTTAAGAGCTGGGGAGAATCTTTGCTTTATATAGATTAAGTTAAAATAAATAAAATAAAATTATTTTTCTATTATTTTATATAATTTCTTGCTTCATGTTTTTTATTCTGTTCTGTATTTGAAGTGATGTGTATAAGAAGACATTATATGTTGATGATTTGGCTCCAAATTAAATGAAACATTTCGAGGCTCAGTTTGATTAGATTTTTATTAACATGCTTTAAACTTTGTTATAAGAGTTGAAAACCAGCTATGTTCTTTTAATAAAGGTCTGGGTTGTGACCATAACTCTTTATATCTTGAGAAATATTTTCTGTATTCATATCATTGACATATTTTATATTGCTTATCCATTTATAATTTTAGGATATGCCCATTTTCTCCTCCATTACTATACTCTGCATTGTTAGATACAATCTTTAACCATACATTTCTAGAATTACATTCTGAGTAATATATACATGTTCCTTTAATGTAATTGAACATTCAGTTAAGTACTGAATGTAGCCCAAAAGTTGTCTTTTTTATTGAATTCAGCCCAAAGTTGTCTTTTTTAACCCTCCAAATGATTTCAGCCTTTGTTTAAATTATTACAAGCATCTGGTAACACTTCTTCTTATTTGCCTTTTATATCTTATACTGAGTAGTATGCCAAAGTTTTTAAAGGATGATGTAAGCATAGTTACAAAGATATAAATGGTGATATTTTGGAAACTAAATTATCAACTGGCACCTTACAGTATTTGTATGCCTGCTGAACAGTAAAAGTGTGAATTCCCTATAGGAAAGGCATCACAGGAATGTAAGTGTATAGCGTGTGAAAAAAAGAGCCTAAGCTGTATGAAAGTTAAATGTATACTCTTAAGCAACTCCTGCATGTGAAGTTTTTATTATTCTAGCAGGCTGATTCAATCACTAAACTTAACTCAAATTAAAGAGCATAACTTTACAAGCTAGACTCCGAAGACCAGAAAAGGCCTTAGGAACCCACCTAATGAATATATTTTCCTTCTGGTGTTTAAAGCAAGGATATGGTACCTCCCATCTGTGGCCTGGATTAGTTTGCTTTTTTTTATTTCTTCACAAGTCAAAGCTTTGACTCCTGGAAGTTCCCTCCTTTTGGACTTCTTATCATGCAATGGTTTTAAAATTCATTTATTCCATGTATTTTGAATATCTCTGCAGTTCACATAAAATGCCATACTCTAATACATGGAGTGTTGTGCAGGAGTGAAAAGACATGCATTAAATCCCTGTCCTTACCCCTTAATAAGGTGGGCAGCACAACGATCATGGACAGATGACTTGGCTTCTTTCATCCCCAGCTCCCTTCTCTGGATATGAAGTTTCTTAACTTGTTCAAGCCATTGAATGGCTCACATACAACAAAATCTGTTGTAAAAGTCAAATAAATCCTATGCATGAAAGAAATTTGGAAACAATTAAAATGTACCAAAATATGAAAAAGTTTTATTGACTGGCAGAGGTAAAGTTAAATTAATAGAGTTACCAGAAGGTAGGAATACTAGTTGAGGGTGTTGTTTCCCCCACACTCCTACAAAATGCCGCTTCCACAGTTTCTCTGGAATTTGCAGTGACTTTCTGACTCCACATATTCACTACTCCTTGGTTTCAGAGGAGAGTCCAAATCTCTTTATTTTCCAAATTGATCACCTTGAATCCTGACATTTTTAGGCCCCAGGCCTTAACAATAGGCCTCAGTCCTCTTTACAAGCTTGTTCATTTCTACCTGCCATCTTTCATTCTTCTCAGAAAAAGCTCACTTTACGGGCTGATACCTGGAACACTAGTGGTCATCAGAAAATGAGGTTTAATACTTGACAGTCACATGCATGCTTGATATTTCCCAATCTCAGTGCCTAGGATGGCATACCCGCTCTGTCTTATAGCCAGAAAACTGCCATTTGTCCTCAGACTAAAGAGATCATGGAGAACTGTTTCAGCAATAGAAATGGAGCAAGAAAGCATTATTCTCTCCTACACTTTGCATATGCTACTGCATTAAATCTCAAGATGATATGAAATACATGCTTATCAGACATTTATTGTATTTACTGCATGTCTTGGCTCATCCTTTTTTAAAATAACCAACTTTATTGAGGTATAATTTATATTTGTCTTAGTCCACTTAGTGTTGCTGTTACAGAAAACCCAAGGCTGGGTAACTTACAAAGAGAAAGAAAAGAGGTTCATTTGGCTCATGATTCTGGCAGCTGGAAGGTTCAAGATCGAGCAGCTGTATCTGGTGAGGGCCTCAGGCTCCTTTAACTCATGGTAGAAAGTGGAAGAACAGATGTGTGCAAAGAGATCGCATAGCAAGAGAGGAATCAACAGAGAGAAAAGCTGAGGAAGCCAGACTGTCCTTAACAACTTGCTCTCATGAGGGCTAATCCATTGCTGTGAGAGAAAGAACTCACCCCCCTTGGAGAGCATTAATCTATCCATGAGAGATCTGCCTATATAACCCAAACTCTTCCCACTAGGTTCCAGTTCCAACATTGTTAAATTGAGGATCAGATTTCAGCATGAGTTTTGGTGGGGAAAAACCACATCCAAACTGTAGCAATATTGGTAATTATATTTGTATTAATAATTAAATTGCCAATTGTAAGAGTACAATTAGAGAAATTTCCTGATATGTACAGTATATGCTTATGTAAACATCACATATTCATTATATAGAACACTTTCAAAAACCACCCCATTCACCTTTGTAGTTAATCCCCTCATTCTATCCACTGGCCCCTCGCATCCACTGATATCCTTGCTCTTATTGTACCTTCTTGGCTCACCTTTTTACTCTAATCTTTACTATAGTAAATATCTGTGAACACATAACAGTACCTTGCCTTAGCTCTATCTTATACCTTGTGCATTCTGTCCCAGGGCCTCTCTACCACCATAATGTGGGTTGCCTATTCATGTCCACAATTCTACCCTGACATATGTGCAAAACTATAAGTAGGAGGAAGTTAGGGCAACACAGGGCAACTCTGAACAATAGGTGATGATGGGTAAATATTTCCTTTTTCCATTCCTTCAAGGGGCAATTCCGAGATGCATTTTGCATAGCTCTTTAGGTATTCTTTAGATACTAACACTTATTTGCCCATAATGGTAGCTAGCTCAATAGCATGTTCCCTGATTGGCTCTCTTTTCATGTTTGAGTCTTCCAAGCCCCCATTTCCTTACTAAGGATCATTTCCAAAAATAATCTTCCTGTATATAAGTCTCATATCAGGCTCTGCTATTAGAGGAAATCCACACTAAAACAGCATTATTGTATTATCCCTTAAATAATTCATTAAGGAAACTGAGGCTAAAAGAGGTTAAATAACTGTCTAGAATTGCATCGCTATTAAAAGATAGAGTAACAGCTTAGTTTCAGGATAGCCCATCTACAAAGTTCATGTACTTAATCACCATATTGCTTTTCAAGGCAGAAACAAGTCAGCTTTGATTTTTGTCCAATATTTTAACAAATTGTACTACCAGATTTTATTGTCATTTCTTCTTTTAAATTGTCTCCCTCACCAATTATTGGAAATGACTTCATCTAGCTGAAAGCCACAGTGGGTAATTTTAGGGAAACATCCAAAATTCATTGCTGCTTCTCCTTTCCTGCTGCTGTCACTTTACCTCCACTCTTTGATTCATACAATAGCCATCAGTTGATTTTTATTTCTTCCAACCAGACAATATTGCGTAGTGGAAAGTGTGTTGGCTTGATGGAATTGATTTCAAATCCTACCTCTCTCATTTTTTAACTTGGTAATACTGGATCTTTTAGCCTCCCTGTGCCCCAGTTTTCTTATTTGTACACTGGAGAAAATAATTTATACTTTTTGGTGGATTAAATGTAACAACTCTTGTCTTCGTTTGTTCAGATAGGAAACTACAGGATCCCACTTTTATTTTATTGTATTTGTTGTTATTTTTTTGTTAGGTTCATTTTAAGCAGTAGAGATTTGGAGAAGATGGAGTCTTTTGTTGTTAAATTCAGACTTATTCCTTTAACTTTCATGAAAATATTTACTTTAATTAGTCTATAATACTTCTAGTAACCTATAGCACAAACCCAAAGATTTCTGAATTTTAAAATGAAGTACATGATGCATAAGAATGCCAATACAAATATTGCTTGAAACAATGAAAGGAACTCTTAAGAGCCAATGGACTCACATATTGATTAAAGTACTCCATTAAGCAGTATTCAGATGATTGTTACTGCTGTGGCAATGAAATAAAAGCTTCTGAGAAATAGAATGTTCCCATTAAACGATGATTTAGTACTTGGATTCAATATGCTGTTGGCCAATTCACATTCCCTGAAATATGTTCAACACTAAAATTCTAAAAGGGTCCTTAAAACTGGTTAATAGAAAACCAAACCAAACTTGATGGAAATACAGGAACTTCAAGTTCGGGAATGCATACTATTCATGCACACTAAAATCAGCCAGACCTTTGTTTAAGAAAACAAAGTCTATTTTCAAAGTATCTAATTCATATGCAGCTTCAACCGTAAGTACAAAGAGAGTGAAATTAAAGAGTTTCATTGACTGAGTGGTTACATCTGGGGTTTTATCCTGTGAATTAAATCATCTTTTGTGTTCTCCACCCACTGGCTACATGATTTTCACCAGAAGCATCAGAAGCATCAAGACCATATTTGGCATCCCACAAATGATGAGCATGCTTGTAACAGAGCCTTCTGTGGTTTGTAATCTTATGTTTTAAGGAGAAAGTTGTTAATTACATTTTTTATTTAGCCTCCCCAGGCTAGATATGCTTTCTTTTAAGCAAGTAGTCTCTCCCAGAGAGAATGAGCCCACCCTACATAATTACATATTTGCTTTCCATTGAAGGGATGGTTCTAATCTGGAATTGCCAGAAAAGTCATCTACAAATATAAAAAAGAGAAAGTCTGTAAAATAAATACAGGCTGCTTCTAAAATTTACTAGCCACCTCCCATTTCACTGAAGTCAAGGAAGATCTGCAGATGAATGTTAAGGCAAGTTCAGAATGACAGGATGTATGTAGATGGGGTGTTTAGTCAGCAGAGAAAAGAAGTGGTGGGTACTCTGAAAATATATTACATCTGTAATTATGTAATTATTTGTTTTCTACTATCTCTGCCATTGTTCTGTAAGGACAAGAACCATGTATCTTCTACTTACCACTGCATCCACCAGAGACAAGCATAGGGCATGACATATATATATTCACTGATTGATGACCAGTTGAATTTCTCCTTCATTGTTTTGCCCTTTGATAGTTTCTTGCATGGTTATCATATCTACCCAACTAGATAGTAGTCATGTAAGAGCAGAAATGATATCTTATATTCCTTTAAAATCTTTTCTAATGGTCTTCTGTTCAAATCAGTGTTGATATCTGTAGGATGTTGGGTTGTTAATTTGGAAAAAAAAAGTAAAGGAAAAGATAGAGAAAGAAGAGTGTTAGTGAAGAGTTGTGATGATTTTTCCACAGTATATTTCTAAATATACATTGAACTATATGGAATTGCCAAACGTGACTATTTTTGGCATATTTCTTCTCAATTTCATTTGATTCCGTCTAACTACTGGAGAAACCAAACCAAATAAAACAAAAACACATGGCAATTAGGGTAGGCAAACTGGAGTTTACATCATAGCTCTGCCATTTACTAGCTTTAGAATCCTGCATAAGCTTCCAATACTTACTGGGCTTCAGTTTAGGAAAGGGCGTAAGACCATTTTGGAGGGTGGTTGTAAAGATTAGATGAGCTGAGAACTCTGAAGTTCTCTAACCCATTACAGATGTTTCACTTCCCAATTATCTTGTTCAAGTATCTTAACGTCTCCTTGTCTCAATCTGCTCGACAAAACAGGTAAAATAAATGCAATAAGTTGTTATTAAAAAAAGGCAATTTAAAGCATTTTGCTATATTATTTGATCCCCTCAATAATACTATGAGGTAGTTATTATTCCCATTTTACAAACAAGGAAACGTAAGTGTGACTCATAGCTAATGCTCATAGCTATTATATTACACTATACTGCATTATACCATAGTTTTATAGTGGTTAAAATTCAATTTGTATAAAAATGTATACTCATTCAGACAACAAGATAATGGAGGTAGTATAGGAGATAGAAAAAAGCATGGTGTGTGTGTATGTTAGAGAGAGAGAGTGAGTGAGAGAGAGAGACTGAGAGGGTCTAAAGATGTCTGTGTCTGACTTGCGTCATCCATTTTTCTTCTCGATGCAGGAAAAAGAAGCTAGTATGTGTCATACTTCATAAATCTTTGCATAACTAACCTTCATTTGCCAGGAGCATGAGGTGTTTATCTCCCAGTTCGCAGATCTATTCACACTGTAAGTTTGACCATTTTAAATAAAAGAAGGGTAATAGTACAAGAGTTTGTATCTTTTTTTCCACTTAAGGAACTTCTGCTTAATCATTTTAACAAACTGATTTCAGTTCTGACTGTGATACTGTTCTAAGAGCGTTAATGTATTAGCTCATTTCTTTTTCTTTTTTTCTTTTCTTTTTTTTTTTTTTTTTTTTTTTTTTGAGGCCGAGCGTCGCACTGTCCGTCCAGGCTGGAGTGCGGTGGCTGGATCTCGGCTCACTGCAAGCTCCGCCTCCTGGGTTCACGCCATTCTCCTGCCTCAGGCTCCTTAGTACCTGGGACTACAGGCACCTGCCACCACGCCCGGCTAATTTTTTGTAGTTTTAGTAGAGACGGGGTTTCACCGTGTTAAGCCAGGATGGTCTCAATCTCCTGACCTTGTGATCCGCCCGCCTCGGCCTCCCAAAGTTCTGGAATTACAGGCGTGAGCCACCGCGCCCCGCCCTCATTTAATTATTATAACAACCTCTTACAATAGATACTATTCCCTTGCCTTTTCAGATAAGGAAACTGAGGCACAGAGGGTTTTAGTAACTTGCTGAAGATCACACAGTTGGTATGTTCTGGAGGTAAGGTTTTCACAGAGGTAGATAGGCTCCAGAGATCATGCTTTTCTCTCTGTGCTATTCTGCCTTCTAATGATTTATTAATTTTGTATATTATTAGCTGAAAACTCTTACTACCTAGCAGATGTGTTCTTATGAATAAATGATTATAGTTAATGTTATAGAAATACCCCTGGGGGTGCCCCAACAAAGATACTTCTCTGTCACTAATTGCACGATTAAATTTTTATTCTTTTGAAACACAAGTTACCTTCTTTAAGATGCATTTGGTGTGTGAGAATATAAGGCTAGGTAAGAATGCTAGGATTGGAGAGGAGGAGAATGAATTCTGGAGCATTGGCTAATTGCTGGGCAGTTAGGACTGAATTTGATGACTTCTTAAGGGGAAAGTAGAGGGGGAAAATACAGACTTTCCTATCAGGTTAGGTAGTCACGACAATGAGATAGTTTGTATGAGTTCCAGTTTTTGAATGATGAAGCTGAAGATCAGGAAGGTTAAGGATTTTCCCATGGTCACATAGCGGCTAAGCAGCAGAGTATGGATTGGAAATATGGGTGTCAGACCCCATATGTAAGTGTCATTTCTTCCATTACTCTGGTTATCTTCTAGGGGTGGGGAAAAGTTGGTGAAGAGGTACATCTAGAATATTAAAAAGGAAAATAGGAGAGTATGGAGAAAAATTTTCTAATTTTCTTAGGTTGCCTTGCTTTTGACTTTTTATTTATATTATTTTATTATAAATTGATGACAAGTTGTAGTCCTCTGTATTCTGCTTTACTTGAACATATTTTATTGATTGGCTGTGATGTATAAAGCACTGCACTTTTTGCTGTTTATGTCTGCAGTTTCAGTATAAGATGGGTCGGGGCAGAGGGATAAACACTTTATCCTTCTAATCGTTAATGGAAATTACGATCTGGCTAGAGAAATAATTTATATATGTTTTCCGGGACACAGACTAAATTTTTGAACCTGGCATTCAAGGCTATTCCAAATTGAATCAGCCTTCTTTTTACCCTCAAAACTCTCTCCTCCTCACTGTGACCTCATCTGACAATCGTCTGGGAACATCCCACTGCCCACTTATGCCTTGGTATTTTGGTAAGCAGAGTTTTTCAGATTTTTTTTTTTCAGTTGAGGGTGCTCCCCTACCATCTAACATAGAAGCTAATGGGCCAGCAGCTGAGGGGAATCGGTCACATGACCTAGAGTTTGCCAATTAAATGTTCTCATTTAGCTCTTTGAAATTGAGCAAATGATACAGAAATAAAAGATCAGAATTAATTCATCATGGTGGTAGATGGGATCTAACAGGAGCCATGCTCAATCATGTCACAATGCCAGCAGCAATATTGAGGATAGTAGGGGGTCCTGGCTAGACTATTTCTGCCAAGAGATAGTTTTTGTGTTTTCTGTTTTTGGGCGCATTGTCACTGCTTTGATTCCTGTCTCTCTCAAGCCTGGCCCTCTTATTAAACATTGAATCTTTGAGCCCTGATAGTCTTTTCCTAAGTCCCCCTGTGTTGCTGCAACCAAAAACAGCTAATTGCCTATTCTCTGTTCTCAGACTGTGAAACCTTCTTTTTCTCAAGCATCTTCTGGTATCTTCATTCAGAATTGACTACTTTTCTTTGCAAAATGTGCTAGTTACTATGGAAAGTACTTTACAAATGTAGACAAATGATTTGAAAGAATATTATTCTCTAAGAGTTCAGTATGGTATAGTATAGTATAAAATCTTTTTATAGTACAAGAAAAAAATATACTCTAAACTTAACTGATGAAAATTTATTGTAAGTTTTTAACAAGTGATCTTTTTGAGTGTCTGCCATTTTTCTTTTTATTTCCCTTTTCTCTCCTCACTAATTCATTCACTAAATATCCCTGAGCATCTTCACTGTTGCTTGGCATTGTTCTTGGCTCTGGGGATACAACAGTGAACAAGGCAAATAAAGTCTTTATTCTAAAGTAACTTCTTTTTTAGTGCCTAGGGAGAGAAAATAAACAGGTAAAAAAAATTAAAATGATCATTTCAAAAAGTTATAGGAACAATATATCACAGTAATATGGAAAACTATTGGGTTGGGTACATGAATGTGATTACATAGAGTTTACACTGGGATATTTAGGAAGGCTTCTCTGGGAAGATTATGTTTAAGCTGAAGCTTGAATGATAAAAAGCCAATCTTACAAAGAATTGAAGAAAAGTAATCTAGGTAGAGAATGTAGTGCATGCAAAAGTCCTGAGGTAGGGATGGGCATGATATGTTTAAGTCCAGGAAAGGGACCAGTGTGAGGAACATAGTATAGTGTAAATGGCAGGAGAGGAAGAGAGGAAAGGGCCCTTTTACACAGTGTCTAATGGATCTCTTTGAAATGTTAAATTTTACTCGAAATTTTCGTGGAACACTCTACCCCCATTTTGTATCTCTGGATTTCAACTTTCCTAATTGGAAAAGATCTAACTGAATAGATTGTGCATCACCTTAGTTACTTGTGTTAAGAGAATATTGACTTCTTTGACAGATAATCCTCAAAATCTTGGTCATTTAATACTGAGTGGAAGAAAAGTGTATTTCTTACTCCATTAAATTCCCAAATGGTATTCCTGATCAGTGTTGGGGAGTTCTATTTTACTCAATCTCTTGGGGACCCAGATTGATGAAAAATTTACTATCACCAACACAAGGTTTTCATGTTTGCCCTGAAGGTAGAAATTTAGGCTGGGGTGGTGTATTAGTCTGTTCTCACACTGCTAATAAAGACATACTCGAGACAGGGTAATTTATAAAGGAAAGAGGTTTAATTGACTCACAGTTCAGCATGGCTTGGGAGGCCTCACGAAACTTACAATCAAGGCAGAAGGGAAAGCAAAGACATCCTTCATCACATGGCAGCAGCAAGAAGTACAGAGTGAAGGCAGAGGAAAGTCTTTTATAAAACCATCAGATCTTGTGCGAACTCACTGACTCTCAGGAGAACAGCCTGGAGGTAATCACCTCCATGATTCAATTACCTCCCACTGGGTCTCCCAGGACAGATGAGGATTGTAGGAACTACAATTCAAGATGAGATTTGGGAACAGGGACACAACCAAACTGTATGAGGTGGGTTGGGGACTGGGGACTGTGGGGAGAGAGGAGAGTGTATGATCTTAAGGAAGGGTTTGATGGGCTAACTGGAAGTGATAAGCACCACTTCTCACATCCCTTTGGGTAGTTCAGTCTCATGGCCACACCAAACTGCCCAGGAAACTGGAAAATGTTGTCTAGATAATACCTAGGAAGAAAGGCAAATGGTTCACTCAGTCGTGGCCTGAATAATGAATTGCATGGAGCTGCCTAACTTGGTAAGTAGGCAGGGGAACACAGAGCAGTTGGCAGGCATTTTGAGGCTTCTTACCTCATAGGAATGGGGAGTGGGTAAAGAGAGAATGTACTTTGAAAAATGAAATTCAAGTAAATATATTTTTTCCAGAATAATACTAAAGTTTAGATAATATACACTACAGAAAATATAGTGATTCTCAAAGGAAGTAACATTTCCACAGGGGGATTTAGTGGCTTGAATAGTGTCTCCTCGAAAACATATGTCCATGTCCTACTCCCTGGGACCTGTGAATGTGACCTAATTTGAAAATAGGATCTTTATCATATATAACCAAGTTAAGGATCTCGGGGTGACATCATCCTGGAGTTGGAGGTCCCTGTAAATAAGTTTCCCCTTAACATTGTTTTCACTCAGTCTTTCCTATGTACCCCCACATCCCTTCTCCCAGGAAAGTGTCTCCTCTTATCATTTAATGCCTCAAAGATTATAAAACATTATCGAAACGTATTCTGTTTGTTCAGCTTCAGCCAGCATCTAGGCCCTGCTGCAACTTGCTCAGCTCTCCCACTTCATAATCCAACAGCTGGAAGGGAATGAATCTCCATATACTTGTGATGATGTACACATCCAGTCAAGCTGAAGCTGCTGATGTCCCTGGAGGCCAAAGCACGGTATTGAAAGGAAGGGAGGAGAATGATTCTCCCCTCAGCTTTCTGGCAACTGAGGCTCAAAGCAGCAGTGCCAGTTCTTAGACTTTCACTAAGTCCCTCATGTGAGAGGTTCTGTCATGCTCTGGCCCTAACTCCTCTCTCCCCTAGTATCTCTCACACAATCTAAGGGGCTTTGTGGCAGCAAACATGGTCCCATTGCCTGTACTCTCTTCATCTCTTCCATTGCCTTGGCACCTCTTACAAAAAGATAAAATAAAATAATTGTTTCTCCAGCCAAAGCAAAAGCCCTATGTATAGCAATTTATATAAAGCAAACTCTTGGAAAGCGGGAGAAATATTATCTACCCACAAATAGCTCCCCTCCAGGAAATGTATTCACTGCATAAGGAAAAATTTTTTTAAAAAAGAAAATAATTTGCTATGGTATGGATGTGTTTTGTCCCTGCCAAAATTCACGTTGAAGTTGAATTGCCAGTGCAGCAGTGTTGGAGGGTAGGGCCTAGTGCGAGGCTTTTGGTTTGTGCTAGTAGATCCCTCATGAGTAGATGAATGATGTCTCTGTGTCTCAGGAGTGAGTGAGTTCTTGCTTTCTTGAGACTAGATTTATTCTCACCACAGTGCGTTGTAAAGCACAATTTCTCCACTCTTTGGTCCCTCTTTGTACACAGCCACTTTCCTTTCTGCTTTTCTGCCATGAGTTGAAGCAGCACGAGACCCTCACCAGAAACTGAGCAGATGCCTGTGCCGTGCTCTTGGACTTTCTAGCCACCAGAATTGTGAGCCAAATCAACTTCTGAAAAAAAATAAATAAATTACCCAGCCTCAGGTAATCTGTTATAGCACTGCTAAATTATGAAGACAGGATTGTGGGCATAGAGCAAATGTAAAGTTGTCAGAGATAAATGCCTCCTCCCCAAGGCCAGTCCTATTGTGCTCATGAGCCTCCAAAGGCTTTGAACTTGTACTCCAGCTTTCGTGTGACTTGTCACTATCTCTTATGCCTAGGGGAAGTCCACTTCTTGGCTTGGAGGGATATTAGTTTATGAGAAGTTTATAAGGTATAGCTTCTGGGCTTTAGCCACAGGATTTGGGTTGAGAAGGAAAAGAATGGAATCTGGTGATTGCATTATCCCCATGAAACAGGTATCAGGAGAGTTCCTAACACCTTCTTAGATTTAGTCGTTTGTACCTGTAGAGGATAAAAGGAGTCCTGCCGAAAGAGAAGGGATGCCAAAGAGAAGGGATGCCAACTGTAACTAAGGAAAGAAACCAAGAACAATAGCAGAGAAAAAGGACAGTGAATTAAGTTAAAGGAATGAATTCAAGGTCAGAAAGAGAACAGGAGCATGTTGTGGAATTCAGTGTGATATGTTGCTATGGTTTAAATGTTTGTGTCCCTTCCAAAGCTCATGTTGAAACTTAATCCTCAGTGCAACAGTTTTAAGAGGTGGAGTCTTTAGGAGGTGATTAGGCCATGAGGATTCTGCCCTCATGAATGGGTTAGTGTCTTTATCAAAGAGCTTGGCAAGGGAGTTTGGTCTGTTTTGCATTTCTTCCATGTAAGGACATCTAGACAGTGCCATCTATAAGGAATGGGCCCTCGCTAGATGCTGAATTTACCAGCAATTTAACGTTGGCTTTCCCAGCCTCCAGAATTGTGAAAAACAAATTTTTGTTCTTTATAAATTATTCAGTTGTGGGAAGTCAGGGACCCCAAATGGAGGGACTGGCTGAAGCCGCGGCAGAAGAACATAAATTGTGAAGATTTCATGGACATTTATTAGTTCCCCAAATTAATACTTTTATAATTTCTTACACCTGTCTTTACTGTAATCTCTGAACATAAATTGTGAAGATTTCATGGAAACTTATCACTTTCCCAATGAATATCCTTGTGATTTCCTATGCCTGTCTTTACTTTAATCTCTTAATCCCATCATCTTCTTTGTAAGCTGAGGAGGATGAATGTCGCCTCAGGACCATGTGATTGTATAAACTGCACAAATAGTTTGTAGAGCATGTGTGTTTCAACAATATGAAATCTGGGCATCTTAAAAAAAGAACAGGATAACAGTGATGTTCAGGGAACAAGAGAGGTAACTTTGAACTGGCCACTGGTGAGCCGGAAGGAACAGAGCTGTATTTCTCCTCTTTCATAAATAAATAGGAGAAATATCTCTGAATTCTTTTTCTCAGCAAGAACATCCCTGAGAAAGAGAATGCGCCCTGAAGGTAGGCTTATAGATGGCCCCTTTTTAAGGTATCTTTTATGGTTGAAGCCAAAGGGATGAAATAAGCCCCGATCTCCTATAGTGCTCCCAGGCTTATTAGGTGGAGGAAAATTCCCACCTAATAAATTGTGGTCAGACAGGTTATCTGCTCTCAAACCCTGTTTCCTGATAAGATGTTATCAATGACAATGCATGCCTGAAACTTCATTAGCAATTTTAATTTCATTTCTTCCGGTGGTCCTGTGATCTCGCTCTGCCTCCATTTGCTTTGTGATATTTCATCACCTTGTGAAGTATGTGATCTCTGTGACCCACACCCTATTCGTACACTCCCTCCCCTTTTGAAAATCGCTAATGAAAACTTGCTGGTTTTACGGCTCAGGGAACATCACGGATCCTGCCGACATGTGATGTCTGCCCCGACACCCAGCTTTAAATTTCTCTCTCTTGTGCTCTTTCCCTTTATTTCTCAACCCTTTAAAAAAATGAAAGAGGGAGTAATACAGCTCTGTTCCATCCGGCTCGCCAGCGGCCAGTTCAAAGTTACCTCTCTTGTTCCCTGAACATCGCTGTTATACTGTTCTTTTTTTTAAGATGCCCAGATTTCATATTGTTCAAACACATATGCTCTACAAACTATTTATGCAGTTGATACAATCACAGGGTGCTGAGGCAACATTCATCCTCCTCAGCTTACAAAGAAGATGACGGGATTAAGAGATTAAAGTAAAGACAGGCATAGGAAATCACAAGGATATTCATTGGGAAAGTGATAAGTTTCCATGAAATCTTCACAATTTATGTTCAGAGATTTCAGTAAAGACAGGTGTAAGAAATTATAAAAGTATTAATTTGGGGAACTAATAAATGTCCATGAAATCTTCACAATTTATGTTCTTCTGCCGCGGCTTCAGCCAGTCCCTCCGTTCGGGGTCCCTGACTTCCCGCAACATTCAGTCTCAGGTATTTTGTTATAGCAGTACAAATGGCCTAAGACACACATAAAATATACATAGGTGCTATTTATTCGTTCGCTAGGGCTACTATAACAAAATACCGCTGACTGGGTGGCTCAAACAACAGAAATTTATTGTCTCACAGTTCTGGAGATAGAAGTCCAAGATCAAAAGCTTAGCACGTTTGTTTTTCCTAAGGCCTCTCTCCTTCACTAGCAGGTGGCCACCTCTTTGCTGTCTTCACTTTCCTCTGTGTGCTCGCATCCCTGGTATCTCTTTATGTGTCCAAATTTCCTCTTCTTACAAGGACACCAGGCCTATGTGATTAGAACCTAATCCTTATGACCTTATTTAAACTTAATTACCTCCATAAAAGCCCTATCTCCAAACATTTTGAGACACTTGGGAATGAAGCGTTCAACATATAAATTTGGGGAGAGGGGAACACAAGTCAGCCCATAATGGTCACATACTCAGTAAAATGAACAAACATGGTTTTTAGCACAATATAAACACTAATTCATATTAGTCGTCCAATATCTCTTAAACATCTATTTAGTGGAGGTAAAAATTTCCGGATCCTGAATGATATTTGGAAAGTCCAAAAATTGTCAGACTTTCAGAGAGTTTAAAGCTCATTTAAATTTACAAAACATTGTTTCAATTCAGTAATTAGGATGCACCCATTTTCAGATATTAATAAAGTAATTCAATATTTATTGAAAGTTAGGATTTTTCTCCACCTTCCTGTAGATGGCAGCTGCCTGCCTTCAGGGAAGGGAATGTTTGAACTCTTCATCTCTGTCCTTTTCCTAACCCACATACTAAGTGATGTTTCTGACCTTCTAGAGGCAAAGGACAGAAGAATGAAAGTGGAGGTGAGAAAAGGCAAGATATGTTATAACTAGGCCGGATATCTTTTTGTTCTCCATCTTCAGCAAATGCAAATGGAACCCTAGTGATCACCATTGATGAGCACTTCTCTCCAGCATTATCCTTAACCTGAGTGGATGTACCCTTATTCCAATTGGTTACTTATGGCTTATTTCCCTACCCTTTATCCAACTCCTTGCAGGTCAGAACCCCCTGCCCTTCTAGAGAGCTTTATTGGTCAGGACCATGGATGACCCAACACTGCCTTTTGTTCCTGCATGTTTCATGTCTGGTTAATGAAAAATCTCTCCCATCCTCTTGCTCCAGTGAAGTCTGAAAGTTCAGGTCTATCCCAATGCATCCCCTTTTACTTTGTTGCCATAGACTACATTGGCATTCTCAGGCAAAAATCAGTTAGTGGTCCTCAGCATTTCTCAAATGCAGGATATACATTTTAATCTCATTAACGGTTCAATAATTACTTCTTTGCCTCAATAAGCTTGAAGAGAGAGAAATATGCCAAAAATATTATTAAAACTTTATAAAATAAGTATTAATGTAGGAATGGTGGAAAAGATTATTTCTTTTCTGTCCATTCATTTTCCATATTTTGAACATTTTGCATTGATTTTTAAAATGAAATTTTTATTTTAGAATAGTTGTAGAGTTACAGAAAAATTGCAAAAATATTAGAGTTCCTTTATACCCAACAACTAATTTCTTATTACTATTTATTTATTTTAGTGTCTCACTATTTTGCTCAGCCTGGACTTACACCCTTGAACTCTAGTGATTCTCCCACCTCAACCTCCTGAGAATTTCCCCTATTATTGACATTTTAAATTATATAGTAAATTTGTTAAAATTAATGAACCCAAACTGATACATTACCATTACCTAAAGTTCACACTTTATTCAGATTTTTTTTACTTTTCACCCAGCGTCCTATTTCTGTTCTAAGATCCCATCCAGGATACCACATTGCATTTAGTTTGTTTTGTCTCATGCTCCTACAGGCTGTGACAGTGTCCCTGATTTTCCTTATTTTTTGATGGCCTAGACAGTTTTGAGGAGCGCTAGTCAGGTTTTATGTAGATTGTCACTCAATTGAGATGTGCCTAACATTTTTCTCATGATTAGACTGGGGCGATATATTTTGGGGAAGAAGACGACAGGGTAAAGTGTTATTTTTATCACATCATATCAAGGGTAAATACTCTCAATGTGACTTATTACTACTGATGTTTATCTTAATCACCTGGTTGAAGTAGTGTTTTGTAGATTTCTTTACTATAAAGTTATGGTTTTTTAACCTCCTTTTTATATTGTATTATTTGGAAGGAAGTCACAATGCATAGCTTACTCACTTAAGGTAGTTACGCCCTCACATCCTTGAAGACAAAGTAACTACATCAACTATTGGAATTATTTTGCATATGAAACTTGTCTTTGGTTCTTGATTTATTTATTCAGTCATTTATTTATATCAGTATAGACTCAGGGATATTTATTTTGTACTTTGGGTTATATGATGCTTTTTATTCTCTGAAAAAATTAAGTGCGAAAAACCAAGTAAACAAAAATATTTCTAATTTGGAACAAAATTGAAATACGCTAATTAGTAGTTTATAATGCATTTTGTAAGGACCTCCAATATGACTTCTTTAAGTAAGTTAAATTTAACTAAATATAATTATTGTCGTAAAAAACTTTTCTGAATAACATCTAATCACGCTAAAGGGAAGGACTAACAAAATAACTTTTAAAAATATATTTTAAACTAAATAGCTCTTAACATTGTACTTTGATATGCATGTTTATTCTACAAATAAAATAACTGTATGTATAAGTTATAAATTATTTTTATAATAATTATCTTTTAATTATTATAAATTATTTTTTATTTGCCTGATGGGTTTGTATTTCACAGTAGTATGTGTGTACTGATTCTGAAACTATTTCTCTGTGTATTGTGAGATTGAGTGAATGAGTAAAGACATTGATGTAGCTAGAATTTTCACTCTTAGACAAAGGAGATACAAATACAGAATAGAGGAAGGCTACAAAGAACCCAGTAGTGTTGGACTGGAATTTTCCAGGGTCTTCCAGAGAAAAGAGATACACAAGATGAGCCTGGAACAATTTATGGTGCCACAAAATAAGGATGTAGTCAAAATACTAGTAATAATAATAATAATAACAATAATAGGGCATGTCAAAAGTACAATGGGGCTAACCCAAAATGGTTCTCAGTGGTCAAATCTGGAAAGAAGATTAGAATACCAAAATAAATAATGAGAGTAATGGATGACAACTCATTGCCTAAAAGAAGAGTCCATGTACCCATACCAATAATAAAAATATAAATGAAGGATTGAGGGAGAACGGAAAATTTAAAAAATAACAGAAGGCTAACAATTAAATGAAGAGGAATAATGATGTTAGAAAATCACCAGCTTGTGATTATCATAGCAGTATATCTTTTAACCTGGAAAAGAATTGATTCTGTCATGAATCATCAAAGGATGATAAAACTACAGTGCAAATTGTGATTAAAAAGTATATACATAATCACAAAGCATCTTCCCAGAAATTAGTTATTAATCACTGTAGATTAGACATCTGATGTGATCTACTGAAGAGAAACATTATGTCATTTTTATTCCAGACAAAAATGTATAGCTTGAACTGAATTACAGGAAAACAAATACAAATTTTTGAGACAAAGTCTATAGAATACTGGCTTGTATTCTTCAAAAAAAAAAAAAAAGTCAACGTCACTAGAGATTAAGAAAGCCTATAGACTAGAAATTAAGAAGATATGTAAAGTAAATCCAATATGTAACACTAAGTTGGTTTCTTGATTGAAGAAAAAAATTATATAAAGGAATTTATTGGTATAGAGGTGAAATTTGAATATGAAGTATAAATTAAACAATAACAAAATTCATGGCAGTAGTAGAATTACTAATGGCCAGAAAATTATAAAAAAAAAAAAAACTTCAATTTTAAAAGTAAGCAATGTAATATAAAACAAAATTAAAATCGTATCATTCAATGCAGGTAAGTATATAGCAAAATGGATACTATTGTTCATCACTCACATATGTATATTGATGGCTCTTTAGATAGATAACAATATATCTTCTAACCTGAAAAATTCCAGCTCTTTAAACTTAGGCTAATAAAAATTGTTTTTAACTGTATTTATATTTTGAGGGGAACTTATACTTTTTTTGAAATAGAAGTTAATTTTTTTCTCTAACTATAAAATTGGTGTGTTGCCCATTTTAGAAAATTTAGAAAATATGAACAATTTTAAAAGAAAATTAAAAGCATCTATAATTTTACAACATGAATCTAACTACTATTAATAAAGGCATAGATTTTTTTAAACATTGAGAACATACTTGTATACATTCTATTTTTTGTTTGTCAAACTTAACATCATAATGTTATACTGGCATTTTTTAATTTTTGAAGACCTGAATTTTAATGAAAGCATAATATATTATTTATGGCTATAAAGATAATAGACTTTTTTTTTTTTTTTTCAGATGGAGTCTAACTCTGTTGCCCAGGCTAGAGTGCAGTGGTGTGGTCTAGCTCACTGCAACCTCCACCTCCCGGGTTCAAGTGATTCTCCTGCCTCAGCCTCTCGAGAAGCTGGGCGCGCACCAACATGCCCGGCTAATTTTTGTATTTTTAGTAGAGACGGAGTTTCGCCATGTTGGCCAGGCTGGTCTTGAACTCCTGACCTCAGGTGATCGGCCTGCCTTGGCTTCCCAAAGTGCTGGGATTACAGACTGTTCTTTATTCTGTAGAGCATTAAGCTTATTTTCATTTTTTTTCACTATGCTATTGCTCTGGCACATTTCTCTGTATATTTATATTTTACATGCCTCTTTATTTTCTTAAGTAAGTTTTAAAGAGATACAAATTTTCAAGTTTAAAAATCTATTATCTATCTAGTAGCTAGCTAGCTAGCTACATAGCTACCTACCCACCCAACCACCTACTTACCTACCTATCCACACATGTTTCCACATTGCTTTCTGAGTTTTTTTTTTTAATCAGTTTAATACTCATACCATTAGTATATGAGAGGGCCTATTTTGCTATCTACTTACCAGCATTGCATATTATAATTTTGTTTTTGTCCTATATTTCATTGCTTGATTGCTACTATAGCTCAAAATTATATATGTATACAGTGTATACATTTTATACATATATGGTATATACATTATATACATATATGCCACTAGTGATTCTGCTACATGTGTAAAGTATGTTTATATTGGGATATTAGAGTTTTAAATAATTGTCTTAAATTTTAAAATTATTTATGTAAATTTTATGTTACATATAAAATTATCACATATATAATCAAGTGATAAAGCTAGAGCTATAGCTGAAGAAGGATATGGAAATAAAGGGATAAGGATAGAGATGATAAGAAAGAAAGGAGGGAGAAAGAGAATGGGGGAAACAAGGATAGAGAGAGAGGGAAGCAATGATATACGTGATTTCGATACAGATTTTACATCGCTTTAAAATTCCTGAACAATAGCTCATTTTCTGGTTGATTTTCATTATATTCTCCTAATATGTTTTTCTAGATTACAGTAAACATGCATTCCCCTATCTTGAAGTAGTGTATATATTCTACCTAGGGAGAGACTCAAGAGTATATATAGTATATTATTTTAATTTTTGTAGTACCTCTAGTGAGGTATTATTTGTGTATGCCTTGAAAAATAGCTTTTTCTTCAGTATTTAGTGCCCTCTAGTGTTTACAAAGAAAGGATGACAATACATTTTGCTTCCAATCCGTTTTCTGTTTATTTAGGATTCCTTGCTATAAATGAATTGTATCTATAAAGATTGAGGAAATGCTTAAGTATTTTCAAATTTACTTCAAAAATAAAAATGAGTGCCAGTCAATTCGTTATTTTGTGAGAATTTCAGCTTTCAAATATATACATAGGGTTTCTATCTGGCACATGAAGAATGAAAAGTGCTTGGGAAACCTAGTTACCAGAGTGACCGCCCTTTACAAAGTCAGAAAATGAAATATTCACATTGATCCTGTGAAGTTCATTTCATGATACTTTAGCAAATATTGTGAGAATAAAATCAGCATGAGAGAAGGGGAACTAGCAAAGAAGAGAAAGGAGGAGACATAAAGGAGCGATTTTTTCTTTGTTATCAGAACAGTACTATATTCTTTCCAGGGGATTTTCTCATTCTTGAGGATTTTTTATTTTTTCCATGTAATATAAAGATTTGATATTAACCAACTCTGCAGCTTTGGCTTATTTCACTTGCTTAATATGAGCTTCAGCTTTCTCATCTGTACACTGAAATTGGCTAGTTCAGTAACTTCCAAATCTTTTTGAGGTGGCACAGATGGAGTATACACTTATTCAAACAAAACAGTGCATGGAATTCTACTGCATAACACAGGCGACATCAAAAATAATCTGGCTAAAGTGGACCTGGGAGTTTGGGATTGTTTTGGTCCCTGCCATTTAACATCGCCTCTTGTCTAATCCCTAGTTGACCCCTGGGTCACCTCTGAGACTCCTCAGTTTCTTGAGGAATGTGTTTTGAGAAATAAGAGCAGTAAAAGAGAAATTCAAAAAAAATTCTCTTCCCATTAGTTGTTGAAATTTACCCTCACATGCATAAACTCTGCTATCTATAAGTTATTTTATATTTCAAAAACTAGCAATTTTTTTTTCACTTACTCATGTGCTTAACAAATACTTAATGATAATCAGGTGTTATGCTAAGTTCCAGGAGTGCAATAAATAGATATACTCCTTGTCCTTATGTGTATAGTCCTAGAGTGGAGATTAACTAAATGATTGCATAAATATTTATAACATTATCAAAGTGATACACATAATGGAGAAGAGATGTGTTACTATGAGAACACATGATTGGAAGATTTGATCTATATGGAAGTATCAGGAAATCTTCCTAGGGGAGGTGATGAATGAAGTGGAATCTAAAGATAAATTACCAGTTACCGGGGTAGAGTTAGGAAGTAGGAATATTTTATGCAGAACACGGGGCAAGAAGCAGCATGGCATTTTTATTAATTGACATATGATTAATGTGGCTAAAACAAAACAAGCAAGGGATGGAGGCTGGTGGAGAATTAGATGAATAGGGGCCAGGACAAACCGTCTTGTAAGCTACTCAAGGATTTTGATCTGTAGTCTAAAAGAAGTGGAAAAATCTGTAGCTGAAGAGTAATACTACCAAAATATTTTAAGCAGAGGTGATGTAATCAAATCACTCTGGCTATAGGATAGTGAATGCATTGGTTTGGCATGGGTAAGAAGATGTATAAACATGAATACAGTAACACATGTGAGGAGACTACTTCTATTGTTTTGTAGAGATATTAGTCTTAGACTGAAATGTGTCAGTGGAGATTTTAAAAAATAGGTGTCTTTAAGACATTTTTAAGGGATAAAACTGTTTAACTTGAGCATCGATTGGATAGAAGATGTAGGAGAGGGGGAGATATTAAGGATAAACCCTAGATTTCTGTCTTATTCAATGCATAAGATGTGGCCCATTCCAAGAAGGGTAAAATTTTGGTGAAAGAAGGAGGGTCATGAGTGTGGTTTGTCTATATTACTTTTGGAGAACTTTTGAGACAAATTGTCAAGCTGGTTTACAAATTCATACTTGAAATAGAGAGGATCTATCTCAGCTGAAAAGATATAGATTTTGGAGTCATTTATGTTTCAATAGCATTGAAGATATAAGCATAGATGATGGTTCCTACAGACAAAGTGCAAAGTGACAGTACAGTAGAGTCTTAATAGAACTTTTAGGAGCTTCCACATTAAATGGCTAAGCAAAGAAGGCCAAAAAGTTCAAAGCAAGTAGGCAGAGCTGTTACTAAATCAAGAAACTATGATATCCTGGGATCTTGGAGAAGAAAGTGTTTCAAGAAGGAAAGGGTGGTCAGAAGAGTCGAAGAGTGCTGTGAACTTAAGCAAGATAAGAACCAAAATTATTCACTGGATTTGTTACCGGTAGTTAGACAGGCATGGATAGAGCAGAAGAGTTCTCTCCCCGCCACCCACTAGAAATACTGGATGATGGTTTGGCAATGGTCACATTGCTTCTCTAAAAGTGATAAATTGGAAGCCGGTACCAGGGAGAGGCCATTTCCTGATGATCTAAACCTGTTGCACTAAAGTGTTTCATTGAATGCAGACGCCAGGGAGAAGCAAATTCCTGGGCATGCACGTTAAGAGACAAAATGCTGGAGTACAATCTTCTGGGGACACACCACCGGAAAACAGAAGAAAGAGTCAGATGGGCATACATACAACTTCCTAAACACATTGCGTATGCTCACCTTCCAAGGGTTAGCAGGGCACTGCGCATATGGGCAGCCCACCTTAAAAGAAGAATAATGGGAAAGGTGACAGCCTATAAAGATCTAGGATCAAAGTTGAACACCACACTTGACCTTGGTGCCCGCTTTGGTCTCTTCTAAGTGTACTTTGCTTTATGTATGTATGTATTTATTTATTTATTATTAGAGGGAAGTCTCGTTCCTGTTGTTGTCGCCCAGGCTGGAGTGCAGTGGCACAATCTCAGCTCACTGCAACTTCTGCCTCCCAGGTTCAAGCGATTCTCCTGCGTCAGCCTCCTGAGTAACTGGGATTACAGGTGCCTGCCACCACGCCCAGCAAATTTTTGTATTTTTAGTAGAGATGAGGTTTCGCTGTGTTGACCTCAGGTGATAGGCCTCCTTTCTTTCCTGTTTTAAAACCTTTTAAAGGAAATGTCCACTCCTGCTCTGAAACTCGCCTTGGTCTCTTCTTTTGCTTTGTGACTCTCAGTTGAATTCTTTATTCGGAGGGGGCAAGAATTGAAGTTGCTGCAGACTCATACGGATTTGCCACTGATAACTCAGATACCTTCCACCAGTAACAGATTTAGTACCAGGAGGTTTTGGGTGATCTTCGTGAGACATGGTTCAGTAGCATGATGGAGGCAAAACTCCAGGCTGGAGTAGTTTGAGGAATGAGTTAGAAGTGAGTTGAAATATTTCTTTATAGAAGTTTACCCTTAAAGGTGAGAAGAGAGATAGTCTGCTAACTAGTATAGGATGTAGTATTGAGGGAAGGACTCTTACATTTAATTGGGAGAAACTTGGGTATGTTTAAACACCAATGAAGAATCCACAGAGATGTTGCAATATATGAGAAGGAAGAGGAATAAGAATGTTAATCAACAATCCAGTTTTCTGGAGAAAGTAAAGGTGATGTATCTGAAAGCATGTAGGAAAGCATTGCCCTTAAATAGAAAGAAGATACACTTTACTTTAACCAGGGAGAAATACTGTTAAATTAGTTATGTATGTATGGCAAATTTGAGTATTTCTTGGCAGGGAAAAGATGTATTTGTGTGTGTGCATGTATATGTAATGTTTGTATTTTCCCCGTAAGGTAAATGGTGACATCATCTCCCTAATTTTAAGAATAAAATGGAGAGTTAAGACTTGACGATAGAGTAATAAGTGAAGTAATAGAAGAAAATGAGTTCACCATATAAATGTAGAAGGATGAACTAGCAGTGTTGCAATTATATCAGGGTTGGTTTCCATGCGTTTATAGTGTATCCAATCTGCTTTCCTCACTTTTATTTTATTTTGCTTTTTACCACATACAATTTAACTGGACCAAATACAATAAGAAAGTAGCCATGGAAATAACATTTTACATCTATTTCAGACAGCCTGTATAGTGTCCTGCCCATTCACTATATATAATAACATTTTGACATGCCCTGGATCACTGCTAATGTAATTGAATACATACACATGTAAAACAGTGATCTAATCATTGAACACATGAAACTATTTAGAACAAGAAGAAAGAGAACATGAGAGACCACATGACCACAGATTCTGGTGGGATAGTGATGTTTTGATGTACTAACTCTTTCTGGAGTTGGGGAGAGAGAAAAGAGGCATGGAATAATTTCTTTGTGCTTTCAGAATGGTTATAGAGGCAAATCTATAATGAGATGAAGCATGAAAGTATACAGAGATGAAAATGATGTTATATAAAAGAAAGAAAACAGGGAATTAATTTGACAAATTTCACTTCCAAATCAGCTTTACATGCCAGTACATAAAACCTGGGGTCCCAAGGTTGAAAAAATAATTAAAAACGGATAGGGTACACTTTACATATATAACAAACCTGCATATGTACCCCAAACCTAGAATAAAAGTTGAAAAGAAGATAGAAGAAAAGGAAAACCCTATGACATTTTTGACTGCTGCTTCTCCTTTTTTATATCCAATCTATTATCCTTCCAATGAGACTGGCTATAGAAACAACTACATTTGTTTTCAAGAAAATCTACCTTTAGGGTAATAATACTATAGCTTCTTTTGCTTCAGCTCTTCAATGTATTTGGTACATGAGTAGCAAGGAGTTTAGCCAGGTCATAAAGAGATCTGGCCTTTGTCTTAGGTTCCTGGGAGGTAACCTTGGAACCTTTGAAATTTCCTTATTGATAGGAGTGTCTTTGTTATTTGAGCTGGATCCCCTAATAGTTTATGCTATAAAGGTGGCTCATGGTAAGCCCTTTTGATCATGTGATCTCAGTTTAACCTTCAGGGAGTGTGATTCAATCAATTTTGCCTAAGTAATGGACCCTAATAAAAATTTTGGACATCAAACCTCAATTGAGCTTCCCTGGTTGGCAACACCCATGTGTAGTGCCATAGCTTGTGGCCAGGAGGAGGTAACCCTGTCTATCCCTGACTCCTTGGGGAAAGGATGACTAGATGCTCCATGTTTGTTTCGATCCTTCCAAGACTCTGCCTTGTGTGTCTTCCTTTGTCTGATTCTAATTTGTATATTCCTTTTAATAAATGTGACCTTGAGTATAATAACTTTCAGTGAGTTCTGTGAGTCTTTCTAGCAAATTATTGAGCCCAAGAATGATTCTGGGAGCCTCCCAAACTTGTCTGTGTCAAAAGTCTTGAGCAGCCTTGGCAGTCTAGAGGACTGTGACCTTCACTTTGCAGTCTGGCTAACTCCAAGTGGTACAAAACCAAATCAAAACTTTTGAATGTCCCTCTTGGTTATTTAGATGACTTTGGGCTCTATGCATATCTGTTTTGTATTCGAAGTGAAGGTTTTTGTGTCTTTCACATGTGGTTCTGCCATTCCAAAAGCCTTGTTACTTTCTTCTGACGTCTCACCCCCAAAACAATGCTCCTTAGAGAGGCTTAGCAGTGAAATTACAAGATCTTGTTTGTAGGCTGGGAGCAGTGGCTCACACTTGTAATCCCAACACTTTGGGAGGCTGAAGTGGGTGGATCACCTGAGATCAGGAGTTCGAGACCATCCTGAACAACATAGTGAAACCCCATATCTACTAAAAATACAAAATTAGCTGGGCGTAGTGGTGCGTGCCTACAATCACAAGTACTTGGGAGGCTGAGGCAGGAGAATTGCTTGAACCCGGTATGTGGAGGTTGCAGTGAGCAAAGATCACGCCATTGCACTCCAGCTTGGGCAATAAGAGCAAAACTCTATGTTAAAAAAAAAAAAATCTCATTCCTAACAATAGCATCCTGGAAATAACAGTATTTCTGAGTCTCAAAATCTTAGAGCTGTGTATCAGTCAATGTCCAATCAGAAGACAAAAATTACACAGTAATTTGAATGGGAAAAACTTAAAGAATTATTAACTATAAGAAGGGATTGGCACAATAAGGGTTTGGTTCTTAAGAAGTAAAGAGAATTCTAAGGAATACGGGAGTAGCAAATGTAAAGAGCAGCCAGTACCTCCCAGGCTGAGATAGGCTGGAATAGAGCAGCCAAGGAAGATCCACTCCCAGTTCCTGGGCTGAGACCCAGATCTTTTGGGAGAATGCTCTGCTGTGGCTCACTGGATAGCAGAGAAATTGCTGTGGCACCTCACCAGTGGAAACCTCTGGAAATCTGCCCTCTGAAACTTACAGAAAATCTACACTCTAGAGACTGGAAAAAGTTGTTCACAGAAGTTGTCTCGCCTGAGGCATTGCAATACAAAATTGCCTGAGTGAGGGGATGACAGGGGAAGCTGCTGCCTATTGGGTGCTGCTGATACCTGTCTGCTGCAGGAACTCGACTCTGGGGAAGCAGGCACTAGAGAAACAGTTCACTGAAACAGCTGGGCATGGGAAAAGTTGTGTGGGCTGCAGAGGGCTTCTGAGCCAGCTCATCAGAACCGGAAAGGAAAATCCTTCTTCTACAATGTGTCTCTAGTGCCCTCTGCTATACAATGAGGAAACGGGGCAGGGACTAGGTCTGAGATCTCCCAGTCCAGTGTAGTATTTTTTTGTTTGTTTGTTTTTACCAGAAGATCATGTAACTTCAAACTACTGTTAAAAAGGAAAAAAATGAGTTAATTTCCCGAACAATTTTCTTTTTTAAAGTGACAACAACAACGACGACTATATTTTCAGGGCAGAAACTACGTGCTCACAAAATCCAGTGAAGACGGTAATATTATCTCCATGTTACAGATAAAGAAAGTAAGACTCAGAGAGGTTAAGTGATTTACTTAATGTCACACAATAAGTAGCAGAGCAGTTTGCCTAGTTCCAAAACCTGGCTCTTAGCCTTACATCAGGTAAATCATATACTTATTATTTACAGAATTTAATTACAAGAATTTCTTACATAGGTAAGAAATGGGAATGTTCCTGGGTTTAGAAAAAGAGGAGACAATTATGGTAGGGAGTGACAATTAAAAAGTAAGAGATAAACCAGCATGGGTTGGCTGGCTGGGGGAAGTATGTTATTGGGTGGAGAGGTTGTGGATAGGTGTAAGTTGAGGGAACACTGGCACTTGGCAGCTAAGCAGAAGCTGAAGACAATGAGAGCAGGGCTGGAAGAGGATTGCAGGAGATAGAAGGCCTTTATGCACCATCCTTGCCTTTTTCAGAGCTTGCTTAACCTACAGTACACAAAATCAACTGAATGGTAGAGTGTCTTCTCTCCTTTTTGCCTTATTTCTTTAACTACATACTATAAATTTTATGGGTTTTTTGTTTGTTTGTTTGGGTTTTTTTTTTTTTTTTTTTTTTGAGACAAATCTCACTCTGTCACCCAGGCTGGAGTGCAGTGGGATGATCTTGGCTCACTGCAACCACTGCCTCCCGAGTAGCTGGTATTATAGTCGCCTGCCACGTCTCCCCGCTAATTTTTTTTTTTTTGGTATTTTTAGTAGGGATGGTTTTTCGCCATGTTGGCCAGGCTTGTTTTGAACTCCTAACCTCAAGTGATCCACCCTCCTTGACCTCCCAAAGTGCTGGGATTACAGCCGTGAGCCACTTGGTGCCCAGCCTATAAATTTTGTGTTTAAATTTAGGGTTGGGTAGCTACATAATTTAGATGAGGGGAAGGTTTAGATTTTGAGCAATTACTCTAGTTTTATAATGCCACCCCCAATCCCATTCTTAAGGCAAGCATGCAGAAACTTTGCCAAGTTCTTCAGAGTACACACAGTGTAAGTACAACCATTGTCATAGAGCATCTTCTTAAATGTGGTTTCGTTTGAGTCCTTGGATAGAAAATAAATGTTCAGTGAAATGAATGAAATGTTACTTGTGGTTGGGAAGGGAACCCTGTAATATTCTAGAATTGGTTATATTTAAATCTCTTGTCCAGTAAAAGCAGAAGAGCAAATCTCTGGCTCATTGCTAGTTGGTGGACTCAGGCTGGTGGATTCTGAGCCTCTGAAGTTATTTGTGCATGTGTGTTTAGCGAATGCAGACAGATTTCTTAATGACTTTACATAAAAATGCAAAAATATTGATAAGCATAAAGCAGAAAGAGATGAGAAAAACAAAAAGTTCAACAAACACTTTATAAATTAATAGAACTGAAAAATATCTTAGATATATTTTCATCTAGCCTGTTTCTTTTACAAAAGTAGAACATGAAAGTTGAGTTTTTCTTTTAAAAAACAACTTGGACTTCAGAAAGCTTTTTAATAATGCAAATATATTACCATGCAAGGTATCATATGAACAAAGAGTTGAAGTTGTAATTATAAAAACCACCAAAGCAAAACCACAAACTCAGAGCTGAAAGAGACATGAACCTCAGTTGGTCTAAACTCCTTATTTCAAAGTTGGCAAAGGAGTCCCTGTTAAGATGGAGTCCTCTGGAAGCCAACACCATAAACAACTTCTCTTGTTTTTCTGTTAGTAGCTCTGACATTTGCTAGGCATAAGACTTGGGCCACTGTCATCAGTGAACTTCACTTAACTCTTTTGTAAAATTGGGGTAATAATTCTTCAAGGATTGTTGTGAGGATGAAATGAATTGGTAGCTACAGAAGCAACTTCAATCTATGAAGTTCTATATATTCATATAAGTACATATGAGTATGCTATATGAAAATATATAAAGCAATATAAGTATTATTGCTTTTATTACTTGAAAGGAAGACTCCTAGATAGATCTAAGCACTGAGTATAGCTTTTACGTTCACTCAGTTTTTTTAAGAATGGATACCAAGTAAAGCAGACAGCATTTAAGGTAAATCAACAAAGTATATTTTATAAATTGATAAAATGCAGCATTGTAGAAGTGGACAGTCACTGTTCCTTGTTAGGAAATGTGCCTAAGGCTTCATTTATTTTAGCAACTACAATATTTAAGGTACTAAATAGCAGACTACTAGTTGCTTTAAAATAGTCAATCATCTTGTGATTCTTAGTGTACCTTTTATTATTATCCTGGCAAAAATTGATTTGTCAGATACAGCAAATGGAATATGGAACAAATTCATTCTGATGAAGAGTGGAAGGGTGAGGAGGGTGTCAGCATGGAAAACCCAGCATAACAGAGCTTCCACAAAATTTCTGCATTCTTGGAAAGTTGTGTTCATTTTTCAAATCTAAGTACAAGGCTTTACCCAGCTCCTATGACAACTGTCAAATACTTTTCCAATATAGCAGCTGTCTTTCTGGAGTGAACCTATGTTATTTCTGTTCAGCAGTTAGCCTTTCTGACGTTATTACCATGGTTTCTTCACGTATACCTGTATATATGCAAAAGAATGGCTTCTGACCAATAAGGCCTAAAATATCCCTCAGGTTGACTAACCATTGGACATATTTATTATCTACATTAAGACCATCACCTCTCTTTTCTTGGATTATTTACTTTAGAATATTTATAATCCTAAATTCTTTCTCCACTCCTTTGAGATGTCAATATTTTAAAAAGCCTCTTGCTAGTTTTACTACCCAGAAAGTGGTTTCCTAAAAACTTGGAAATGAACTCTTTGAAATATAATGAATGAGGAAGATAGCACCGCTATCTCCCAGTTTTTGTGGGAGCTTAGGAATCTACCTTCAGCAAGTGCTTTGCTCCAAGTTGTGAAAGGATCTCCAGTTAGGAAGACATGAGAAAGTCTTCTTTTCCTTTGGGTAAGGCCAGTTAGCAAACACAGATGGCCTATGACCCCCAACCCCAGCTCTTAATAAAGACTCTTTCCCCCTTTTCTAAGTGGAGCTGAGTGTCCAGACTTTGTGCCCTTTCTCCTATTGCTGGTGATCAAATTGGAACAAAACCAACTTGGGTGTTTACTGTCTTGTCCAGTGTGATGTTTTTCCTTTAACAACCCTCTTTTTATGGTATTTATGTATTTATTTTTATAGATTCAAGGATTACATGTGGAAGTTTGTTACTTAGATATATTGAGAAGTGGTGAGGTTTGGGCTTCTCGTGCACTTGTCACCCGAATAGTGAATGCCGTACCCAGTAGGTAAATTTTCAACCTCCTCTCCACTCCCATTCTCCCCACTTTGGGGGTCCCCAGTGTCTATTATTTCCATCCTCATGTCCATTTGTACTGATTGTTTATCTCCTACTTATGAGAATGCACAGTATTTGATTTTCTGTTTTTGAGTTATTTTACTTAGGATAATGGTCTCCAGTTCCATCCATGTTGCTGAGAAAGACGGCCCACCTTTTTACACTTATTTTCAAAGCCAAAAGCAGAACTCATTTGAATGCTCTGTGTAGACCCCGATTGATTGGGTTTTCTGGATGCCTCTTGTTTCTACACACACACACACACACACACACACACACACCAACACACAAAGGGAGATAGAGAGTGAAAGGGAGGCAGTCAGGATTGTATTTTTAGAAAGCTTTCCTTGATATTTTTTTCTCTTTTGGAGTTTCCTGCCATGGTGTTATGGCTATAGCTGAGTGTTATCATTACTGCTATTTGTATTGGCAATAACCACTTCATGATATAGTTAAATTTTACATAATGTTTTCCATAGTACTTTATGTAGTACTTGGATAACTCCTAAGGGATATGCATATACTCAATGAAAATCAAGGAGTTTTGCCTGACTAGCCTTAATTTATTGAATTTTTTTTCAGGGGTACAGTTTTCTGATTCTAGTTTTTAGTAAAAACACATTTATTAAAAATGTCTAATGGGACAGGAACCTTATACCTCAAGGTAATGTGATTCAAATAGGACCACTTGAGAAACAGGAGCCATATAAATCAGTTTTTGGTGATTAGTTCCCGAATCAGTCAAATAAGCCACATTCTCAGCAAGAAACATGAGGTAAGCAAATCTCATAAAGAATACTTTTCCTAAAATTTCTAAATACAAATATAAATGACAAGTAAGAAAAGGAAAAAGCAAACTTAATTCACCCTCCAAACCCAAGTGTTATTCATTTTCTAGTGACACTGTAAATTCTTGATCTCAATATGCTTGCCTTTTCCTTTTGCTTTCTGCCCTGAACCTAGAGTAATGCTTGGATAAAAATAAGCCCTATTAAGTGCCTAGAAGAGATTCCTTGTTTTAATTTCATTTTACATTTGTAGGTGGTGGAATCAAAGTGAAGGAATTAACTAATGCTTTTCTCCTAATGATTCCAAGTGCATAGTGTCACTGAAAGGTGGGTGTACTGTGGCTCACTTAGAGGAAAGAACAATATGGTTACCATGTAGGGGTAATTTTACCATAAAAATTTAATAATAGCAAACATTTATTGGATACTTACATGTGTCAGGGGCTGGGCTAAATGCTTCATATGAAATATCTTCTTTTAATCTTCATAATAACACTATGTTAGATTCTATTATTATTCCCCTTTTACAGAAAAGGACAGTTCTGGTTAGTGCTTTGTCCTGGACTATATTGCTGGACTGCCCTCCCCTCCATGTCTCCATGTATTTTTAAATGTATAGTGTGCACTGAGATCAGGAATGGATAAGTCTAAAAAGAAAATTAAGAAGGAAGAGACTGCAGATTAAATGAAGTGAGGGAATTTACCAGGTACAAACCCTATGGAAGAAATCAGAAGCTGAGAACAGAGAACTAGTTAATTATAGTAAGGTGAGGAATTCGGTTTGGATTTTGTGTCCCCCTAAATTTACCTTACTTTTACAATTATAGTAGAATATAAATATTCAGATAATCTTAAAATACAGACTTAACTGATTTGCTTTTCTTGCATTTCTTTGCTATTCAATGGGAATTGAATGACAAAGTTTCTCCTTAACCTCTGGAAGGATTTGAAGATGAATTTCTTTCCCTCAAGGAAAGGGGGAAATACTTAGGATCTGAGTTTAATAAGCTGTCAAAGTCAATTGAAAGAAATGAAAAGGAAGACAAGGGTTTGATATGAGATGCTGGGGAAAATGGAAGGCAGAAACAAGTTTCCCTCAGTACAGGACTAAGGAAAAGAGAGGAAGGTGTGTGGTTCCTGGGTCTGTGGCAATCCAAGCCCTGATTCCTGGCAGTGCCGGGCAGAGGTAACAGAACCTCTGAGGAGGGTTGTATAGTGATTTAGGGAGAGGAGATTCATAGTTCTTTTTCCTCCTCTAACTATGCAGGTAAAGACTGTAAAAATTCCTCCCCATGTCACTACTGTGTTCAGGTGAGCAGAGGATAGCTTACACACTTTGTAAGCCAATGCATTCAGCAGGAGGTGGTGTAAGACGGGGGCTTAAGAGCAGGATCCCTGTGAAAATCTGATAAGACACACCCAGAACTTCTTGGGCAAGTCCTCCTTCCAGATGTTCCTTCTGAGCACTGGTACTAGTGGGTCTAAGTTTATTTTGTTGAAATAGTACTATCTAACCCAGCACTCTTAGTCAAAACCCCTGACATAAAATATCTATATTGTGAATTTATGCTAAATACATTGCTAGTTTACTAAGATGCTTATAGCTGAATTTTCCTGATTTCATGCCTATGGCTAGAAGAGGTACTAAGGTACAATCAAAATAGTATTCTCTGTGCTCTGAAAGAGCCAAGAGAACCAGACCCAGACCCAGTTCTGCAGTTTACTTACCATGGTGAGGCCTGGGCAAGTGATTGCCCCCTCTAGGCCTTATGTTTCCAACTTGTAAAATATAAATGAGGGGTGTGGCCTCATTGCTATATATAGCTCTACTCAATCCTGACTGTGGATCCCCCACTCTCCCATATACAGTTATGTGATGCCAATATTACCTGAAAACTGCCAAATGGGCCAGGTAATAAAGAATAATACATATGATACTATTTAAGAATTACCCTGAGGATCAGTTCAGATTGAAAAAAGGGAGGAGTAAATCCCACAGAGCTGAACATTGAAGAAGTTGCTAATTTGGTGGCCTCTCTGCTGCCACTGTCCCTTCTTGATGGAAATTTTAAATGATGGAGAAGGGACTGGAAGAAAGAGCCTGAAAAAGTGAATGAGAAACAAGGCTAGTAGGCTGTAGCTGCCATCTGCTTGCACCAGTGCTGCCTGAGATGGTTAGAAAAGCCACCTTCTCAGCTGCATCTGGAAGCAGCAGGGTCTTCTTGAGCATTTCAGATAGCCAAAGAACTATGAACTAAGACTTAGAAGACAGGTTTCATCTGTATTAATAATAAAAATAATGCCTTTACCATCAATTGAGCACTTAAATGTGCACCAGGACAAAGGTCTTTTGCAACATGATCTCATTTCATGTGCACAGCAACACTGTGAAGTGAACATTTTTAGTAACTCTATTTTAGAGACAAGAAAACCAAGATTCCAAAAGTATTAGTGATTTTCCGAAGTTGAGCCAGCTAAATAGCTTTGGATTAGGCGCAGAACTTAATAACTATTATTTGGGGAAGGAGTGAGAAGAATATGGCTATCACATGTATTGTTTATACCTCCTTATACCCTCTGAAGATTCTTTTAATATTTAATGATAAAATCAGATGATGACTTATATCCCAATAGCAGTGAAGGTGGGGAAGAAGTGTCAAAAGGGTTACAACTTGAGAAGGTTTCTGTGAAAATGGAGAGGAAAAGACTTCTTGATGTGGAAGTTTGGGAAGTGCCACAGGCTGATTGCTTAGGCACTTATAAGACTCAGATATTTTTCCCCTCTTTTCATTTATAATTCTGTATTTCTCTTCTTGGTTAAGGTCCTCATGCCAGTCCCAGTAAGTAGAGGGTGGCTCTCTTTCACTTCAGCAATTTGTCCTATGAAGTGGAAGGGCTTTGCATATGGAGTCTTCCTAATACTTCAGGAAAGAGAAGTAGCCACAAATGCTCTAAAGAGATAAAGTGGTTTTCCGCCTAAGTGTATTTGAGGCCAGATTTCTACCCACAATTACGTATCTCCCTTCCTCTACCTTCATTTCGTTTTGATTAAAGGGATTGAAATAATTTGGGTCTTCACCAATTCCCAGTTAGAAAAAGAAATTCATAGGTGGTGGTGGGTAGTGACTAGTGCTATAATCTAAGTCTTTAAGTATGTACCTTAAGCTACCTTTCCCAAAATGGATTCCAGGAAATAGTAGTCTCACAAGTCTCACTCCAAACTGAAGGCTCTTTGGTCAAATTCCTTTTGGGAATGCTGCAGTCTTTGCTGATGCCAATAAGAGGCTACTAGCACCTACAGCCAGACAATTCTTTGTCTTGTGCAATTATCCCCAAATATTGCAAGGTATTTAGCATCCATGCTATCTGGCCTTTAAATGCAAGTAAAGGTTCTTATCAACATGATAATCAAAATTGACTTAATACATTTATAAGTGATTAATATGGTTTGGCTGTGTCCCCACTCAAATCTCATCTTGAATTGTAGCTCCCGTAATCCCCACATGTCGTGGGAAGGACCCAGTGGGAGGTAATTGAATCATGGGGGCGGGTTTTTCCATGCTGTTCTCATGATAGTGAATAAGTCTCATGAGATCTGATCGTTTTATAAATGGCAGTTCCCCTGCACAGGCTGTCTTGCCTGCCACCACGTAAGACGTGACTTTGCTCCTCCTTCACCTTCTGCCATGATTGTGAGGCCTCCCCTGTCATGTGGAACTATGAGTTAATTAAACCTTTTTTTTTTCAATAAATTACCCAGTCTTGGGTATGACTTTATTAGCAGTGTGACAACAGACTAATACTATGATCCTCGTAGGATGGTACCAAATCTCATTGAGAACTAATGTAGCTATTGCCTTATGCAAATTCCCAGAACGTATCATATTGGTATATTAAAAACTCTGAGAAGAATTTGTTTTCACTGTATTGTTTTGCTTTGTTTTAACTTTTAGTTTCAGGAGTATAAGTGCAGGTTTGTTACACAGGTAAACTTGTATCACGGGATTTTTTTGTACAGATTATTTAATCACCCAGGTATTCAACCTAGTAACCATTAGTTGTTTTTACTGTATTGTTACTCAATTCAGCATATCCTAAATAATTATAGAATCTCTTACCCCCTCTGTCTTGTTTTACTTTAGGATATCAAGTGACATCCCATGAAATGCCCTTTGGAAAATTCTACTCTAGCAAGAAGAATGAGGAAAGGGATATCAGAATGAGAAGAGACAGTAATGATTGCCTAATACCTGAAGGCCGCTATTTAGCCCATGAGACAGATATGGCCCACTTGGCCCTGAGAACTTTTCAAATTTTTGCTTTAGATATGATTACTATTCATGAACTTTCAAGCCACTGGGACCTAACCATTTATTTCTCTCTGAGACGTGTCTGACTAATAAATTAGTTATTGTATTTGATGTTGTTAGTAATTCATTACACGGTTTGAGCTGTTTGGTTTTATTTTATAAACATTTTATCATAAAACAATAAGGAATATTTAGGAAAGATTTCTGCCAAAAGAAAAAATAGGGCCAGGTGTGGTGGCTCACGCCTATAATCCCAACACTTTGGGAGACTGAGGCAGGTGAATCACGAGGTCAAGAGATAAAGACCATCCTGGCCAACATGGTGAAACCCCGTCTCTACTAAAAATACAAAAATTAGCCTGGCATGGTGGTGCACACCTGTAGTCCCAGCTACTCGGGAGGCTGAGGCAGGAGAACCCAGGAGGCAGAGTTTGCAGTGAGCCAAGATCATGCCACTGCACTCCAGCCTGGCGACAGAGTGAGACTCCGTCTAAAAAAAAATAAAAAAAAAGAAAGAAAGAAAAAAGATGTGCATAAGGCCCCCATATTCAGTTTGCTTATGTTTGGATCATGTATAATTCTCATACACCAACTGTGGATCCTTTGACTTGCTTTTGTTTTCAATTCAAAAGATTATACTAGATAAGCACATGTACATGGATGCCTAATTATGTAGTAGTCATTAAGAAAATCAATGCATTTTTCTATATTCTAAGCTCATATTTTGCCATGGGAGAAACTGTTCCAGAAACTGGTCAGGGGCAGAGATGTGATTCAGATCTACAAATCCTGACTCCAAGCATACTGCTTCATACTGCCTCATACATCTTCATACTGCTTCATTTTGTTATCTCTTAATAGAAGAAGAACTACTGAGATGTGGAAAATAAAGATTTGGAATGAAAGGTGGATGAAGGGAAGAAACTGAACTTGAACAGGAGCGCCTTTTAACAGAAAATTCTCAGAAAATCATTATTTAACTATTCCAATGCTAAAAAAAAAAAAAAAAAAAGCCCATCTCCACCGTCCCCCAAAACACTCATTTCATGCTAAATATATAAGTACAGTAAATTTAAAGCTGCTTTGGTGAACCACCAGTGCCTGGCCCCTCTATTATCAAGAAGCAGTGAGTCCAGATGGCAGGTTCGGGTTTCTTGGGGGCAGATAATAACAGGTCAAGGCTTTGCTCTTTATCCAAATGCAGCGTAAAAGGAGTTTTGAGTTTCCTCCATTTCAGCTTGTCATGGCCAGGTCTAGATAAGATTATATGGTCTTTTCTTAAAAGACCTCAGCTATTTCTTTCATCCCATTCTCAGTCACAGTGTATTTTTTCTTCTGCTACTTGACTGATAAAGTTTTTAAATACTAGTCTCTCTCTTATTCCTTCCTTGCAGCAATAGAAATTGATTCAGAAGTGAAACAGTACCGTAAGGGTATTATTTTCATAGTTCATTATTAAGAGAAATCTCTACATGCATTTTTCTCAAATTTTAACTCCAAGTGGTAAAAGCGGCTTCATTATGAGCCCATAAGTTCTAAATTACAGTTCTTATAGCATACATTTTCCTAGGCATATTTGCTCTTTTTATGTCAAAATAACAAAAACACTTAGTTTGCAAGGTGTTGAGGTATAAGTATTTGGAGGAATCAGTAGTGAGTTTTGGAGAAATTGGTATCTGCACTGTTTCAAAACGGAAGTTCAAAATTCAAATGTCTGGTGGAATCTGGGCACAAAACAGTAATGAGTGAAATTGGCCAAGTATACAAAAAAAAATAACAGCTCATGCCTGATGATAATGGGCAACTGACACCCGGTAAGTGTGAGTCATGGCATAGCAATATTGGTAACTGTGGAAAATTCTAGTGTGCATGCCCCATCTAAGAAGGGCAAACACTACTTTACCACAGCTGTGGAACAATATTGGCTCTCTGTTGGCAGCCGTTCAAAGGAAATGAAAAATTCATATTTTAAACATTAGTAACCAATTCATAAAAACATGTCAAATCGAATGGGCTGTGTCTCACTGGTTCTTAAGTTAAATAAGCTTAGTATTATCTCCACATCTCTCTGCCCTTACAAACTGGAATCTTCCAATATCAGGCATCATTCTGATGCTCTGTCTCTGGAGTTGGTTTTCAGTATATAGGTATCCCCAAGTTTTTTTTAGCTTGTGAGTTCTAATACTTAAAGAGCCAGCAGGGGGAACCCACAGACTGTGTGACTCAAAACTAAAGGAATGGATTTTTTAAGTTGATACATGGAAAAAAAAAAATAAGGTATTTTGAGGACCAGCAACTAGTAGCCAGTGGTCTGGACGGCAGTTTGAGTTGTGACTTACACCCTAACCCTGGTTTTTAATTGTCTAATAAAATATTGTCATACTAACAACTATTTACACAATTGGAAACACTGTATGCAAATTCTTCTCTGGAACTTCCATCAGGATATGGAATGTGGCTTAAATGCTGAAAGTAGAAATCATGGCCGGGTGCGGTGGCTCACGCCTGTAATCGCAGCACTATGGGAGGCCGAGGTGGACGGATCAGGAGGTCAGGAGATTGAGACCATCCTGGCTAACACGGTGAAACCCCATCTCTACTAAAACACACACACACACACACACAATTAGCCGGGCGTGGTGACGGGCGCCTGTAGTCCCAGCTACTCGGGAGGCTGAGGCAGGAGAATGGCGGGGACCCAGGAAGCGGAGCTTGCAGTGATCCTAAATCGTGCCACTGCACGCCAGCCTGGGCAACAGAGCGAGACTCGGTCTCAAAAAAGAAAGGAAGGAAGGAAGGAAGGAAGGAAGGAAGGAAGGAAGGAAGGAAGGAAGGAAGGAAGGAAGGAAGGGAGGAGAAATCATGCCCTTCTCTGGATCTGTCTGAATGCTGGCTCAGATGGGCAAGGGGGTGATGTGTCATGCCATATTCATTCATTTCGACATAAAATGGACTTATATCAACCAGCATTTTATACTAAAGATTTCACTATATGTACAGTGATGTACTAAATGTAAAATTGTATAATATTGATTCACCGCCTCCAAAATTGTTTAGGGTAATTGTGAAAGCTAACACACACACGCACAGACATACAGACAGAGAGAGAGAGAGAAAAAGAGAGACAGATAAATTGCTAGATAAGCGTAATCTGTCTTATGGAGAAGGCTTGGTCAGAATTTACATCAGTCAATGAATTTTAACCTTTATCTTATAATGGCACATGTGGGAAATAAAAATATTCATGGGCACATTGAATAAACTTAATGGTTATGATTACATAAAAGATTAATAGCTCTCACCACCCCAGGCTACATCTGGCCATGGAGAGGAATATGAGGAGTAGCATCTGGGCAGATATTTAGTCTCCTTTTTGCATGGCAGGGTCCTGACATTGGCCAGGAGCCTCTGCTTTACGTAGGTAAGAGAGGAGCGAGTAACATAGTGGCCCCTTTGGGAATGATTTTTCTTTTTCTTTTTGCTATCTTATAATGTTGATGTAGTTATTTCCCACCGGTATTGGTCAAAAAAATAAATTCTTTGTCACTTTCCTTTATTTTGAAAATATAGGATGAAATAGAAGGTTTAGTTTTCCAGATTTTTTTTTTCCCTAAAATGAACTGAATGCTTGTGTTCCTCTCAAAATCCATATGTTGAACTCTTAAGCCTCAATGTGTTGGTATTAGCAGTGGGGATTTTGGGAGAATATTAGGTCATGAGGGTGGGGCCCTCATGAATGAAGTCAATACCTTTAATACCTATTAATACTACATAAAAGACCCAACAGAGCTCTCACTCTCTTTTTGACATGTGAAGATACCATGTACAATAAGAAGTTGGCAGTCTGCAACCTGGAAGATGGTCTTCACCAGAACCCAACTATGCTTCCACCCTGGTCTTGGATTTCCAGCCTCCAGACTGTAAGAAATAAATTTCTGTTGTTTTAAGTCACTTGGTTTATGGTAATTTGTTATAGCAGTACGAACTGACTAAGCATCCCCTTTTCAAAGGTTCTAAGAATAAAGTATCATATCTCTAGACAAGACAATATATTTTATAAAGTAAGAGCTAATCCAACTCCCAGTGTTGGTTTAGCCTTTTTGGCTCACTTACTTTTGATAACGCTATTGCTTGGAGAGAAAAGAAAGGTCAGTAAGAAGGAAAGCAAGAAAGAGAATAAGGCCATTGCTGGCATTATCATTACACCTAAAAAAATCCTAATGAATGCCCTCTCTATGCTATCAACCTCCATACTCATAATTGCTCATTTATATTAAAAAAAACAGGCTACTGCTATTTTGGAATAGAGTAATGTGTAGTTATAATCGAGCATATTGAAGTCTAAATGATAGAATTATTAGTGAACTGAGAGGAGACTGAAATTGTTCATCTTTATGCGGAACAGCATTATTCCGTATTACTGCATAGTGGCTTTCCTTTGTTCTTTTCCTTCATAGCTAATCAAGTTAGATTATGCCTATTCAATAAATATACTCAAAGGGGCCAAGATGGCCAACTAGAAACAGCTGCGGTTGGAGGCTCACACCAAGAACAACGAATACAGTGAGTGAATCCTGCACCGGCCACTGAGGTATCCAGGTTCTCTCATTGGGACTGACTAGGAAGTTGGTGCGATGCACAGAGAGCAAGGAAAAGCAGGGTGGAATGAGGGCCCACCCTGGAGCAGCACAGGGCAAGGTGAGCTCTCACCCCTAGCCAAGGGAGGCAGTGAGTGATTGTGCTACCCCGCCCAGGAAACCACACTTTTTCCATGAATCTGTGCCACCTGCAGATCAGGAGATCCCCTCGTGAGCCAGTGCCAACAGGGCCTTAGGTCCCAAGCACAGAGCTGTGCAGATTTTCGGTAGTCACTCCTCTGGAGACTGCCTAAGGCTACCGAGTTTCCAGGGAAGGGGCAACAGCCATCACTGCAGCTCCAGTCTGTCATTTTTCCCTGCTGGTGTCAGGGAGCCTGGGTGGCTTGGACCCAGGAGGAAATCCCCACAGTGCAGCACAGTGACTGTGGCAGTTTGTGGCCAGACTGTATCTTTAGGTCAGATAGATCCATCCCTTTTCACTGGAGGGCCCTCCCTGAGGGAATTTCCACAACTGCAGCCAGGAGTTTATGGACAGAACTCTGATCTCCTTGGGACAGAGCCCCTGGGGTAGGGGTGGCAGTTGTTTCCATGAAATCAGTGGACTTGACTTAGTGTTTCCCTCTGCTGGCTCTGAGGGATACAGGCAGTCCAGACCAGTGGAATTCCCCCCAGCACAGCACATCCCCACCACCAAGGGGCAGCGAGAGTGCTTGGTTAAGTGGGCCCTGATCCTGTGCATCCTGACTAGGTGAGATCCCCCAGTAGGGTCACCAGGGACCTTACACAGGAGCATTCCTGCTGGCATCAGGTTGGTGCCCCTCTGAGACAGACCTCCCAGAGGAAGGAGCACGCAGGCATCTTTGCTGTTCTGCAACCTCCACTGGTAACACCTTCAGGTGTGGGAGGGATGCAGGTGAATAGGATCTGGCGTGGACCCCCAGCAAACTGCAGAAGCCCTACAGAAGAGGAATCTGACTGTTAAAAAGGAAAACAAACAAACAAAGCAACAACAATAGTATCAACAAAAAAGTCCCCACAAAAACCCTATCCAAAGATTTGCAGCCTCAGAGATTGAAGCTAGATAAACTCATGAAGATTATAAAGAATCAGTGAAAAAGTGCTGAAAACTCAAAAAGCCAGAGTGCCTCTTCTCTTCCAAATGATCTCAACACCTCTCCAGCAAGGGCACAGACTTGGGCTAAGGTTGAGATTGATGAACTGCCAGAAGCAGCCCTCAGAAGGTGACTAATAATGAGCTTTGCTGAGCTAAAGGAGCATGTTCTAACCCAATGGAAAGAAGCTAAGAACCATTATAAAACATTACAGGAACTGTTAACCATAATAACCAGTTTAGGGAGGAACATAAATGACCTGAAGGAGGTGAAAACCACAACAGGAGAACTTCACAATGCAACCACAAGTATCAATAGCCAAACAGAAAAAGCAGAGAAATGAATTCCAGAGCATGAAAACTCTGATTATCTGATTCCCTAAGGTCGAAATGAAGGAAAAACTGTTAAGAGCAGCCAGAGAGAAAGGTCAGGCCACCTACAAAGGGAAGCCCATCAGACTAACAGCAGACCTCTCAGCGGAAACTGGTCAGGCCAGAAGAGGTTGGGGTCCAATATTCAGCATTCTTGAAGAAAAAAATTTCCAATCCAGAATTTCATATCCAAACTAAGCTTCACAAGCAAAGGAGGAATAAAATCCTTTTCAGACAAGCAAATGCTGAGGAAATTCATCAACACCAGAGCTCCCGAAGGAGGCACTAAATATGGAAAGGAAAAACCATAACCAGTCACTACAAAAACACACTGAAGTACAAAACCAATGACACTATAAAGCAACTACATCACCAAGTCTGCAAAATATACCAGTTAGCATCATGATGACAGGATACAATTCACACATAACAATATTAACTTTAAATGTAAATGGGCAAAAGGCCCCAATTAAAAGACACAGAAGGCAAACTGGATAAAGAGACAACACCCATTGGTGTGCTATATTCAAAAGATCCATCTCACATGCAAAGACACACATAGGCTCAAAACAAAGAGATGGAGGAACACTTACCAAGCAAATAGAGAGCAGAAAAAAAGCAGGGTTTGCCATCTTAGATTCTGACAAAACAGATTTTAAAACAACAAAGACAAAAAAAAAAAAAAAGAGCGAGAAAGAAGGGTATTACATAATGATAAAGGTTTCAATTCAATAGGAAGAGTTAACTATACTAAATATATATGCAGCCAATACAAGAGAACCCAGGTTCATGAAGCAAGTTATTAGAGACCTACAAAGAGACTTAGACTCCCACATAAGAATAATGGAAGACTTTAACACCCCACTGTCAATATTAGACTGATCACTGAGACAGAAAATTGACAAAGGTATTCAGGAGTTGAACTCAGTTCTAGATCAAGTGGACCTGATAGATATCCATAGAACTCGCCACCCCAAAACAACAGAATATACATTCTTCTCAGAGCCACATGACAATTCCTCTACAATCAATCACATAATTGGAAGTAAATAATCCTCAGCAAATGAAAAAAAAACAAAAAACAAAAAAAACCCTGAAATTATAACAAATAGTATCTGAGATCATAACACAATCAAATTAGAACTCAAGGTTAAGAAACTCACTCAGGCTGGGCACCGTGGCTCACGCCTATAATCCCAGCACTTTGGGAGGCTGAGGCAGGTGGATAATGAGGTTAGGAGATCAAGACCATCCTGGCTAACGTGGTGAAACCCCGTTTCTACTAAAAACACAAAGAAAAAATTAGTCAGGCATGGTGGCAGGTGCCTGTAGTCCCATCTACTTGGGAGGCTGAGGCAGGACAATGGAGTGAACCTGGGAGGCGGAGCTTGCAGTGAGCCAAGATCACATCACTGCACTCCACTGGGTGACAGAGCGAGACTCCATCTCAAAAAGAAAGAAAGAAATAATGAAAGAAAGAAAGAAAGAAAGAAAGAAAGAAAGAAAGAAAGAAAGAAAGAGAGAGAGAGAGAGAGAGAGAGAAAGAAAGAAAGAAAGAAAGAAAGAAAGAAAGAAAGAAAGAAAGAAAGAAAGAAAGAAAGAAAAAGAAAGAAAGAAAGAAACTCAAACCATACAACTTCATGGAAATTGAACAACCTGCTCCTGAATGACTCCTGGGTAAATAATGAATTTTTTTCAAAGAAGTTTCAAAGAAGTTCTTTGAAAAAGCATTCCCATTTCCCTGCAACCTCGGCACACACTGGGGCCTGTTGGGAGGTGGAGGGTAGCGGGAGGGAGAGTTTCAGGATAAATAGTTCAAATAAAAGAATTGATTTTAAAAAGTCCTTAAACATGTATGTATTATGAGTGTTGATTGCAGAGAACATGAACATTTACAAAGATCAGAGAAAACAAATATCCAATAATATAGTACTAATTGGAATATAATATATCCAAATAAAGGATAATGAATAGCCATTTAAAAAATAAAACTAGTAAGTATACTCATACACTTTGGACCTGGCCACACCCTCTATAAACTAAATTACAGGTAGAAAGGTAAAGAACATTTGTTTCTCTCAATTTTGGAAGCAAACATATAGAATAGTGGATTGGGGATATTTGGCACAAACAACCAAGAATTTTAGTCATAGCTGAGTTCAAATTACAAAGAATGAGATAAAAGTTTCTTATGAAAAGGGCAAACTTACAGTAACTAGCTTTCCTTCATCGTCTCATAGCTCTTCCCCCTTATAACTACATCTGTTACTATGCTATTATGTTGAAAGGAGGACTGTATTAGCTGGAAGAGACTGGAAATTTTCTTGTATTTTAAAGATTATAAAATCCTTAATAATGGTCTCAATCAGAAGTAGGCTAAACCCAGGTAGATACTGCTTAACTTTGAAAATGTGGAGAATGCTACAAGACCAATATAGTTTTCCAGTATTCTCCCAAGCAAGCAATGGATGTCAAGTAAAAAGCCCTGATCAGCTTTGTTGGCATTGATTACAATGGTTCAGGAAGAAATTAAACCATTTTCAAGATGTATTAGAAATGAGAAGGTTGAGAAGTTATTCATAGTATAATAATGTTAATATAACAACCATAATTTATATAGTGCACTTAAATTTTTATGGATTATCTCATGAGTGTATCCCAATAGCTCCAATGAAGTCCATACAGTAGAATGAAAACTAAATGCTGGAGAAACTAAGTGATTTTCCAAAGTTAAAATAGCTACTACTTGCCTAACAACTATCACCATCACTTGGTATTAACTGTCTTTGGTAGGTACTGTATTATTCCCATAGCATTGTGATTATGATTGTGAAGTCTGAACAAAGATTGCCTGGGTTCAAATCATGATTCTAACCCATATTAGCCATGATCTTGGGAAAATTACTTAACTTTATTCTCTTTGCCTCAGTTTTCTCAGCTATTAAATAGGAACAAGAATATTATCTAGCTAGTGGGTTATTGTGAAAATTACTGATAAATTAAAGTGTTTAGAACAATGCCTGGAAAATAAGTATTCACTATGTATTAGCTATGATTATCATTCAATATAAGAAAATTGGTTATCAGAATCCAAGGTACACAATCCTTACATAATACATCTTGGATTTAGATCTAGGTCTATGTAACAACAAGGCACCATCCAAAATCAAGGTTTCTCATCCAGGCTTCTATGTGCTTTTAACCATATTACTCTTGTTAACATTTCGAGGATCGCCTAAGGTACTTAGCAGCATGCTAGATTCAATGGAATGCCTAGTGAAGAAAATATAGCCTTTGCTTTTGAGCAGATTATAACCCAATTGGATATGCAAGACTAACATAAGACATAATTAGAGAATAATTTAATGTTAAACTATTGTCTCCTGAATATATGTGAAATAGAAATTCAGAAAGTGTAATACCTATTTAGTTTGGGCTATGCTATCAAGGATGGCTTCATGAAAAGAGGAGAAGTCTAATAGGTATGTTGAGGTCAGAGTGTATTTCAGGTTGGGGGACTTGCCTGAGCAAAGGCTCAGGGAAAACAAAAATGCAATATACATCTTTAGAAAAAAGTAGAAGAAAGAAGATTGGATAAGAAGGAATCCAATTAGAGGAAGTCCTAAAAGCCAGGCATAAGAATATGGAATTAATGTGACATTATAGATTATTGAACATGGGAGTTAAATGATTAAAGTGGTATTGCAGAAAGATTAATCTGGTAAAGAACCAATGAAACTAATTAGAAGCCCGCTGCAGTACTGCAGGCATGAGATGATGAGGGCTTAGCTTTCAATGGTAGTGGGGATATCTAGGGAAACGGATAAACTTAAGATATAGAACATGATTATCCATACAGTAAAGGGGCTGACAAAAAGAGTACAAAAACCCTTAGTTTTGATGTAAGAAAATATATGTTAAACCAGATTCGATGTGCAATCTGTTGTGTTTGGTTTGCATGACATTTAAAAAATGGAAAATTTCATAAAAAATGAATTTATGACCTATTTTTAAAATTTGGAAGGTCTAGTAATGCTTGTCCTAAATTTCTAAGGCCAGGATCAAAAGTGAGTAATGGTAACCCAGTTAAAATGAGTTATATTTTCTGAACTTGATTGTATCCTCTACCTACCTCACTTCTCATACCTGCTTAGACCTTAGGCATTTGATTTTGGGACCCTGTTTTAGGACTTGGATTTTTTTTTTTTTTTTGAAACAGCATATCGCTCTGTCTCCCAGGATGGCTGGAGTGCAGCGACATGATCTCGGCTCACTCTAACCTCCGCCTCCCACTTTCAAGCAATTCTACTGCCTCGGCCTCCTGACTACCTGGGACTGCAGGTGTGCAGTCTGGCCAGACTGGTCTTGAACTCCTGACCTCAGGTGATCCACATGCCTCAGTCTCCCAAAGGGCTGGGATTATGGTCATGAGCCACTGCCCAGGACTTGGCTTTGATGTTTGAAATGATGATGATGATGAGGGCCAGGCATGGTGGCGCATGCCTATAATCCCAGCACTTTGGGAGGACAAGGCGGGTGGAGGCTGGCAGATCAGTTGGTGGTGGGACGAGGAGTTTGAGACCAGCCTGACCAACATGGTGAAACCCTGACTCTACTAAAAATACAGAAATTAGCCGGTGTGGTGACACAGGCTTGTAATTCTAGCTACTCGGGAGGCTGAGACATGAAAATCATTTGAACCTGGAAGGGGAAGGTTGCAGTGAGCAGAGATTGCACCACTGCATTTCCACCTGGGTGACAGAGCGAGACTGTGTAAAAAAAAAAAAAAAAAAAAAAAAAAAATCATTTTAAAAAAAGAAGAAAAAGGAATTACGACAATGACGATATTGATGATGATAGGATATGAATGGTTTTCAAGAGTAGCCTACCCTGCTCAACCCTCAACCTCCATCTTTGGATTCTTCTTTATTGCTATAATTTCTGGAATTTACAAAGCTGTGTTAAGTATGAGAACACACTGTAACTATGTAAGTCTATACTAATTTCATATTAATCAAAACAAATTTTTGTTTTTAAACCCCACTTGATCCTAACAAACACTTTATGAGGCATTTCTCTCCTTTCCCAGATAAGCAAATGAAACCTAGTAAAAACTAGACTGGTTCAAGGCAAAAATAGTAAGCCACAAACCCAAGAAATCATACAGTTGTCATATGATATAACAACTACTGAGAAATCATTTTTAACTTACTTATCAATTAATTTATTTGAGAAACATTTAGTGAACCTTTAAAATGTACCAAATACTGCACCAGTGCTTGTAAAATGCTTAAAATATTTCTTGGCACATAGTGAGAACTCAACAATTATTTGTTCCCATCCTCTAATTCAACAACACAATAATGATGGGGTTGGAAAAACTTGACAAAAGCATAGACAATTAGTGATTCCAAGATTGAATGAGCATACATATGTCAAGGATGTAGTATATTGCTTGGTGCTTAGGAGACACTCAATTATTTTAAGTTTTGTCTGAGACACACTCACCCTTTGACTTATAAACTTAATATCAAATATTATATGAAGTAAATACAGGATTCCTTAGATTTACTGGTGGGAGGGGGATGTGGGTAAGAATTATAAACACAGTTTTTGTGTGATTCTCAGATTTCTTAGCCACTTCTTCAGTAAAATTATTTCAAAATCATAGGAACTTAGAAATGAAAGTGGTAATAGGGAACATTAGGTTTATCTTATCAATAGGCAGTTGGTATAATGAAATGACTTTCCCAAGGTCACATGGCAAATTAGTGACAGAAGTGGGAATAGAATTCTTGATTCACAAGAAAAAGTTTATCCAGTTCATTGACACTTAACAGTTTATACATCAAATTCTAAATTCCCTATTATTAATTGAAAAATTTTTACAAAGGGGAAAAAATGAAGAAAAACTAAAAGTCTCTATCGTACGCCATCAGGAAAAAATTGAGCTTTGATAACCTTGGTTGTCTAAGGACCTTGGCATTTTTTACCATTTGAAATGCAAGTGCTCTCTGGAATGCTAATTTGAGTACTGACTTTTGTGTCAATGTTGAGGATGACTCATCAATACCACTGTTGGTAGAACATTTGCTGGGAAACTGAAGGACTACAACATTTTGTGCTTTGTCTTCACAATTGAAATTAACAAAGGTGGAAAATTCCAAGTAAATTTTCGTCTGTATTTTCCCATAATAGGAACATTTTAAAGATGTATCCCTTACTGAGGGAATAATTATAGACTATCTGGCTTTGCCCTTTAGTGCGTGCCAAGAAAAGAAGAAAAACTATTCTTTGACAAAACTTTTGAATATGGCAAAAGGACTAGAGTCATTCTGCATGTTTTTAGAGGGCAGAACTAAACCTAATGTAATAAAGTGACAAAGAGGCAAGTTTTGCCTTACTTTAAGTACAAATTGTCTTGTAAGCTCCCTTGCTGCAAGCATAGTGCAATAAACAATCCAATAGGTTTCCAGTAAGTATTTACTGATTTCTTCATCCAGTTTACCTGAGCTTATCTTTGTCTTGGCACTTTCATCCTATATTGCCTGCTTACTTTACGATACCTCAATATAGACTGTGAGCTACTTGAAATCAAGAACTGAATCTTGTTTGTTTTAGTCCATTCAGGCTACCATTACAAAATACTGTAAACCAGATAGCCTATGAACAATAGACATTTATTTCTGTTGGTGTCTGGTGAGGGTCAGCTTTCTGGTTCAGAGACGGTACATTCTTGCTGTGTCCTTTCATGGTGGAAAGGGGGAATAAATTCCTTTGGGCCTATTTTACAAAGCTACTAATCCCATTTATAAGGGCTCTGCCCCTTGACCCAATCACTCTGCAATAGGCCCTAGATCTTTTTTTTTTTTTCTTTTGAGACTGAGTATCACTCACTCTATTGCCTAGACTGCAGCACAGTGGCGCTATCTCAGCTTACTGCAACCTCTGCTTTCCAGATTCAAGCAATTCTCCCACCTCCGCCTTCCAAGTAGCTGGGATTACAGGCATGTGCTGCCACGCCTGGCTAATTTTTGTATTTTTAGTAGAGACAGACTTCCCCATGTTTGCCAGCATGGTCTTAAACTCCTGACCTCAAGTGATCTGCCTGCTTTGGCCTCCTAACACGTTGGAATTATGGCTATGAGCCACAGCGCCTAGCCAAGGCCCTGGCTCTTAATACCATCACCATGGAGGTTAGGTTTCAACATATAAATTTGTGGTGTGGGGGGATACAAACTTTCATACTATAGCATTGTTGATTAATGTATCCACAGACCTAACACAGAACTTGCCACATATTAGCATTTAATAACTTGTGGAATAAAGAAAAGAAAAAAAGAAGGAAGTAGGAAGAGAGGGAGAGAGGAGAGAGAATGGGAAAGAGGAAGGAACTGCATCAGAGTGGTTCACCAATGGAATGAAGCACTTTGCAACAAAGCATTGCAACCCCAGTTAGACGACCATTTACTAAAGTTGTAGAGTTGATTTGAAGTTTCTTTGAATAATAAAATTTGCCATGTGGTAAATCATACACAGTATTTGAAAAGCTATATATGCCTTTTAAGAGTTCAATTATTTAGAAATTCCATTTAAAGTGTGATATTGACTTGCATCTGAAATTGTAAAGCTGTTATTTAATTGTCATAGCAAAACTAATAAAAGCCTTGGCATTGAATATAGATGCATCGT